>NW_004567104.1:61440425-61452758 GCF_000260355.1 Condylura cristata | reverse complement strand
AAATAAATAAATAATAAATAAAATCAGTGCGGATAACTTGGCCCCATTCCAATCCTTCTGCTCAGAATCCCTGGGGCTAGAAGCCAGGAATTTACATTTTTATTAAGCTCCATGGTTGGTCTTTCAAGATACTAAAGTATGAGAGCCACTCATCTAAAAGCTTACATAGTACAAGTTTAAAACTCGACTTTGGTGGTAGCAATCTGTCAACTTGGTTTCCACACTGATTCTGTTATACTGAGGTACTTCACAAGATAAGAATCAGCACTTTTTTTTTTTTTTTTTGCAGACTAAGACGCCTATTTGCTAAAGTAAATAATAGCAAAATTAAGAACGAACTATAAATTGTACTAAATGCTGATAACTTGAAATCTCCAAAATGGAATAAATTACTGACTATTGCACTTTAAATGGACATTAAGAGTGTTCCAAATTACCAAATGTTTTGCCATTTTGATAAATTGGTTTTAATTTTTTATCAGACTGTATTTAAGTACCCTCCTGTAGCAAGTGCCAGACAGTTCCATTAGTCATTCTCAATTGCATTTATTTTCTTTAATGTATAAACTAAAGATAGTTTGGAAGGCATGAAGCCCTACTCCATCACACTACTGGGAATAGTACCCCCTGGGTTTGAGAATGTGTTCACGCTATGAACCTTAAGAAAAGATATGAAGGTGCAAGTTGGAGCGCCACTATTCTTTGATTTGGTTTTGCAAATATTACTCATGACTACAAAGAGAAAAATCAAAATTGCACAATGTTAAAATAAAACACTTTGACGAGGACTAGAAAGAGTTTGGTACACTTTATGCATAAAAGGGGGGTGAGCAATAAAGGCATGCATGTCCTGAGAGTCTAAAAGAGCGTAATTAACTCCCTGGCACTATGAGGTAGACTGCATGTGTTTCATTGCCAGTAAAGGACATGGCTGGAATCTTTGGCCAAGAGGAATTACAGGCATTTGCTGTTACTTTAAAATATTCATGTTTCAACTACAACACCACATATTTTCAATTGACAGATATGGAAAAAAACTCCCCGCCCCCCACCTTTCCTGGCATAAGAACCCAACATAATTAACTCTTTCATTTAACAAAACTGATAGTTGAATTATAAATAAGGATTAGGACACCCTGTATTTGAAGGCAACCAATATCATTAGCTTATTTTTTTTTTTTAGAATAATTCCCAAATTTGGAGACTACTTACCATGCCCAGTTAGATATGGATCATGCAGTTTTCAAGGCTTCATGTAGGTTACTTGCCATGATGTACATAGTGATTCTACTGGCCTATGGAGTAAATATACATTGATCTATTTATGCAAACTGAGGAGGAACTTTTACTTCAAATGAAGACGTTAGCTCCAAATTAATCTCTATTTTAACCCCTTTTTATGCAAAATACTCCAAAGTAATTTATTTTTTAATAACTTATTTCTTTATTAGAACTTTCTTAATTTTGTTATTAGAACTTTGTAATTTTTTAAATGGGAGAATGTCCCTATTTTATATTTTCAAAAATAACAGAAATTGTTTAAGTGTGCACATCTTTATTTCATCACTTACAAACAATTGGACTTGGAAAGCAGCAGTGTGATATGAAATTTTATTGACAAAAATTCCATAACGACAAGGCCAGAGTTTCTCCTATGGAAGATTCCCAACTATTAGGATCAAGGACATGCATATATATTTAGGAGAGGCAGTGGGAATATGTTTTATGACAAACATTATAATTTAAAGTTTCAGTACCAGTCAGCTTGGGCTACCACAACAAAATAGCATAGATGAGGTAGTTTAATCACAGAAGCATTTTCTCACAATTTTAGAAGCTACAAGATCAAGGCACTAATTTGATTTCTGTGAGAGCTTTCTCCTTACTTGACTTGTATGACTTATATACTCAGTCTTATCTAGATTCATTTTACTGTGTGGGGGTGGGGGGAAGAGTAGGGAGGTGGAAGTGAGAGGAGGGAAAGGGAGCTCTCTCTGAAGTAGTTTCTTATACGGAAACTAATTTTACTGGATGAGGAACAGCCTTATGACTTCATTTAACCCTAATTACCTCTAAATATACTGCAAACTGGGAGTTTCAGTTTCAACATGTGTTTTTCAGGGGCACAGACATCCAATCCAAATAACTGCTTTTATAGAATGTGAGTTAGATTTTAAGTCACTGTTTCTCAAAATGAAGATTTTCATACAATTGTGCCCCTAAAGATTTTTAAAGAAGATTTATTTATTTGTGCATACAGAACTGGGTTTCAGGCCAGAGGTGCAGGGGCGGTGAGAGGCTTCACCAGAGACAGCGTGCCGAGCAGAACAGGCCGACGGCGAAGTACACTGCTGAGGGGAGCAGCGGGCTGGTCAAGAGAGGTCTGCCGTGCCATGTGGTCACCTCCCTGGCAGGGATAGAACTCATGCTGAAGTGACATTAGCTTCTTAGTGCTGTGATTTAACCCGCTGTGCCACGAGGGGGGCCCAGATTTTTAATATTAAAGTTTGGTAACAATTGGATTATTATATTGATGCACTCAAGGTATGAATAGTGGTTAATAGGATAAGGTCTTTGAGTCTGACTACTTGTTTTTGAATCCTAATCTGACCCCAAATATTATATACAATTTGCCTAATTATCTTGCTTTAGTTTCTTCATTTATAAATTAGGAATATAAATTTCAATTAATAGATACAGAAATAAAGAGAGATAGCTAATATTAAGGTCACTGTAAATTATAAATGGTGTAATCCTTAAAAGGGTTTAGTAAAATGACTTAGCTATCATAAGAACATACTACATTTTATTAACAATATCAAAAAGACATTAACACATGTCCTAAAAGCACAGCATGAGATTAACAAGTATTGTCACCTCAGTTGGTCAAATTTTACTTTGTGTTCATGAGTATCACTTTTTCTAAAACTTTCTTTAAGGTTTGTATTAAAACCTATGGTAAATGGTCTCATCATTTTTTTTTCTCTGTCAGATCTTTCCATTCTGTTTGGCTCACTGAACTAACTCTTTTTATAAACTAGCAAAATGCTGATACAAAAACCAGACAAAAACAGCACAATAAAGGAAAATAGCTGATTAATGTCTCTGACAAATGTAGATCAACAAATTACTAGCAAACCAAAGTTAGCAATATACTTAATCAATCATATATCACAACTAAGTAGGATTCATTTCAGTGCTGCAAGGGTGGTTCAGCATACACAAATCCATCAGTATGATTCATCAATTCAACAAAATGTAAGTTAAAAATTATATGACCATCTTAATAGATGTCATAAAAGTATTTGCTAAATTGCAGCAACAATTTATGATAAACATCTCTCAATTAAAATTTTTAGAAGAAATATACTTAAACATAATTAATGTCATGTATGATAAACCCATTACTAAAATCATGTTCAATGGGGAGAAACTAAAGTCTTTTCCTCTAAGATTGAGGAATAGACAAAGATTTCCACTCTCATCACTATTATATAACATAATATTAGAAGTCCTGGCCAGAGAAATTAGGCAAGAGAAGAAAATAAATGATAGCTAGTTTGGTAAGAAAGAAAAAAATCTGTCACTCTAGATAGAATACATGACATTATATATAGAAAATCCCAGACTTCCCAAAATGGGTAGAAATAATAAGCAAATAAAGTAAACATGCAGGCTACAAAATCAATATACAAGAGAGTTGCATTTTAATGCAAACAATGAACTAGCAGATAGAGAAATGATGAAAACAATATTATTTATGATTTCAACATAAAAACCTGGAAGGGAAGGATCTGTACAATGAAAACTATAGTACACTATTGTTAAAGAAATTGATGAGAGTACAAAGAAATGGAGTCTATGCTCATAGAGCTGAAGAGCCCATTGTCAAAATAGTGACTATACCCAAAGTAACAGATAAATTCAACATAATCCCTATTAATAGCCCAATGGAATTCTTGACAGATATAAAGGGGGGAAATCCTAAAATAACAATCCTAAATGGGGAAAAATGGTATCATGTACCCAGACTTGAAACTATACTACAAAGTTACAATAATAAAAACATGGGATTAAGTGGGTGAGTGGGGGAAAAAAGGTACAGATAACAGATAAATGGAGTAGAGTTGAGAGCCAACTAAATTATGATAAAGGAACTAAGAACACATAGCTGTATGCCCACATACTTAAGAATGAAACACAGATGACTAGCTTATACAATATGCAAAACAATCACTCTAAAATGGATTAAAATCTTGAATATAAAACCTAAAACCATAAAATGCAAAGAAAACATGGTAAGATTCATGTCATAGGCCTCAGTAATGGCATTCCAGATTTGTGTCCAACAGCAAAAGAATCAAGAGAATATAAACAAATGATATTTCATCAAACTAGAAAAGTTTTCATATGGCAAAAGAAACTGTCATTAAAACAAAGGCTGTCTATTTTGTGTGGGAGAAGATACTTGTAAAACGTGTAGCAGACACGTTTAATACTCCAAACACATAAACAACTTACCACACAATAATTGTTTTTAAAATATTTGTAAAAATGGGCATACACATCAAACTTTAAAATACCTGGAATCTTACACTTTTATTTGTACACAGTCAGCTTTTCTTCCCTATGAACAATGACTCTGCACCCTGGGAATGTCACCCTGATTATATTTGTAAAATTGTGCCAGAGAATTTTCAAATTGTTTTTTAGGGTCCCATACATGTACTTGTGCAAGATTCTTTTAGCGACATCAGTCCTAAAATTTTCCTATCATTGAAAACTTTCTCCTTGACCCTAGAAGACTGATCAAAGATGATTATTACATGATTTTTTAAATCCACTCTCCTATAGTTTTGGAGAACAGAAATGGATCCCTGGGATCTGGCTAATCAGAATAACTTTGGCATTTGGACAATAGACATGTGACAGTTGTGGAGGGTTCTGGGTATGGGACTGTAACTCTTAAGCTAGGCTACTAATTCCCAATTCACACAGAGTTAAAAAAAAAAAAAGCAGCACTTCCTTTAAAAAATCTTTTCCAATCTTATTACAATTTAATTGACATATAGCATTGTAAGTTTGAGATCTTGATGAATTTCTAATTTCCACTTTCTAGATGACCCTCATTCTGTTTCAGCAGGGCTGAATCCAATGTTTAGATGTCTGTATATACCACCACTGTCAGATGACATCATAATTAGTCCAGTCATTTCATTGTTTTCCTATAAATATGTTCATTAATGGAAAGATTAATCCATTCAGGTAAAGCCAGGTACAGATTAGACTCCCAAACCATTATAGGCCTTCCAGGACTAAATAGTAAATCATCACTTCTTAAGTAACCTCAACTCCTTTTAGACCAATTCCTTGAGCTATAAAAACAACTCCCTAGAGAAAATAAATGCACCGGAGTAAGGCTGAAGGCCAAGATCCATTATGTTTGCTGAGTGCGGAGCTCATCTAAGCTTCCCTGCTGGACTTTTTTGTTTTCCTTTGTACCAAGAAGCTCATATAAGTTGAATGGATTTTATAGACTTCCTTCTTGTCTTATGTACATCATTCTCTTCTGTCCTCTTATACACAAGACTTTACTCCTTTGACAAGTATAGAATCTCATCTCCTTCTTCTATGAACAGAAGTTGCTTTGATATTTTTCTCTTCACTCATAAATATTCACTTGAATTTTTATTTCTTATCTGAAGTAGCCCAGTCAGCATTTGCCTAATACCTAGACGATCATCTAAAAGGCATTTGAATTTGCCAGTGACTCAGGGCTGATTATCTAGCTCTCCAGACAAAAGGGAGATTTGGAAAACTGAAAGAGAAGAAAAAAAAAGTGGGATAGAGACCATGAACATTTTATTTTGGCAGATTTAACCCCACATTCCTATATTAGCACATCCTTCCTGGTAAGACAGACACTGGCCTAAGTTCTTGTGTCACTCACCTTCTGTTTGAGCTGGCATGGCCACATAAGCCTTGGACTGGCTGTTAGCTACTGTAAAGTACCTCAGCACACCTTTCAGTGAACTGAAACACTCCTGAAGCTCTTCTTATTTGGGATTCGACTTGGTTTCTACAGAGACTGGAGAAGAAGATCCTGATCCCTGCCAGCATAGGCAAAATGTGGAGATTTACACTTAATTAGGCTGACTTTTCTTGCCAGCTGCCGTATAGTGCGGGTTCACAATCTTGCTTACCTTTTAAGCAAGAAAACCTGTGTCCTTCACACCACAGTGTTAAGATTAGGGCGTAAAAGCTAAGGCTCCAAGGACGTTGTGTTGGGGAGGAATTGAGAGAGGAACTATGGGCAGAGGGAAGATGGAACAGACAGAGTGTGGAATATAGAGGAAGGAGGAAAGGGAAATGTCTCAGGGCACTGACTGTGGGGCATGGGAGATAAGGCACACGGCTGAGGAGGAATGGGGGCTGGTTAACTTCGTTTATCGCCTTTGCAAGTTAACCAAGGGCTTTGTCGGCAGAACACATACGCTCTTACAAGAGAAGTAATTACTAATTGAACTACGGCCATCCTGTTCTGAGAAAGTCCTGCTCTTGCTGGGACGAGTTGGGCATGTGAGTCCCGAAGAGCATGTACGTCTGAATTAATCGCTACCAACCCTGCAGCACTTGTGAGGGCTCTGACATTGACGGAATGAAGACCAGGTGCTCATTTTACCTTCCTCTTTATTACGTTGATATGAGAACATGGTACATAAGGGTGATGGTCTATGTCAGGGTTCCCCAAATGATAGTCAATTCCAGCATGGCATCTATTTTTATAAGTAAAGTTTTATTGAAACACAGCCATGTTCACTTTCTTACGTATTGTCTATGGCTGCTTTCCCACTACAACTTGCATTTTGAGGAGTTTTGACAAAGCCCACCTGGCTGCAGAGGTGAAAATAGTTACAATCTGGCCCTTAATGGAAAAAGCTTGTTGACACCTGGTGTATAGTACATGAAGGGGAGTTTTCTTTGAAGTTGAAATAATTTGAGAACTGAAAGAACTTCGGGGTATTTCAGGCAGTTCTCAGAACAGGGAGATGGCTGCGGGTCTGAGTAAGGGACTAGTGAAGGGAAAGTGGGCAAACCTCGACTATGTTTGTGTACGATGGGGAAGGCACAAAAACTGTGATGAAAGATCACCTTTTTGTGATCTTACTTGGCAACAATTTCAGGTTGTACTATTTTCACAGACTCCAGGCATCAAATAGTTCTTTAAGGAGTAAGAGGGAAAGAAACCACTAAAATGCTAAAATTAAAAATGCCCCAACCAATATCTGAGTAATGGGTGTTGGCAATTGCTCTCTGATTAAATTAAATTGTCATGAAGAACAGTGGATTTGATTTGATTCTATGTTCCATCTGATATTACAGTGCAGCCTTTGCTATCGATAGGCTCTGACAGGAAGATGGAATGACATTTTGTAACCCTCAGTTTCCCAAATACAGATGGTAAGTGAACAATCCAGAAAGAAATCTTAGCTTTTTTTTTTTTACCCTTCACTATTCTTTTCTCCTTTTTTAAAGGTGTCAAAATACTAAGCGTGTCTGTTTGAAAGTCACACTAATTTCAGTCATTTGTGGTTATGTCACTGTTGTGTAGCACAGTGACAATTATAAATGCCACTGAAGTAGTACCCATTAGCTTGCTGATGATTTGATTTCCACTTCTACGGAAAAGTGGGCAATACACAGAGTAAGAGTTGTTGGTCACTTGGAAAGGCAAAGACCTTTAAGAATCAAGGTCTTGATTCTTTCACTTAATAATGTGTGATCTTCATAAATTAACCTCTTTTAGTTCTGGTTTCCTCATCTGTAAATGAGGATAATAAAAACATAACCAAACTCACAGTTTGTTATGGCATTAGGAAAGATGCTATAAGACTTTATAAATATGAGTTTATTGATATTTTGCTTTTGAAGCCTGGTGGGCCATTCTGCTTAAGATAAAGAAAAAATATATATATTTCTTGTGAATTACAAGTTTTGGAATAGTCACCTGATTCTGCTCATTCATCTTTGGCTGAAATTCCTCCCCAAATGGGGATTGGCTATATGGTAGGAAAAACTCCAAACCCTCTTAATTGAAAACCAGTCAATACTATAGAAAATATTAACTTAGTATAAAAAACAGTTGAATGATAATTAACCAATGTCAACCAGTACATGTGGGTCTAAAGAGGGTAGGAATTTAGGTCTTTAGAGGGTAAACGATCAGTTGATTTTGAAAAAAGTACCCTAAAAATATGCCTTCTTAAAAGTCTTAAAGTGATTTATTTTATTTATTCTGGCAGAAAGTTTTAGGTACCAGGTGTTGTTGTTTTGATATAGGATCTACAATGACTGTGAACACCATTTTTATAAACTAGGACTTCTATAAATAATTTTTTTCAAATTTTATAACAGTTTATTTTTACATCATTTTGTACATTTTTTTTTCCATCTCAATTGTAATCCCCACGGGTTTCCCATCACCAAGTCACCCATGTGCCACCACCATAGTCCCGTGCATTTCCCTCCCTTCCCCCCCCATTTTTGATCCCATTCCCCACTCCACCCCCACAAAATGTCTCTGGTATATGGTTGTTCATTATTCTTGTTATTTCCCCGCCTGGTCCATCATACTCCTGCTATGAGTGAAACCATCTGGTATTTTTCTTTCTCTTTCTGGCTTATCTCACTAAGCATGATCTTTTCCAGCTCCATCCAAGTTGCTGCAAAAGACATGTGTTTCTCTTTTTTGGTTGCTGAGTAATATTCCATTGTATATATGTACCACATCTTTCTAATCCAGTCATCTACTTTTGGGCATTTGGGCTGCTTCCATGTTTTTCCAATTGTAAATAAAGCAGCAATAAACATGGGGGTGCAGGTATCTTTTTCAATCAGTGTTTTTGTGTCTTTTGGGTAGATACCTAGGAGTGGGGTTGCTGGGTCGTAGGGAAGCTCCATGTTTAGCAGTTTGAGGAACCTCCTATAAATAACTTTTAATAAATAAAACACAAGTCACTTCATTTCTTGTATGCAGCAATTATACACATAATTGAGAGGGGCATTTAAAAACTTGCTATTGTAAGGGTCACACAAATTTCAGATTTAAACTAGTAAAAATGTATCTGTATTTTTCAGGAAGTAGTCAACCCTGTTAACTTCTACTTAAAGCCCAATTATTCAAGAATGTTATAGATAACGATGGGTCTTTGGGGAAATATCAGTAAGACTTTAATTGTCCATTAGCTAAAGCTAAACGATAGTGAAACACCTAGAAAAGAGCACGTGTTATCTATCCATGTGAATACTAAATTAAGTCACCTACTAGCTCAGCTAAGATAAAATATTAACACAATATTTCCTATGGCATCAAAAAAAATGAAGATTAAGAACATAAAAGCTGTAGGCTATGCTATTTGTCAAGGAAAAGCATTTTAAAATATTTACTAAATGTTAACCAAATAGAAAGGATTATTTTTAAAGGTTACATCACTGAGAAGTGTCCACTTTATCACAGGATAGATTGCTATTATATCACAGAAGTCTTTAATGGTAGTATTTGTAATAAGCAACCAGCAATTTTTAACACAAAGGAGAAAAGACAATTAAATACAAGCCAATCAATTAAATACATATCTTGATTTGTGTGTGGATTTTACAAAGTTCAAAGACTATTCCTGATGCTGTAGGCAAATAGCAAAATAAATACACACGTTCTCCTAACAAGCAGTCCCACAATTTCTTAAAATGCAGTTGCCAAGACGGGATTATAGGTAGAAAATCTTACAGCAAAAGGCTGTAAAAAATAATTGCTAACATTTACTGTGTCCTCTCCATAGAATGGGCACTGAACCAAGTGCTTATTTAACTTTATGGAAATCCATGAGGAATTAGTTATTATTTTTCCACTTTGCAGATGAGGAAACTTGTGATTAGAGAGATAAACTTTCTATCACATGGTCAGAAAGATAAAAATTACAGCGCCAGGATTCAAGTTCAGCTCTGTCAAATCCACCCATAGAACATTTTATAAATTTTGTAGAGTGGCTAAGACTAAAGACTGCAATATTTTGAACTGTAGATTTTCCTATTCCTCAAGCCTGGTGATTTGGGCCTCATGTCTTCACCTGTCTTAATAGTAGTAGGTTTCTGATGTTAGTGGTGAGGTTGGCTAGCAGAGAAACGTATTCACCAGTGGATGAGAAGAGACATGAGTATGCTGGAGTGATACTGGCTGGTCAAGACTGGGTTCATCAGCACCATGGGATCTAAGACTGGAATCAGAAAGAAAGGAGGTCGTGATGGGTGGGAATACAATGGAATGACATTTTAACTTCATCCTGTAGACAGCTGGGAAGTACTAGAAATTAAAATTACAATGAGTTAATACAGTCTGTATTATTTCTCTGATATTAGGGCTACAAAAAATATTACCCTCAAGCTATCTGTATCTGCATCTTAATGGGATTTGTGTGAAGTACTCCAACACGAGGTAACTCTCACTATTCTCAGTATATATTTCTATAGAGTACAATTATGACTTGGAAGATAATTCAAGTCTGATATAAAACTATATAGTAAAAAATGTAGTTCATATTTTAAGATCAAAGTATGCACATTCTTTCTTCATATACCAGGATGTTCTTAATCCCCAGCAAATGAGAAGGGAGGAAAATATCAAAAGATGTAAATGGACAGTATAGTCTTACTGAATTGCTTGTTATTCTAAGGAATGTATTAGTTTATAGCCAGCTAATTTGATTAGCAGACATAGGAAGATAATCTTTGGCAGAGAGCAGAATATCCCAAGAAATACATTTTCCATGTTATCCTATATATAGCAGTTAAGTAAATACATTTCACCTCTCAGGAGACCAACTTTCGAAAAGTAGCTCAATGTATTTAGGTTGTGAGAAAACAAACTGTCTATATTCTCATGGCTTTCCTATCATTCATCTTTCAGAGATGTCTCTCTCTCTTTCTCTCTCCTGTTTTTCCTGTTTCAATATGGTGGCTAGCCTGGATTCTATATAGAGCGTAAGACATGAGATTAAAACTCCCAAAGCCTTATATGCAGGAAAATAAGACAGAAAGAATACAAAAAATATCAGGCAGTTTCAGTATAAGGGGAAAATAGGGGAACCAATAAGATATCAGGAAAAAGATAATTATAATAAATAAAAAAAAAACCAGGCAACTATAAATCAGAGACACTGCAGGAGAGAGGGAGCAGAGAAATCAGAGCAGGGGAAGGAAGAGCAAGGGGGACTGTGGTGACAGTGAAGAATCAACTGGTGGTGGGAACCACCCATTAGATGTGACAACACCAAGAGGAGAAAGCATACCTGTACAAAGTGGAAGTATGATGCAAAATATATAAAAATTAAAAAATATACTTAGTTAAAAAACCCACAGAAGCCAACTAAAATTATATTTTAGGGCCCTTCCTGGTGGCGCAGCAGGTTAAAGCACGGCACTAAGAAGCTAAAGACACTTCGTATGAGTTCGATCCCCACCGGGAGGAGACCCACATGGCGCAGCAGACCTCTCCTGCCTGCCTGCTGCTCCCCTCAGCAGTGTACTTCGTCAGTCGGCCTGTTCTGCTCCCCACTCTGTCTCTGGTGATCCTCTCACTGCCCCAGCACCTCTGGTCTGTACCCAGTTCTGTATTCAAATAAATCTTTAAATTTTTTTTTAATTTATATACATATATTCATATTACATCCTTGTTCATGTTTGTACAAGGCACACTTAGATGGCAGCTACTTGAAGGAAAAAGTGACAACTCCTAAAATCTGTTCCTTCAAGTGTATAAAGTAATAGGTACTGTTGACTAGTCACTTCTGACTTTAAATCTTATCTAAAGATGTGTTTGGTTGTTTTTGTTTTATTTAATGTCACTCAGTATAGTTTAAGTTACTGCACTATCCTGAAATCGTGAATCAAAGAAAATGCCATACATGTTACAGACTGACAATGTAAGACCTGAGAATGTTTTATTATTTTTACTCTTAGCAATAGAAAGAAAGGAAAGAATCTCACCTTTCTTTTGTATTCTGTTTCCTTCTGAAATCCTACTGAAATTTTTAGGCAAAACATCGAGTGATGAATTAAGAGAAAGTGTCCCACCTTATACTTACTTTTGGAATAAGTGCTTTAGGAAAGGTTTCTTCTGAGCAAAACAAAGTAGTTAGTAAGTTTATATACATTTGGGAGTCTCCAAAATGATGTGCACTTGATAGTAATTTTTAGCTTGTTTTAACACAGGATCCCTTTTCACAGAATAGTGTCAGACCAGTATTTCAAGGACTGTCCCTTAGAAAGTGGGGCCCT
>NW_004567104.1:61383860-61439615 GCF_000260355.1 Condylura cristata | reverse complement strand
GCAGGGATCGAACTCATGCGGAAGTGGCTTTAGCTTCTTAGTGCTGTGCTTTATTTAACCCGCTGCGCCACCAGGGAGGGCCCTCTACAATCTGTTTTAAGGGAAAAAGAAAAAAAGAAAAGAATTTACATCCCAGGTACTTAGGGCTGAAATAGGCAATGAACCACAAACTTTTCCATGTTGCTGCACTTTACTATGCTGCTTCACCAATTTTCCTTTAATTTTCCAAATATTAAAATGAAAAAAATATGTATCATTTATTTCTTCACCTCATGCTGTGAGGATTTAATGAGGTAATAATATCTGTTACAATTTAAACTTCTTCCTATAAATTTGTATCTTCAGGCAAGTTACTTAACCTCTCTGGGCCTTAGTTTCCAGCAACATCGTGACAATAATGCTTTCCCAAGGTAATTTTTAAGGTGGTGAGGACCTAATGAAAACAAATACCCTTTCTATACAGTTGTACACCTTTGAGGGATTTTTTAAAGCAAAATACATTTATAAAAGGCTAAAGAAAACCCCTTTATATTATTTATAGAACTAGTTCAAGTCATTTTTGCAGACCCTTTGTAGAGTTTGGCTCTGTGTCACTTTCAAATGGGCCATAAAATTTGTAAGATAAATTTTAATAGGCATTTTTGGGTATAATGTGAACCTCCATCTACTGACCAAGCCAAATAGATGTATCTATTAAAACATAGTTGTTTTTATAAGATCTCATTTCTTGATTCTTTCCCCTTTCTGTTTATTGAAAGCGTTCACTTAAAGATGTTACAGCTGTGTGGGATGAGATCATGATAACTTCATGCCCGATCACTGTGTCCCACAGGTTGTGGGAGCCAAGAGAAATGCCTTACTCTCGTCAGTCTGTAATGTTCTTGGCTTTCCTTGCTTTGTATCTTTCCTTCTTGCAAGTAGCTGGTTCCTGCTCATTTTTAGGTCACTCATGACAATTTCCTACAGGAGCATCTCAAGACTTGCTCCCTAGAGACACTCTTCTGTGCCTCTTGTTTTTCCCTGAGATGTGACTTGCTTACCACTCTGGTGCTGGTATTGGTTTGGCTGCCTGCCAGGAGCCAAGCTTTAACCCACTGATTCAAAGGCCCTTAGCAGAATGGACAGTGGCAATGGCAGAGGCTGAGGGAGAGAGGCTGAGTGGGGAGAGGTGTACTAATTGCTACAGCTGCTATAGAAACTTAATGGCTTAGAACAACGTACACTGATGATCTTAAGGTCTTGAAGTAAAAAGCCTGTCTTTTGGCACTAAAATCAAGGTGTTAGCAGAACTGCATCCCTTCTTTAAGTTCTAGGGGAATCTTTGCTAACTGAGCACCTCAATTTAATTCATACTAACAATGCCATTTCTGCTAAAAATTTTAGGGGTTAAAAGTTTTAGAGGTTAGGATATGGACATTTTGTGGGAAGAGAGGCATTCAGCTGCCTACCACCAAGGAAAAAGAACTAAAAGTGGAGAAAGAGAAGTTGGGAACTTGGGAAATAACCAGACACAGAAGAGAGCAGAACTGACACCTTCCTCCTGAGGGCTTAGCTGCTCCCCTCCCAGTCCCACCGAGTCCATGCCCTGCAATTCCATCCTCTTTCTCTACTGAACAAAAACTCTTTTGAAGTTCATCTCAAACATAATGAGCTAATCTAGGTTAATGTGCTCTTCAGGCAGTGCTGCATTATCACTGAGACTTTCTATAGAAGAGGATGCTCCAATTTTATTGACCTCCCCACTTAGTAAGTTAACTGTTGAGAATGTGTGACCAGACAGAAAAAGGTGGAGACCCCACTGGGAAGATGTTTTGCTGAAAGATCCTCTCAAAAAATCACTCCAGGCAAGGAGTTATCTTAATCAGCTTCCTCTTATGTAGGCCTGAATCTGGAAACAGAATTGTTCTTGCTACTGAGCAGAAAGATACTTCTGACTATGGCTTCCTCATATATTCATGAGGAAAATTATTCCCCTTGGTGTCAATTAATGATTTAAGTGCCATCAAATGCTTTAGTTACCCCATTGGAATCAGAACATTGAAAATTAGGCTCTTCCCACCAAGCAGTTTCTCACGTACATGAAGTGATTTAGGTATAGAAATGTATTTATACTTCCTTAAAAGCTAGGGTTTTTATACATGACCTCTGGTCAGGTGACTTCTGCTGCCTACATGTTTCCACTTAGCTGACTTTTGTCCCTCTTGCCCTTTCACTTAGGCTCATAGGAATCCCTGTTTAGGAAAAATTTCTTAAAATTACTCCCTACTCCGTGCATGGATTAAACCTAAATACCTGGCCCTCCCTGGTGGCGCAGCGGGTTAAAGCACAGTACTGAGAATCTGAAGCCACTTCCGCATGAGTTCGATTCCCGCCTGCAGCCTGCCCCGGAGGAGACCACATGGCGAGCCAGACCTCTCCTGACCCGCCCGCTGCTCCCCTCAGCAGTGTACTTCGTAGATCTGCCTGTTCTGCTCCCCACTCTGTCTCTGGTGAAGCCTCTCACCGCCCCTGAGCCTCTGGCCTGTACCCCAGTTCTGTATGCACAAATAAATAAATAAATCTTTAAAAAAAAAAAAAAAAACCTAAATACCTACCCTCTAATAACTAAAACACAAATCACTTCATTTCTTGTATGCAGCAATTATACACATCATTGAGAGAGGCATTTAAAAACTTGCTATTGTAAGGGTCAACAACAACAAAAAACAATGAAAACTCCATCTGAACTGTATCTTAAGCCTTCTCTATATCTTTGCTTACTATATCTTAGCCCCAAGCACATTACCGTTTGCCTGTAAAACTTTCACAGGCTAGTAAAGTCCCAAAATCACATCATGGGCTCAATCATCTTGGGATCCATAGAGGCATCATTTCATTGGCGTTCCCAAAATGGTTTCATCAACAAACAAAAGTACCCTTCCAGAATAAGTAAAATGGCAGCAGTGGAAAGATAAAGATAAGGAAATATTCACAATAGCACTGGGAACCTGAGAATCACATTAAAGATAGTATGGAGAATAAAAACAATCATAGGAGGAAGGTCACAGATCCGGGAGAGAGGCAAGACCCTTTTGCCTTGCCTGAAATGTTTTAATGAGATACTATATGTATTACTCTTCTTGCTCTCCCCTTCCAAGTTCCCACCAAGTCCCTGGCATACAGAAGAACATAATATGTGTTTGTGGTCAATTACCTAGTTCTGGCTCAATATCAAAAGACAATGCCTAAATTAAGAATTATACAAATAAATTCCAAGTTGCATGATTTCTAAGGTCATATAAACAGAATGACATATAGATAGACAGTAAACAGGAGTGCCTTCCTGCAATGAAAAGACTCCTAGAGTAGCTGGTGAGCATTAGTAATAAAGGTTTAAAAGAAATGAAAATTTTCCTCAAGCCTTGCAGTGTTAGCAGAGGAAACAGGATATAAATATATATAAATATATTTAAATAATATATATCTTTATATACTGTTTGCTAACACTGCAAACAACAAAGCAGCACATAACTCCTATTGTTTTGATGGCTGCTTATACAATTAAGGAGAAGCCAGCCTAAGAATGAAACAAAAATAGAGGAGGCAGAACTAAGATAAACAAACAACAACAAAAACAATGAAAACTCAATTTTAAATATATCTTAAGCCTTCTCTATATCAGTACTTCTCAATATTCTCCACTTATGTCTTACCAGTCTGAACTAGATTTTTATTACTTGTTACAAGAAATAAGACTATGTTCTTTCCCATAGTCTCCTCGCTGATGTAGTATACTTAACTGTGTACAGACTATTTTGAAGTCCCTGTACCACAGGAAGTATTAAAATCATGTGTCCATAGAAGAAATACAACCCATGGAAGGGATAGTAATATTGGCAGAAAACACCAGATATGAATATTGTTGAAATGAAGAGGGATTATAACAAGAAAAATTCACATGAAATCTATATGGGGGGTTGGTGAACACTCCTTCGCAAGAATGGTCTGAGAACTGAAAGTGATCTGTAGCGGTTGTTGCTACAGAACTCAAAATGCAGCTATTTACTCGCTGCAGAAAATAAGAGCATGAAAGAATGAGGAAGGTTGAATTGTATCACTCAATCAGTAATCATTCCTGACTGGATAAATGTAGAATTTTCACTAAGGAACTACTTTTCATTGAAAGCAAATATGATTCACTAACATAATATAAAAAAAGAAACAACAGGTGGTGAATACAACTCAAGACATTAAATTTCCATGAGTCCCAGAAGCCATATGGCATGCATTTGAGAATTCTGAAGAAATTTAAGATCAAAGCATTTTAGATACTGACAATAGGGTAATCTATCATATAAAACAATTATCAGCATTAGGAATATTGCCAACTGTATTATATGACACTATTAGGTGAAACAGAAGTTGTCCAGCGAATTCAATTAAAGGCAATAAAAAGTAACAAATTTATTGTACATCATCAAATGTAAAGCACTGTTCTAGGCACTGGGCATTGAAAAGTGTTTAAGAGAAGTTCATATATTAACAATCTCACAATTCAAACAATTGCTACATTGTCAGTAGTAGTCAAATAGCCATAATACCAAACATAATGATTTATAAAAAAAAGTTATATTTAAAGAATTTTCTTGTATACACACACACACACACACTTGTTAACAACATATAAGAAAGACTATGTTCTTTCCCATAGTCTCCTAGCTGATGTAGTATACTTAACTGTGTACAGAATATTTTGAAGTCCCTGTACCACAGGAAGTATTAAAATCATGTGTCCATAAGAAGAAATACAACATATGGAAGGGATAGTAATATTGGCAGAGATCACCAGATATAAGTATATATTATATATATATACTTTTTCATTTTGAAGGTGACTGGGCCAGAGATTACAGGAAAATACCTGAAGTTTATCTATTTTAGTTAGTTTAACAGAGGAAACCAATGTTTTAAAGTTTGTGGAAGACCTGTAATAATATACCCTAAATTGATATCATAGGGATGAACTCCAGGATATTCTAGAACCATCTCCAAAAAGACATTGCTCCTATCATGACCAAAGGATTGGAGAAGCATGGAGATGCTAGCTCAGAACATCTTATGCTACCTCTGCTATAACCTCTGCCAGAAAAATAAATGCCCCCAACATGGACTTTCTGAGGCTAAAGACTAGACATTGGAAAAGCTACTACAGCTATCACAGAAGAAATAAGAATCCAGCAGAAATGATTGCACTAACAGGAGCATGGTATCTTCCTCTCAATGTCCACTTTCCCCTTCCCAATCCCAGGGGTGTAAAATGGATGTATAGCTGCAAGGGAGTCTGGTAAATGTAGGATTTTATCAGTTCTACATTATAGTATATAGGAAAATATATTAGTCGATAATGTAGGATAACAGACAGTAGGTTATAAGATAACACAGGATTTAGGGCACTATAGGATGGAAAGATAGTGTAGGATATAAGAAAATATAGAGTATAGACACTGAAGAGAAATTAGGTGGAGTTTCTGGGTATCAATCCATAGTCTCTGCCACAAAAATCTAGATTATCTTCTTCCTTTCTTACAACCTTACAATACTATCACTATCTTAATATTTCTTTATCCATGCCTACAAATGATCCCACAGTGGCAACTCTCTTTGCCTCTGCTATTTATTTCCTCACCATCAACCCAACTGGCTAAGATGGAAGCCTTGAGTTAGTATCAGTTCCTTCATTTGTTAGAATCAATAGTCAATAAATCATATTCTTTCTACCTCAGATATCACTTCTTTAGTTCAGATCCTCTTTACCTTTTAAACAGATTACTATAAAGTTTCTTTACTATCAATAGTAATCTAGTAGTTTCCTCTCTTTAAAGGAAATCTTCCAAATATCCTGACTTCCACTATTGTCTTTCTACAATGAAAATCTCGTGATGTCACTCCTTTGGGTAAAAATCTGAAGACTCCCTATTTCCTGTACAATGATGTCTAAAGTTTTTGGAAGGGCAGTCAGAATTCTCCCTAGATAGACAGTAGTCATCTCTTCAAACTCTCCTCTCTCTTGTTCTAAATCCCCCTTTTACTTATGACTAACAACCCTGGATTTCTCCCTATTTTTTAAGAATACCAAACTCTGTTCATACCCATAGGTATTTGGGATTTTGGTTTTTTCTTTTTTCTCAGCCTGGATTATACTTTCCAACAGTTAATAAACTACTTATTCTTCAAAACCCAGGGTAAATTCTGCTTTTACATTACATTCCAAAGAGAGTTCATATTTCTTTCCTTCTCACTATCACATATTTCTTATTGCTATTCAAGTATGTTTCATAATACACACATAAATCTCTTGCTGCTTTCTCATCCAGTAAGTTGAGAGTGCCTGGCAAAAACAGTCTTTGTCAATTCATGTATCCCTGTACATCCCAAACCAAGCACAGGAATTGGCATGTAGAAGATTCAACAATTATTTATCGAATGACCTGATGCAGAAAATATAAAACTTAAGTTTTTTTTTAAATAAAAGAATCTGAAGGCATCAAACTATATCAACCCACTACGAACAAATGTATTTTCTCTTATCTTAACTCCAAGAGAAAAATTAAAATATGTTAGAGTAATAGGGATAGTGTTCTTTTAAGATTTCCTTAGTATTTAAAAGATGTAAATTTGGCAGTGTGACCTGAAAGAGTCAAGTTGAGGAGTTTCTTCCAGGCAGCTTTGGCTCTGTATCCAGAGTGAGCCAGCAAAAATCACAGAAGCCTGTATGCCATTGTTATTGGATTATGTATGTTTAGATTATAGTAACTGGATGGCTCTAGGGAAAGTAATTGACTTTCATCTAAAATCCAAAAGAAAAAAAAAGACAATCTCTTCGGATCCATAGGGACTTTATTAATTCAAAGAACAACTAAGCTCAGTCTTGTCATAATTCAAAGAATTATGAGGAAATTATAACATGTAAATACAATGAAGAGAGCCATAGTCTTACATCTGGTCCCATAAAACAAAAGAACAATGGAGTTTGATTGAATGTTATTCTGATAGGCATTAGTTTTAGAGCATAATTTCCTAAAGTGTATACTAGGGAACACTAGCTAGGGAGCTTGTGATTAGAAGAGTTTGGAAAATGAGCATACTAAATTGTCTTCTGGGAATATCATAAAAGTGACTGGCATATCAAGACTCTGAGACATACCATTCAATGTTTCAAATCCAATGATTCTAGGCATACTCAGTTACTTTCATTTTAAGTTAAAAGATTATTAGCATCCCACAGAACTAATGTTCAATACTGATATAAGGAATGGAGACGATGGTAGGGTGTTAACACTAACTATTCCAGACGAATCATTTAATTCCCATAAGTACCATAAAGAAAAGGGACAGGCAAGGCAAGCTCTAACATGCTGAGAATGACAAGCCCTCTCAGCAGTGGCTTCCCAGAAGGTATGACTGCACCTAATCTCTGGGACTTGTGAATATTATCTTATATGGGAAAGGAGTGACTGTCACCTTATATAGCAAAAAAAAAATGTGACTATGTTAAGAATTTTAAAGGAGAAGAGTATCCTCGATTTAAAAATAATAACATATCTGTACAAAACAGGTACACAAAGAAGAAAATGCTATAAGGTTGGAAGCAGACTCTAGAGTATCAGAGCGGACAACAGAAGCTGGAAGAGGAGAATATTTTTCTCCAGAACCCCTAGCAGGAATATGCCAACACTTTGATTTAGACTACTGGCCTCCTGAACAATGAGAGGATAAATTCCTATTGTCTTCAGCCCTCAAGTTGGTGATAATTTGTTACAGCAGCCAGAACTAATACACCCCAGTTGAGTAGTTCTCTGACTACAGCACTAAGCAATGATATCCCAACTGCCACCATGTCCCCAGAGGTAAGGGATGAAGCTGGCTTTTCCATTGCTGGCATCCCGATGTTGCTTAATAACTTGTTATGGTCCTTCTTGAACTTATTTATATATAATAGCCTATATAGTATCTTGAGGCAATGAGTTTCATAAATTTACGATGTACTGTGAATAGCATCCTAGTGCATCGACTTCTTTATGGCATAGCATATTTTTGTGATGAATCCATTTGTCCTTTTCTTCAACTTTTGCTTAATGCTCCTATCATTGGCTTTTATAAATGGGGGAGACATTGAACTCCACTAACAGGACAAAGGTTAGACAGGAGAGTTTGAAGCAGTTATACTATATTCATGAGATACATAAAAGGCAGCTCCATCTGAATTTGAAGACTGCTGTGGTTAGTGCCATGTTGTAGAGGGTGGGGGTTTATGTTGGGGAGTCTCTCTGAGAAGGAGCTGGAGCAGACATTCATCTTGGGAGACTTTCAAGAGAAAATAACCCAGACACAAAATCAGGCAGAGACACAGAAATTAAATTCATCACAAGGATCCACCTCTGCTAGATAACAGGAAGAATTTCCTTCTATACATTTAGTAGGAAAAATAGCATGTCATTGGATCGACGTTACATAACCCCTGATTGATGAAAAAGTGATAAATATTAAATTCACGCACATATCTTATTGCTTGTTTTGACATCTGCAGCCCATCTGCCCCTAAAAGAATTCAATCTGTAAAAATGGTAAAATAGTAATTTACTACAAAGAATTGGAATTTGGGCTCTACTTGTTTAAATCAAGTAAATACTATAATGCAGTATACGTAGAATTTTGGCTGTTCAGCATTAGATGAAACTTGTATTCTAGGACTTTACTGATCTTGACTATTGTAAATAGTGCTGCAATAAACATAGGAGTACAGGTTTCCTTTCAAATCAGTGTTTTTGTGTTTGTTGGGTAGATTCCTATGAGTAGAATCATTGAATAATATGGTAATTCCATTTTTATTGTAAGAAAAAATATTCTGAGACACTTATTCTCAAACTTTAGTTTGCATGAGAATCACTCAGTTAGTGTTAAAAATGAAGGCTGGGCCCTCCCTGTTGGCGCAGCGGGTTAAAACACTGCACTAAGAAGCTAAAGCCACTTCCGCATGAGTTCGATTCCCGCCTGGAGGTGTCCACATGGCGTGGCAGACCTCTCCTGACCCGCCCGCTGCTCCCCTCAGCAGTGTACTTCGTCGATCTGCCTGTTCTGCTTCCCGCTCTGTCTCTGGTGAAGCCTCTTGCCGCCCCTGAGCCTCTGGCCTGTACCCCAGCTGCACAAATAAGTAAATCTTTAAAAAAATAAAGTGAAGGCTGTTGTGTGCTCCAATTTTTTTGACTCAGTGGTTAAAGGGAAAATATGGCTAATGCAGAGACTGTCACTGCTGAAAAATGTTGGTTTAGAATGTATGTGTGCTGAATTCTAGTAGAGTAGCCATCAGCACCATCTTTTTCTTCTGCACATGTTACCATATGCACTGGAGATAAGACAGGGGACAGAGAATATGTGTACTTTCATAGAAAGAAAGGCATCCTATCAGCAGTATCAATATTGAGAGTTACTAAAAGAGTAGACAGATAAATCTGTTCAAACTATCATCTTAATCATCTTGAAAACTATTGTTCATATATTCAAAAATTCGTATATCTTTATACACTGAAATACAAGAGACTCAAAAAGAATAAAATTGCTAACATTCAGTGAGGAATTTCTGTGTGTCAACAGTGTTCCACACAGTAATGCATGTCTCACAGGAGCCCCATGAGGTAGATGTCATGTTTACTGTTCTTTTATAGATGAAGAAACTGAGGGCAGAGTTTTGACCAAGCAAGTTGCCAAGGTCATGCTACTAGTGGGCAGTAAATTAGGTTTACTAGCACCTAGGCTGAATCTTTTAAGCATTTGCTTTTCATACTTTGATTCACTGAATTTTAACCCTTTGCATGTGATTTGGTCATTGAAATAATTCTTTGTGATTGTTTTTGTTTTTTTTCCCTATATTATTTTAAGTTGCATTCTAAGAGGGATTAACTTTGATTTAGGACAAAGATTCCCTTTTACCTACCCAGTTTGGTTCAGTAAATGAACTGTTTTTTGTTGTTGTTGTTGTTGTTTGTGTGTTTGTTTTGTTTTTTTAAGCTGTAGAGTACAGGATGACAACTTTCACATTTTCTAGAGCAAGACATCCAGGATGCTAAGGAGACGCACATCCCACAGAAGGTGGGCATTCAGAGTATACAGGGGAATGCTGCAATTTCAACCTTTCTAGCTTCTTTTACTACAGAGACCTGCACAATCTCTTTGAACAATCTCAACAGTGTGGTGGTAATAACCGACTGCATGGCTGTCATGTCTTTCAAAAAGCATATCATGCTGCTCACAGATGTAAATACACACCCCATGAAGCTTCCCCTGAATTGCTGATCCAACTCCAATTTTTTTTCTGATCTTTCTCTTACCTTTAAAGTTATATCATCTTCCTGAAAACTTTCTTTTCATGCTGATGGAGAAAGGATCTCACTTTAACGCTAATAAAAGCTCTGTCCTCACCAAAGCAAAGCTGATAAGTGTTGCTTATGATGCCTCCCTCTCCTTCAACTCCCAATTTAAATCTTACTCTGTGTTTCTGTTTTGTCTTCTTTAGAATCATTTCCTACCTAAAAACCAGTATTGAACTTCTCTCCCTTTTTGTTTCTTATCACAACTATTATAAAGATTTCACAAAGTGGGAAACCCATGGGGATTGCAACTGAGATGAAAAAAATGCACAAAATAAAGAATGATGTAAAAAATTTAAAAAAGATTTCACAAGATCATGCTCCTTGGACAAAAGTAAATTCACTTTTGGGGGACAATATGGACTCCACATGTTCAGGAGTCATTTTCTCAGAATAAAGAAACTGTCTGTTTCCTGATGGCACCAGATCTAAACTAAGAAAAAACAGCAAGGAACTCATGGTGTCCATGGACAGATGGAATCTTTTCTATCTGGAGGACCATCCAGGTGGGACTACAAACAACAATGATGATAATGACCCGGTCATAATAAGAAACCACCCACCCTCAGCCTTATTCTATGCCCTTTGGTATAGAAGGCGGCCAGCCTTGAAAGCCTTCTCCCTGTATAAAGATACCAGAGACCCTCTACCTTCTTTCTGAGCCTAATGTGTCCTCTTTTTCCACTTCAGATCCAGCACCGTCATTTCCACTGGTGAGTCTTCCTCATTTACTAGGAAGCTCACTCAACACCTTTTACCATTTTATCTCTTTGTTCCATTTATACCCATGGAGACCTACCCCCTTACCTCCCCCACATTTAGCTATACCATCTGATTCCTCCTCTGTGCTTCCTGTGGGTTAGCTGAGGTGGTCGAGTAGCCAGGAGCACAGAAAAAAGGACTGCCATCTGCAACACCAAGATAAAATATTTCCTAGTGTGTAAGACCTTTAATAGAAAAGAACCTTAATATAATTAGTTCAACAGTGAAGAACCCAAAGTTACCTCAGGTAAATGCCCATCCAAACAGGGTTGTCCTGACAGGGTCATTGAGGCCTGAAAGCCTGCCACATGTCTAAGACACCTTCTGGTGGGGAACCATAGGGAAGAGATGGGGCCAGGCAAATCTGGAAGGAAAAGGGCAAAATCAAAATAGAAGTCAAAATAAAGGCTGCCATTTTTAGCCTTCCCATGCACGTTTCATCAAGACTCTTTCAAGTCTCTAAGTCTCTGGAACCTGCCCATGGCTGAGAAGTAAGCACAGCTTCCTCTTCATGTGTCTCTCCCCACATGCCCTTCAGCCTGTTCTCCCAAGTCCTTTTTATCTTCCCCATGCACTCAGCTCCACCATTTCTTAGGTGGGGAAGGGAACCTAGAACCTTCCCTTTCTATGGCTACTACATGGTGACACTTTTGCCTGCCCTTAGACAAATCTGAGGTCACATTCAGTTCATGTATTCACTACCCAGACCACCTGTGAAATATAAGTTTTAGTTTTTCTTCTATAACATAAATATATCTATTTCAGAGAGTCATTGTTATGATAAAAAATGACATGAAGGAATAAGGGTACTTTAACTAGTATCGTTATTTTAAAAAATCCTAAATACAGTCGAGTAAAATTTCATATATCCATGTTGAACACACAGCAAAGAGAAAATGGAGCATTAGAGGAAGCTAAGCTTCCAGCACAGCAGGAAATGAATTTTAAAATTTAAAGCTATAGTGCAGCTGGAAGTTGTAGAAGAGAGAGAGAATAGTGGAAGAAGAAATAATGATGGTAGGAACAGGTAAATAACATTGACCTATCTTGAAGGGGTGACAAAATGATGCTGAGAGAGATAATGCGGGGAGATGCTGAACAGTGGATGCCAAGATGGGGCCTGGACACCAGGGAAAGCTCTTGAGTCATGAAATATAGTGAGTATGGAAGATTTTTCACACAGTTGTATATAGGAGCTTTTGAAGGCAAAAGAGAACAAATAAGAAAGATTGCAGTAATCCAGGAACTCTATGTGGATACCAGAGAGCAATCCCTTACAAATGCTAATGAGTTAATGCTAAATGAGTTCACTTTGGCAATTTTTTTTGGAGTGTTATTAACACTTGCTGAAGAAAAGCCACTTATTGACTGAAGTTGAAGCAACCAGAAAAAAAAAAAACAGCTTTATTTGAGAATGCCTAGATGTGAGTTAATGGCCAATCCCAAAGGGGAGAAAAGTAAGCACTTTTCAAGCATTTGCTGATCAAGACTTTTGCATATCTGAGCTCCTGCACATCAAAGAGGACTTCCTGCTGGGTTTGCTTACCCCTTTAACAAAGTCCTTGAATTTAAGGACAGAAGTTCTTGTAAGTGGGAAATTTTGAATAGTCAGAAGTTGCATTCAGAACCATATAACTGTTCTATTAGAAAATGACACACATAAAGTGTTATTAACTGATTAAAACTACGGCCCATCTAGAATCCCACTGACCTTCATCGGCTGACTGAAAAACTATCAGGGATCAGAATTCAGAATCTTTCTACCTTGAAAGATTAGAATCCAAAGGTCAAATGTCCCTACACTAAGAGGTCGGGTCGCTAAGGTCAGGAAGCCAAAAAACGAGGTCACAAGGGTCAACCTGCCCTGCCAATAAGATCGGGAGTAGTGAGCAATAGGAAGAAACCAGTGTGTGAGGGTGTAGTAAGAAAAAGGTAAACAGACTTTATCTTCCAGGGTTAAAGAGATATGGGCCCTAGAATCTGGCAAAACTAAAGTGTTTGAAAACACTCTTTAAAATTTAAATAGGATAATAACGCAACATCTATCAAAGCAATGAAAGTGCTAGTCTTCATTACAGACCCAACGTGTTAATTTTACTTTTTATTACATATAGTAATGACCTGGCCCACTAATGCCATTTTTTGTGTGTTGTGCTTAGACGTGGTAATATTCTTTAGAAGTTGGACTAAAAAGTGACGATGTTAAGACTCAACTGGCAAAAATGTCCTAAAGTTGTGTTCCATATACTTGCAGAGACCAAAATGAAGCATTAATTGCTTTTAGGAATTAATTTTAAATATTCATAAATGCATTTAAAACAGTGTTTGCCCGATTACCTTACTTTCAAAATTATTTAGAGGGGAAAAACAAAAGTATTTTAATATATGGCCTACTTTGCTTAATTTTGAAGTTTTTTTCTGAAAATGATAGTACCTGTAGGCTTAACAAACACTGTAATTTGGAATCACTTATTAACAAAACAGTCAAATGGAAGTTTACAATAAAAAAATGATGCATACTTCATTTTCTTTCAGGATATACTAGTCAAAGACAACTATGACTATGAAAACCCTACATTTTAGGGTTTAAAATCATTTTAAAATTCATAGGACATTTCCTTATTTATTAACTTTTATTGAGGTAACAATGGTTTATAACAACAACGTGTGTTACCACACCTGTACCCCCTTCACTACCAAATCACCTATAGTCCACCACAAACAGGACAATTTAGTGTATTATTCAATTTGATATCCACTAGATATAGTATACTGTCCATAATCAAGTTAACTGTGAACTATGTTTGGTATTAAATGGCAGTTTACCAAATTAAAGACAGTCAATCACATTTCCATTTTTGGCATGTGATTTCAATTAGCTCTGATAAGATTATATATATCATGTCTGTTTTGTTGAAAATAAATTTATATGACCTAATATCATTAAAGTGTTACCACTTTTGGCTCTTCTCTGAAATGTACGAGGCACTAAGCGGAATATTGCAGCTTTGCATAATACAGAAAGGCAATATAAATGCTGAAATGTAATTCTGTTGTCTCTTCAAGATATACCACACAGAACTAATGACTATATATCTCAGCTTTAGCAAGATCCAATTTTCTCCACTAAGTTAAAAAGTCACTGCCAAGATTTAGACTTCCATTTTATAAAATCATTTCCCAAAAAATATCCAAGAAATGCCATGACTGTAAAATAAAATGTGTGCTTATGGACACAATCGTTGCCTTATACTGAAGTGATATAGCAATAATCACTGTTTCAAACTGTACAGTTGGATTTTACTTGTGTGTGTAATTTGCAGTGTTTTACGTCAGTTAGTGAAAGTTGCAGGTGATAATTAATTTAATATTTTACTACAATGGGAAGTTTTTATTTTTAAGGGCAAATTAAAGTAGTTCTTGTGACATTCTCTTCAGAATCCTAAAAGCTCGAGCTGTTACCCTAAGTATCATCTTTAAAATACATCCTTGTAGCCAGACTCTGAGGTTTTTTTTGGAGAAAAACCAACATTTGATATATACCTTTGTTTTGTTTCTAAAGTAATCCCAGAGTCAGAGGTCTCTACTCATAATGCTTAATTCACTTTAGAGAATGTGCCACTAAGGCATTCATCATGATTATTTTGTTTAATCCAATCTAGTGAAAAGACTTGAAATCTAAACATTGTCTAGAAATTTATAGGATTTTTTTCCCAGTGTTAGAATGTAGTCTAACTCAATTCTATGTTCCACAAAACTCTTTTTAATCTTGCATTTATTTAAATCATTTTATCTCCTTAAAATCAGTTCCCAACTCTTCATCTGCGTACATTTTATCAATCTGTAAACTTTAGAAACTATTTCGCAGGGGAAGCCTTTCTTAACTATTCACTTCTACTTAAAATATCGCAGGAATCATTTCTAATAATTGCACTTACTATATGTACATATGTTTCACATGTGTTCAACATGTTTCCTTAATTAGATCTTAATATCATCAAGAAGAGAGAAGAGAACCAACATTAATTAATGTGCCATAAACAATGAAAGGTATATGTGTTACATAGTTCACATTCCAAGTAATAGTACACAGCATCAAAGTTCTGTGATTCTTATTTGACTTCCAAAATGCAGGTCACAATTGGTGTTCAAAAAAATATTTGTTCATTTGAAAATTGTGTTTAAAGTCATTGTCTCCCATAGAGACTATTATTGCTTGTTAATTCTATTAGCCATTAGTAAAGATCTTCCCCTCTAACCAATTTTCACACTCATGAGAGTTTTATTCTCATTTTAACAAAGCTAAAAATTCAGAGAGGATATCACAAGGTAAGATTATTTCTATTTAACAATTATTTTGTAAAGATTTATTTATTTGTGCATACAGAACTGGGGTACAAGCCAGAGGTGCAGGGACAGTGAGAGGATTCGCCAGAGACAGAGCGGGGAGCAGAACAGGCAGATCGAAGAAGTACACTGCTGAGGGGAGCAGTGGGCGGGTCAGGAGAGGTCTGCTGTGCCATGTGGTCACCTCCGGGGCAGGCGGGGATCAAACTCATGCTGAAGTGGCTTTAACTTCTTAGTACTGTGCTTTAACCCGATGCACCTCCAGGGAGGGCCTATTTAACATGTTTTAAAAGTCTATCATCCCCATTACTTTCAGGGAATTAATGTTGAATAAACTTTTCATGGCATTCTCAATCTATTACTTAATTATAGACTCTGGACTATAACTCCTACATTCTAAAAACTTTGATTGTTGAAAAGTAGCAAAATATACCACCCCAAAATGTACTACATTGGCATAAAGGTTATTTGAGCTGAAAATAATTGGGGAAAGGTGGTTACAAATAAAGTTCTCTGCTTTCGCCCATTGTTTAAAAGCAAGAGACAAATAAGTAAAGAATTTCCCCCTCCCTTCTCTATCAAGAACAGAAGTTAATCATGGGACACAACTCTAGACCTCTGTTGATCTAAAGATGGCACCAGAGGAGCTGGTATAACAAGGCTGATTGTCAGCATTCACCTTACACTAGTTTCTCATATATGTACCCCCCACAATTTCCCCCCAAAAGCTCAAATCCTTTTTCTTTGTTTTGTCATTTCTCTAAAGATACTTTCTGTCGCTGTTGTCATTGTTGTTACTGCTGTATGAGCCCAAGTCCCAACTGTCCCTCAGAATTAGTCATCACTGGGTACTTCATGTGTATAAGAAGGGAGGAGGAGGAAAAGCAAAGCATTAATAAAATTGCTTGTTTTTGTTTTGTTAATTCATTTTTTGTTGTTTGAATTTACAAGGCCTGAAGTTAATGAAGATAAAGTAGAAGGAAACTAGTTTACATAGCCATGTTCATGCTTTAGAACCTCCACTGGCTTATTAATACCTTATGAAAAAATCCCACCTCCCCGGATGCCTTACCAGGAGAGCCTCAATCTGCCTACCCAACAATTCTTTCTCAACTCTTTTCATGCTGGGTCACACAAAGTGTCTTTCCTAAAGATACTTTATTCAGGACCTTGGGAAGAGATGTTCTTATATACACTACTTCCTCTTTCTAGAATATTCTTTCTGGTTAAATTTACTCTGCTAACAATATTTCTTGATCTAGTTGAAGTGTTACCAAGGAGACACTTTTCCTTAGTTTCTTGAGGTATTAAAATGCTCAGGTTACTAATCTTTTTACTTACCTCCTTTAATCATAACAATAAAGAGAAAATCCTTACTAACCTATCTTACAAGTGAAAACTTGGGGCTATAGAATTTGTAGAAAATTTGCCATTTGCCCTCACAGTCAAGCACTAACTTCTTCCCTTTGTTCCTGTAAATTTCAAATCATCCCTTTATTTCAGTCCTTAACAAATAGCATTGAGCACACTTTTTTCAATATGTCTCCTCTGCAATTGTGCATAGATTCCTTTCTGAGGTTAAGGATTCTACAGTTTGCAAGACCTGGTAAGATTTTTCATATTCAAATATTTATTAAGTAAATGAAATAATCAATCAATCAAAAGGTTAAGAAGGAAAGGGTGCATGTGCTAACATTTAATGAACATCTATACTACTGTGCTAGAGTTTATAAAATTTAATTATTATTTAATAAGTTATCAAAACTTCTTGAGACTGCATAAAATAAAATAGAAAATTTGGGCCTGCCTAGAGAATCAAGGGGTTAAGTTTCAGCATTATGAAGCAATCCCCAGCCACTGCAGTACCTGGTTAGTTCCCAGCCAGGGAGCTGACCTACATGGCAAAGCAGACCTCACCTGTCTCCTCTGTCCTGCTGCTCCTCTGTCCTGTATTTCAGTGGATACACCTGTTCTTCTCCCCACTCTGTCTCTGGTGAATCTCCTCACCCTCCCATACCTCTGGCCAACACCTCAGCTCTTGTATGCATACAAAAATAAAGACAAATTTATAATACTTTAACCAATAAAGTCTTCTAAATTTTCCAGACACTTGCTGAAGACATTATACAAATTGTTGAAGATACAGTCCTTATGTATTAATCAAAAAAAAAAATCTGTGAAAGTTAATGAAAAATCAGAGCAAAGGAGTTAAACACAGTCAAGTTGTTCATTTTCCATAGATGTAAACCCAGCAGTCTCTGTACTTCTTTAATTCATGTACTTGGAGGTAAACAGTGTCCCTGTTCAGCTATATGCTCTATTTCATTTTAGGCTCTTTTTGTAGCAATTAAGAAACCTGCTCAACCCAAGAAAAACAAGAGGATTTGTATTAAGAATTCAAGAGAATTTCACAAATTCCATACCTCTCAGAGTTTAAATTAGTGATAAAAACTGTTTGACATTAGAGCTCTCTGTCTACCCATCTATTTGTCTACCTATCTCTACCTCTGACTCTTTCCCTATGTAGGATCCTTATCTTTCCAATTCCCTTTGCCCGTTTTCTCCACATGTTCTCCCTCCCCTCCCATTTATCTGATTCTCTTCCCCTATGGTGGGAGAGGCACAACATCCAGAATCATTTTACATATCACTCATATCCAGTCATGCTTACAGAATAACTAGATGGCTCTATCATTTCCTTGCAGAAAGAAACTGATTGGGTCAGGTAGCTATTTCAATGTCCCAAAGAAAATGTGCCAGTGTTAGCCAATCGGACTATGAAAAACATGTTCAGCATCACTTGTAATAACAGAAATGAAAATTAAAGCCACAATGAGATACCACCTCACCTCACAATGAGAATGGCACATATTAAAACAACTAGCAACAACAAATGGTGAGGAAGTGGAGAAAAACGAACTCTCCTGCACTGCTGGTGGGAATGCAAACTGTTGCATCCACTTATGGAAAGCTGTTTGGAAGTTTCTCAAACTGCTAAAAATGGACCTTCCATATGACCCAGAAATCCCATTCCAAGGTATCTACCCAAAGGACACAAAAACATTGATTCAGAAGGACACCTGCACCCATATGTTTATTTCTGCTCTATTTACAATAGGGAAGATGTTGGATCAAACCGAATGCCCAAAAATAGATGACTGGATTAAGAAGATGTGGTACATGTATACAATGGAATATCACTCAGCAATGAAAAAAGATAAACTCATGTCTTTTGCAGCAACATGGGTGGAGCTGGGAGGGATCATGCTTAGTGAGATAAGCCAGAAAGAAAAAAGAAAAATACCACATGATTTCACTCATAGCAGGAACATAAGGGATCAGGGGGGAAAAAAGCAACTGTAATAAAGTAAAAGTGAAAAACAATGAACAATTATAAACCAGAGACATTTTACCGGGGTGGAGAGGGGAACAAGACCCAAACTGGGGTGGAAAAAGTGCACAGGACTATGATGATGGCACACGGGTGAACTGGTGGTGGGAAGTCCATGGGGATTACAACTGAGATGGAAAAAGGTACAAAATGAAGGATGCATCAGTGTCAATTGAGCAGATACTCTCAAAACTGTCCATCTTATACTTGTTCTTAGTCACTATTTTCTTTATGTTATAATTTTGGTAGATATTGAAAGTATTCAATATTAAAAATAGCCATTTTGCCTCCCCTGGTTTTGTAGTAGATTTAATCCTAAAACATTAGACCAGTATTTTCTAGCCATCATCATTAGGGATGTTATCTGGTTATGTAATTTTCTCTACTTCCCCAAGAAGATTGATGTTTTCTGTGCAATAAAACTAGAACTAAAGAAAATCTGCAGAGGAAGTGTCTTTTCTCATTACATTATCATCATGTTTATATCATAACAGAGTGGGTAAATGAAAGGGACATACTCAAATCATTGCAGGATCAAATCAGCAAGCGGAATAGTTTTGCTGTGTTCACAGACTAACTGATTAACCATGCAACCTTGAGAGAGGCAGTCTCTAATACACAAAAAGATTACATAGGAGGAGCCTCTGGTCTAAGGATGTAGGTGAACATATGCTCATCTAAGCTCTGCCTTAATTTTTCTCATTTCAAAATGAGCTTCTAGTCCTTAAAAACAAAATAATGGTTATATTGAAATTTGTTATCAATACAACAAACTTATGAATAAATTTGAAAAATAAAATCACCTAAAAAATTTCCAAGTTTCCAGTTTTCTTAAGACAATCATTCAAATTTAGCTGATAAAATAATCTCATAAACTAGGCAAGAAACTGAGCACTCACCTTCATTGCTTCTTCCAAATTGCATGTCAGACTTGAAGAAGACACACAACACGACATGAACTCAATAAAGAATATTATCATTCAGGAAAGATCCTTCTTCTTGGTGAAGAGCTAGAGAAAACCTTGGCAAAGATTTAGCAAATAAAGTGAAGGAATAGGCTTTGGAACTGTCAAAGCAAGTGTCACCAGTAAAAAAAAGTCCACTTTGGATGTTTGAGCAAAATCTCGTCTGAACATGTGGGGAAGCCCAAGCTTACATTCTTACCCTCCAGCTTTCTTAATGTGCTTATGGTTGGCTGAACTTAGCTGATTGATAAGGGAACTTGATAAATCAGATTCCTACAAAGTGGAGCAGATCACAGAAGTTTGGAAACTTCTGTTTCTGAGATCATGTAATCATTTGACAATCAAGAAAAAATCCTCAAGGAATGCTTTCTGAAGAAACTAACTCTGACAGAACAAGGAGCTCCAGAGAAAGTCAGTATCTTAGAGCAAAGCTACACTGCCAGTGATCAGGAGAGCAGAGTTTCCAGCAGTGCAGGAAGACAGTTGAACTGCACTTTCCTCCATTCTGTAATGGCCACCTACTGGTCTTTACTTGCATGATCCCCAGCCCACCCCCATTATTTACATTCATTACTTGAGTCTTTTATTCATAACATTAAGTGTGCAACCTAGGCTTCCAGGGCATGAGAACCCCTTGATATTAGGGTTACCCTGTTTTATAGCTATGTGTGTGTATGTACACATACATATAGATATCTCTATATAAAATATATCAAACATGTAGCTATAATATGTTCATGTATGCTACTTATATTGTGCTTTATTTGTTTACACTATCTATCTGATCTGTATGAGATTGGAATTTATGACTCTTCATGTAGCTTGGAAGATAATAACCATTAATTTCCACTTGTCAGAACAATTTTAACAGTTTTCCTTTTATTCCTATGTCTATGTATGTCTACATCAGGTGCTCAAATAATATCCCTTCATTCATTGTCATTTTATTATGATATTTATGAGAAAAAAAAATCCTGGCCCACATTCAAGAAAACTATGCTCTTTGAGGACCTGATTTCATAATACAGCATTTTACTTGAAGTTGTAGTTTCCAAGAACTCACTGCCAATGTTAACTATACATCAGTCTTTTCTGACCCTAGGCTGGCCACAGATAGATTCAGAGATAAAGCTTCAGCAGGAATGAAACAACCCTGTGCTACTCAAAAGGTTAAATGCAAGCAGGGAGATGGCTTTCAAGGCCATGATTCAGTGCCAAAGTGCCACAGATGCTATGAAATACAATAAAACAAGAATCTGAACATTATCTGCCCGGTGGAGGTAATGTAATGCTTCTCTGATCTTGCTTGTATCCAACTGTTAGCTCTCACAAATAACTAAGTGCTCCTCTACACTTCCTAGTCTTCCTTGCAGTATGTTGCAATTACCTGACTAGATTCTAGCAGACGGGATGTGGACAGATGTGATAAAAGTCACTCACAAGCTTTGCTCTAAACATTTCCCAAGCAATCCTTCAGATTCCTTTTGCTTCCTCAGCAACTTGGAAGTCAGGTGTCCAAGATATATTAGCTACAAGATATAGGGAACTTACTGCATCCATATCAGTCCATGATGTGAGCAAGAAATAAAGCTTTGTTGTGTTAAGCTACTGAGATTAGGGAATTGTCTGTTCCAGTAGTTATTGTTAATTGTCTAAACCAGTGGCTCTCAAACTATCTTAGAACACTGATTACTCACAGGTGACTTAATATTGCCTCCTACATACCAGCATTGAAACAATACATACTGCAACTCAGCTGTACTGAAATGAAGACGTAGGAAGAATGGGTGATCCCAAATTTCCAAGATGTAGCACAATGGTGTACTCATCTACATGAGGATGACGGTAAACAATTTGGAAAGTGATGACTTCATTTACTTTGAAGCACAATGTCAATTGCAGCATAATTATGATCTGAAAAAACCCGAATGCAGATAGATCAGCCTCGTCTGAGGTCACCCTTGTTGAGGAACAGCCTGGGTCAGATTGCAGGGGAACATACAGGAGAGAAAACAGCTAGACAATGCAAACAATGACTCAGTTATAGCAAGGGAAAGTCACCTGTCAGAGTCATAATAAGGGCTACCGTCTTGCACCTTTATGCCAACCTTCCACAGTCCTGAGCAGGAACACTTTGGTCCCAAGTAACAGCTAACTGCAAAGAAGGGAAAATACCCAGTAGAAATTCCATGTCAAAAACATTGGCAGAAAACGAATGCATTTCTAATGACCTAGAAGTGACAAGACTTGACCCTAGAGGTTAAAAGCAGCGATTAGACAGAATTCAATTTTCTTTTTTCAGATATGAAAAATGTGCCTTTATGTGGTGGATATTTCTACAGTATTTTTCACAACATTGATTTTATTATGTTGCCAAATTTGTCAGTGTTCATTTTCAAAAAGGAGTTTTATGTTCTCTTTAATAACTTCATACCCTCCACCAAAAAGCCATATATCTTCCTTTACATCTTTATCTATATCTATATAAAGATGTAAACCCTATTTTTTAAATTTAGGGTTTAATTTACTAACATTGGTTAATTGTCTTATGACAATAAATTATCCATGTTTTCTAGAAACTACAATCTCAATTTCATTTCTTTCTCTGGATTTATTGCACACACTGGATCAGAGAAGTTGGACATCACTGTTAATTTTCCTGAGAGTACTTTTTTACCACAAGTTATTAATTAAAAGAAAAATGAGAATGTTTGATTAGACTGTTTAATTTTTCCAATTTTATTTAAAATCCAACTAGCTATTTATTCAATGTTAGTAATTCTTTACATTTAAATTACTCTTTATTTGAAAGTTATCTGTCCCTAACTTCTCAAAGTCAAAAAGAGAATTCTTTTCTCTCCATATCCACAAAGCATTATGATAAGTGCTGAGGAAGATTCAAACATTAGGATACAATTTCATATCTGCCTAGAATTTATTAATAAAGTAAATCCATAAGCAACTACTACCCTGATGGTAAATGTTAAGTGCCTTAAAAAACTTAAGAAAAGTCAAATTAAAAACTTTATATCAGAAGACAGATTTTTGTAAGATAAATCAGTGGCAGTTTCTATACACGTTTGAACTTGTTCTTGAAGATTTGTAGGCTATTGATTGTAGAGAAAGTAAGTATAGATGGGAAGAAGCAGTGTTACCGAGTACATCTGGTAATGGAGTCACTTTTGAGAATGTCTAGAAAGACAATATGGGGTATTATTAGTGATATAACTGACAGAAGCAAATGAGCACCAGATTATAAAAGTTTAAGTGCAACATTCAGTAGTTAGTCATGAACCCTGTAGTCCCAGAGAGTGTGACAGAGTGGTGAGAGAAAAACAGTTTTAAGAAGATTGATCTGATGGCAGGTGGGCACTAAATAAATTCAGGAGAGTCTGAAAACAGGATTGATGGGATATTGATAGGAGAGAAATTGTGCAGGTCAAGCAAAGGGAGAAATCAAAAATGACTCTAAAGTTGAGTGTCCGAATAACTGAGGATGTGAAAAATATATATAGCAAAAAAGGAAGTCACAAGCAGTTTGGGGAAATGTTACTCTGTTTGTTGAATTACAAATGCTGGTATATACTAGGGAAAACACAGAGGAGGCAAAGAGAAAATGGAGTTGGAGCTCAAAAGAGAGCTGACATAGTGGTGAAGATTTGGAAAATCAGTAGTCACAAGAATGACTGAAAGCATCAAGTGACTATGGTATTAGAAAGATAGAGAACTAGTAATGCCAAAGGACAACATGACCCAACTTAACTGATTCACACTAAATTAAAACTCTAAGACTCAGACAGCTCACACAATCTTCATGATTGTATTATTAACAATGTCACATGTTCCAGAAAGTGGTAGATCTTGGGATTTCTACGTAATTTGTGATTAAAGTCATAGTTGAGAGAATCCATGTAGTCTTTTTATTTCCTCAGGTCAGCATAGATTTGACAGCTAAGTTCCTAGTTAGAAATCAAATTGAATAACTTTTACCACCCCAAATTCACTGGAATCTGAATCATTCATTGGATTTTCTAGAACTGGTTGCGATGTTTTTTTTGATACCATGTCTTCTGGTTAAACAGCTCCTTAAGGGCAGGGCTCTGGTCTTACAAGTTCTTGGCTTTTTAAGAAAGCAAATACTTTTTGTTAAATAGAGTAACTGAATGGGAATTTTGTAAAGCTCCTCAATCATTTGTAAAAATAAACAGGAAGAAGGGAAGAGAACCGAGCTTGGCATAATGTGTTCAGGGCCTGCAAAAGGCTAAGAAGGAAGAACTGGCAATGTGAATATGAGTTAAAGGCCTGTGGATCTAACAGTCTTCCCACTGGTAACAGGAAATCATGCTTCACGGATTAATTAGCTATTACTCTCAGGTTGCAAATGAATTTATTGAGGCAGACAGGACAAGTCACTTCTGAAAGACCATATGTCAGCAAGTGATCAAAGCCTGAAGAAACATTGACTTGCCGCTAAGAAATCCCAGTCTGTAACCTAAAAGGAAGTCTTCAAATTTCCCTAAGACTCTACTTCTCAGACCATGAGTTGTTAAAACATTCCCTGAAGTTAGCTTTACAAGAGCAACTAAGGTAAAACAGCTCACTGTTAAGCTCACTCTATCACCCCCCACCTGTCCTCTGTGACACTGTCAGCCTGGGCTCAGCCTCTCACCTGAGCTGTGCCCACTCACACATGTCCAAGCCACACTCCAGGCCTCCACCATCAGGCATACGTGGCCTGTGCCCTGCTCTAAGCACCTGTATTCAAGGCCACCAGTGATAGCCCAAGGCCAATGATGCAAACGCCTAAGGATCTTCATTTACCCTACAGTCACCTTTATCAAAAACAACACAGGATTTCTTTTTAATGGGAAGATAAAAACATCCTACTCAACAGCATCTTCTATAGATTTCCTTGCTGTCCAAAGTAGAACCTTCTTATTTGGCCTGAATTTGAAGATTATTTTTAGAGTCTGGGAACACTATTACTATTAATTTACATGGGAAAAATGTGAGCATTCCCAGACACAAAAGAACATATAAATCATACCACCTATAGAAAGCTGGACCTTTAGACTGCGAGGAAAACCTGCCTGGCAAATAGAATAAATATGGGACAATTTTACTTACTTGTGGTTTATGTCACCCCCTGAAAATGGTTAAGTGGATTGTTGTCTCTCCTTATGAGAGATTTAATAAATATAGGTCTGAGTTCATTTCTTGAAATGCAGTCAGAAATTAGTCCAGGCAAAGTTACCTTTTTGGTTTCACTGCATTTTGAAATAGGACAAGGAAGAGTTAACTGGAGGCCCAGACAGTCCCCTGCTGATCAGTAATGAGTGAGAGCTGCAGCTGAATGTCAATAGCTCTTTGTGAACTTGGGTAACCCAGCTGAGCCCTCTGCTTGCCAGAACTAGGGGAGGTAATCAGCTTGACCTACATGACCTTCCTGAGGCTGTGCTCTGTCTTGCCTCAAGAAGCTTCTTTGCATATGACTCCTATTTGCTGTTCAGATGAACCCATTTCAAGAGAACTGAACCTAAGTCAGCTTTAAGAGGAATCATAATATAAATTAGTCAAGACTGGCTACAGGTTGCACAACAGAGTAGGTACTCTTAAAAAGTAGTGAGAACACATCCTGGAAGCCTCAAAAAATTTTCCAGGAACAGCTATGACATCTGTCCTTACAGAATTATTAAAATAAATTAAAGGTTATATAACAGCCCTGTCAACACTTCACATTTCTTTGTCGAGCTGTGTTTCATCAAGTGCTTTCACCTTTCTGCGTTTGGTAAATTGATTTACTTTTGCTTCATTGTTTACTTGTCACCATTTTCATTGCATGATCCAAAGATGCCATACATACAAAATTTACCTTACAGATTAGGAGTATGTAACATAGTATTTCCTTGCATTTCTAACAGCTTTCATCCTATTCTGTTCACCAAAAGAAACTTGAACAATCACTTAAAGTCCCATCTATCTGTATCTAAATATACTGTTATTACAAGAATGCTGCTATTCATAAACTGAGAGTATGGATGCTAATTCTGCTGTTAAGCAGACAACTTATAGAAGCATGAAGTGTACAGCACAAAGACGCTTTCCATACAAGTAGGGATGGCTGATTTGAGTAACAAAGATTAACCTATTGTAGATTATGCAATTCCATAAATAAGTCCCATCACACATTTTGAGCTTATATTCCCAAGGAAAAGGGGTAACAGAAAGAATATACTGACTTATACTTCTGGCTTATGGTGCTGTTCAAGGACACCAACCCAACAGCCATTATTCTATAAAGGAGTGAGGGGCAAATTTACCACCACCTACCTTTAATATGCATGTTCAATCTTTAGCATTGAGGAGTCTGATCAGATGTTGTAAGACAAAAAGTCTCTTTTACAGGCTGAAGAGACAAACAACTGGAAGCTTCTAGATGAGCTGAGGAAACAGCATATTTGGAAATCAAAAATTACAAAATATTTTTGTAATTTTAAATTAAAATATATATATATATATATACATATTACATCACCCTTCATTTCTGTACAATGTATGATTTCCTGGTGAAATTCCCACCACCAGTTCCCCCACCCCCACCCCAACCATCACCTTAGTCTGCTCTTCCCATCCCTGTCCTGATCCTTCTCCTGCTTCCTCCCCTCCAGAATGTCTCTGCGCTAGGATTGCTTGATGATTTTATGGAAATCAAAATCTTTGGCCTGCACATAATGTTAGACTACAGGAAAAAGAAGTCTGTTAAAAATTCTAGCTTAACAGTGTACTTTCAACTGGGTCTTAAGAGAAACAAAACAAGGCTGAACCCTCACATGAGTTGAGGCAACAGATGGTAAAGATTACTTGAGGGAGGGGACAGCTATATATTTGACCACAACTGTCAAACACACACACGGAAAGACTACCTAACAACTGCACAGAATGCACACTTGTCCATTTCTGATTCAAGCATCTTGTAACTGACAGTTTGAACATCTTTGAGCAAATATCTTATGAGTACAATTCCCAAAGGAGATTGATTTTTCAAAACACATGCTGTGTGCCCAAGTAAATCATTTTCAAGATTGAACTGTTACAACCAACTTAACTAATAAAATACATTTCCTTTTCTGCTTCAAAAGGTCCATTAAGACTGATAGCTAGTTATTTTAGCAAAACTTAAATCTGTGGAGATCACCTTTAGAGAACTCATGTTTGTTTTGCCCCCTACAATGCCCTTTTTAACAAAGATTTGTAGAATTATATTTCTCTGAAAGTAAATATAAAGAGCAAATCTGCTTCATCTAATCAGATAGCATTACAACACCACAGAAGAACTCCACTGCTTTATTTGGAGTGTCTCTTTTTTTACTCCTTGGTCCTGCTCTGCCAACCCTACCACCCACACTTCCCTGAGGGAAAAGAGCTTTGTCAAAGCTTTCCTGGTAAATCAAAAGCACTTCGTGGATAGTAATAGTGTGCATTGCACCAGAAGGAGACCTAGTTATGTAGTGCGCTCAAAATGAGTTCCTGCTGACTCGTCAATCAAAGTACCTGAAATGAATGAGAGGCTTCAGGAATTGCTTTATTAACTAGTGTAAGCTGAACAAATGCATAGTTCCTTATTTCTAGAGTCTAAATAGAATTTGTACAAATTAGCAGCAGAAATGTATGCTTGAGGCTCTTTATTGAAGTTATGAAATGATTGTTAGATGATGTGCTAAACGTACTCAAGATAACTCCACACTACAGACGTCTTTTAAGAGTCATATTTGATTGAAAACAGGTTGTCAGTTTCATTGCTAAGAAAAAAGATAAAGAAGATATTGTGCCTAATCTAAATAAATTTCCAATTCATCAGGAGAAAAAGACAGTACAATATAGTTGATCTTGCAACAAGTGGGGAGTAGGGAGAGGGACTCTGAACCATCACAACTTTGGGTATAACATTTGACTGCCCCCACACCTAACTACAGTTTCCCCTGGTATCAGGAGGGGATTCATTTCAGGACACTTCTGGACACCAAAGTTCCTGAATGTTCAAGTCTTTTACCGTTATCTCCACCCCCAAAGATTCTGTATCTATAGATTCAGTCAACCCACACTCATGGCCAATTCAACCTATGAATACAGTACCCCAGGAAGAAAAATAACCCATGTGTAAAGTAGACCTGCACAGTTCAAACCCGTATTTCTCATGGGTCAAGTATATAGTACAATTTTACAGATACCATAATTCTATTATGATCCAAGGGCTCTGAGCACTCAGGATGGGAAAATAGGATCCAATAAACAAGGCTTCCTAGCAGAGTTTACCCTAAATATGGGTGGTGTGTGCTAGGTCCTGAAGACAGTAGTGTCATTTAAGGACTCATATTAGAGTGTCACCCATGCTGGACATTCTGGGGCTTGTTTTAGCTAAAGGGAGAGAACAACAACAATACATAAGCTAGGCTTTTGGACAACCAATTTTTAAAAATATGCTTATTATGAAAGATTCCAAACATTAACAAAAAGGAAAATAATAAAATGATCCATTAAATGCTCATCATTCTCATTGAAAGATGATTAAGATTTTGGGATATTTGTTTCAATGACCTTGTTTTTGTTTTGTTTTGTTTTTTTCATTTTTGCCTGAGTTAAAAAAATTATATTTACCTCCTAGACTTGAATCAATTCACCACTTAAGATTTCCAATGTGTCTCAAAAAAAGGGCATTGCCTTATCGAATCACAATATTATCACAATCAAAGTTAATGATAATTCTCAAGTACCATGCAAAAGGTCATATTAAATCTCTCGAACTTTCTCAAAACTCCCTTTTTATTAGTTAATTTATTAAATTTGGAATACATTTGTTTAAGCTCAAATGTCATCTCATCAAGCTGAGTAATAGCTCTTAGGCATGGGAGAGCCTGAAGGTCCAGACTATATCTAAATAATTGTTGACTAGTCTTGGATTTATCACAGTGCCTGACCCAGATTTAGTTCTAAGTAAATTAAATAAAGCTTTGAAGTACAATGGCATCTCACCAGTACTCAGCTTCAACATAACCCTAATGGCTCTAAGATGGACAGTGGAAACCCTGTCCTAATGTAGCAGTATAATCCCCAACAAAAGGGGAGGCGCCAGGTTTTCTGTCCCACCCAAGGAAGGGTGGAGCTGAGTGCATGGGGAAGCTAAAAATGCTTGGGAGAGAAGACTGGAGGGCACATGGTGAGAGACACGTGAAGAAGCTGCACTTGCTTCTCAACTTGGGGCCAGAAGGAGACCCTAAATGAGATGCTGATGAGGCACCCAAGGGAGGCTGGCAGCCACAGGCTTGATCTTGACTTGATCTTGATCAAGATTTGCATGACCCTTTCTGTACCTTTCCTATGGGTCCCCACCAGAAGGTGCCTTAGACTCGTGACAGGCTTTCAGGCCTCATGACCTTACCTTGAGCCAAGCCCGTTTGACTGGACATTTACTCACAGATGACAGGAAATTTTGGGTGTTTCACTAGGAAACTAACTGTATCCTTTCTCTTTTTTCTATTGTTCTCTAATTCCATTAAAGTCCTTTTCTATTGATGTTCTTACACATCAAGAGTATGTTTTGTCTTTATACAGTGGATGGCAGGAGTCATTTAGAGCAGCCACATTTGTGGGTCCCGGATTTCTCCTTACTCTGTCCATTCACACTAACAAAATGTCTGTATGTTCAAGGAGTTTGTCATACATGAAATCAGCACTGCAAGTTGTTAGCATGAAAATTATCTACAATTGAAAATAAAACTATGGAGTTTCACCTGGATTGTTGCATCTATACTAAAAAAATATAGATTGTTTTCAACCTGTCATGATTCCCTTAGCAATGTATTATGGCAACTATTTACACAGTAATTACACGGTATTGAATATCATACGTAATCTAGAGAGGATTTAAAGTGCACATAAGTATGTGAGCAGATAATGTGCAAAGACGATGCCATTTTATGTCAGGAACTTGAGTATCCAAATATTTTGATATTCACAGAGTGCCTGGAAACTTCCACTGCAGAAACTGAGGGATGAATGGGTTTCTTCCATACACTAAGCCTCTATTAGCTACTGGTATTCCAGAATTACTATAACTATCTGCTATGTAAGAAGTACACAACAGTTAAAAAGATTTTATATTTATACATTTATATTTACTAAATATTTAATGTCTGAATATATTAAACATTTAAATATTATCAAATTTCTATATTAAAATTTCTATTAAATCTATGTATTTAAGCAAGACCATTAAAAAAGTGTTTTCTGTTGATATGTTCATAATTTCTATGGTATGTGTATTGCATGTATAATGAAAAATCAGACATTAATATTACATTGAATTTTGACATTAAATTTTAGTATGAAAATCTTTATAACAGGTTAGTATTAAAAGAAAATGCATAGAGCAACAATTAGTTCTGGTTCAATTATTCCACAGAAAATTATCTTCAGTCAATTATTATGAATAAATGTATATGGCTCTTGCATTATTAATATAGGAGCTACAAGTTCTGCATTTAGCTTTCTGTTATCATTCCTTGTATGACATCATTTTTTTTTTTTTCACTTCATGATCTCGTCTTTGAGCTATTTGAATTTCCTTTTGCTTACTTTTTTGGGTATGTTCTCTTACACTATTTAATTATGAAAGGTTTTATTAGTTTTTGAAAATGGAATTGTTTCATACAAGTGCCATTAGAAAACACTGCATAATTTGTCAAGTGCTATCATTTCTAAAATTTAAAACATTGATGCAAGCTACAAGTAAAGATTATTTTGGATTTTTTTATCTAAAAGCCCCAGAAATTTAATTGTAGGATTGATTGTTTCCAAGTCGGCCCATGGGTGCTATATTTGGTTCTAAAATCTCATTGCAGGAGCTTCTGATTGAGATCACACTCTGTCTTTTCACACAGCGATTTCTCAGGACACTCTACTGAGGTAGGTGCTAATTTCTATCCTTTATTTCCTACAAGTGGAATTAGAATGAGAATGTCAACTAGCTTTTTTTCTTTTAAATTAACTTCCTGTACTTTGAACATTCTTGGAAATGAAGGAAATTCATCCACCTAGATGAAGGAATTGTGCAGCTGTATAGGACTGAAAAAGTTGCTCTCCATTTTGTTACAGATCTTGTTAATAGTGAGTACCAAGGGAGAGGCCATAGATACTGGAAAATTCTTAAGGAAGAGAGAGAATAGATGCTATTAAACTGATTGCGGAGGTTGAACTTCAAAACAAAAAAAAAGGTAGCTTTAGAAAAGTGGAGTCAAACTATACACGAAATGAATATGACAGACACCACATGGAGTGCGTAAGATGCCACTGGGGAGGAGGCTGAGAACCTCACAGTACCTGTATTCCATCTTGCATAAAATAGATGTTCAATAAAGGCTTGTTGCATGAATGAACACATGGGCCCAGGTTTAGATTAAAAGAAAATTCACACTCATAGGACATGGTATTTTCCAGAAGCTCTTAATTTCAACCCAACCCCCTCTAGACCTCTAGAAGAAATTAGAGTGATCTTGCTAAAATACAAATTACTCCTTTAATTCTTGTAACTAAGCACCTTCAGTGACTTTCATGAGCCCACAGCAATCAACCCAAATTCCCTAGAATGACACGGAAATGCCAGTCTCTCACATTCATTCAGCTTTCTCTTAGTCCCTCCCCATTTTCCTCCTTTCCTCCAAATAAGTTGGATGTATTCACTGGCATTCTCCTTCTGTACTTCAGTTTGCTGATTCCAACCTTGTTTCAAATACTTGGTTTATCATTACTTGCTATTAGTTCCATTCAAAGCTCCCCTCTTCTGAGATGTTTCCTTAAAGTCTTAATTCCTGTGACCTGGGCATCTTGCTGTCTTGCAAGTATTCTGAGTACCTTCTGGTCTAGCTAGGGGGTGGTTTCTATCTTCTTTCTCCCTGAACTGCTTTCTACAGACCCTGGGACTTTTCTGCCTTTCAACTGAAGGTACTTGGTCTACCCCTGCCAGGCACATAATAGGTATTCAAACAGATGGTAGTCAAAAGTGGAGCTGGAGAAAGAAAAGAAAAAGAGTATGGTGAACAGGAAGGCAGACAGTTGGAAGTAGAAAAAGAGTGGGTGGAAAAGTTGTTATAGCCTCTGTCAGGCAAAAATCAACTCCAAGTGGAAACAGTACTTCAAGTTCAAAAATGAAAAAAATTACTCAAATTAAGAATATATATTTTAAAGAATTAGCTTTTTTATTTTGTAACATCCTCATCAGGCTTAATAGTAATAATTTGGATACAGTTCCTCTTGAATGATTGCATGATTTAAAAAACAAAAGTAGTAATTTTCTTATTAGAATCTACACTTTGAATTCAAAGAAAAACCTAATTATTTCTAAGTTTGACTCTAACACTGGGATGAAACCCCAATTCAAAAAATACAATATGTACTTTTAAGTTTTACATAAAAAAATATTTTGCTGTTGAAATGTTTTTGACTCCAAATTCAGTTTATTTTACTTAATTTTTTGATCCTGGGCTGGGGATATTTAACTATCTCTGGATTTCACGGATCAGCAATGTTAGCAAAACTGAACAACTCGAAGCAGTGTGGGTTTCAGTATTGTGGGGACTTTCTTAAACATGTTTGCATTTAAAGAGAAGTTAAGATAAATTTGAATGCCTTACTTTATAATATATGCATATTTTTGAGGAAAAATTGGTATAGTAATTATAAAACCATTTAGGAATATAAAGTCTTGTTCACACACACACTCTTCACTCTTTCCCAAGCAGCCTGGATTCTCAAGGACTCAACAAAATAAACACACCGAAACACACCAGGCAGAACAGAGGACACTGGTTTGACTCTAAATGCACAAGTGAAAATAAAACTCTGGGCTTGGATTGTCTGTAATGACAGCCTTGCTTTGGTTCTAATCATGCCCTTCACCCATCTGCAACCTTTCCGCATATAAACACTGGGCCCTGCAATCAGGAAATCTGCCTATCTCTCAGATCAAGAAACCCTGTCCAAGGCCATCCAGTCCAAGGCCATTCAGTACAGAACAGCAAGTCTGAAGCAAAACTGAAAATTCAGGTCCTGGATTTGGAGTTGGTCAGATCGCTGTACCACATTCACCAATGGCACAGAGGCAAACATAAGGTTATTCCAAGTCAGCTTCTAGCTGTTTACTAACTGTTTGCAGCCTTCCGGAAGCCCTCTTGTCCTAATTTCTTTTTCCTGTTTGCTACTTGCAAGTATTTTTTGTCTTCCTTTCTTTTACCTAACCTATTTCACGATCACTTGCATTATTTAGCTTGAGATGGACTCTATGAGCAAGTGAAGACTAAACTGGAATAAAAGATCAGGTTCTATCTAGGTTGTCTGGAAGCACGTTTCTATAAGGATATTGACATATGCCTTCCTACAGACAACGCTGAAGAAGTGGATCAGCCAAAGAATAGTCCACAAAATTAAAAGGTGCTTTGCTCACAATGCAAATACTGAATTGTTTTACTTACATTTTGAGTCGAAGAATCTTAAGGGGGTGAGGGGATATTGGAAGTCAGGTTGTCCGTCGATGATGTGTCTTTCAACTTGAATGAATGGTGAATTTGCACAAATTTACAATGTGGTAAATGAAACCATCTATTTTCTAAGCGTCTGTTTAAATAAATAGGGTGTGTCAACAATCACGTAAGGTAGATACACAGTCAATTTGCAGCTTTAAAAGCACGATCAATTAGACCAAACTGAAAAGTCTAGAAATAGAGGAGAAACAAATCTAACACATCAGGACTGCTAACACTTGAGAGCAAAAAGGCTTGTTTTAGAGGAGGAGATTGGGACGGCAGACATACTGCTGTTGAATTTCAAAAGTGAATGCTGAGCATCTTGGGAGATTTTAAGGATCTTTATTCCTTGATATAGGAATTATAGGTTTTCTCTAACGCTGTAACTAAAAGCCAAGACCACATCAATTTTGGTCTCACAAATATTATGAAGAGATAAGGTTTCTATGAGAAATCAAAAATAGAGTTTTAAAGAGACAAATTTGTTTTTTCCTCCTGTACATTTTATAGGATTTTTTTTTTCTCCAATTCTATCTTGATTTCACATGGTTTCAAAAGCTGTGTCTCTCCAGACTTGAACCCAGGAGTGGGTGAATGCTGGTCACCATCCTGCGCTGGCCTACGCTCGCCAGGACTAGGCCCTGGGTCTTTGTCCTCGTGTGTCTGCGTTGTGGGGCTGGCAGCGGCAGGCCTATGACTCAGTAGTAGCAGACAGCCACAGTGACCTCTTATGAGTAACCTGGCTGAGAGCCTTGGCCCGCGGGTGGGGCTGAAGCAGGGCTATCATGTCCATTGCCTAATCCTTCTGACTCCAGAGGAACCTAAAATGAGCAGGAATGGGATGACTCTTACTTCGCAAAGGGGTGTGGACGAAAGAAGAGCTCTAGGCTGTGGTGGAGTTTCCTGTCTTGAAAGAGTCGAGATATTTCAGGTAGAGATGACTAAACGCTGGTAGGATCTTTGGAACTGAGGCCTAATAGCCAACTTACAAGTTTATCTAAGAGAAGAAAAAATTAATTAGGAGCTAAACCAACTTTGATAGGAGACTAAAAGGGCTCTCTTAAGAGCCCTCATAATAGAAGAATAAATCCCCTGTTTGTCTGTCTGATAAGTATGGGTTATCTGTGCTACAATGAGACTTTTATCAAATTGTCAACCTACCTCATGGAAGTGCGCCACTCTCTCAAGAGGGTGGAAAGAGAGAGAAACAGTCTGTTGACTAACTAATATAAGCGTTGCTTGGTGTTTTTTCCCCCAGTTGTTTTTTGGTGTTTCCCCCCTAGGCTATATTTCAGATATTTGGCTCTTAGATAATTATATATCCTTCTTGGGGAATTCCCAACAGTTGCATCTTAAAGAAATCAAGTCTTGTAAATATGGACAATCCTAGAATATTCTTTTTCGTCCTGGCATTTGGAATCCAAAAAACTGCGCAATAACGTATTGCATAATCCTGAGCGAAAGTTCCCAAATGATCCTGGACATGACCTTCCTGAATGGGTGCACCTGGAAAAACCAGTTAGGAGAGCTCTGAACTTTTAGTCAGCAAGAAGAAAATTAGAGGCACAGCACTGTTTCCATAACAGCATCTTCTAACAATTACTTCCTGGCAGCTCCAACAGTTCTCAATCAAAGTCTCTGAAGTATGTTTCCAACCCAAATTTTGATTATTCAAGTTGTCTGGGGCAGGGAGTAATACCATACCAAATAAAACAAGAAAATTCAGTCATATATCCATGAATCAAAAGGAAGGAGAATGTCTTTATAAACTGGCAGGCCTCACTTCCCTTCTCCTTCCTCCTTCTTCCCTTGGCTTTTTTGGAAAGGAGAGCTAAACCTCACCATCATTCGCAAATGAAGATTGAATTGGAGGATCTGATACCTTCTCATTTCCTTGGTAGAAAATCTAAGAGCATGAAGAGTCCTTGAAGACTGATTAACAGCTTGACTGATTCATTCATTCACTCACCAATTTAGCAGGCTTTGTTTAGGGCCTGCCTTGCAATAGGCACCTTGTAACAGCTGAGAATACAAAGACAAAACGATATCAGCTTTTGTCCTGGAAAACCTTGCGATTCAGTGATGAAGATAGTCAGGGAAGGAAGTATTTGGGGTATGACTCATTGCTCACAGACTGAGGTGTACATGCAATAAATATCCCATGTATTTTCTGTAAAGGAGATTAGGTACAACTTGGAACATTTACCATGCAGGGTAGCTGAAAGTTTAATCTCAGTCATTACTGAGGGTCCCTTCCTATCTTATCATCGTGCAATTTAAATGAAAAGGTCTTGTGGTTTTTCAGACCCCCCTCTATAGGGAGACCTGCATCTTGGACCCATCTAGGTTATTCCTGAATGTCAATGTTCCAAGCCTGGATGCTTATTTGAAGTCTGCTACATCCACGGCACACACAGACCACCAGATCCTTGCCAACTTGACAGCCTGATGCATGAATCCATCCCCTGCACTGTGATCCCAATTGCCTGCAGAACTTGACCACAGAGTAGGGCTTACTCAGAACTTGACCTCAGAGTAGGGCTTACGTCCTACTGCTCACAAGACCCACCTGACTCTACTTTCTTCCTGGTTTGGGTGGATTATCTCCACTCTCCCTTTGCTGTGTTTCTACCATCCCCAATCTAGCAGAATCTGTTCCAGGAGAAGACTTTTTGTGAGCAAATACAAATTACTAGCTTCATGGTTATTCTGCCCCTCAACCGTAAGAATAAGAATCTCCTCAATCATTGTGCCCAGGTGACTCATAGCTTCACCCTAGACCCAGCCCAGTGCTAGAACAAAGTAGGAAGAACCAGCTAAAGGAAAGAAGCAACTACCTTTGGGGAAGATAGGGTTAGGAGAAATTGACGTTTCCTCTGGGAGGTGAGGAGCAGCACGATGTTTTTGCTGTGCTTAGGATATGGGGGATAGACATCGGAGGTTAAAAGAACAGAATGCAGGAAATAGAGTGGGAATAAAGAACCTGTTTATTTCTGGGAACATGAAAATTTTTCTGTAGTTAGTGAATGAGTAAGTGTGTGTCTGTGTGTGGAGCAGGGGCTCAGGGGTGGGGGATGACAAGGGATGAGTCTAGAAAATGGACTGGTTCTCAATTTTAAAAGGACATATATATTTGGGGGTTTTCCAAGGTAAGTTTCTAAGGCTAATGGAGAGCTCAACATCATCTAATATCATAAAAGGGAATTCATAGACTTTGGAGTCTACTGTATATAATTTGAAACCCCAGTTCCCTTTTTTTTCTTGCTATATGATCATTGGTAAGTAACTTTTCTTCTCTGTGCCTCACTGTCTATAATTTATAAAATGGTTGTGGATAATGGTAGAACCTACGTTAGAGGTTTTTTGTGAAAACTAAAGGAGACAACATGTAAGGCTCCTTACAGACCTGTACACACAATTATTATAAAATAAATATTCTTCCAAAATTTTATACTTTCAAAATTATTTCCATGTCATTATACTCACAGCAACCTGCAAAGGCAGGCCTAGCCTGTCCAGCCCTGGATTCCACAGCCTGTTGAGGCGCCCACCGATGACCTTTTAAAGTGCTCATTGAACCAAATATACTGGCAGACAGAAGCCTTGGTGTGACACTGGATGATAACAGCCACAAAGGCCAAAGGAGATGAACATCAGAACCAGCATGTGGAGGGTACTGATGACGTCATCAAGCGTCATGGCAGTGTCTGGCATCCAGACGCTACCCAAGTCATTTTGTTCTGATATTCCCCAAGAGAACATGTTAAACATACAAATGAGCAACCAAAAGCAATAAAGTGGTACATTCATTCCCAAAGTCTCTTGGAATAAAGTAAAGTGGTTTAAAACAACAGAAACATGTCCTCACAGTGCTGGAGGCTAGAATTCCAAAATCAAGTTGTTAAGAGGAGGATCCTGCCTCTGGATCTCTAGGAAGGAGCCTTTCTCATCCCTCCTTAGCTTCTGGTAGGAGCTGTGAATGCCTGGGATTTCTAGGGTGAACTCTGCCATCACCTCGGATTCTCTCTGTGTGTCTGTCTTCATGGATCCCCTCTTCTTATAGAACCCCAGTCATATGGGAACGAGGCCTTGCCTACTTCAACACCACCTCACCTTACCTACCACCTTAATCATATCTCCCCAAGCTCTATTTGCAAATAAATTCACGTTCAAGATACCAGGGATTAGAGGCTTAAACCCCTATACCACCAGGGAGGCCCCCTTATACCAGGGATTAGAAGCTCAACATATCTTTCTAATGAACACAGGCCAACCTAAAAGTGGTGATATGAATAAAGTGTCAGGGTTGGGGTTGTGGTTGTGGTACAGTCACCTCTCAGGGGTCAGAGTATTCTTTGCAAGGTCAGGAGTGGCCCTAACATGCTGTGATAATTTGAACCTCTCTGGAATCTAAAACTGAAATACACGTAGAAGTGAAAACCGAAGTAACTAATTGAAACTGTGTGTTCAAATCAAAACTGCAGTTTGAGGAACTAGGGATTACATAACTAATAACCTAAGCCCTTACTGACCCTGCTAGTTAGGATGCAGTGCTTATGAAAGAATGCACTCTGTTTGAACAATTTCTTCAGTTGGGCAGAGGATAGATTTTCTTGTGTAACTGGCAGTTCCCACCCTTCCTTAAAATGTCCTTTGACATATCCAATATATTTGGAGGAAACAACATGAAATAGACGAAAATGAAAAGTTTAGTTGACTCTTAACATAAGCTTCCTGTACAGTGGTGTGAGTTTTGAGTGCTAAAATAAGGCTATTATTAGAAACACCCTCCAAGATTCTTTGTGAGACAAAAATCACCACTAAAGATGTTCAATTCACATTTCCATCCACCTATCTCCATTTCCCATAGCATGTTCATCCCTAACTGCAGTAATATGCATACATGTTATGTGTATATGTGAATATATTATGTAAACATATACATATAAATATAGTATATATACACACATGTCGAGGTTGAGGGCTGGCTTATAGTGTGTGTGATTCTAGCTTCAGATTATATTATATGCTACACTGCAGGTTAGTCTTCTCTGGTGTCATCCAGCCAACAATTCCCATATCATATTCTTTTGTCTTTACTTGTTTTATGATTTTATGATGCAAATGAATGACAGACACCTTTAGGATTCCTTCTTGGATTAGCCCAAGGCAACCCAATTGTTGATACTTATTCTTGGTAAGGTCTTAAGAGGTGGTTAGTATGAGAAGAAACATAGAGGATAAACAACAGAAAGTGTATTTGGAAAAATGTGATTACTGAACAGATGACCTAATCCCAGGCAAACCTGAAAAGTCATTCTGGGCCCAAATGGTGGAAGAGGTTTGCCTCCAATAACTGAGAACTTATTCTACAGCAGCCAAGAGCCTATAACGGTTTAGGGATAGGTGATTCACCTATGCGTATGTTTTAGGAAGCTATCCCTTTAGCAAAGCTGAAGGTGGGCAGATGAAGAATACCTTCTGCAGAGACCCTCTGTGAAATCAGGGGTAATGACAGTTTGCACCAAGTAGTGATGTTAGGAAAGAAACAAAGCATGGAATAGTGCAAACTCAAACCACTGGCCACTGGCATGAAAATGACATTTCTGGTCCTAGCAAATGGGGAAACTAGGTGACCCCCATGAAGGTGTGAGGAGGACTGTGTTCTATTTTGGACGTGTTGGGCTTGAGGTGACTTCAGGACAACAGAATGAAGATGTTCCCTGGGAAGCATGAGGTCACTATCTCTGTGCTGGCATGTTTCTAAAGAAGGCTCCCAAGGGCAGACTGCAGCGCTGTGTCCTTTGCTGAATCCAGATGCCCTGAGCTGTGTTTACTGAACACATAGTGGTTACTCAGTAAATCGCAGTGAAAGTCTTTACCTAGCAACCTCCACCCAATGCTCAACCAAGTCATTAGCAGCCCATCTGGCTATTTAGCCATAGATGCAAGAAACTTGTAGTTCTAACATTTTTAACATAGGAACCTTTTAACCAGGACATTCATCTAAAAATCACTCTTTTAGCAAGGCGTGAAAAGTGAGGCAGGAATTGCCTGAACTCACATGTCTCCGATAGCTAAGAAATGGGAGTAGATTTCAGGATCCTGAATGCCCAGGTGCCTGCTTTCACCAGGCTATGTTTTTTTTTTTCTTTTTTTCCCCCTTTGCTAGTTGATGTATTAACATTATGGAAGTTTCAAGGATCCCATCTGGGAAGAATGACCAGAAAGTCTTTTTTTACCCATAAAATAGAAGGGGGCTGGGAGAAGAGCAGAGTGGGTTAGATGCCAAAAATAATCATGTGTTTTAGATATGCCCTTGGTTGGTATGCTCATAAAAATAATTTACAGGGGGAAAGTTGACATGGAGCCACTCTGTGTCCTTACAAACAGTGCCTTCTGACTTGAGTTGTGAGAGACAAAAATATGAATAGGGCAGAGGTAAAGAAACAACTGACATGTTGACATGTGGCTGTGCAGTGCCTAAGCCAGTTAGCTTTCTTGCCCCATTTGCAATGGGAAGCTTGTTTGCTCTTTTGTAAACACAGGCAATGGGGAAAGCATCCTGCAGCAGAAGCCATGACCCTGGGTTCTGCTTAGTCTCTGCCCGAAGAGAAGCACCACTTCTAACCTTGGGAAAATCACTTCCCCCTCTGCCTGGTGGCAGTCTGGACTCTGATTTGCTTTCCTCTCCACATCACCTCTATTGGCTCTCGACCCCTGCAGCCCTCTTGAAGCAATCACATGTGAGATATACAAAATACCTATTTATTTTTGGGTGATGTGCATTTCCTACTGAGAGACGCTCCTTTTCTTGTAGCTAATAATGAGAATTCCAAGTGTAAAGCCTGGCTTACTTGTGTCAAGATGATCTGAGTAAACTGAAGGTCACTTTCAGTGTACTTTACCATGCCTCCCAGGCACTGCTGATAAGGAAAAGACAAAAGGACAAAGACAAAATTAACTTTTAATTTCCCATCCGAGCTCCGATTGACAGAAACAGTAAGATGGGTAGAATTTCTTCTAACATACAGTGGAAAATTATATATTAACTATCTTATCTGATTTAACTTATCAGAGATAACCAAGCATGCAACTATTTAAATCTATATTTATAGGTGAAGTCTCTAGCTCTGAGCATTAACATATTTCAGTGGTACATTTTCATACTAGTATTGGTCTAAAAATCTCTTAGCCCTTACTTAGGTGAATAGATAAATAAGTAAAATAATTAATTTTCTCTTCAGAATAGTTTTCTTACCAATCACTAAATTTATGTAGGTATTGCTATAAGAAAATGCTTAATGTAACAAATAATAATTTTGTTCACCCTCCAAAGTATAAGCCATCAACCTTCCTCCAATAACTATTTTTTCTATCCTATACCCAGAAAAACTAGTAAAGACCTTGATACTTTTTTGTACAGAAAACTAGATCAATAAGCATAGTTAGTAAAACATTGGCCATACAGGTCACCCAACATAACTTGTGAATGATATATATTAACTATAAATAATTAATTTTACAAAGCAATCCATCCATGAATGAACTATAATGCTTAACGTCAGATGATTAGCACTTTTCAGCAATGCATTTCAAAACAACTTTTTTTTTCTCTTAAAGATTTATTTATTCATGCATACGGAACTGGGGTACAGGCTAGATGTACAGGGGTGGTGAGAGGCTTCACCAGAGACAGAGTGGGGAGTACAGCAGGCAGATGGACTAAATACACTGCTGAGGGAAGCAGTAGGCGGGTCAGGAGAGGTCTGCGGGGCCAAGTGGGTCACCTCTAGGGCAGGGATCGAACTCACACTGAAGCAGCTGTGGCTAACTTGCAGTGCTGCATCCTAATTATTGTGTCACCAAGGGAGCACCTCAAAACAACTTGTCAACGTAAGCTTTTCTTATATAAAATTTTGATCTTTGCATAGCATATCCTAAACCCAGCAATTTTATGATTACAAACAACGTATACCCCGGGCTTCAAAAAAATCCAATTCAACACTGAGGCTTAAAAAAGTATATGAATTAATTATCATTTTGTGACTTTTTTTGAGCTCAGTTTTCATTTTAAAAATTAGGTTATTCTATTGCATTTAAGTATAATCTGATTTCTATAATACAGTCTACCTATTATATAAAATGTTTTACTCTGTCATAATTTTTTCTATATGCAGGGTTTCTATATGCAATTAATAGTGATGTATCATTCAGGAAAAATGTGTAATAGCAGCTTTAGATTTGTCCAGCATGCTCTGAATCTGGCAACGTTCCTCAAAAACAACAGTACTTGAAAGTTACACAAAAATTCAAATTTTGTCCTATATCAATGTAGTTCAAGAATTCACAATGAAACAAAAATTTCATAGGAAAATAATAACCTCAAACTCTATAGTTCATATTGCATAAACAGCGCATATAATTATTCAGAGTTTCAGTCTCTAAACTTCTCCTTTGTATAGGGAACATTAAATTTTCTTTTTGAAGCCTAATGCTTTGTCTTAAACAGTAGAAATTGGAGATGGTATTAAAAATGTGAAGAGATGTAAAGGAAGAAATAAAATTATTTTCATTTCAACTGTTAACAAGGTATTTGGCTTTGAGGTATGCAATTTGGGGGTAACTTTTTGAAAATATTTATTTATGCATACAGAACTGGGGTACAGGCCAGACGTGTGGGGGGGCGGGGGTGATGAGAGGATTCACCAGAGGCAGAGTGGGGAGCAGAATAGGCAGATAAGGCTGAAATAGACTGCAGAGGGGAGCAGTGGGCAGGTCAGGAGAGGTCTGCCGCCATGTGGATCACTCCCCTGGCTGGGGATCGAACTTATTCTGCAGTGGCTGAAAAAGCTTTATAGTGGTTCACGTTAACCCGTTGTGTGAGCAGGGACAGCCTTGGGGGTAATATTTTAAGAGTGGTATTTATAAATTCTGCTAATGATAACAATTCATTGTAGAAAATAAAAAAACAGAGTAAAACAAATGCTACCCCAACTTACTAATAGACGGACACTCAATCGGTTGATTGAGTTGGTTCTCTCCCTTTTAATGTAATCCTAACGTCATTGCCTCAGAATGTACCCTTATTTGTATCAAGTTAAAGTGAAGTCATTAAGGTGGGCCTTTTGTGTAAAGACACAAAGCTAGTGTCCTTACAAAAGGGAAAATTTAGACACAAAGACACAGACATTTCTGACAATTCTAAGCAACCTGAACATAAATCCAATCTAGAGATAAGCAATAAGAGTCTCCAAGAGTAGAGAGAATGCAGACGTGAAGTTCATGCCTGTTGCTCCAGAAGAGACCCTGAAAATAGAGTGTGTTTATGAAATTTTAGACACCTGAGGTTATAGACTAGAAGGATTAGAGAAATGAATGGTAGCATCATCCTTCTTGCCTAAAATTTCTTCTGTGCACCATTATCTTTCTGGCCATCTCTGCCTCATTCCCTACCAGAGGATTCATATGTTACTCTAGAGACTTCATCTGAATTATGAGATTTTCTGTGCTGTCTTATTTGATTTTCTCCTCATCTCTAGTGAGTCCTTTTCATATGCTAATATTGCTCTTCACATAAATCATCCATATGGCACTTATAACATTTCAATTAGTTGCTGATATATCTGTTTCTGACACTAGACTTGAACATTTTAGACCATCTTGCCTTTTGCTTCTTAATTTCGGGATCTGGTCTCAGACAAAAGCTGGCATGAAGTACTCAGGGGATCAGTAAGCTTACTCGTGCTCGGTCATACTGTACCAGTAGATTGCCATTCAAGGGGGAGGGGGGGTGGTGGTGGCGGGTTCTAGGTTCACTGCCCCAGTCAATGGAGGGAGGACTGAGTGGGCAAGAGAAGCTGAGGAAGTTCGGAGGAATCTGTGGCCAGCAGAGTGACACATGAAGAAGCCACGCTTGCATCTCAGCTTTTGACTTGCAGCAAGGACTTAGGGGCTGAGGAAGGAGACAGTGGAGTTGAAACATGTGGCTGGGAGACACTTAGAAGAGATGTACGTGAGAGACCCACAGCCTGACAAAGGCAGCCATTATTTGGCTTGTAATTCGATTTTGCCCCTTTTGCCCCAAACTTTCCTGGTCTCTTCTGCCTCTTTTTTTATTGTTTCCTGCTAGGTGGTGTCGGACTTGTGGCAAGTTTTTGGGCCTTGGTGGCCTTACTTTTGATCAACTCTGGTTGGGCATTTACCCATGAGATGATAAGTAACTTTGCGTGTTCTATCAGAAAAATGTTATCCTTTCTTCTCTAGGTGTCCTATTCTATTAAACTTCTTTCACACTAAGATGGTAGAACATCCTAGGGTGTGCAAATTTGGGGGTTCTTGGGTGCCCTTCAGTCTGCATATTAGTACCATGGAGTACTTGGATGGAGAGTGGATTCAGATATTTACTCTAATATCAACAGCTAAATTGTATGCATTTTTATTAATATGCAAATTTGGCTTTTGGGGAGGGGACATGTGCATTATTTAAGCACAATAGAAAGAAATCTATATGGATCCCAACAGGTTTAGTCATATATCACTTTGTGATTATTAGACAATCATAAATATCATAAAGCTCTATAGCTCCCCTGGTCTACTGCTTTTGCAACTGTTATTTTTTCTAATCTGCAAAACAAGAGGGATATGTGGCATGAACTCCAAGGGACTTTTCGGTGCTAAATTCTCATTCTGCTTGGGTAAGACTGTATGTGAAGTGTCTTCACTGCTATTTTGAGGACAGGTTGAGCCTGGGGCTGCTTGTGTCACTGTCTCAGAGTCTCAGAGATAGCATGCTGTTTACACACAACAGAGCTGCCTGGCCTCTGATAGCTGATCCTATCAGACATGGTTATTTCCAGCTGTCTTCGGGACCAGACAGCTGCTGTGTCCAAATTTGCCTGCTTTGCCACTGGAGAGTGGCACTCTCCAGCCACACTCCTGGTAGGACTTTTGGACGGCTAAGGAAATGCCCGGGCGAATAGGACCTCACAGGGACAGTGTTATACGTGACAACTGACCTGAAGCCAATGCTCTTTCACATTTTCATTAGGTTTGCAAATTTGTTCAGTTGCCAGGTGAGGCCAGAATGGAGGGAGATGGTCAAAGATTATTAGAAACCCATTTATTAGGAACAATGACTATAAAGAATTTGAAGAAATGGTATAAAATTATACCCTGATAATAATATTGGTAGGGTTATAAGTATTGTAGATTTTTGGGTAACCATGTAGATGTAAGTGCATAGACATTCAAATTTGGTTTAGAATGATGAGACATAGGAGCCAAAAATGACAGAGCTAATTATCCAATAATTTAAAGCATGCCTCTGTCCTGTCTATTTACAGTGCTGGATACTTTCAAGATTCTTAGTGCTAACTGGTGCAGAAAATAAAAACTTAAAAATGGTTAGAAAAGAATGATAGCAATAGCTGGAAATGATAAATAAAACATTAATCTTTTTATCAAAATGACTTTTACGTACTGGTTTGCACCAGTGTGCATGCTGAATTGACTTGGGGCTGTTTATTTAAAAATGCTCTGGTTGACAATTTTGAGGATGGAATCAGCACCCCGACTTTCTCCTTTGCAGACTGTGCGACACATGAAGAGCCTCCGAGTCCCAAGGACCAAAGGGAGCTTTGAGTCCATTTCTTCGCAGACTCCGCCTGCCTGAACAGCTTCTATTTTGTGCTATGCTGCAGCAGTAGGACTTGTTTGCAAAGTGACAGGACTTGAACTGAAATGACCTTCTTTCCAAAAGGACAACAACAGCTCCCTGAGAAGAACAAATTTTCCCAATTTAAGTTGAATTCAGAAGGATAACAGACTCCAGTCCAAATCATTTAGTCTCTTCTGTCTGGTGTCTCCTTGACAAAAGAATCTGAAGGGCTAGTATAGATATTAGCTTCTTGCAGTGGTTCCAAGATGCAAAAGATTTTCTGTATGCAGATTCTAACAATACAACAACTTCAATTATACAAATTATTTTAAATGGCTCTTTTTGATGTTCAAAGTATTGTGCTTGGCAAAGACATCTGGGGAGTATCTTCACTAGAGAAATGTCCACCACATACCTTTCTAAGAAGGAAGAGATCTACTTTGAGAAAAATGCCTGTGTCATTTAAATCAAGGCAGACCACAAAAATAAAAACCTGTCTGTGGCAGTTTCTCCAATATAATTTATTTTATTAGATAAATTTAAATAGTATTGAATTTTCATAAGGTCTGGTAAAGAAAAGGATATTTGTTCTATCTGCATTAAAAAGAATTTCTTTTTTCATTTTCTTGGGCAATATTTAATTTTACAAGGTCATAGATAATGGGAAACTCACATATTACAAAGAGATTAAGTCCTTGGTTTTCAATAAGCACTTCTAATAGGTACACAAGATAATGAAGGAGTATTAGTTGGTTATAAATGATTGCAAGCTATTTTGTAATAACAACCACACCATCATTTTAATGTGTCTGCCAAGCACCATGAAGGATCTATCAAATATATTTCGAGCCTGAAGTTGTTGGGCAAATGAAGTTATTTTTAGAGAGTGTTGAGAAATTTCTTTTCTCAGATGCTAGTTTTCTAGCATTTGCAGCAGCCCTTGACTAAGCCACTTAGTTTGGGAAATTACTAACATGGACAAAATACCACAGAGGCTGTGCTGCCTTTTCTGTTTTCAAAAATCAGTGTCTCAGTGCTCCATGAGGGCAGAACACAACTGCTGAGCCTGAAATGCAAAAATATTTCTTTCCCTGAATATCAACACTGAACTTTGCTGGCTTCCCTATAGCAAAATATATAAATAATAATGAACACTTAATAAGTGCCGGGATCTTTGCTAAGTACAGCAATTATACTCTTAATCCTCAACAGGAACATCACAGGAGTGGTTACTCATCGTGATTTGTCTACATTTGACAGCTGGGGAAACTGACGCACAGGGTGTTAAAAGACTTGGTCAAGGTCACGCAGTATTAAGTGGCAGGGCAAGAGGATCCTAACTCAGGAAACTGGCTTCAGAGTGTGGTCACATAACTGCTTCTTCATTTGGCTCTGTCAACATAAGTAGCAAAAGCTGCAGGGAGTTAGGTGCTTACATGGATGCGGGTGTGTTTAATCTTAAGGATTCTATTTAAGAATCAAGAAACAAGAAGCCATTGTTTCATAGGAAATAGTTTGCCACTTTATTACCTTATAAGTTGCATCGCTAAGGGTGAAAATCCACTGCCATATTTTATCTGATTCAATGACGGTTAAGTGCCATTTTGCCCGGGAAAATGAAAAACTAGAATTGTACTTGAAATAAAGATGGAAAGTAGTAAGCACACTTGAACTTTAAAGGACAATCAATTGCTTTCAATTAGGATTTTTTTTTTTGACTTTTCAAACTTACAGAAAAGTTGAGAGAACCATATAAGGAATAGCCATAGCATCTCTACAGAGATTTATCATTGCCACAATTTTGTCACAATTGATTTGTATAGTCTTTTCTTTTGCTCAAGAATTTGAAAATGAACCTCAGGTATCATGACAGAGTTCCCAAATATTTTAAGTATAGGTTACTAAAAAACAGAACAATTTTACTCTTTCCCCCATAATTTGAAATAATAGTGATATTATCACATTTAAGAAAATTATAGTAATTCTTTAATGCTGTCTAATAGTTAAATAATATCCAAAGTTCCCTGAATTTGTGCAAAATATATATTTTGCAGCTGGTTCAAGACAGGGTCAAAACAAAGTTGACTCATTTCATTTGTTTGCTATAACTCTTAACATACTTTCCCCGATTTATTTTTGAAGCTGTTTCATTTTACTTCTATAAAGTCTTTCTTAAATAGTTCTTAAATAAATGAGTGATTGATTTTTTTGTTTTTAATACAGAACTGGGATACAGGCCAGAGATGTGGAGGGTGAGAGGATTCACCAGGGACAGAGTGGGGAGCAGAACAGGCAGATGGACGAAGTACACTGCTGAGGGGAGCAGCGGGCGGGTCAGGAGAGGTCTGCCTTGCCATGTGGTCTCCTCCGGAGCAGGCGGGAATCGAACTCATGTGGAAGTGGCTTTAGCTTCTCAGTGCTGTGCTTTAACTCGCTGCGCCACCAGGGAGGGCCCGAGTGATTTTTTTTTTTAATTCAAAAGAGAAGAATGTCATTTAAACCAAATAAGCGATAGTTATCAGTCTTTTGTCTTTTAGATACTCTTTCCAAATTGTCTGGTCGATGATGTTCCTCCATCTCCTGCTATGGAATCATCTTTTATACACCACATCTCAAATGAAAATAATGAAAAAAGTTCAAGTTCAGCAATTCAGAGCTGAAAGATCAAAAACATGGGAGATCAACCAGCACAACCACCTCATTCAATACATTAGCAAAACCAAGTTCCAAAGAAACTGTGAAAATAACTGCCCTCTGCCACAATTACCTATTAGCAGAAAATGTAACTAGAACAAAAGTCCAGTCCTCTCTTTCCAGTAATACCACAGCAGAAGATCAGATTACCTGGCCTATATCCGTCTGAAAGATTGCAGAACAAATGACTTTTCAAATCCTGCTCTCTGGCACAAAAGTCAATAGAACTCGTCCTGACTTTCCAATTTGCATCTGTGGCAGCACATTATACCAAACAAGTCTTCAGCTGAGCCCAAAAGACCTACTTGAAATCTCTGGATGTTAGGTCAGAGGTTTGTACTGAGTATTTTTCTGCTTACCTGTGTGCCTGAAAAAGCCACATCCAGGATGGATGAACAGAGGTTCTCAGGAGAACTTGGAAACTCAGCCACAAAAGGGCTTAGGGACTCCCATTGTGACATCTTCTTGTCTGTTTTAAAACCCAACTTTTCTTTTACCGTTGGGAGATACTGGTCCTCATACTACAGTTTCCTAAGTTCATCCCATATTGCTCATCACAACTTGTTTACACTTAAAGGAGAATTATAATAGACTTGGCTAATCACAGAAACCCTTTTATTCCTCTATCACAATGATTAACAGTGTGTGTGTGAGATTCAAGCAGAACATTCAGGATTTGGTGTACAGAAATGGGATAAAATTGCTCTCTCTTTCTTTGGATCCTATCCTGTGAAAATGTGGGGACATTTTCAGTACCTTGGTTCAGTACTTAAAGAAAAAGCAATTTATGCAAATCTGAGGTACAGAAAGAGAAAGCTATGACTTAAGTCTTACTTGGATTCAGTCAGGTGAACCAATAAACTCATGTTTTTGCTTTTGCTAAATACTATTAGATTTCTGTTATGTACATCCAAAAGAGTCCTTAAGACTACAAAGTCTTGCTTTGCAGTATATTATAAAGCCAAGCAGTTTCAAGACATCTAAAGATAGTGGTTTGTACTGTGTCATAACTTTATAATTTTGGAAGCAGATGTACAGGGGTGCTTTAGTCATTGGTGACCAACCAAAACTGTGATTTGTGTCTTTTTCTTTGGAGAGGGAAGTCCCAGAGACTTCATAATTTAGGCCATGAAAAAAAAAAAATCACCTTGGCCTCAGGTGAGAAATCAAAGCAAACAAAATTTAGTCATCTGTATCCGATGTCAGGGAGGCTAACTTGATTTAGAAAGGTACAAATATGATACCCTGAACATTTTTTCATGGCCCATCTGTACGTATTTGGAGAAGTGCTTGTTTAGCTTCTCTGGCCATTTTTTGATTGGGTCATTTGTTTTCTTTTTGTTGAGTTGTATATGTTCTTTGTAGACCTTGGATACCAGCCCTTTGCCAGATTTTGATATGCAAATATTTTATCCCATTCAGCAAGGTATCTTTTGTTTTAGTAATAGTTCCTTTTGCTGTGCAGAAGCTTTTCAGTTTGATATAGTACTGATTAATTATACTCTTTTATTTCTTTTGGTAGTGGAGAAGAATCCACTAAAAAATCACTGATTCCTATACCAGGGACTATTTGCCTCTGTTTTCTGCTAAGTATATTATGATTTCAGGTCTTACTCCAAGACTATAATTCACTTTGAGTAAATTTTTGTGTTTACTAGAAGAGAGTGGTCCATCTTTATCCTCTGCACGTGGCCTTCCAGTTTTCCTAACATCATTTGTTGAAGAGATTTTCATTTCATATTTTTGACTCCATTGTCATAGGTTAAGTATGATACAAATGTGGATTTATTTCTGGGCTCTCAACTCTATTTCATTAATCTATATGTCTTGAAATTACTTGGGGAACCTCAGTTAGAAAGACATAACAACTTGGCTGTATCATTGAGGGTTGTTCCACTGAGAATGGTGAATCTAAGAAAAATTTGGAAAGTATGAGAGTAAAAGTCAAGAGAATTACTTCTCCCTTTAGGTAGATCATGAGGGAGAAAAAGAAAAGGGTCTAGGGTCCAGGATTTAGTTCCACACCAGGAATGGATCTGCCTATCCCCATGAAATTAGCTGGTATTAGGAAATGTTTGTGTATGTATAACAGCAATTGCTGCGTTTTCAAACATGGACCACATGTAACCAATTTAAGAACAAAAAGGTGCAATGCCTGCAGCATTCTGCACTAGCAAATTCTGCTGCAACTGTCTAGGTAGCGTCCAACAGTGAGAGGAAGCAGCAAAAGCAGAGCACTGACCTGCCTCCAGTTCTACTTGATGGTAGCCTCTTTACACTGGGTAGGGGGATGAGGGGAGGAGAAGATAGGGGTTCTCAGGTAAAGACTAGATCAGGAAAGAGGTCCTAGGGAATCCAGGGCAAGTAATTAAAATTTTTTAAATGTAAATAAGAAACTGTCTTTGTACTAGGGTTTATGGAATAATTTATATTGGTTTGAGACACCCATAGCTATGGTTATATGAGAAGTATGTCTATGATGATAGGCAGTGGGAGGAGAGACAGAGACAGAGACAGAGGGAAAGAACACATAACCTCAATTGCAAAAGAAGGGCTTGGGCATGTTAAACCATATTCTCTGATATTTGATCCAACAACTGTGAGGTCTTTAGGAATACATGGCCTCTCTTTACTCAGTTCTACACAGAACTTCTGCGGTAAGTGTAGTGCAAGATTTAGTACACATAAAGTTAAGGTACCAGGGTGGAGACTAGAGCTGATAAACCAGAAGAGGAAACTGATCAGGCATTTCTGCTACCCAGAGATAGCAGACAGGTATAAGTATCATTACAGGGAAGACACCTCCCTACTGCTACATTCCTGTCTCAGAGGGTTAATTTTACTTAGACAAGAAGTTGTGAACTTCTCTCAACAATTGCTTAACATAGTGCTCTTCTGCTTTACAGGTCACTGTCCTGTAACCTGTGTCTTTTTAAATTTATTTGGTGCCTTTCATAATCTGTAAAAAATTCTTATTGTCTAGTCTAATCCCCTTGTTCTACCTTCTAGACCTGTTTATTAGGCTTAATCTTTCTTAAGTCATCACTGTCAAGTTCCCTAACAGTGATTTCTCCTGTCACCCGCTGAGATCTTGCTTCACCCTCTAGTTTGAATGTTCTGGAAACAACATTATTTTTTGTTTCAACATAGGCAATTAGTCATCCACATTTATGACCTGCAATCTCCAAAAAGGCTTCAGGATGTACCCAATGAAAATGTTCATGGGCTAGTAGGCATAATTCCAGTTCAGACATGGGGATACGTGATACTCCACTATTTCTAATACTTGTCTCCTAGATCTGCATAGAAAGAAGCATTTAAGTGTCCTGCTTTGGGGGAGAAACTAGGAAGCAGAAGAGAGACTTTGAGAGTTCTTCCCCCTTCCTACCAGGCTAGCTCCCCTCTCCAACTATCTTTTAACATTATAATCTTCCTTTCCCCGTTAAGTGTCCACTACAGCCTGAATGTTGGCTCAGGCTAGAAATATTATTGGACAGAAAAAACCTAATAGGGTGGATGGTCACGGGAAGTAATGTGGTTGCAAAATATATTTTTGGGGTGGGTTGGGAATAGGAACTGAAATTGGGGAGAGATTTCATTACTGATAATAGAATTAGAGAGAGTAAATAAAATCATTATTTGTTGTGAATTCAGGTTCTAATGTGACCCAACAGTTCTCTCCAAAGCCAGTATATTATAAGATTTGCTCCCATGATTTCATATTTTTTCTTCCATAAATTATGAAAGTAATATCAGTTCCTGGTACAAAATCAAATAATACAGAAGTGTCCTCAATCCAAATTCTTTGGAAGGAAATTTGACAAATTTGACAAAGTGACAATTTAAAAAAAATTTACATTTGTAATTTTTGTATTTATTATTGTTTTTTCAATATACAATACACATATGTAGAGGGTTTTTTAATTACATTTCTGGGTAAATGGAGGAGATGTAAACATATCTTTAACATATTCTTTGTACTTATTATAACATGGACACTGTGACTCGGGCTATATAAATCAGAAATTTAAAGGGTAACTTTCTACAGATTATTATCTATAAAAGAGTCAATATTTTATTAATTTATCCAGATTAATTAAAAACATAACTGTTCTTAGGGATTTGAACTTCTATCAAGGGAAAAAAGTCAAATCAAATCAATACATACAAACAAGAAAAATATCAAATAGCAATAACTGATATTCAAATAACAAAAGTATGGCTCTGTGACTGTGTAACAGATAGCTACTTTAGATATGTATGGCATCGTTTAAAGTATTACCATCAGGCCCTCCCTGGTGGCGCAGCAGGTTAAAGCACTGCACTGAGAATCTAAAGCTGCTTCCGCATGAGTTCAATTCCCGCCTGCCCCGGAGGTGACCACATGGCTTGGCAGACCTCTCCTGGCCCGCCCGCTGCTCCCCTCAGCAGTATACTTCGTCGATCTGCCTGTTCTGTTCCTCATTCTGTCTCTGGTGAAGCCTCTCACCGCCCCTGAGCCTCTGGCCTGTACCCCAGTTCTGTATGCACAAATAAATAAATCTTTAAAAAAAAAAAAGTATTACCATCAAGAAAAAATTGGGGTGTACATTTATTTTATGTCATGGTTTCTGAGCAATTAAGTTCTCAGGATTCCAAAATATCTTCCAAATGATTACAATTGCATGTATAAAAACTAGTAGGTTTTGACCAATGGTATCCTGTAAGGTCAGCACTTTCTAAGTCCATAACTATGTGTCTGATTGACCTTGGTAGTATTGCAGGGTCATATTTTTTACATGGCTGAACTGTTTCTGAGTAATTCTGACAATGTACTAGGTACAAATAGTCTTTTCTTTAGCATTAGGCATGCATGTCTTATCACATCTATTCTCCCCACCACTCCCCATCTATTCTTTCATTACTTTTATAAAAAAAAAAAAACTATTATAGGGTATGTAAAGAAAACTTGTCCCTATTGGCTTCTTTATTTTAGCTTTCTCTGTCTTTATGGATGTTATAGTTGAAATATTGCACTAAGGACTGGTTTATTCTTAAGATGGATTTTATTTGTGAGTTTATCTCACTGTTTTGTGTTTCCAATATCACAGAAAAAAAAGCTTTTCATTGCCATCAGAAGAAGAACAAGAGCTAACAAAAAGATGTGTGATTCTAATAGCAATTCAGCCAGGAAAAATTCCAACCTTTTTCTGAACCATTCTACAAAGAAATTGCAATGTCATCACAAAAGAGACTGAACTGCAGTCAATTCTTAACCATCAACATGTTTCCAAGAAAATAACATTTTTGAATAAAGTACTAAAACGCACTTGCATGAAATCAATCCTTCTTCTATCCATGCTTCAACCTGCATAGGATGGGAAAAAACCCTACTGAGCTAGAAACTAGGAGATGGCCCCACATGGCACACTTAAAGAAGTGTAACTGAGGAGAGTATACAGATTAGACAATTTGTGAGTAGAGACAGAGTAGGACAAACCCCATAATAGGCAATGAATACTCAGGTGGCTAATCTTGCAACCCACAGTACTAGATTGACATAGGCGGGCAGTTGTAAAAAAGGACCCTTGGTCCCTCCCTGGTGGCACAGTGGATTAAAGCACAGCACTAGGAAGCTTTCGTAGCTACTGCAGCATGAGTTCGATCCCTGTCAGGGTGGTGACCCACATGGCTGGCAGACCTCTCGTGACCTGTCCGCTGCTCCTGTCAGCAGTGTACTTCGTTGATGTGCCTGTTCTGCTCCCCACTCTGTCTCTGGTGAAACCTCACATATCCTCTCCCCCCCGCACCTCTGACCTGTACCCCAGTTCTGTATGCATAAATAAAGATATCTTAAAAAAAAAAAAAAAAGGATCCTGTGCTCTGATGAGGGAGAGACTTGAGTTGAGGTACCCAGAGAAGCCAATATTAGCGAAGCAGGAATTCATGAATAACTATCTTAATTCACTCTCCTCCAAACTGGAATCTTCAGATGGCAACTCCCATTGGTGGAGTCTAACCAGATGCCTGAGGACAGGGGCGCTTGTGATGGCAATTCCTACAAGTCAATCTCCCAGGTTAGAGAGCAGATGGCAGATGGGGAGGAGCTACAGCATAAAAAAGCCACCTTATCAGATCCAGACAAAGATGAAATCTCAGGGTTCTGGGCCTTTTCTTTCCTCTTTGGCATAAATGACAAGTTACCCTAAGTGTCAAGGTTCTGTGGGTCTTTCCTTATGTCTCATATACTCCTATATGTCTTGTTTGAAGAGATGAATTCATGGCTAAAAAGAATAGTTGAAAATTTTACAAACAAAATGTTGTTTTTTTTTAATAATCTCTCCTTTCTTCCTAATAAATTCCCAGGGTGATTTCTCTCCAGTGTTTAAAAAAAAATTAGGAACAGTTGAAACATTTTGTGTAAAATATGAATATGCTACAAGAAATTAATCTAGTGGCATATTAGAAACATGATTTAACTTTCATGTAGTATTTCTGTAATATCAATGTAAGTGTGAAATATTTATGGTGTTAATTTGTTGTTTTCACATTTTTCTAGAATTAGTATATTTATCAGAACTAAGCACATTGATAAGTCTAGGTCCCCACTCAATTGTGCACTGAAAAAGAAGTAAAAATAGGCCTTTTTGTGTCTTCTACTAACAGTGGGTTGGGCATAATAAGGGAATTCACATAGCACTTGCTGTGGTAAGCACTGAACCAATTCTATTTAGAACAATCTCCTTCAATCATCACACCCTAAGAGTTTACAATGAGAAAATGTAGGCTCAGAAAGGATAAACAACTCGCCTTCTATCACACAGTAACTGTTACAGTTACATGCTAACTTGGTTCTGGGTAACTGTTGTATTTTGACTTTTAAGTAGTCATTGAATTACCACTTGGAAGCAAATAAGACAAGGAGGGAGGGATGCAAAAGACTTTCTAGTGTCTGGCAGAAAAGCAGTCAAGACATGATTGATGGGATTAGTATAAGCACTGCACTCACCATGCTGACCAATATGAAAAAGCTCCTAACCTCCTGCACCCTAAAATGTGGTAGGGACAATGTGGTAATTACCCAAATGACTACATTGTAACATAGAATAAGGCAAGGATCACAAGACAAGCACAAAAATCTGTCTGGAGAAGTGGCTCACTAAACAATGGACGGAGTTTCAATCATGAGATGATGAAAGGATGGAGAGAACATCTCGAACAAAGGCAGTGAGGTCAGAACGCACAGGGTGTATACAGGGATCGACAAGGAACTTAATGACTGGCACATGGGAGGTAGAAAGGGGAAAGGAAAGACAAGATTGGAAAGGAAGATGGAGGCCTAGTGATTAATGTACTTATTTATACTGTCACCCCGCAGAGAATTCTAAATTTTGTTGACAAGAAAGCTTATCAAGTGCCACCATGAAATCTAAAAACGATGTCCCTACCTGAGCAATTTTGAAATCTTGACTAACCACTCTCTCTCCTGTTCTTCCCCATTATATTTTCTGCACAAAAGACATTGTGAACCACTTAAAACCAGGTTTGGTTATATTTTCCTTAATGCACTTGACACAAATTAAACATGTCACCTCTTGAGCCACGTCTCTCACCTGACCCCTTTAAGGGGTGCCGGACACACCAAGTTTTCTGTTTTATAGGTGCGTGCTTCCTTTGCCATGCCTCTGCCTCACCGGAGCTGCCTTCCAGGTCCACCTCGCTGCCCTTTCTCTATGTCAGCCTTTCCCACCCTTTTCAGTGACGCTGCCCTGCACTGTTCTCTCAACACCCTTTACTGCATTTCTCTGCTAATGCAGTTGCCACAATAATCTGTCATGTTAGTTTGATTTTTAGGCTATTCTTTCAATTTACTTTTACATTTCCAGTTCCTGGAGCAAAGTAGTGATACAGTATGTGTTCATAGAATGCATGAATGGATGGATGGATGAGTGGATGGATGGATGGATGGATGGATGGATGG
>NW_004567104.1:61363441-61383760 GCF_000260355.1 Condylura cristata | reverse complement strand
GGGTGGGTGGATGGATGGATGAATGGATGGGTGGGTGGAACAGTGGGCTTTGTCTTGTGGACAAGTTTACCTTGAATGTTACAGAAGCAAGAACTTCCATGTTGCTGTTTTTAGATAGTGAAACCTTCAGTATTAAGTTTCTCCCTCCTCTATTCAATGTCTGATATAGTTTTTTTTTTGGATAACTTCTGGATCCTTATCTGCCCAAGTGATCATAATCTGTTTCCACAATTATTGAATTTGTATTCGTTCTTTTTATTTCAAATCTTTTCAATGGTGTGTTTCCCTCAGTTTGTAGATTTTTAAACGATTCTGTTTGAAAGGTATACTTTTCTACCTCTTTATTTCAATCTCATGTACCATCTCATTAGGTTTTAAGATTATATCCTCTGACCTGTTCTCCTCCAAGAATGACTGGAAATCACTCAAAACACTCTTCTTTGAAATCACTTTTACAGTCCTTTCAGAGACAAGATTCCATTTTTTTCGAGGGTTCCTTCCTGCGCTCATTACCCTCAGAATTCAATGCAATACCACTTAGAAGAAGGGATTGTACAATCCACTTGAAACGATTCTTATCAAACTTCATGCTGTACTTTATCATTTTATATCCTTACTATTTATGTATCTTCTGATCAAAACAAAAAAAAATGGATTCAGACACGTACTACTATTACTAAGAAAGATTTAAATTAATTAAAAATTGGGATTTATGTACTTTCTTTTCAATGATTATTTTATCAAACTTTATGTTCATTAGATTTTATTTTCTAATATTGTATTTCCCTGGTAGCCAACAAGCTCATTGGTTTTCAAACTTATTTTAATGTGTGTCTGCCGCCGGGGTTCAAGCTGCTAGTCCCTGATCTTCTTTGGACCAGGGAAGGGATGAGTTGAGAAACACCCCCCCTCCCAATCTAAGCCTTATAAGAAAACTAAGTACTTATGTAAATGATAATACCTTGCTTAAATCAAATATATACAGTCATAAGACTTTGTTTAAAATCATTTAAACCATCATATCTGCTAAGATTTAACTGAGGTTAGGATTCTGGAAAAATTATGAAAGCAGGTTAGAATATGGGAGTTGATAAATTTGAATGTAAGTAACAGGTCACTTCACGGTAGTGAGGGGGATGGCCTGTAAGAAGAACAGTCAGGGGTCTCTGCAACATCTGTCATATTTTAGTAGATGGGTCATCTCAAGGCCAGGCAGGAAGGAGGGAGAATGTAACAGTCAAATATCTGAGTTTGGGACATGGGGTTCTGGTAGCTATAACAGTCTGTGAATTGTTCAACAACATTCAGAGTGATTCATCAGGCACATATCTCTTAGGTCACTTGTTTATTCTTGAGGCCAATTTTACTTGTTCTGAAAAAAGAAAAGATAAACATCTTAAGGACCTAGTGCTAGAACTCATGAGGCTGTAATCAACAGAGACATTCTGAGTCCATGTTTAACCTTAAATAACTGTACAAGATTAATGTCAGCAGGATACCTGACTATTACCCTTTAAAAGCCACAGCAACCGTAAGTACCTATGTATGTATGTAAGTACATGTGTATGTATATATGCATGCATACATGTATCCATTAAATGCAGAGTCCCTAGCCTATCCAATTTTGCCTTCTTATTTGGAAGCTGTGTGGCTCATTTCCCCCAGTGTGGACCTCTTTTGTGGATGTCTCACTTTATCTGATAATTTCCTAAGAATATATAGGACCTTTTCATAGAACATTGTGCCTAGTTGTAGATGCTAAGTAAAATTATGCTTTGAACGCTTCTCTGTACTAGGTACTCTATACATGTGCTTTTGATTACTACAACCATCCTTCTGGTTGGTATTATAATTTTTTTTTAAATGTATTTGTGGCCCTTCCTGGTGGTAAATAAGGTTAGAACACAGCGCTAAGAAGCTAAAGCCACTTCAGCATGAGTTTGATCCTCACCCTGGAGGTGACCCACATGGTGCGGCAGACCTCTCCTAACTCACCCGCTGCTCCCCTCAGCAATGTACTTCGTCGATCTGTCTGTTCTGCTGTCTGCTCTGTCTCTGGTAAATCCTCTTACCACCCCTGAACCTCTGGTCTGTACCCCAGTTCTGTATGCATGAATAAATAAATCTTTAAAAAATATATTTGTCTTTATTTATGCATATAAGAACTGGGGTATAGGGCAGAAGTATGGGGTGAGAGGATTCACCAGAGACAGAGTGGGGAGTTGAACAGGCAGAATTACTGAAATCCACTGCTAAGGGGTCAAGGGTAGTGAGACAGAAGAGGTCTGCTACACCATGGGGGTCAGCTACTTGGCTAGAGATTGAATGCATGTTGCAGTGTCTGGCAATAGCTTGAGAGTGCTGAGACTAACCTCTGCGCCACCAGGGAGGCTTCTGGAATTATAGTTTTCAATTTATGCTTGAAGAACCAGAGACTCAGTGAGGCCAAACAATTCAACCAAATCACTTTACTAGTAAGTAATCATCAAAATTCTAATTGGTCCCAAGTGTGTCAAATTTCAAAGCCCCTATTCTTTTCTAGATCATTCCTGTTTTCCTAGGTCACTAGAGCTCCACACAATAATAGACTTCATTTTTTCTTCCTCATACCAGGAGGGGAGCCGAACCATAGGAACTTTTCTTAAAATGGAGGAGGCTTCTACTCCTTTCAAGAGGCATAGATGTCAATGGCTGAGATATTGCACCCCTCCTTTTTACTCCCCAAGTTGACACACAATGGGAACAAAGGATAAGTTGGTTCCAGTTTAGCAGTTCCAGACCCTGTCAATATTCAACTCAAGGCTGATACCATTTCCTCCCCAACTTTCATCCACCCCTCCATCTATCCGTCATGTGTGATCAACAAAACTTTATGTCAGACCATATACAGTGTGTTCAGGGATTTAAAGAAATAGAGTCTAGTTTTAAAGAGCTGAGAGTGAGCAGAGGAGAAGAATACAAATTTATAAAATGAAAAGAGCATGTCTGAGAGTTTGTAAAGATTGAACAAGGTAAGGATCAACCCTTCCCTTGTGAATTAAAGAAGGCCTTACAGAAGAAATGCTTGATCTGGCTCAATTACTAGAAAGCACAGAAGAGTCAGAACTTTCTCCTTTCTTGCCAACTTTCCTCAAAGCAAGTCACTGAGATTTCACTATGTTTCCTTGTCAGTGCATCATGGGTTAGAGTGTTGATGGGCAGCACTTTTCATCTCTGCAACTGTAGAGAATCTTTGTTATGTGGAGATACACATCTACTTTGGACTTATCATCACTCGGGGCCACAGTGTTAACTCTCCAAAGTGATCTATAATCTTTCACATGACATCCTGCACGTGTGCTTCAAGAACACAATCATCATGTTTTGGAAGATTTTAGATAACTCTACAACAAACTTGTGATGACATGCCTAGGCTTAAATTAAAATCAGTCTGGAGAATGATGGCCTGCCAGAATACAGTGGAGGCATGTAAGCCTCCTGGTGCTTTTTAAAGTACAAGAGCACAGAAGAATGTGAATCTAAGTGCAGTGGTTGAAAATAGCTGTATGCTTTGCCATTAGCAGCTGTGGCTGCAAATCAAGGTCCAATCTCATCTCGACAGTGCAGACAGGACCCTCTGACATGCATCATTTTTATCTGAGCTGTGTGTGTGTATATATATATATATATGTACTTGTTGGTGATAGACTGATTAGCACTATTTTCAAACACAAAACCAAGTTATAGTCATGTGATTGAAAGTGGATATTCATTAAAGGTCTGAATAAAAACCATTCACCAAGCCTACTTATTCTTTTGATTGCTGTCCTATCTTATTCACAGAATATATACTAAATACACAGTTTAGTGGTTTAAATGCTTTATATACCATAATTATGTTTCAGGCAACATACTGTTACTTTGATGTAATTTGTCTCCTTTGGCCCAGACTTTACTATCACTTGTCTTTCCTAATTGATAAAATCTAAAAATAAACCTACTTAAAAATACTGTGACATATTTAAATTCTACCATATTTGAATGTATGGATCCCATGAAAATGTGGAATTGTAAGAACAGATTTAATCCTAAGTCATTCTGAGATTCTTTTTTTTTTCCATTCATGGAAAACCACTGTGTAAAATATTTTTGCCATTTGTTACTGAAACCATGTGCATTATAAGCTTTCAGGGGAAATGGAGAGTATAAGAAGTTGATAATTAAATTTTCAAGTGATTTTATTGAGGACCTGATCATTATCAGAATTTCAAAGTTCTTGTTTAGAGTGGGCCTTTCCATCACTGGTCACAAGGTGATAACATCCGGGTTAAGAACTAGCATGCTGGCACCTCTGCCCACTAGCTCCCTGAGGGCAGAGATCAAGGCTCTTTGTCCTCTCTGCATACCCAACTCCCAGGAGGGATTCTGACACAGAGAGGCTGTGCATCCATTTGCTGAGTGGGTGTGTGAATTAATAGACTGGTAAGAAGTCAACCAGTGGCCTGAGAAGTAGGGTGGGTGTGTGGTAGGGCAAATCTAGTAGAAATGCATCAGGATGACTTCCCAGATTTTCAGATTCTTTAACTCTACACTGGATTGAGTGCCTTCCTCATACTTGTTATGAGATCATTGTAATAAAGTAATAAACACATTGCCTAGACCAATGCGTGATACTCAAGAGGTTCTTCAGATGTTAGTAGCCTCCATCCCTGCACACCCCTATACATTCTAACCCCAGCAGTTAGTGTGTGTGTGTGTGTGTGTTCCTGTTGTGGAAGATATATTGAATGGGAAAATTGCGCTTGGATGTTCTTCCCATACTAATCACTTAACCCCTTGACTTTGTTTTTTCTCATCTGTAAAATAAGGAGACTGGACTCATTCTCTAGATCCCTTGTAAACTTTAGTTTACAGCTGATTCTCATTTACTTTTCCTAAGTTAAATAATTTATAAATATATAAATTAATAAATACTATGCAAAAACTTCAAGGGTAATATATATTTTTATACTGTTATCTTCCCACTTGATTTTAGGAAACTTTTCTATAACTTTATGAAATTTCAGAATGAATTTTATTTACATTTGGGTATTCTGTTTCCCCAAATGTCTTAGTTAACTAAGAGTTCACCTGATTAAGGCAAATAATCTGTTAGTTATTTCATCTCTTGATGTTTCAAACAGCAATTCAGAGTTTTGTAAGTCCTCAGTTTTATTTAACAACTGTTATTAAACATAGTCCTATAACATTGTGAACTCTGAAGAAGGTAGGGTGGAATAGATGAGTTTTGATTAATAGTTTTACCAATAAATTCTGAGTCGCAGAAAGGTCACTGTAGCAAGAGGATTAAAACTTCATGGTAAAATTAAAAAAAAAAAGGTGATTTATTCTGGCCCTTAGATATTTTATTCCCTAAAAGGCTACATACAACCATTTATGACAATTTTGAATCTCTTCAACAGTAGTCTTTTTGAAGGAGCAATTCTTAAGTGTAGGAAATATTTAAAATTCTTCAGTCTCATTGTAGTTCTGAGTTACTGAAATTTGATTCAGAAAGGATTGTCTGCCCTTACTTATAACCAATGCAATGGGAAAATAATGATTATTTTATTAATTCATGGACAGTAAAAGCATAATTAAATTCTCTTTATGTATTCCTTTTATCTAGTAATCTCGCTCTGTCACTAAGATTAAGTGTATGACATTCTATATCAATGATATCTACAAGGGATGAGTTTAGAAAACTAAGGGACTAAAAATATTTAAGACCCTAGTTAGTGTTGGCAGAATCCATATTACATCCCTCTAGTAGTCTACAAAAAGAGAGTCTACCAAAGACAAATTATCTCCATATATTTTTAACAGACTATTTCATTTCTTATGTAGAAACTCAGTTTATGGTTGAAAAAATAATGTAAATATAAGACAATGATAAATTATCCATTTAAATTCCTTTGAGCACAATCCACAAAGTTTGGGTTTGAAACTCTTTAAATAAATATTTACACAGGTAAATATAATTGCTTCAAAGTTTTTTCCCCATGAAGACACCAATTTCAAAGTTTACTATTCTGCTTAATTTTTTCACCAGCTGGTGTCTAGTATACACAATTATTAAGGTTGGCCCTCTAATTAGAACTTTTGAAAGCAACACATTTCAGCATTTCTCATCTAGAAATAAGTGTTAGAAAAAGAAAATGTAATCATCAAGTGAATTTTGTTTCTTGGGTTTTATTATACATTTTATAAACTTCAAAGTTAAAACAGATTTTAATTGCTTCCTAGAATGAAGTCTTTGAACCATAATCAGACACACAGAGATCCAGAGTTTCATGGCATTTGGAAGATACACAACAGGTCATCACGTGCTTGTTTTTAGATGATTGCAATCTGAACTTCTCAATTGAATTCATGCATGTTCTGGGAAATGGGGAGGGTAAGCATTGCATTTGGTGGTGGTGGGGGGGAGACTGTGATTTCTCCATCTGGGTGGTGTGATTTGAGAGTGATTGTGGAGATAAGAGAGTCTTTTTTTATGACTCACTGGGGTGTTTCATCAATATTTCTTCTTTTCAACATGTACTTACTTCAAATACACTTTCATAAGAATGTTTCCTAGAGGTAGTTTATAAGTGTTTGATCTTCACCTTTTGTGTAGTGATGCTTTGTGTTCCTGCCCAGAATTGGAATTTTTTCAAAATTTTGTTACAGCGTCACCTCAAAAATTATGAACTCAAAGGCTAGAGAAGATTGTAGCAACTTGTATTAAGTGTAGGACTAAAGACTCTCTGCTGTAATATGCTTTTCAGAATGTGCCCATGGTTTCATTCTTATTCATTCATTCATTCTTTCTTTCATTTACTCATTCATTCGGCATTTGTTCAGATCTTGGGGAAACCAAACTAACATATATGCTTATATGATTTCTGTTCTCTTTCAACGAAGTGGTAAATATTATTTTAGTTTCACTTTTCTATTTCAAAGAATGAAAATTTGGGAAAGAAGACTTGTTTTCATACTAAATACTTATTCTCACAAAGACTGTTTATTCACACGATGGAAGTGAACTTTGATGTCAAAAGTGCTAAGATGAATTCAAAGTGTCTCCTTCAGCCTAAGAATTCACTCCAAATAGAGACATACTGTTGCAGTTTTTAAGATACTGTTATTATTAGAAATGCAGATATGGCCTGGATAACCCTAGTTTCTGATCACCTTTGGCAGGCATGTTTAATTTTTAAAGTTGGAGTATAGTTCGGGTACATATATTTGCTCCCCTAATCACATTCCACCCTTTAGAAACACAACCAATAAACAGAATCTCAAGAAGGTGCAGCAACATTTTTTGACCAATGTCAGACAGCTGGTGATGACAGCAAGAAAACAGCTCTATTAATGGATTAGACTGGGATTTAGAGGTTGGAGCCTAGAGACCAGAGAAAAGATTTTCTTCAATTTATTTTTCATAGAGAATGACCAGCCATCAAGAAAGTTCCCAAGTCAAATTCTCCCTTATCCCCAGCTGTAATGCCTGGCTCATCCCACAGTTTTTGCTTCAAAGATGACTCATTTTGCTCTGACTGGTAGAAAAGTTTCTTTGTTCCTAGCCAAGATGTTACTCAAATACAAAAAGTAGTGCTGGAATAAGATGGGGAATTTCAAATAAATAAATTTAAGTAGAGAGAGGAAACATTTAGTACACCAGTTTAGTAAACTCCCATTTTCTAAACCCCAAACCAAGATAAACTAGTTTGATATGATATTTTCTGATAAATGAAATCTTTTATATGAACAGCATCCCTGAAGCATAAAAATGAAATTAATTTAATTATTTAATTTTGTTGGAAATAATGAAATATCAATAAAATTGAGCCTGTGTTGGAAAGTACAGAATGTGCAGTCACCAAATACACAGGGAACATTAAGATGAAAAATAGTGAAGCCTGCTACTCCAAATTAGCACAGAACAAGCAGCATGACTTTAGAGATTGCTAGAAATGCAGAATCTCAGGCTCCAACCCTTGTATAAAGAACTTCTGTGAGTATTTCAACCTGCTCCCTGGGTCACTTATATGCACAGTAGAGTTTGAGAAGCTCAGATTTTGAATACCCAGAAAAAGGTTGTTGGAGGGAGTCAAAAGGCTAGGAAGACAGACAGCCCTTTTATGGTTCTAGTTCCTTCTGTCGACAGTTTTCCAGGCTTCCAGATAGGGATAACTATTCCAGTGACTGATATTCATGAAACATTCAAAATGCCATGTTGTTCAGAGGCGGCTCTACTCTTCCATATCTCCATTTTAAATAGTTATTTCATTGAAATTCTCTTGACAACCAAGTTAAGCAGAAAACTGCAAACACCTCTTACTTTTCTCAACATTTCTTAACTTCACAGATACTGTTGCATTTTTGACTAAATGGTGCAAAAGGAAGGGAGGCTGGCATTGAAAATTACATTATAAAAAAGGCTTCTAGTCAGCCCTTCCTGGTGGCGCAGCGGGTTAAAGCACAGCACTAAAAAGCTTAAGCCACTTCAGCATGAGTTTGAACCCTGCCTGCCCCAGAGGTGATCCACAAGGCAAGTCAGACCTCTGCTGACCCGCCTGCTGTGCCCTCAGCAGTGTACTTCATCAGTTGGCCTGTTCTGCTCCCCACTCTGTCTGGTGAATCCTTTCGCCGCCACTGCACCTCTGGCCTGTACCCCAGTTCTGTATGCACAAATAAATAAATCTTTAAAAAAAGAAAACAAAAAACTTCTAGTCATGACTGTAACCATTATGCTCACTCTAGTCATGTCTCTGCCTATATAAGGGATTGCTAACCATAACATTCACAGATGTTTAGTTTTACCTTCTCTTCTTCTGTTAAAATTTCTGATCCATTTGCTAAAAGGTGGTGGAATTCATAATGACTGAGGGGATAAGCTAGGAGTATCAAAGACGCACAGGTTGTTTAATTGAGAAGAGCTGTTATATTAGTATTGCCACAGGTGTTTATTGAGTGTTCTCTGCACAGGCTTTATGTTAAGGGCTTAATCTGTATCTTACAGACTCTCACAGATGAGATAAAGTTGGTTCTTGGTCCCTGTAGATGGGCTCTTTCCCCTTACTACTCATCATGTAAGTCTTCCTTTCTTTAGCAACTGATATCCTTTTATGTTTTCAAAAACTTGTGTATTTGATGCAAATTTTCCTGGCAGAAAAGGGTGCAGGGGTCTCCCTGATGGCACAGGGTCTAAAGTGTCAGCACTATCAAGCTACCCCGCCACTATCACTTGAGTCTGAGCTGATCCCCCGCCAGGGAGCTGATCCACATGGTGCAGCAGATCCCTCCTCTCTCCCCCACTGCTCCCCTCAGCAGTGTATTTCAGCCAACCTGCCTGTTCTGCTCCCTACTCTGCTCTGGTGAATTCTCTAATGGCACCCCCTCTGGCCTGTACCCCAGTTCTTGTGTGCATAAATAAATAAAAAAAATATTAAAAAAGGATGCAGATTAGTATCTTTTCTCCCTCACTACCCCCCCCAGTTTCCACAATGAAATCCCACAAGTTAGAATTGTATGTAAAAACTTAGCATGCTACAAAAGTACATTATAAATTAAATTTCTTGTTACTTTGAGCGATGGAGACTTGACAGCATATATATATTCTGTAATAAGCACTGGTTTTTAAAAAGTATAAATAAATCGATAACTAATATTGACTATTCTGATTGCATAAGAACATGTGAAATATAGTTCTTTCTAGAAATCAAAGGCAATGCTTTGTTCATTAAAAGAAAGGAATTTTTCATTCATCCTATTACTTTCTGAAATGCTAAAAATGTTTAAATTGAAAGATGTTAACATATGTAAAAGAGCACTTGAAAACTACTTATTTTTAAGTGCTAACACGAAGTTGTTAGGAATAAACCAGATTATTAACAGCATTGTTTTTTATGAATAACAATTGTGTCTATTTTCTCATATCGGATAGTTTTTTCAAAAAATAAAATCAGACATTATACATTGTAGATAGAAAAATATCAATTTTTTAATTAGAAATTTTAAAATATTATATAATACCTTATCTTGGTGGTATGAGCATGTGACCTATATCCAGCAGTTGTGAATTTCATATTTGTTTTATCAGAAAGTGCCAGAGCCACTTTTTACTACCAGTGATCCAGAACTAGATGCTAGGAGCTGTTCCACTTTAAGGATTAAAAGTCTCACATTCTGGAAAATTTCAACATCCTGGAAAAATCAGACAAATGGGCATCCTATCTGAAACATCTCAGCTATGTATACAAAATGCACACCATGGAAGCTCTCTGTTCTTCCTCATTTTTTCTGTCCTACACAACCATATTTCAGCATCCACACCTTTCCTAAGTTAGAGCAAGCTTGGGGTGCTGGGCCCTAGTGGATTCCACTTCCTCCTTAACTTCTCATTTTCTGCTCCAACTTCACCCCCTCAGTATTCCATGCTCTTACGACCCCATTTATTTCCTTCATTCTATCCTGTGAGATCAACAAATAACCAAATCGAGTATCACAACTGAAGTTACCAAATAAAATTGTTCTGCCAGGGAGGTAAGGAGTTCAGATTACAGCTGATTTCCTTCACCACCCATAACAGTTTTCCAGTTTTACAGTATAATTAAAATCTATAGATAGAATGTTGTTTTCCCAAATTTATTCATTGAAATACTAACCTTTAATGTGATTATACAAAAAGGGGGAGGGGCTGAGGGTTGGTTAGATCATTAGAGTGGAACCTGTGTGAATGGGATGAGCGCTCTTGTAAGAGAAGATGTGGTACATATACCCAAATGGAATATTACTCAGCAATTAAAAAGAGATAAACTCATGCCTTTTGTAGCAACATTGATGGAGCTGGGAGGGATTATGCTTAGTGAAATAAGCCAGAAAGAAAAAAATTTGTATATTGGGTGGTTTTACTCATAGCAGGAATGTAAGGGATCATGAAAAAGAAAAAAAAAACAATTGTAATAAAGTGAAAATGAAAAACAATGAACAACTATAAACCAGAGACATTTCACAGGGATGGAGAGGGGAACAGGGTCAAAACTGGGATGGGAAGAGTGCACAGGACTATGAAGATGGCACAGGGATGAATTAGTGGTGGGAAGTCCACAGGGATTACTACCCAAATGAAAAAATGCACAAAATGAAGAATGTTGAAATAAATAAATAAATAACAGGCCCCAGGGAGCTCCCTCACCCATTCGCTATACGAGGACATGATGAAGCAGACTCCCTTCAGACAGCAAATCTGTTGACTCCTTGATCTCGGCCTTCTTATTCTTCAAAATTGTGAGAAATGCCTGATCATAAGTCACCTAGCCGAGGGGCAGCTGTAATAAAACTACCAAGCTGACTAAGACTTCCACAAAATATTGTTTGTCTGTCTCTTTTTAGGAATGCTTGTATTCTTTCTATAAAGATATACCCAAACTCATTCTTTTGTAAAAGACATAGATACAAGAGACAGTTCATCTTTGTCAAATCAAAACACGTAGGATACTGACTACTCTTGTAGGTTAGGATAATAACCATCGTTTATTTGGTACTCTTCTGATTGTAACACTAGCTTTGTCACTCCTTAAAACATTTTGCCTTCCATTAAGTGAGTGAGTAGGGAGGACTACACAAATGCATTCCAGAGATCTTAAAAAAAGGAGATTCAGAAATTTACCCAACTTTCCAGGACCGTGGAGGAGCCAGAATGTAGACAAATCTGGTCGAAATCTTGAGTGCATGCATTTGTGATGGGAAAACAAAGGGAGGGCAATTGATGTAACATGTACCATTTGACCAAATTATCCTGTTAAATAGTCTTGAAAAGCAGATTAAAACCCTTGATTGATCTGTTGAAACACATTATACCTGGGGAGAACAATCAGGCAAGTAAACAAGATGTTCTGATGAACAATTGCCCTCACGTGTAATGATTACTCTTATTTTGAAAGGCAGGTGATGATAACTCTGTAAGAAACCACATAGTGGTTTATTTTAAATTAACCTCCTCCTGTTTCCTATTTGGAAAACGATATCCTTATTTATCATTCTGGAGCTGTTTGCAGGCCTCTCTTCTAATGTTTATTACCAGGAATTGTTTTGTGATGGCTGATTGCCCCAAATCAAGGATGGCAAGATAACCTTGCCTTCAGTTAAAACCACTTGGGGGATTGGCAGAAGTCAGTAGGATAAACCAAAGAGCAAACACCTCCTGTGCAAATAGTCATGCCATATAAAAGTTCAGTTTGTCTTACTTAAACATAATAAAAATTTATTCATTTATAAATGCCCTAATTACATGAGTGAGAAGGCATAAAGCAAAGGTATTTTTATTCCGAATCATTGTTCAAACATTTTTAAAACGAAGATCATCCTTTTCTTGACCTGAATTCACTTAAATCTTGGGGAATATTTTAAATAATTTATCAATTTTTTTCCTGTTAGTTTCATTGTAGATCACTGTACAAACATAGCACATATTCTTAAAATATCATAAATTGCTGAATGTTTAAACTTGGAAATAATCTAGTTCAGCTTCCATGTAGATGAGGAAAGTGAATACAGAGAAGTTAAAGAAGAGAATCAGTGTCTTATTTAGAAGTTGATTAAGGCATTTGACTCATTTCTGGTAAACCACACTGCATTTCTGAAATGGCAAAATCATCATTTTACTTAGGTGAAAATTATCTACTGGGGTAATATTTTATGACATGACATTTAGATATAATTGTCTTTTCAATAAATTAGAAAGTACTTTGAAAGTAGGAACCATGTCATACACACTTACGATTCCCTGCAGCGCTAAGCTCGCTCAATGTTGTTTTGCATATTGTTGATTTGTAGATTTTATGCAACCCTCCCTATGCACAGTATCAAATCTGGGAACAAGAAGAAATGCTAGTCAGTGAGTGATACTTTTCCTGTAGAAAATATAGTCCTACATACCCTGACATCTAATATATTTTGTTGTTGTTGCTGCATCTGATATCAAACTAGAATTTTCTGATCATTTACTGAAGGGAAAAAAATAGTTAAATAGCTATTCACTATCCCTTACATAAAGGGTTGAAAATATTGTAAATTGAATTCTTTTGATTGCTTGAACATCACGATGATACATATGGTATTTAGTATCAAAGATTATAAAATCACATAAATGTAATGATCTGAACTAAAAATGGAATTTTATTTTCACTCTTTAGTGACTATATAGAGGAAGAGACACCTATGCTATCTGCCATTGCTTGTTCTTAAATGACCCTTATGGACTTTCAAATTAACACGTTCCCAAAGTGAATGGAATTGGGGAAGGGATGGCTTGACACCTTAGCTGTTACTACTATCCTGTCAGCTGTCACTGCAGCCCCAAGTGTCCCAGTAAATGTGACCAACTCTTAGCTGGGGCTCAGTCACTGCCAGGCTGAGTGTGGAGGGCAGGAAAAGATTGTGTTACTCAGTGACAGCTGAATCTTTCCAGAGAATTAACTACCTAATTCCTCTAATGAAAATGTGCCATTTATATAAATTTGAAAGAAGAATAAAAATGGAAGTATAACAAGCTGTCTGATGCTAAAGCCAAGTTTTCCTTTATTATTTTTTTAAAGACATAACTAGATATTCCTTAATCCAGGACAAGCTTTACCATTTTTGTGCATAAGGTTATAAATGCTTTGTCTTCCTTGCTAACTCTGTGTGAAGCATCCCTAATCCAAGCCATAAAATTTGTTACTGATATTCAATTGTGTTTCCCTGCAGCAATTTCTTACTTCTTCTACCTTTTGTCACTCAGGATCTCACACTGACCTTCACAGGAAGCTTCACAAATTGGAAACCAGTCACCTAAAACCAAGGTAACATGCCACGGTGGGATCTCTGTGGTCTTCTCTGCTAAAGAATTTAAGAGAGTTAACTAAACGACATATACAGTCATATTACATTGTACTGTGAGATTCAAGCTTTTATAATTACATATTCACTCTTAAAATCAAGCTTGCTCCTTATTTATGCTCTTCCACTTACAATGAGCCTTTGGTCTCTCATATTGAATAGGTATGAAGAAGGGTCAAGTTATTTTCAATGCTTTCTACACTGTAAGAGTACATACAATTAGTGTAACCATCTTGACCCATGAGCATAATAACTATACTGCCCTGTAGAAAGATTAAGCTCTTTACTTTAAACATTTATCTTCACCAACAATAAAACTACAAAATCCTGATGTATTTCCCCAGATATCACATCCATATCATCTGACTTCTGAGAAACATGTTTGATGTAGAATTTCATTTTGCTCATTTATCTTTCTCTTGCTCTTTATGTTCCTCTGTATTCTAAGTAGTTGTTTCCATACATTAGCATCTTTGGGATTTTCATATTTAAAGATATTTTATGTAGATTAAGCCATTACTTGAGCAGGGAGTTATTCTCCATCATTCCATCATCTTGAATCTTTCAACTTCAATATCTGGGAATTGACAAAAACTACTAATGAGGCCTGGTCTTCTTTCTTAAAGTTACTTTAGTGGCACATAGGTTCCCAAAGTGGACATCTTACTAAAATTACCTTTAGTTCCCATCCTCCAAAGGCAACAAGTATACAACAAAGATCCCTAATTATCTCCTTGCCTTTCTATGGACTTAGGCATATACTGTTCTATTTATTGTGTTATCAAAATGGGAAGTTCTATCAGGTTTTGAGCTGGGAGTATTGACCCAGGAGTGGGGATACAGTCTAATTACTACCTTCTTAGAACAAGAATTGCAGATAATTACTTACCTTGTTTTCAATTAAAAAAAAAAAAAAAACCTGAGTTCTCTTTAGCCCTATAATACCACAAGTCTCATATGGGACCAGTGGATTCCTAATGTTTACTTCATTCCACTCTGTTCATCTGCATTTACACTAAATGATGTACTTATGAAAAGGAAGCAAAATTTTAGTTGCTCGTTCTCTTATTATTTTTAGTAGAAAAGTTGCCATTCACTTTCCTAGTTAGTGGAACAGTGTTCCTCAGGGGATTTTTCCATTTGGAGAATAGGTGATCTCAAAATTTCCTTCTTTTTTAAAATCATCTTTTCTTCGTGTATCAAAAAGACTGTTTTCTTTTAGAGCAGTGATATTACTTTTTGAGATATCTCAATTCCTATTACAGTTCCTACTAGACACTCACTAGTAAGAGTGACAAAGCTAGAATTTGTAAGGTTAAAAAAAGTATCAAATATGTTGAGGAAACTTTGCCTGAAACACTGATCAACAGCAACTCATCCAATTCCCACCACACTAAATCTCTCCTCCTCCAGATATCTACTCTTTTTCATGGGAAATGAGTCTAATCCCAGTCTCAGGGATAGGTACTAATTAACATAAAGCAAACATGCTGGTCCCAGCACTTTTTGCCGATGACTGTGTTAAGAATGTCTATGTGACATGTTTGCCTAATGAGCCAGACACCTGCTGGAATTTTCTCTTCAGGGCACAGGAGGAGTCCCTTTTTTTTTTTTTTTTTTTCTGCTCCTGGTCATTACATTATCTGTCTATGCCACCCAGACCTGGTACAACCATCTTGAACTCTTGACAGGCGCCAGCCACAAGAGAAGCCAAGGCACAGAAACATTATAGCTGAGTCCTGGTTATACCCCACTTAGTACTTTCCAGTATCACTGATTCTTAATGCAAGATGTATTTAATATTTTGGAAGGGTTAAACTAGTTGAATCAGAGTTTTCTGCTACTTGAAGCTATAATCATCCTGATAAGAAATTATAGTACATATATTTTTTTCAGAAACATCTAGAAGCAAGTTTTCAAACAGTCTATTCAATCCTCCCTTTGGGATCTTAGATCTTATAGAAAACTATAAGGAAAAGTAATAAGGGAGTCAGAATTAGGTTAATTTTACATAAATGTAACAAAAAGAGTAATGACCAAAAGATTTAGTTTAAAAGGTCTTCACAGAGCTACATGCAAAAAAATGAAACTAGACCACTGCCTCACTCCAGTCACAAAAATCAACTCGAAGTGGATTAAAGACCTAGACATAAGAATGGAACCATAAAATACCTAGAAGCAAAGATGGGTCAAACACTACACGACATACACTTCAGCGACATCTTTAAAGACAGAGCATCCAACTCCACAATAGTGAAGGCAAAGATAAATAGATGGGACTACATCAAGTTAAAGAGCTTCTGTACAGCAAAAGAGACATTACTAAAAACAAACAGAAAGATCACTAATTGGGAAAACATTTTCTCACACCAAAGTAGCGATAAAGGACTGATCACAAAAATATACGGAGAACTGATGAAACTCAACAAAAATAAAGTAAACAACCCCATCAAAAAATGGGCAGTAGAGCTAAAAAGACACTTCTCCAAAGAGGAAATGCAGATGGCCAACAGGCATATGAAAAAATGTTCAACATCACTTGTAATAAGGGAGATGCAAATTAAAACCACAATGAGATACCACCTCACCCCAGTGAGAATGGCACATCTTCAAACAACTAGCAACAACAAATGTTGGCGAGGATGTGGAGAAAAAGGAACTCTCCTGCATTGCTGGTGGGAATGCAAACTAGTACAACCACTATGGAAAACTGTTTGGAGGTTCCTCAAACTGCTAAACATGGAGCTTCCCTATGACCCAGCAATCCCACTCCTAGGTATCTACCCAAAAGACACAAAAATACTGATTGAAAAAGACACTTGTACCCCCATGTTTATTGCTGCTTTATTTACAATTGGAAAAACATGGAAGCAGCCCAAATGCCCAAAAGTAGATGACTGGATTAGAAAGATGTGGTGCATATATACAATGGAATATTACTCAGCAACTAAAAAAGAGAAACACATGTCTTCTGCAGCAACTTGGATGGAGCTGGAAAAGATCATGCTTAGTGAGATAAGCCAGAAAGAGAAAGAAAAATACCAGATGGTTTCACTCATAGCAGGAGTATAATGGACCAGGCGAGAAAATAACAAAAATAATGAACAACCATAGACCAGAGACATTCTGTGGGGGTGGAGTGGGGAATGGGATCAAAAACGGGGGGGGAGGAGGGAAATGCACGGGACTATGGTGGTGGCACAGGGGTGATTTGGTGATGGGAAACCCACGGGGATTACAATCGAGATGGAAAAAAAATGTGCAAAATGATGTAAAAATAAACTTTGTAATAAAAAAAATAAAAATAAAAAAAAATAAAAGGTCTTCACAGTCCCGAAAGATCGACTTTAAAAAGCAGCAACAAAAATTTCACTTTTACCCTGATGTATAAAACTCCTGGTCAAAGACCATGAGTGTGTGGAATGACCACTGGAATAGGGGATGATGTGATCTTTCAGGTCAAGCCCCCACTGCCGGCTGCACATGTGTGTATCCCATTCCAGTGTGGGTAAAGGAGGAGATATGCTATGTGCACTATAAGCATAAGTAAGGATTGGGTGTATCACCGTTGCCTTTACTATGGTGTCACCCATACAGGGAGACCATCAATAAGGAAACACCCTTCCATTCTCATGTAAAATAAAGGAGATCTGTATCACTTTACCTTAAAACACAAAGCAGAAAGAACCTGATGATGCGATTCCACATCTAGTTTTGCAAATCTGCTGGCATGAGAAGTCTTAGTAATGGATTTGGATGAGTCCTAGAGTTTACCGTGCCAATATAAATTGAATTAAGACTTCAAACCTTTTCAGGGAACTTCCCATCTTTCATTTCAAATGAATGCACAGCCTGCTTTCAGCTATAGAAGTGCTGGCCCCGAAATGAAAAATGACTACATCTCAGCTAAGGTAGATTGCAGAAACCCACAACATCAAATTTTGACCTGGATCCAAAAATGAGTTGTTTTTTTTTTTTTTTTTCATTGTAAACAGTGTTTTACATTACTTCCAAAATCTTACAGGGGGCTGTAGTGAAAAGAGCACTGTATTAGACAAGAGTCCTACTCTCCAGATTCTAAATTTTTTTTCTATCCCCACCACTTTGTTCCTGTGACTAGAAAAATCATTTTATCATCTTGAATTCAGTTCCTTAATCTTTAAAATGACAGTGGTAGCTTTTGCCAAATGGTTTCTAAAAAGATTGCCATAAAAATCAATATGGTAAACCCAAAAGTACTATAAAACCATCAAGTACCATTATTATTATTCCATCTCTTATTTGTGAAAAGATTTGAAGACATTCTAAATTGATTGCATTATAGAGGACAGACAAATCAAAACTTTGGTGTAAAGATAATTGTGTCTCCCTATGGAACCCCCCAGGTGTATGCTTCCCAAGCATTATTAAAATCATGACCATTTATCTTTCTTTTTAAATTTAAAATTGTGTTAATTGTGTTGAAGCCCATTTAATTCTTATTATATACTGACCCAACTGTAGGAAGATACAACAGACTTGTAAGAAGAAAACTAGGAGGAGAATGAGCCCAACTAAGAAGAGAAATATAAGGTGCTAAGTAGTATACTAAGCCGGGGACTTTGGGGAATTAGAAGAATGCCTGTCCCCATTTGAGGTTCTTGATCTCAAATCTTGAGTAACAGGATCATCGCACTTCTCCTTAATAAGTTCTTGGGCCTCTGTGGTTGCACAAGAGGCTAAAATGCAACACTATGATGCTATCATCACTCACTGCAGAAGGACTTCAATCTCCAGCCAGGGAGGTGACCCACATGGCACAGCAGACCTCTTCTGACTCTCCCACTGCTCCCCTCAGCAGTGTTTTTCTTCATAGTTATTTCCAGTTCTACTCCCCACTCTCTCTCTAATGGATCCTCTTACCCCCTGCACCTCTGGCCTATACCCTAGGTCTTATATGCATAAATAAATCTTAGAAAGAAAATAATCAGTTCTCATGGATTTTGTAAACTTCCCAGTTTAGTACAACCAAGGTGGGTCCCAATACAGACATTCAAGTTTTAACGGATTCCTCCCTCCCTTTGATTATAAAATAAATGCCAGCAGAAGCTCACTACAGGCTTAATTTTCATCAATTTTCATTATGTTGATAGCATTTTTCTAAGGCAAGGGATACACCAGAATCCTCTAAATGCCAAAAGGAGAATGAGTTTGCTGGCTGAAGGCATGCTGAAGAGGTCAGGAGGCTATAAGTGAAGCAGTTCTTCCTTTTTCTCCTGGGAATTCTAGAGACAACATGTTTTATGCGATTCTTTACTTGGAAGAGAAGTTGAGGCAGGGAGAAGATGCATCATTTGCAAAAATTCTAATCATGGTAATAGGTGAAAGGAAAGAGGCAACAGAATTAAGAATCCTGATTTATAGCTTGCTGAATAAACACTTATAGTTTAAAAACAATTACTCAAAATATGTCCTTTTTTAATATAATTAATAGACTTAGAACCAAGCAGAAGGAATAGAATTTCTCTTTCAGTCTACTCTTGACTTCTCCTCTGACATGTGACTGAAGTTAACAGTAAGTACACACAGACATGCATCTTAAGTTGACTCATTGACCTTATCACTGTGGCAAATTCCTTGCTACTATCTTGGACCTTAACTTACTTGCTGCAAATGAAGTCAAGGAGTAAATACTTGTTTAGATGAAAATTTGAACTTGAGAAAAAAAATGAACTGTTTTGGAGATTTCATGATGCTAAGTCACTGCAGGAATAGTGAACGGATTTTAATGGACAGATTATCCTATCGATGACACAGAACTCTTGGGCACTCAGGTTCGTGCTCCCCACACTGGGGTCTCTTCTGGGGCTGTTTCAGAACTCAACCTTCTAACTGCAATGGGAGGAGAGAAAACATGCATTGTGGAAACATATTCATTTTGTTCCCTTTCATGTTCAGGTTACTACTGCTACTTCACTAATTCCTCCCCATAATTTAGCAGCTCAAAATTACTTTACCTTTTCTCACAATTTTGTGACTCAAGAGTTTGTAATCTGCTGTCTATATACTGAGATTTCTCACAAAACTGCTGTCAGAGGTTGGTTACGCTATCGTCATCTGAACGAGCAACAAGATTGGATGTCCCAGTTGGGGCACGCATAGGTCTGGCAGTTGAAGCAGACTGTCATCTGGAGCATGGCTGGGACTGTAGGGCAGAATCTCTTCATACAGTTCTCAGCACGGCAAGTGTCAGGACAGGGACAGCTGTGTTCTTATCTGGCATCAGGGAATCTAAAAAGTGAGAGGTCTAACTAAAATATATAAATAAATAAAAGTTGCATTGCCTTTTGTGACCTATGCTCTCAAATTACACAGCATTGCTTCTGCCACAATTTAGTGGTTACAGAGAAGTAACAAGGCTGAAGGGAGAGGACTGACACCTCACATTTTTTTTTT
>NW_004567104.1:61336567-61362811 GCF_000260355.1 Condylura cristata | reverse complement strand
ACCTTATCTCTCTGTTCCTATCTTGGAAATTCTAGGTTTTGACCCTAGAAGGATCATCATAGAATAGGGGTAAAGAGCTTCTTCATAGTTATTTCAGCAGACATTTTCAGAGCAAATGTATCAGAATCTAAGATTATTTTGTAATCTCCAAGCATAATATTTTGTATTCATATGGAATCTAGGTTCTCTGGATAGCATACCATGCTATTAAGGCCTTAGTATCAAGAATTACATAATCTTAGATTAGAATCTTGGGCATTTTACTAGATGAGTCTCAGTTTTATCATCTTTAAAGTGGTACTATTAGAATCAACTATGTATTTGTGAAAAAGAAAGATAACAAAGCATTGTCTCTTGGTCCAGTAACTGCATTTAGTCAAGATCCAAATGTGCTAGTTGTTATCATCATCATTGTCATTTCAAGTAAGAGCTGAACATTTTAACTTTGAATCTCAAACCCATATAATACCTCTCATCTTGTAAGTCCTACATATTGGATTAATACATACATATCTGTTGAGTCTCTAACAAGGATAATATAAAGCATATATTTTAGTCATAATTATTCTATGACACATTTAAGTGAAAAGCAACTAGGTTTACCAGGATTGTTGTCACTAGGATGATCTGACTCTGAGTTGATACTGTGAGACTGTGGAAGCTGAGAGGAAGAAGACAAGTTCAATAGTGGTAGAAAGATTTCTAGTCAGAATTCTGGAATGCTGTGTCTTGCTAGCCAAAGATATATGGAGGGCATCTGGACAAGCATGTGGCATTACCAAAGTCTAATAATATTAGAGCTTGGGAAGAAAGAGTACTGACAGGCCAGCATTCGGGAAGTCTGATTAGGATTCAATCACAATAAAGACCCAGGTCCTCATAATTTGATAAAGCCAAGAAATTCACAGTCCAAACCGATTCAATCTTAGGCAAAGTGCTTAGACATACATATTAGAAAAAAGTCCATGGTCTCAGAAGTACAAGGGCAGCTAGGGGATTTAGATACAAGAATAAGGCTTACATGCAAATGCTAGATAGAATCAAACTGCAGAAAGGTAGAAATAATGCTAAATCCTTGGAATATTGAGCTGGAGTTCAATAAATGTCCCCTGATCAAGATCAAGATTGATTTTGGATCCTCAGGCAGGACTGAATCTACAGATAAAAGTCACAGAATTCCAGATGAAGATGAAAGATCTGAGAAAACATTGTATTTTTAAATGAGATTTTTTCCTTTTATTTAGCACCTGCAGCAAAACTCTATGAGTATCAAATGTTCTCTAGGTGGAAGGATGAATTAAGTTTACAGTAAGGGCAATGTACTTTTGCATTCATTTACACTGGTACATTCTGTTTCCCCAGTCAGTCCTTCTCTCTCTCTCTATTTAAATACAATTTGCATAACATGCAACTCATTCAAAACGTAAAAATCAGAAGTTTGTAGTATATTCACAAAATTGTACAACCATTACCACAATAAATTTTGATATTTCTTCACTCCATAAAAAGACCTCTTACCCAGTAGTTGTCTCTCCCACCCCCAACCTCTTCCTCCAGCCCTGGACAATTCTGTCTTTACAGATTTACCTATTCTGAAGATTTCATATAAGTGAAATCATATGATATGAGGGCTTTTGTCTCACACTGATTTAGCATGTTTTCAAGATTCATCTATATTACAGCATGAATCAAAGCTTCACTCCTTTTTGTGGCTAAATACTATTACATTGTGTGTGTGTGTGTGCATATGTGTATATAAGAAAAAATAGGGAAAGAATATATAGAGAATATTATATATCATATACAGAAGAGAAAAATATATATTCTCATATATATGAGTATATATATATACATTTCTCATATATGTAAGTATATATATATACAACTTACATTCATCAGTTGATGGACATTTGGGTTGCTTCTACTTTTTTTTTTTTTTAAAGATTTACTTATTTGTGCATACAGAACTAGGGTACAGGTCAGAGACTCAGGGGTGGCGAAAGACTTCACCAGAGACAGAGTGGGGAGCAGAACAGGCAGATCGACGGAGTACACTACTGAGGGGAGCAGCGGGAGGGTCAGGAGAGGTCTGCCGCGCCATGTGGATCACCTCTGGGGCAGGCGGGAATCGAACTCATGCAGAAGTGGTTTCCGCTTCTTAGTGCAGTGCTTTAACCCGCTGCGCCACCAGGGAGGGCCTGCTTCTACTTTTTAATAATTAAAAAAAATTTGTTATGAATACTGTGTATAAGTTTTTGTGCATACATATGCTTTCAATGCTTTTGGGTATGAATCTAGATATATCATAGTTATTCTCTTCAAAATTCTTGTTAAGCTAACCAATGTCACTTAAACATTATTTCAATAATATTTGACAATTGCCTCTTCTTTCACAGGTTCTCTCTTGTAGCCTAAGGGTACACAAATGAACAAAATAAATAAAGCCCTCAGGGATCTTATATTCCTCCATGAAACTGTAAATCTTTGAGAACTGTAATTATTTCATTTGCTGTCATAGCTACTGTGGCTAGCACAATTTTGATGAATAAGCAGTTGTAAAAATGTGTTTGTATATCCAAAGCCTTTGGGGAAAACTGGACTCATAACAATCATGTTTAAACAGAATTTGGTTCATCTTTACTAACTGAACCGGAGAAATTGTAGACTCCACTTCAAATGCCTCTGATTTATTAAGAAGTTCCCATTTTTGTGTGCTCCTGGATTTCACCACATTGCCTACCACAAAGCATCTCATATGTCCCTGTCCATCAGGAGCCCTGGATTTCATGAGACCTGGAATCCCACATTGCTATCTTGATGGCGGAGGACAAGAATCTAGACAAGGGCCCTCCCTGTTGGCACAGCGGGTTAAAGCACAGCACAAAGAAGCTTAAGCCACTTCCGCATGAGTTCGCTTCCCGCCCCCCCCCCCCCCCGGAGGAGATCCACATGGCGAGACAGACCTCTCCTGACCGCCTGCTGCTCCCCTCAGCAGTGTACTTTGTCGATCTGCCTGTTCTGTACCCCACGCTGTCTCTGGTGAATCCTCTCACCCTCCACATCTCTGGCCTGTACCCCAGTTCTGTACAAATAAATAAATCTTAAAAAAAAAAAAATCTAGTCAAATGTTGCTTATGTCTAAGACTCTCAAGGTCTCTCCCTATGGCCTCCAGTGTGTGTTTAGAGTTCTTTCTTTTTTCTGAATGTCAAGTCACTCCACAGCTACCTATTAGAGTGGGGAGAACATTCTTCACTCTTGCTACCCACTATAAGCACGATGTTCTATTACTGAATGTACTTGGTTAGCCTTTATTCTCAATATCTCACAGATATGTTTCTGATCCTGGAGTTTTATTGCTGTTTTTTTCTCTTCCCTCGGACATAGGATTTTGAGGGGATCTCCAATCTGTAGGCTACTCAAAATATCTTTTTCTCCTTTGACACCAAATGTGGAACCAGTGTTGTGTACCTTGAATCCCTGCTTACTCACAATTAATTTCTCTACGTGCTGGGTTTGGTTGCTCATGCAAATAGACCTTGGAAGAATCTTTCTTGTGAAGTCTCCAGATATCAGCAAAAGGTCTGAATTATAAGGATGAACAGCTTAGGTTTTACACTTTGTTCCTGCTGCAGCAGCATTTACTGTAAAATATGATTTGACAACATTCTGTTCAATGTTTCTTCTGACCACCCACATGTGAGTCTCTTTCAATTATTGTCTTGTATTTATGGGTTTGGAAATAGATTTAGGAGTAGGCCAATAGTTCAAGTAATTTCCGTGTGACCTGGCAGGCAGCTCAGTCTGGTGATTTAATTTCTATCTTGTGCAAGTCCCTAAAATGCTCTGAAATTCAAGCTCCTGTTTTGAAAGGAATTATTTACCATCTAGTATAATAATGATAATGCCTAATGTTGCTTGTATACTTCTGAGAACCAGGCACAATTTCATATATTTTGTATCTGTCAACTTAATGTTTCTTTACACCAAACCCATGAAATAGGTGCTATTATTGTGCAGGAAAACTCTTTCTAAATAATATACATAGACTACAGAATCACACTTATTACTTTTAAAACTACATAAATAACAGGATTCATACACATCAGAAATTCTCTATGTGATTTTGGACATAACCAATTGTACAGTTAACATGTTCTTTCACTAGAAGACAGATTGCATCTCTCTAGTAAACAGGCCTCTCCATGAGGAATCTCATGCATGTGAAATTTAGGCCTCACGGAAATTTTGACCTCCAGTCAGATCCATACCTCCTCAGTTTTATCCCACACTTGATCTGCTTGAGACTGAAAGTCAGAGCAGAGCTTTGAGAGTAACATAGAATCACATAGTCTATCAACTTCTATTTATTTTGAAAAGAGCAATGTGGATTCAGTAGTCCAGCCCAGAACCATACACCTCATTTCACTTTCCAGCTCCAGTTGGACCCTCCCACTGTGATGCGATTTCACTGACGCAGCACACTGGGCCAGCGTGAACGAGTACCCTGTGACCTTGCTTTCTTGGTCTTGGCCATGAGTGTTCTGTAACAGGCTTTTATTTTCTTTTCATACAGCTACCTGCATTACTTTCTTCTTGATAGTGAAAATAGAACCACTTGGTTAGTCATCAACTTGTTCTTATCTGCTTGACTGCATGCTTTGCAAGCTACTCCGACATATTTGGCCAGAAACTCAGTTTTGATTAACAAATTCTGTTATATGGTTGAGGGAAAGATTAACTAATTTGTTAAGAATTATAAGCGCAAATGTTTATGGTTTTTTGTGTGTCTGTGGGGAAGGGGCTCAAAGAATTGTTGCTAATCAGAATTTTTTGCATTAAAATTCTAGTTCATTAAGTAATCAGCATGGGGGTGTCTGATTGGTTGATTAGATGCAGAGACAAATCATTTGTTACCTTCTTAAGGAAATTTCCATCAAAGGAGTTCCACCTAGAGAATTTAAATCAACGTGTCATTTTAAGTACTTGTATATTTATTTTCAAATGGAGTTATCTTATAGAATTAAGGAGTTGTTTTTTCATCCAGAATACTCATGGCTTCCAGGATGATGATAAAACTGAAAAAATAAATAAATAAAATAAAACTTTGTCTAGGTATTAACTCCACTCTCTAGTCAAGAAATCTACAGTATAGATTTCTGTAGGCTTTTCTATAGATTTCTCTCTCTCTCACTCGCCAAAACTAAAGCTACATCCTAAGGTTCCAATTTCATTTGCACCAACATCGCAGAAACCTAATGCAGAATAAAATTAATGAAGTGTGGATCTGACCAAAGTCAAAATAGTCTCTGTAACTGTTATTTACATTTTTTTTTTTCTGTCGTGAAGCATGTTTTCTACTGCTCTTTCCTTGAATTAAGGTAATTTAATTAATATCAGCTGAACCAAGGAGCCCACATTTTTGCTCAGGCTTCAGAATGGAAAGTGTGAACCGTGGCGGGGGCTAAGGTATCTGCCATGGCAGAAGGGCTTTACTTATACCCTTGAACTGAGGAGTCAACTGAGTGGCAAACTAGATGGTTCCCTTCTTGCCTGGCTAGAAGGAATATAAAGGATGGCACAATGGGTTAGGTCTCAGCACTATGAAAATACAGGTAGCCACTGCAGCATGAGGTCAATCCCCAGTCAGGGAAGTGACCCACATGTGCAGCAGACCTCTCCTGACCCATCTGCTGCTCCCCTCAGCAGTGTACTTCTTCAATCTGCCTGTTCTGCTCCCCATGCTGTGTCTGGTGAATCCTCTCACTACTCCCTCACCCCGCCCCACAACCCCACAAACACACCTCTGGCCTATATCCCAACTCTTGCATGCATAAATAGATAAAAATACATCTTTTTTTTTTTTTTAAGGAGTGCCAGTTCTGACTACAACTGGTTTTTGAGGATTCAGGACCAACCCAGTGAGATGCTCAGATGCTCACGCTTTCTTAGCTGTGTATGCCTGCACTTGCTTTCTTCCTAGCACCTAGAGACACCTTAAAACTTCCCACCAAGCTTCTGTTTGGAAAGTTAAATAAAGTCACAATTTGCTAATATCAGAAAACCTTTGGCAACACCCCCAGGGCACAAGCCAACACGAGGCAGAAACCATCTTGCACTTCTGCCCCCACTTGGATCCTGAGAGCGGTGCATCCAACCAGAACTCACACTCCTGTTTATCCTGAGTCCCTGCTCCCCATTCAAACCCCTTTGACCATCTACCCTCTCCCTTACTCTCAGTTCCAAACTTCTCTTCTGTTTCTCCATTCCCTTCGCTTTTTCTGTTCTGAACTCTGTGAGCCCCATTCTCGGACATCAACTCCCTCTGTTGTCAACCTCTCCACAGAAAGCTCCTGCCACCTTCTTGCCTTAACTGAAATCAAGTAGTCCTTAAGGTTAGAATTTCTGTGTATACATTTCTAATGATGAAAAGGAGCACCTGGACACTAATTTTCCTGAGTAGGTCCAAATCTACCCTCAGGAGCTAACGTCGACAGTGATATGCCTTGTTAGCACCCTTCACTAACCTCTGGGGACCAGGACTATACAGTTCCTCTCAATGTGTCAACAAATATTTCCATTATTCCCCTGACTAACTTCATGGCCATTTTAAGTGATAGCTTCAATCCATCTCCTCCTAGTTTCATCTTTGATGCTAAGTCTTCCATTTGTCTGAAATCCTAAATATTCACATCACACTCATGGAGCAAAACTTCTTGTTAGTCAGCTTTCTCATCCCTAACTCTCACTACGCCCACTTTCACCTATATAGGCCCACACAACCTCTACTATTCCATTTTCAAGCCAGACCACAAGACAACCTGTCATTGCCAGATTTTTGGATACAATGCATCTACCAAATGAAGCCCCAATCTAGCTCAGATCAATACTCCATCTCTAATGCCCTAAAATCCTATTTTTTGAGTGCTGCTGGAGAAATCATACAATCCTATGAAATGGAGTGATTATGGATTTGTGGTCTCTCTCTTTAATGAGGCCTCGATGCTGCCTGACATACATTCAATGAGATCTTACCAACAACTGATGCCATGTTCCTAAAACTATTTCAACCTTCTCAATTCTCTCCCTGGCCTGATATTTGTGCATTTTCCCATGCCATCTTTTCCCTCTGAAATTAAAGTTAAATGGCTGTATTGTCTCCATCATTTTGAGGTATTGGTTTTCTGGTGGTGGGGTTGCTGTGTATTGATTTCTTGGCTTCTCAGATGCTAGGCAACTAAAATGCTTTCTGCAACAGAAATCTTTCACAGTATCTTCCTTGAGCAAAAATGAATCCATGTAAAAACACACACAGGAAAAAAGTTTTTTTTTTCCTACACAGTTATGAAAATTGTCAGGTCACTGACTACAGGGATGCCTTTGGGGATTTGACTCCCGTGACAAGGACAACATAACAAAAATAGACAAATGGGACTGACCATATAAAGCTAAAAGTGTTCTGCAGAATGAAATAGACTAATATAAAAATAAAAAGATACCTAACCAAATGGGTAGAACAAAATACTCTCAGGAAGCATCTTTTTTTTTTTTTAATCTTACTCTTTAAGGAAGTGGATTCCAAACTTTATGATTTATGACTTTCAGAATATCGCTGTGTCCATCATGGAGATTTTGTAAATCTTTTAAATTATGTTGAATCTACAACTGGGAAATAATGAGCTATTCGCTACCAGAGCATTTCATCACCAGATTGCTCTCATAACATAACCTGATAAGGAAAAAGTACAATTTCTCCAGGAGGTTCTCCATGAATACATATTTTAGAGTACTACTAGTTCATTTACATTAATTAACTAGATGTACAGAAATCTAACAGTGCTACTTTTTCGTAGCTGATCACAGCTTACCTCTGAATTCTTGCTTGATTTCTATCAAAGGGTAAATGGAAAAAAATTCACAATGTAGTTTATTATTCACATCCTGTTTAAAATATTCTCTTTGAAGTAAAAATTCATTCATATTCAAGATTTAAACATTCAATTCAGAGTCTAATCTCTTTGCATGGCTGTCCTAACCTTTCAAAAGATTTCTCTGTCCTTCCCAGAGCCTACAGGATCTAAGAGAAGCTCATCTAACATCACAGAGTTGCCTGGTGTTTGGGGGGAGGGGTGAGTGGATGCATACATGCACACTTGCAGTGTTCATGTATGCAAGAACATAAATGAGGGCACAAATGTCATAACGATAAATATTTTTGAGCAAACAGGTGTTAAAAAAATATATTCTATACTTTTTTTTTAAAGACTTATTTATTTATGCTTACAGAACTGGGGTACAGAACAGAAGTGCAGGGGCAGTGAGAGGTTTCACCAGAGACAGAGTGGGGAACAGAACAGGCTGACTGATGAAACACACTGCTGAGGGGAGCAGTGGGTGGGTTAGGAGAGGTCTGTCTCGCCATGTGGGTCACCTCCAGGGTGGAGATTAAACTCACAGTGAAGTGGCTTTAGCTTTTTAGTGCTGTGCTTTAACCGGCTACACCACCAGAGAGGGCCCTATATTCTATACTTTTACCGTGACAAATATACTTTGACTATGACTTAGGTCATTTAAATTTGGAAATATTAGAATACATATTGTTTCACATGGACATGCTTTGGCATACAAAAAGCAAGCGCCAATACATGGCCCACTTTCCATTCTCCTCCCACTCTGACTGCATTCCCCCATGGCCTTGAGTACACCAGTGTGGAACTTCTATCTGCATCTTATACCCACCCCGTACATACAGACACACTCATGTGCACAAACACACCCTCATGTGCACCCACAACCATGTTTTAGCTGTTACTCAGCCCTATGGGGATACATGATGGTGTGTGGTTCCTAGATTAGATCCAGAAAAAGGACACACAAAGTTTGGATCAGGTTGGGGACAATCTTGGCAGAATGTCCATGTTCCCCAGGAGTCAGAGTAGGGCTTAAAGTGGTACGAGCAGAGTGAGCTCTAAGTAATTAAATTCTTTGGTACCAATGACGTCCAGCCAGGTCAGAGGACACCAGTGTCTGTGCCCCTTTAAATCTTGAATCCGACAGCAGTTGTCTAAGGGCACCACCAGGGGCATGTTCTCTCCCTAGAAGGGCATAGCTGATGAGTGGCTAAAATTTCAAAGCCCTGCTCTTTGTCCTATACCATCTCTACTCTGTTGTGCCATGAAGGTGGAAGGGAGGCACCAGAGTTCTCAAAGGAAAGTGGAGCAACAGACCCTTAACACTGAGATTCTCAATCCATTTAATGGTCTCTTATCTGCCTTCATGAGTGTCCAACCTATGGAGTGGACCAAAGAATCATACCATACAAACATCTCAACTATCACTTCCCTCTTTTTTAGATTTTCTTGCTTAGCCCAGAACAGGTGTTATTGCCTTTCACACAGCAGGAAGCTCATGATGTTATATCCTTCATTTGTCTCTATACTCATGGTTAATTATGTTATAGCATTGTCATTACTTATGTATTTGGGTATGTAGGGTTCAAAAGTTTAGTTAATTCTAAGTACTTATACCATCAAGCATGGCACCTAAGTGCTTTCCATTTTTCTTGCCCCAGTTAATTTGAATCTTGTAGTTGATTCTGTAATTTTTTTTGAAGATTTATTTACTTATGCATACAAAGCTGGGGTACAGGCCAGAGGTGCAGGGGCAGTGAGAGGATTCATCAGAGACAGTGGGGAGCAGAACAGGCAGACGCACCATGTGGGTCACTTCTGGGGCTGGGATTGAAATCATGCTTAAGTGGCTTTAGCTTCTCAGTGCTGTGCTTTAACCCGCTGTGCCACCAGGGAGAGCCTGACTCTGTAATTTTATAAAATTCTAACTACTGAATTATATAATTATTACTATTGAACTTTCAGCTTTAGACTAGTTGATTTCTCACCTATGTCCCACCCTCCCCAAATGCATACTTAGATATCTATATATTAAACTACTGCTGGCAAAATTCCTATCTTATGCCCCCCCCCAATCTTCTTTTTCCTTCAAGAATGTCCCTTTTATTAGATAGGTCCTGCTAGGATCATAACATGAAAGCTCTAGAGCCTGAGCCAAATGGGTCTTCCATTTGGAGACACTGTTCTTTCATGAAAAGACAGTCATATAAAAAGTTTTCTAGAGGAGAATTGAGTCCATATCTACATTTAAAGAGAGTCTCTAAATCTATTTTTGTAGCAGCATTGAAGTCTGAATCGAGGTTTTATCAAGGACCACATACATTAGACAGAATGTTGGACATTTGAAGCTTTGAGTTTATTTTCTTGAAGTATTTGGAGGAGAAAGCCTAAAAAAGAAGCATCAACCACAAGAAATAAAAAAATAAGGAGACTTCAGGAGCATGAGTGCTAAGAAAGCCTGAAAATCCAGAGATTGACCATAGTGTCAAATTCTTTCAAAATTTCAAAAATCCAGTGGGCTTTGTCATTGAATTGTCCCTATTAGTAAGCAAAATGTAGCTTCAGTCAAATTTGTGTAGAAATAAAGCTGTTTAGGATTGGGGAAATAGGAGTTTTATTTTTTGTTTTTTTTTAAGATTTATTTATTTGTGCATACAGAACTGGGGTACAGGCCAGAGGCTCAGGGGCAGTGAGAGGCTTCACCAGAGACAGAGCAGGAAACAGAACAGGCAGATCGACAAAGTACACTGCTGAGGGGAGCAGTGGGCAGGTCAGGAGAGGTCTGCCACACCATGTGGTCACCTCCGGGGCAGGCGGGAATTGAACTCATGCAGAAGCAGCTTTAGATTCTCAGTGCTGTGCTTTAACCCGCTGCGCCACCAGGGAGGGCCGGAAATGGGAGTTTTAAAGTTGAAAGTAAGAGTTATTCTTTTGAGAAGTTTGTTGGGAGAACAGACAGAGAGAAGACATGATAGCAAAGAGGATGAGAGGTTATGAGAGAAAAATCTGAAATAATGATAGGATAAAGGTCAGAGTAAACAGCGATATTTGTAAATAGTGTGGAAGGTGCCAAGAGAAAATAAGATATTAAAGATACACAAAAGTAGATAATCAGAGACTTCCAGTCTGGACCATTGGTCAAGGTTTCAATTTTAAGTAGCACTACTTCATGCAGTGAGAGGCGGTCATAAGAAGAAGTCAAAGGAGTAAATTGAGAAATAATTCAAATGTACCTGAGGGTATCAGAAGAAGGGCTGCTTTAACAAAGATAGGGGAAACATTCAAAGAGAAAGCTCCTAAACATATGGTGTACGTCTTGTCAACATAAGGAAGCCAAGAAAGCTGAGAACTAGAGGTTATTCTTTTGAGAATATTTTAAGAGTTATGGAGACTTCATGGCAAATAATTTTCACAGGCTATTAATAAGAGGTATCAATTTACACAAGAAGAAGCTTTCGTGGGATGTAAACCCATGAATTTTTCAAGCTGACCCTATAATGCCACTTTCAAATTGTCATGGACAGTCAACTAACATCCATAGCAATCACTGTAGATTCGATTCCCCAAGCCAAAGGCCTGGAAAACTAGAAATGAGCTCCTCACACTTTCTAGCTATTTTATTTCTTTCTGCATGGCTTCAAGTTTTCCTATTAAATCACTATATGTAAATTTGGAATCTCCAGGGAATCTGCTTGGTTTACACTGCCATTGCCAAGGTAGATTCACATAATCAAGACAGTATCAGTTTTGTAGAAGAGAGAAGCCATAGAGAGGGCTTGTCATTAGGGAGAGGGAGAGGTATATATCGCTAGAGGTTGTGATAGGATTTAAGCATGAAAGAAAAGGGAGTGTAAGATGACAGGCTCATACTTTTGTGAGTTTACTGCTACGGTTCTCAGCTGAGAGTAATTTTGCCCCCAGAAGGTATTTGGCGATTGTGGTCACAAGCAGGGGCCACACAACTGGATCTAGAGACCAGGGTTGCTGCAAGGCATAAAGCAACTTCCAAAACAAAAGACTGCCCTGGCCCAAAATATAAATACTGCCAAGGTTGAGAAACCCTGGTCTAGGGACCCTGGAGGAAAACAAAACTTTGGCAGGCACAGTCTTTTTTTATCCAGTGCCAAGTAACTGGCAAAGATGGTTGAAGGCATTGATTTTAATTCTAATATAACATAAAAACGCTCTCATTATTTTTCCAAGAGACATGATTAAGTAGTGTTTTAGTATTTACTGACCTAATTCAAAGAAATTATATATTTTGAGGTGTGGCGCAAGCCAATTTTTGCACACTGTTCATACTGTCTTTGGCTAAACTCAAGGCCAATAATTGAATGGTAGACTGAATGTCTGTCCCTTGGGAGTCTATTGTCTTGAACAACAAAAGGTATCAGTATTATGAGATGGGGACACATAACCTCTGGTTGCATCCCGGCCTTGGGCTATTATCTGGGTGCTTCCTTTAGAAAGTCAGGTCTAGAATCTGATGAAGCAGAAAGTATTTTCTTGTCTACTGCATCCTCTTTTGCTATATTCTACTCCTATGTCATGTCTGCCATAGGCAAAAAAAAAAAAAGTTCCAATGCATTACAAGCTTAAACAGTAAAAGAAGAATTATGTTTATTGTGGTCCAATGATTCTGAGGGATTCAGCTCAAGGGAAAAGAACTATGGGTTGAAAAGAAGAAAAGAAGAATGAGAGGGGAGAGCGAGGAATTTCTATATGACATGTGAGAAGAGGAGGGGAATTAAGCATCGAGAAGAAAGAAGAAGGCCTGGCAGCTTAATAACCTTTCCAGCAGCGGATTTACAGAAGTTAGTGGTGCTTCAAGAAAATAAAGTAGTGGGCCTGATGTCTTTTGAAACAGGAGTCTGTTCTCAGCTTTTCATCTTCGATGCCTCCATTACATGTAAATTGAGTTTCATGGCATATTAGAACTGTGAAGATAATTTAATATGCCAGAATGTGTTATGGATCATTTGTGCATCAACTCTGCAGTTTAAACAGCAGTCACTGAACTGTAACCCAAAACTTCCCTTACCAAATCACAGAGACTTTAGGATTCACTCGAATGCAGCCCCTCTTTCTAAAGAGAGACCCAGCTCTCCTCCTGTTCTCTCCTCCTGTTTCAGCTACTCACCACAACCTCAGTTTTGTTGTTTGTTAGTGTTACGAGAATGTTATTGAGACTAGAGTACAGGAATTTTCTTCAATCAATACTGTCAATGCAGTTCAGAGACCTCTTTGGCCTGTTTGTGGGAAACAGAAGTTAAGATGAAATAGACCACCTAGCCACATTAGCCTTTTCAGGAACAACTTGCAGGAAATCATTATTCCTGAAGAGCAGGTGCATCAGTCTAAGTAGAAGTATCTTGCTTTCTCTTTAACCCTAACTACACAGAATTAATAAGCACTAGCAACTGAAAAATCATCATCAATATCACCATCACCTGTGTTTGTTTTTAAATTTATTATTTAGTCCTTTTTTAAAGAAATGACTGATTTTAGTTACCAAAGATAACTACACTTTACCCTCTCCTCTCTGCAGTTGTTTTTATCATTTAGATACTCAACTCATCAGCAATGATCCTAGTAAGTATAAGATTAAACCTCATGCTCTGTTTCTAGCCCTTGAACCCTGACTTTGGCCCATGATGCTCACAAGTGAGAATCATGGTGACAGAGGTGGACTTGTACTCATGCTTCACCTCCCTTTTACTCATAGTTGAAGGAACAACCAGAAACAATACCAAATATAGACAGTCCAATAAATCCATTATCACAACCTGAAAGAGAAAGGTGTAATTTTTGATTCCTGGTCAGTATGATTCAAGATTCAAAATGGCCACGGGGGGTTATGTCTATGGCCAGGAGCTGACCCACATGGCACAGCAGACCTCTTCTGTCTCCCCTAGGCCTCCAGGGAGGCCCTTGTGGCCATTTTGAATCTTGAAATCATATTAACTAGGAATCAAAAATTACACAAGCTATGGGCTGAGGCTGCGGACACAGACTGGAGGGTGTGGATCAGCAGAATGCACAGAGCTTTCAATGTTATGAACATGTTGATGAGATAGTCATAAGGTAAGTTCGGATGCTCTCATATGCACAGAAAAACTTGGGTTCCATAGTTGTGAACATCCTTATTATGGTCAAGTCATTACCATTTTGCTATTGACAGAGTCAACAATTTTATCCTGGGTATTATTTTCTGGTTTCTCTTAGGACCATTAAAAAAACCAACTTAATTTTCACTTTGCATGTATGTGTTTATAGAAGAACTGGGTTATAGGCCAGAGGAGTTGCGGGAGCTGAGAGGATTCACCAGAGACAGAGTGGGGAGCAGGACAGGTGGATTGACTGAAACACACTGCTAAAAAGGGGAGCTATGGGTGACACAGAAGAGGTCTGCTGCACCATGTGGGTTGGCTTCCAGCTGTAGACTTAACCCCTAAGCCTCCAGGGAGGTCCCTGTGATCATTCTGAATCTTGAAATTATATCAACCAGGAATCAAGAGGTCTGCCATGCCACGTGGATCTCCTCTGGGGCAGGTGGGGACTGAACTCATGTGGAAGTGGCTTTAGCTTCTTAATGCTGTGCTTTAATCCACTGCACCACCAGGGAGGGCCTTACCCAGAAATCAAAAATTACACAAGTATGGGATTGGGACAGAGACTGGAGGGTTCCACATCAGTAGAACATGTTTTGTGTGTGTGTGTGTGTGTGTGTGTGTGTGTGACTTTATTTCCTGTAAGTAGAACATGTTTTATCTGCATTCTTCACTATAGTAACTTCTAGCCGTATGTGAGTTTTGAGCACTTGAAAGGTACTAATGTGATAAAGGAACTTAATTTGAAATGCCATTTAATTGTATGAGGAAGTCCTGTTCTAGATATCCTCCCAACTCTGAATTTTTATTCATTTTTTTCACAAATGTCATCTGTGTTTGACCCTTAAAATTCACTACATTCTTTTAGTGAGTAAAATACACTTCATGCTCCCAAGTTTCTTTTGGAAATACATCCACCAATGCATTTCCACAATATTTCAGCCACTACCTAAATGAACCTAATGAAGTGGTTTATAAAGCTGGTGATAGCTAAATTATTTACTACAAGTCTGAAAAAAAAGAGTCTTAATGTAACTGGATTTAAATTCTAAATTCAGAATATACACTGCAGGTGGTTTTGTTCTTAGTTAGCTAACCAATCTGAGCTGATGGATTAACTGATGTAGCTCTCACTAGCAGTAGTAGAAGTTACTTTCGGAAATCACTTAACCTCCAATAAAAGAGGAGACCTTCTATCTCTTCTGACTTTTAGATAATCTGTATTGCTAAGAAACCCCTCAGGCATTGTGTCAACCACATCTGAGGGGACAGAGGAAGTCATGAGTTCAGGAGGTAAAGTCTGTCAATTTCCATGTGGTAAAGTTGGGATGGTCCCTTTGTTCCCTGACTAGGCATCTGTACTTGACAATACCCCTCCATGAAAGTTTTAATGAATTCCTGTTCTGAGGCTGCAGAATTTCTTCAACTGTCAATTAAATATTAGGCAACTTAGTATTATAGTCACTGTGGTCATAAGTGCTAATAAATATTAAGAAAATATCCTTTTCTTTTTTGTGTTGAATCATGGAAATTATAATTGAAAAATTAGGAAGTGATAGAAATAAAAAATGAACACAGCATTATATTGTTTTCTCCTCAAAGGACATGTAATCCTTGTTTACCTGATGTTTTCATGACTTAACATAACAAAGGATAGGAGTTGCAAGATCAGCACATTGGAGTGAAGAGTGAACTTTCAGAAATATTCAAATGGTCCAATCAAAGCTAAAAAGTGAAATAAAATCATGAAAAATTACATTAACATTCTTTCAAGAATGGGTTTCTGCCTGTCAGTGCCAGAGTAAAGAATAAACAAGTGGATAATTTCCTCTCTCTTCCTAGAGGAGCTCCCATAGACTTCTTCTTTGACAAACTCTTTATCCTAGAAAAACTGATGGTTTTCTCTCGTTTTTGTTTTTTTTTTAAATAAAGATTTACTTATGCATACAAGATCTGGGTTGTAAACCAGAGGTGTGGGGTGGTGAGAGGATTCACCAGAGACAGAGTGGGGAGCAGAACAGATGGATTGACTGAAATACACTGCTGAGGAGGCAGGGAGTGAGTCCGGAGTGGTCTGCTGTGTCAGGTAGGTCAGCTCCCTGGCTGGGAATCAATCTCAAGCTGCAGAGGCTGTTTATTGTTTCAGATGCTAATACTTAAACCCTTGTGCACCAGGGAGGCCCCACTAACTCTCAAGTTTTAAGATACCTTTCCCTCTATCATTTCTGGGATTAAAACACCAACATTCCCTGAAAAACAATCAAGTACTTACCAAGGCTTCAGCCTTCAATTCCTCTTCAAATATATATATTTTTAATTTTGTCCTTGGTCTCCTTTCTGGTCAAACTGCAACTTGCTCAAGTTGTGGTAATATCTGTAGTTCTTTTTTGAAACCATTTCTTTGCCTGATTAAATTATTTTTTCCAGATGGTAAATGTTATTCAATAGTGCTACAGGCAGGAGAATACACAGACCCATCCATTTAGAATGTTAATTCTATTGACAAATTCTTCATGTTGTGAGACTGGAGGCTGAGTCATTCTCCTCAGTTGGCATTGACCTTTAGAGGCGATCACATGGATAGTGAAGGGCAGAAGTGAGAAGATGGGAAAGGTCAGAACATGACTTTTGCCTACTTTGGTCATCAGGGTTAAGACAGAGTGAAGTAGACAAAGTCAGATTTGTTCTAAATTCTTCCTTCTTACCCAATAGAAACTTTACTTGTTTTCACTTATCAGTCATTGCCTACAAATACAGAATTGATTCATTCTCTTAATCCATTTCAGCTGCTATCACAGAATATCATAAAGTGGCTTATAAACAACATGAAGTTGTCACTGTTGCGAAGGCTCAAAAATCTAAGACTAAGGAAGTGGCAGATCTGTGGGCTGACATGGGTCTGCTTCTTCATTCATAGAGCACCATCATTTCACTGTCCTGTGGCAAAAGGAACAAAGTTGTTCTCTGGCATAATGATCTAAACACCTCCCAAAACCCCACAAGAGGGGATTCTATTTTAACTTAGGAATGTGGGGGTGACACAAACTTTCAGTCTATAGCATTCACTTTATTGTTCATCCTCTGGTCCTAGAAAGATTTCTCCACCAACAACCCACACGTCATAATTAGCTCTTCAAGTCTACCTCACCCAGTTCTACCTGCCTTAAGAGCGGGTCAACATTACCCCATTTGACAGCTGGAAAAAAAACTGGTTAGAAAGGACTAATCAATCTTTAGTTACGTGATTACCCTTGCATAACACAAATGCTCCCTCCCTTAGAGTAGGTACTTATCTATGAATTCCATGCTCTAAAAGAGATCGGTGCATAAACAAACTCAGGGAATCTTCTAAAGAAGAAGGCTAAAGAACTCCCTTATGTTCCAACAATACACAATCATTTTACCTATGCCTTTTTGGAAATCACACCTTCTGTATGGTGAATATCTCCATTCCACACTTTCCTTCTGTCATGCTGAGATTATCAGGTCACAGAGGTCTCTACCAGGTCATCCTGGTAGAGAAATGGGAAAGAGATTTGGGGACAAGCAGACTTGAAGATTCTTGTGAACTTTACTGTAGAAGTGATAAATCACAGATTTTACATACATGTAGGCTTGTCTACCCAAAGGGAGGCAACAATATTAAAAATTAGTTGCCTCAGTTATCCAGCTTGCTATGTCTGGCTTCATTTTGCCTTTGGAAGGATGTAGACAATGAGATTTGCAGTGTGAGTTACTCAGTTTATGAGCATATGTTGCTCCTTGGAGTTCCTTAAAATATCTACAGATTATGTGCTTACAGAACTCTATGCACCCCCAGAATATGTGACCTCAGCATATTGCACTGCCAATGCCTGCACTTTCTCAGGTGACTTTATCCCTCTTTGAGTGCAAACCAGAGCAGCCCTGTTTGTTTTTTTTTGTTTTTTTTTTTTTTTAAATTGCCCTGTCTTGTTAGTAACAAACAGCAATCTAATTTGCTATCTCCGGAACACTGAGCATTTTTCAGCTATCTTAATTTGTCTGATAAATTTATCTTCATCTTTTCCCCAGATTTTATTCATTTGCATTTCCCCTAAAGTTATTTAATTATGTTATCGCCTTATTTAGTGCCTCTTTGAATTGAGGGAAGCAGGAAGATGCAGTGGATCACAATGGCTTCCATGACATTATTTGGAGTCTAATTTTTATTCTGTTAATGAATCCCTCGATAACCTCTGGAAAGTCAGTGAGTTTCTTTCAGCCAAAATTTCTTCACCTTGAGAAAATGGGAAAAGAACAATATACCCATTGAGGTGTCCATGGGGAGTAATTAACAAAATGAAATTAATAAAGTGAAAGAGATGCGCAAATCAGCATTTGTGGGACGCACTGGGGTAGGTTTCCTTCCTGGCAGATTAATTGCAATATCTTATTTTGGAACCTGACCATTTCTTCAGGGTAGGGTGGGAGAAATTTTGGAATTATTAATGTTTGTTTCTTCTTCAATGCTTCATCGTCATAATGCCCATACGGAATTAGTGTTAGCACCTTCTACAAAATTGACTGTTTTCACCTATGTTTATCCTTCTGTTCCGTCTTAATTATAGTCAGGACTGTGGTTATATAGGTAATTATATAACATATATTATATAATATACATGTCACACACTAGATAATATTATGTGTGTTTATACAAATGTAAGAAAGGTAATGACTATATGAAAGTTTATGTTTGTTTTGTAAATATTAAGAAATCCATTACTTTATCCTTTGAGTCCCTGATACACACCAAGGCTAGAGAAGTTCACAGATTAGAAAGAAGAGAGCAATAATTTATCTGCATTATAGTTCTGCTATGGATGAACTATTATTTTAATAATTTTTGATTTGGAATATTCAGATTTATGGAAAAAATGGGAATGTAGTACATAGTTCCTACATAGAGTTTCCCCTAACATCATGCATTGCAATGCTAATATGTTTACAATAAAGAACCAATTGCGATACATTTTTTATTAATTAAGCCCAAAGCTAAAATCATAAATAACACAAACACTGAAAAATTTTCCTTTTAGAACAGGAACCAGAAAAGGATGCCCACTCTCATCATTGTTCAATAAAGTACTGGAAATCCTAGCTAGAACAACAAAGCAGGAAAAAATAAAATAAATATAAACTGTGAAAAAACAAATGAAAGTGTCTCAATTTGTAGGTGATGTGTTATATACAAGAACCAAAGAGTTTCCCCCCAATATCTTAGAATTTATAAACAATTCAGAAAGTTGCAGGATGCTAAAATCTGTATTACACTCCCGTATTTATTATTATTGCAGCATTCATGATAACCAAGCTATAGAAACAACCTAACTAAACAAAAATGGATGAATGGATAGAGATGTAAAATTATATATATATATATATATATCTGTTACTATATAGACATATACATAAATATCTGTGCTTAAAGTAAGAAAGAAGCATTATCAGATTCTGGTTCCATTTGCTTCCTGCTTTACAAGTTAATTCTGTGAGTGATAGTGTGAGATAGATGTAGTATAAGTGGTGATCAGAGCTCAGATCAGCCATGTTTTGCAATTGCAAGATATAATGAAGCCTTGAGTTAAGGTGCAGACATGAGGACTCAGAGAATGTAATAGACTGGAGCCATTTTAGATGTAAAACTATGAGGATTGATGGTATGTCATATTTAGTGGGTGATGGTGAGAAAGACATCAACGATAACGCCAAGACTTTTGGCTTGGAAATTAGAGAATAGAAGAGTAGATTTGCAGGAACAGATAGAAGTGTCTCTGGTTGTCCACATGGACACATTGAACAAGGCACTGAAAATATAAATTAATACTGAAAAGACATCTGGACTGGAGATCTCTGCTCAGGTGTACTATCAAAGTGCAGGTGACAGGTGCATTCACAGTAGGGCATAGAGGTTCCTATATAAAGGAATAAGAAAAGGTATGAACAGAAAAAAGGAGCCAGTAAAGATGACAATGAAATGCATCTTTTTTCAACTCTTTCTTTCCGTGATCATGCTTAAAGGGGCTCTTATTTGAAAACTTCAAGTTACTTCCTCTTCTCCCTCCTCATCAGTCAACATTGCTTCACTTTTTCATTTCTGAGCTCTGGGTCTCTATGTTTTTATCTGTGAAGCAGTGATCCCTCTCTATCCTGCCATGTAGAATACAATCAAATACATGTTGCCTTCTTTCCTTTCCAGTAATATATTTCTTCTCCTCGACATTATATGTTTTTTCCAACCTCTATGTGGACCTTTGAGTCCCAAAGAACTAGGTTCAAATTCATGCTTTACCTTTCAAGGCTAAACTCTACTAGTTACAATAGAGTTACCAGTGAAATGGACCACCCAGTGTAGTATGTTCATTAAAAGCTTCAACTTTAGTCCAATCAATCACCCACTCTTGTGCCTGTCCCTTATGCCTGTGCCATCGGCCACCTGTAAATAAAGCCTCAATCCTAACTCTTACTGCTCTTCTTGCTCAAGACACATTTTGTTTGCATCTCACTATGGTTACTGTCTACGGTTATTCTTACTCTTTCCTTCCTACAATAGTTCAAGCTTTTCAAGGACGAGGAAAGGAATGTACCCAAATGTCTTTTTCATGGCACACAGTGTAAGTACAGTGAAATAACTGTTAAAGTGTTTATATATGAAAATAAATATCCCAATTAATATCTGGAACAGTGGAAGTCTTGACCAGTATCCAAACAAATGAACTTTGCTCATTAATTTATACGTGTGTACACATACACGCACACATATATACTAATGTATGTTTGTGTGTGTACGTGTGTGTGTGTGTGAAAAGGTGATCTTAGCTTGACTCTATAAATCGAAAAGCAAGTCATATCCTAAATTCTAAGTCTTTGGAGCACTGGTGTCTCACTGCGGTGTGGTGCTGCTTCCTGAGGTCAAATATTAACCAATGCTATCACTGGATGTGCTCTAACTGACCCACTGGGTAACTAGTCTAAAACTCTACCTCCTTGGCACTGGTGTCCCCGAGAAAGAGAATGAATCACAAGCACCTGGCACTAAGCCGACTCAGAGTCATGCCCGGGTTCCCTAATCCCTTACCCGAAGTGCTCTTTCAAACTACATTTCCCAAACTTGCTACCTGTGTTTGACTTCGACTCAGCTCACTTTCTTAAAGGGAAAGAATGAAATATAATTGTAGCCATTTTTAAAGAAAACTGATGTCAGTAGAAAATACATGGGGAGGAAAGACAAAGGAGTGAGCTACTGACCTTGGCCATGCCCTCCCTCAGTTCTGCACCCTAGTGAGCTGATAACATGTTCCCATCTCAGTTTCCTCATTGGTAAGATGGCAATCCTAATGAATATTCTGCCACCTTCCCAAGACTCTTCTACATCAGGTCAGACCATCAAAAGTATTTGAAAAGATGAGTATCCCTCTGAGTCCTTAGTAGGTAAATAAAAAGAACAACTTTGCAGAAGAGAATTAACACTAATCTACTGTCCTGTGAGGAAAGAGGCTACTCCATTCTGAAGAATAAATCTGGTATTTATTTGATCTTTGATAGTTGGAGAGGGGATTCTTTGACCTGTTTTGATATTACCCTCACAAACACTTCAAAGGGTCTCAGTTTTATGTGTCTGCTTGCACCATTAGTCCTTAGAAATATATTTTGACCTCGTTTGTCGTATGTCCTTACATGGATTGCTTTTGCACACACACACACACATTCTTAAGAAATTAGTTTGGTACTGCTGAGCTCGCCTCTAAAGCATAAGTGCAAAAATATGAGAAAATAATCTGTCAGTTGTACGCAATAACCGGCTTCAATAAGCAGTTGGCGGCTTATCTAAAGCTCGCCAAACTAAACAAAGAGGCCGTCAGCCGAGCCTCAGACACTGAACTCTGAACTCTGCCTGGACCTTGCGCTGGGCAGCCTGGTAACAGGAAGGCAGCAAGACACACTTTGAACCAGGGGTTCTAAGGCTGCGGTGGGGTTATAGACAGGATGACAGCTGCACTTTGCAGCCTGAACTTTGTACCTAGACACGGGGGCATTTAATCTCCATAACAGGCACTTTGTTTCATTACTTATTAACAGCTCCTCCTTGAGTAAAGTTCTTCGTTAATGGAGCTTTAAAATCTGAGCCTGCTCCCCTTTATTCCTGCTCCTGGATGGGCTTTTATGTGCTCTCCTTCCTGCACAGGGCAGATCCTTCCACAGAGAAGGCATTTTGCTCCGTTCAAAGCTGGTCCTCATAGGGGCGCAGCTCTGTCACCGCGGCACCACAGAAAGCCCTGTGGCTTATGCTGGGAGAAGGCAGCCACAGTTCTGGTGCCATTAAATGTCACCCCAGGCCACTGCTGGTGTCATTTCACCTCTCTTCGCCATTAAACCTCTCCTTTCTGCCCGTTCTTTTACCTGCCCCGTTTTTTCCTCCTCTCTTTTTTCTTTTCAGCACGTTCAGGCTCCCAGTGGCACTAGAGTTAAATAATGACGACCCCTGTCATATACATCATTTCCCCAGCCAGCAGAGCCAACACATGTCTCGTTGCAGCTAGAAGGCAGAGCAATTGAAGTGCACGTTCAAGTATCTTCCTTCCGGAATAAACACATTTGTTCTTAACTTCAATGCACCAATAACTGGTATTCGGTCGGTTTAAGGCTAGTTATGTAAAGAAGGGGGTCTAGACTCTAGGAAAGGGCAAATACGATTGTTAGGAATATTAGTCCTGTTGCACATACTCTGACTTCCAGGCCCCCAAACCAGCAAATGTATAAGTTATCTTAACTGCTAAGTTGCAGTCAATACTGATTAATAAATAGGTTTTGTATCTGGAACCTAAGAGCTAGTCAGTCAGGCTATTCATTTAGCAACAAAGACCAAGAAGCCCTTTTGGAATTTTTGCTTGAGGGTTTAGGGACCCAGAAATTAACCTTTACACCACTTGGCTACTCTGTCTATTTGGAGAGTAGTTGGGTTTAGTTCAGACAATAATTCACTCTCTTCTCATTTTTCTTGTTGTGTTTAAAAATGCGTGTGTGTGTAGCTCTCTTTCACCCAAAGGTCAGCCCTGTCTGTGCACCATGCATCAAAAAAGTCCCCGTCCTCCCTGACATCCACCATACCCCAAACACAAGGACAGCCTCCAGGATGGCTCAGCTCTCCCCTCCCCATCACTTTCAGCCCTCACCGTCCAAAGTCCATTCATTTAGTGCCCAAGCTGTTTGACCAAAACCAGAACGAATTTACACACCCCTCCTTACTTTCCTCTTTTGTTCTCTCCTAAATTTTTCTTCTTGCTTCTCTTGTCTCCCTTTCACTTTTCTTCTACCCTGTCTTCCCTTCAAAGTCTTTTCTTTGTCCTTAAATTATGTAATTTCAAGTTCATTGTCAAAGCACAGATGAGAACACCTGGGGTCAGACCAGGCTTCTCCATGGACATGCCCTCATTCACCCTACTGTGTGCTTGTAAATCCACTGTGATGAGAGGATGCAGCCCAGCCATTTACTTTGCTATCTGGATTTGGATTATTTGCAAACAGAAAAAGGAAATTAAAAACAAAGGTAACTACTTCGGCAACACTGAGTCACTTGTGCTTATGCTGAGTCCATCCCTGGAGGATGTACAGATCCTAAATATCTCAATTTCTGGACTTGGTGTTTTACTGTTTAAAATATTTATTTTGGCCCTCCCTGGTGGTGCAGCGGGTTAAAGCACTGCACAAAGAAGCTAAAGCCACTTAAGTATGAGTTCGATCCCCGCCCTGGAGGTGACCCACATGGCACAGCAGACCTCTCCTGACCCACCTGCTGCTCCCCTCAGCAGTGTACTTTGTCAGTCTGGCTGTTTTGCTCCCCACTCTGTCTCTGGTGAGTCCTCTCACCACCCCTGCACCTCTGGCCTGTGCCCCAGTTGTGTATGAATAAATAAATTTTTAAAAAAGATTTATTTTTTAATTTATTTTGCATATAAGAGCTGGTGTGTAGGCCACAGGTACAAGGGGTGAGAGGATTCACCAAAGACACCGTGGGGAGTGGAACAGGTGGAAGAACAGAAATACACCTCTGAGGGAGTTGCAGAGGAGACAGAAATGGTCTGTTGTGCAAGGTGGGTAGCTACCCAGCTGGGGATTGAACTATTGCTGCAGAGGTTGGCGGTATATTGACAGTGCTGAGACTTTAACCCTTGTGCCACCAGGGAGGCCCGATTTCTGGATTTGGTTTATGTACCACCTCATTTCACAGTGGGGCAACAGAGAGACATCAAGACCAAAGCAGAACGTCACAGCTCCCATGTCAACAAGTCAGTGGGATGCTGCTCTTCCGGCGCAAGGGGCTTGCTCCCTCCCGCACATGTTCTCTGCTTTCTGCGTGTAGCACTTAGTGCCTGCAGCTGGCATTGCAAGGGCTCCTCCCAAGGCTGGATTAGGGCTGCACCTGTTTAGGATTTACTCAATCCAAAAAATAGTAGGACTCCTCAAGAACGCCTAATTACCTTTGCCCTGAGAGCAATGCAGTCGGACGCTTTGGCAGCACACTTAGGACAACCAGGATGGCAGACATGGCCTCTGAATTCAGTCTCAACTACTAAACAAGACATAGACTATGCTAAACAGAATAGGGCAACTGAACATTAATTTATATCCACCCACACTCTCCACTTGCCGCTCATTCCAAGAATCTTGCCACCTGCTCTAGGCAGGAAGGTTTAACAAAGTTCAAAGGTTATTGTAGTTTACACAGCTAACAGTTATATGATGCAAGACAAAATTTGTCTGATTTTATATCCATTATATTAACCCAAGCTTAAAGATGAGAAGCATGAGTTTTATCGATTGGGGGTGGGTGTTAAGAAGAACTTAATGAAGTAAATGTGGTTATACCATTTGGTCCTTAGTTCCCATCCAATGATTGAGAATTTACAAGCTCATATGAATTCAGTGTCTTGTGAAACTATCATGTAATAATGCTCCCTGCCCATACTTTTCTGTCTCCTCCCAACACACACACATGCACACGTACATATGAGAGCAGGAAAGAAGAGCTGGAAAGTACAAAGTATCTTTCTGTGGATAAGAAGAAGCGTTAGACAGCCAATGAATACAAGCGTCTGCACCAGGATCTGTAGCAAGTGCTTGAGAGACAGAACATCTGCTTATATTTTCAGTGATTCGTATTTTCATTTGTAAAAAGAAGAGCTAGTCACTAAATCCCAGACTGAAAAGTTGAAGGAAACAAGTGAAGAAAACTAGCAAGGGCAAAGATATTGCCACGCTAAACGCAGGAGGTGATAAAAAGAAGGATGTAATGCAACCAGAAGGAAACTCTTTGTTTGCCTTCTCTGAGTCATCACATCAATCTCTCCTATAATTTTCTGGATCAATCCTCTTTCTCCCCATCATATTCAATATCTTTCGTTATAGAAATTTAACTGACATTTAAAAAATGGGATGGGGGGCAGTGGTTAATGTTGCTTAATATTAAACGGATAGAATCCAAAGTTAGATCAAGTAATTATTCTTTGATATAATAAATCAACCACAGCCCCCTAATTTCTACCCACAATTTCTTGGTGCTAATTTTGCATTTATTTTTACCTAAGATATGGTTAACTGCCTTTGATTATCTAAAGTGAGTTGCTTTGGGTAGCGAGAGCATCACATGCCTTTTAAAATGTTGTATGATGGCCTAATTAGTGGCAGTCACCTTCTACATTTTTCCCTATCCCTAAAATAGCACTTTAAAACTATTTGATACAAAAGGGCCAAACCTCATGCATGTCTTTCTAACTGCTTCACCCCTTATCCATTCCTTTCCTTTTCTACTCATTGCCGGTAGCCATCACTTTATCTGAGGTTGAATATTTATGTTGCAGTAGCTGTGATATCTTGGTTCAAACTTCATCTATTATGCTTGATAAGGATACAAAGAAGGCAACAAAAATCTGAATTTGTGGTTGTTCGGGTAGAGAGAAAAGGCTGGAGAGAAAAACTGGACAATTAACCTACTTACTCTGCAGAGGCCTCTAGAAGAAACACAGAAAAGTGGAGTAGAGAGATCCCCAAAAGAAAGAAAATCTACCATTTACTAAGCACACAGTCTACAGTAAGCTCTGTGCCAACAAAAAATGTGCTTATATATATATATATGTATATATATACACACACATATAGATAGATAGATAGATAGATAGATAGATAGATAGATAGATAGATAGATAGATAG
>NW_004567104.1:61330473-61336467 GCF_000260355.1 Condylura cristata | reverse complement strand
GATAGATAGATAGATAGATAGATAGATAGATAGATAGATAGATAGATAGATAGATAGATAGATAGATAGATAGATAGATAGACAGATAGATAGATCTAGATAGATATCTCCTCTGGGGACAAAATGTTGCAACAGAAATTTATACAGAACATATATTATTTACAGAATTAGAGACAGAGTTGAGGACCAAGAGTTTTTCCTATTCCAACACAAAGCCTATTTAGCTTTTTATCCTGGCATTCAAATCCCTCTCCAATTCAACTCCATGTGATCAACCAAAATTTAATGCACATTATTATGCATAATATTTCCTCTTTTTAAGGTAACTGATCACATTTTTATTCCTGCTCTTATGTTTTTGGGAGCTGCTAGTTATGTGTTTTAATTCTGGTTCTGTCATTAACTAGCTGTGACATTTTTGAGTTACATTTGCTTTATCTTTAAAATGGGTTAATGATTCTTTGCAAAATTCATGTAAGGCAATGTTAAGGCTTAGAAATTATACACCCATATGTATATATATGAAAGACTCAGCCTTATATATGGCATGTAGGAGACACTCAATGATATGTTATTATGTCATTATTATGATTAATATTGTCTTCTCCACCTCTAATATCTCCTAAACCTTGCTCATCAATGCACAGTTTAATGTTCAAATTCTATTTGAAGTCATTTCTTCAACCCCAGTCAAATCAATAGATTAATATTATTTTTTTTCACATATGTCACACTTGACCATATACTGCTTCTCAAATTCCTTGAATGGAAGGCAAAATCCGATGGATCTGTGTTAAGCTTCAATAAATGAGCAGTAAATGGGTGTTGAATCTTAATGTGGTTAGAGTTTGCACTTACTGTGCTTTCTAGGATATAGGATCATATTTTATAATATTAAATCACAGGCACCATGCTACAAGCTCTTAATTTTAATAAGTTAAAATTGCATAATGTGGTTACCATAGCATATAATACTGCATGTGGTGTGGTATCATACATTTGAAGAAGTGTGAACTTGTAGTCTTAAAATATACACAGTAGTATAAACCAATGTTATCTCAATAAAAAAAATAAAATAAATATAATTTTAGTAATTTAAAATAAACGATGGTAAACCAGAAAAAATAAAATAAAACATTGTAGTATGATGACACAATAATTATTTTCAGTACTTGATGTATGGGTTCAAATATTTGAAGAACTTGCTAAACCTACAATTAAAATATGCTAGAAACACACTTTAGTGTTCCTTTGAAGAAAGCAAAAAGTCTTATAATTAGCATAAAAAAGTGCCCCTTGTACATGTTTTCCTCTTAAGTTCTCACTAAAATGAAATAAATCAACTGAATGTTCTGGAAACTGGCCCTCTTATATAAATAACCTGTGGTTTGCTTTTGGTTCAATATGCTGATTTATATAGCATATGCAAGATTATAAATTACATTTGGTAAGATAAAGGTGAACAGTTTGGAGTGATGACTACATTACCCAGTTTAATGAAGAATCTAGAAATATTTTTATTTTCTTTATGAAGAGCTTGAGCAAAATGACATGCAAAGTCCAAAATGTAGATCAGTCTTCACCCACCTGCTCAGAGATTAGTAAACCTTCCTCCTGGAACTTTACAGGTTTGATCCACACCCAACAGGCACACCCAACTGTGCCCCAGGGAGCTGCCCCAACCAGCCTTCTTACCCAGAACAGGCTGAAAGAAAACTCTTTTGTTCCTCTTTATGTGAATCTATTTATCTCACCATTTCCTGCATTTTTCAGAAGTTACTTCAAGAGTTTATTTTTAGCAGCACGTTGAAAGTTTCCAGTATTCATTACATTATCTGCCAAGCTCAGAGTTAAAAGCTAAAGCGCAAGATTTACTTCTGATGCCAGTCAACTTTCTAATCTATATAACCAAGTTTCTATTAATCATTGAAGTTATTTCCTTCTTTCACAATGTTTTGCATTTCCTCAAGTCCTTTCCTAACCGTCTATCTACATACCCTTTGCCGGGTCACATTTGAGAGGGATGATTGATAGGGAGATTTGAGACATCCCAAACTTCTCTAAAATGCAAAGAAAAATCTATGGTAAAAATTTACTGCAGAGATAAGAGAACGCTCAGAATAAGTTAAACTGACTAGCTAATTGATTTCAAATGCTTAATGTTTGAACAGCAAGTTCTAGTTAGCACCTTCATCAAAGAGTTAATTATTTAGTAAAGTCTCAAGTGCGTCCACATGAGATTGGTTTATCCTGTTCAATTGACTTGTTATCTGCTTCGACTATCTCACAAAAGACAGAAAATGGCATCCTCTAAACCTGGAGTTTTCCATGTCACTATATGTGTTTTGTGCAAAAAAGAAAGGACAATGGACTACATCAACTCTTTGATCAACAAATATTATTCACCATCTGTTGTTCTATGTACGCACAGCATTTTGTGCTTGGTTTGGGGATCATCCAAATCAACAGAACACCCTGTGACACAGAAACAATTGCAATTAGGAAAGGTAACACACACATAATTGGAATCATGCTCAAGAGAACTGCACTGGAATGCTTTTTATAGTCAATTTCTGGTCTCAGGTCTACCTTCTTAGGAAAGTTAATCAACTTCTTGGGCCCTCCCTGGTGGCACAATGGTTAAACCAAGGCACTACAAAGGTAGTCACAGCCGCTTCAACAGCCTCTTCACCAGCCCCAGTCAGGGGGTGACCCACATGGCGCAACAGACCTCTTCTGTCTTGCCAGCTGCTCCTCTCAGCAGAGTATTTCAGTTATTCTGCCCGTTTTGCTCACTACTCTGTCTCTGGTGAATCCTCTCACCCCTTGCACCTGTGACCTGCACCTCAGGTCTGTATGCATAAATAAATAAATATTTTTTAAAAAGATATTCAATTCCTTAGGTCTCAATGTTCTCTTTTATAAAAATGAAGACAATGGGGCCCTCCCTGGTGGTGCAGCAAGTTAAAGCACAGCACTCAGAAGCTAAAGCCACTTCAGCATAAGTTCAATCCCCTCCCTGGAGGTGACCTACATGGCATGTCAGACCCCGCCTGCTGCTCCCCTCAGCAGTGTACTTTGTCACTTGGCCTGTTCTGCTCCCCACTCTGTCTCTGGTGAATCCTTTCACTGCCCCTGGACCTCTGGCCTGTACCCCAGTTCTGTATACATAAATAAATCTTTTTTAAAAAATTAAGACAATGAAGCTATCTTTCAAATTTTCTTGAGATCTAAATTTCTATGATTTATGAATCAGAAGACAGCAGATAATAAATGCTAATATTTGATGGTATTTACAACCAGACATTAAACTAAGAAATTATGATACTCATTTACTATTAAACAAGGAAGATCAGAACCACAAAGCCTGAATGTCATGTTCTGGAGGCAACATGAGATTATTTTGAAAGGCCCATTAAATAGTGAATGAAAGAAGGAATATAATCTGGCCATACCAATGAGAAATCATAACTAATCCTCACCCTCCTTCCCTATTTCCCTACTTCATCCTAATCATATTGGTTCTTTATGCTTAGGACAAAGTTGTGCTCATTTCTGCCATTACAGACTGATGACACCACAAAGATACCCATATCTTCAGAATCTGTGATACATTATTGTCATGGCAAAGAAATTTTACAGATGTGATGGAATTAAGGATCTAACCTAGGGAGATCATACGAGATGATCTGGTGTGCCAAAACCATAATCAGAGGATCCTTATATGAAAAAGGGAAACAGGATAGTCAGATGCACAGAGATTTTAAGATGTTACCCTGTTGGCTTTGAAAATGGAGGAACCATGAGCCAAAGAATGCAGATGGCTTCTTGAAACTGGCAACAGCAAGGGAACAGATTCTCCCCTATAACTCCTGTCAAGCATACCTGTCAACACCTTACTCTTAGACCACTGAAACCCATTTTGAACTTCTGAATTCTAGAGTCATAAGAAGATAAATTTGTGTTGTTTTAAATCTTTAGGTTTTTGCTAATTTGTATAGTCATGGGAAACTAACATACCCACCACATTAGAATCTGCTCATGAGCTATTTCCAACACCTAGAATGCTCATTCCTTGTAATCTTTGTCACTCTGTTTCATCCCATGTTATCTTCTCTGACTATATAACCTAAGAAGCAATCTAGGCCTTCAACTAATTCTCTGCATAATAGACGTGTCATTTGTCTGGTTTGTTTGTTGACTGTCTGCTTCTCTATTAGGTCATCTCAATGATAACGAAGCCTTGTCTGTCTCAGTCATCACTGGAAATAGTGATCTACAGTAGTTAGAACAGAGTCTGACCTTGATCAACATCTGAATGTAACATTAGTGAAGCCAATAAGAGTCAATGAATCTGAATCATATAGAAAGTCTCTGGGACATACACAAAAGGACCACAACATTAAGTCATCGCAAAAACCACCTGGTACCAGCAAAAAAGTGCAGACTCTTCCATTTTGATTTTCTCTCCCTATCTTTACCTTCCTCACATAGCAAAATATAGAGCATGTGTGCTCTACGCAAGCTCCCTTAGCAAATATGGGGATACAGATACTGCCTAACTGGTATCAAGGCCTTTGGTTTCAGAAACACATGCCACTACACAAATGTTAAAATACTAGTGTTCTGAAATTGAAAATTTCATTATTTATATACAACACTGCCACTCCAGCAAAAATTTATTGCAGCAAAAAGAGAACTCCCCCTCCTTGAAATTTGTTAAAATGACATTTTCCTTGTGTTGCATTTCCTTAGACCTGTGCAAAAAACATCTCCTCCCAAGATAGAAAGCAATATGCAGCTGTAGCCCTTAGAAGCATAATGCTGTGCTCAGAATATCAGATTTTTTAAATCTACCAAAGCTGGAAAAGAGATTAAGAGTTAAGGCTAAAAGTCTGTCTTTAATGTGCTCTCTTATGCACCAGGCATTACAGTTAATATGTCCCCTCAGATTTTGATGACCTACTTTTCTGGGTTTACAGATGCAGAAGTACACATTAAGGACAGTGGCTCAGCGAAGACTGTGAATTTCCTTGCTTCCAATGTTTGACCTCACATCCTTAATATTATGGGGATATTTTGTGTATAAGGAGGAAAGAGGCGGGTGGTGAAATGATAGTGAGCAAAAGAGAGCAAGAGAAATAATTTTGAATTTATATGATCACCATAAATAATAGAACATCAAAAGGGGAGGAAAGGATAGATTTTAAAAGAAATTTCCACTATGTCTCAACCACACATCCATTTTTTTAAGTCTTCGATATTTTAAAATATTTTCCCCTAATTGCATTTAAGGTTTCCAGTGGAAGTTTATAATGTTTTGATTTTATTTTTTTCCTTGACCAGACATTGCAAATTGCAACTATTAGCTAATTATTTCTGTTCACATCATTAGTTTGTCAAGTCCTTACTTAGTTTTATTTTCTATTGGGAACACCTTCTTTAGGTAGACAGATCCACTCCTATTTTCAATAGATTCCAACACACAATATTTTCAGATATTTGGCTGTTTCATGCATTTGCTTTCCAGATCTTCTCAGCCCCTCATGCAAGGAACCATGATCTAGTCTATATTTGGCTGATATGTGCAACATGGTACATCCATTTCTAGAGGTCTCCAAAGATGAGTGTCAGACTGTTTACATTGTTCTTCCCATGAAGAATATGATTCATACAATATGGCAACCTTTTTTTTCCATGCTCTGTTTTTTTCTGATTTATGAATTTAGGCAGTGAGAAAAAATCCTAATTACAAAATTAAAATTCAAATCACAATTAGATTTATTACCATCTTGTCTTTTTCCCCAAAATGGATTTAAGATAGCCACCAGAGGTAGTATAAAGATCCACGATGAATTATTTTTATATGAAAACATCAAGTAACATAAAATCAGGGTAAGCTTGGAAAATCCTGACCACATAAATACCATTTGCCAGGCAGAAGTCAGTCAGGGTGTTATAGGGCACCTCAATTCAGAGAGAGGCACCCCTGAG
>NW_004567104.1:61259721-61330083 GCF_000260355.1 Condylura cristata | reverse complement strand
AACAAGCCCGGTTTCTTCATCACATGTTTGCTGCTCCATGTGGCTTCCTTAGGTCTCCTTCTCCATCTGTCTTCCTTCTCTCTTCTTCTCTCTCCTTTTTCTCTGCTCAGTTCCACCCTCCTTCTGGGTGGGGCAGGGAACCTGGAACTTCCCTTCTCCTAGGGACCACCCAGTTACAAGGGGAGATTGCTGATATGTAGAATTTTTAGAAATACAGTTTTGAAGTATTATCCAAGTCTGACTCAACTGATAGACACATTATTTCTCACTAGACCAGGGAAGATTGGGAATCTGTGTAACAGTGACCAGCAGATACCTGACTCTGCTTCTAGAGTACATGAAACTGGGCAAGAAGAACCCACAGAGATAACTAACACTTGACAGAAAGTAGAGAGTTGAAGTAAAATAGCAGGTAAAGGTGGAGCAAGTGTCGAGGCCAGTGTGGAAACCATGTAGTGCTGGCAGTGGCGGGCATAACAGGGTAGAAAGTAGGAGATACTTTTATTTTCAAGAGCCAAAATCCTGAAGGAAAGCACATCTTCCTTTCTCTGAAATCCAATTAGTTTGTCTGCTGTTATCCACATCTAGTTAATTCACTCCATAGTTCAAAATATAGGAAATATTGGGATACACATTTTAAAGCAGGCCAAATCTAAGCTACCATCACCATATCTTACCTGACTTTTGCAAAGATCTACCAGTCCCTCTTCTCCAACTCCAGCCAGATGTAACTTGATAGAGTAGTTTTGATTATATCCTACCTTTATAGTGGATTCCCCTTATTCTTTTGGTAAGTCACAATAGATCTAACCTCTCCTCCCAGGCCCTACGTGATGACCTTTCTATCAGGTGATTTCTCAACCTTTACAGAATTTTTAGCAGGATAATTCTTTGTTGTGGGTGGTGGAGAAGGGAGGGTGTGCCTGTATCACAGAGGTTTAGCAGCATTCATGCCCTTGATGTAGTAGATGCCATTAGAACACCAAGTTCCTAGTTTTGCAAACATCCCAACAATTGCCAAATGTCTGCCTTCACTGAAAACAACTGACCTCTCTGGACCCTCCCCTGACATCAGCCTAAACATGGCCAATAAACCTCACACCTCCCAGTAACCACCACTTTCTCTTTTTCTTTAAGCATGTTATCTTAGTCATCCCTTCAAATAATTCTTCCACCATGTCTTAGTCTTCTCAGCCATCAACAAAATACCATAGAATGGTAATATTAAACAATAGGCATTAATTTCTCATAGTTCCCGAGTCCAGGAGGTCCAAGATCAAAGTGTCTAACTAAGTTCCTTGATTGCAGATGGTTGCTAATTTGCTGTGTCCTCACAGGGAGGAGACAGAATGCTCCCTCTTCTTATCAGAGTTTCTTCCTCTTCTTATCAGGACATTAATCCCATCAAAAGGATCCCTATTCTCATTACTTCTTCTAATCCAAGTACCTTCCAAAGGTCCCAAGTCTAAATATTATCAGATTGAGGGTTATGGCTTCAATATGTGAGTTTTGGGGAACACAAAATTCGGTAACACGGAAGTTGAGTCCTTATCACAAGTTTTCCCATTTACTTCATATTTGTTCTCATGCCTCCAACTCTGAATGCTTAATTCTGTTACAGGGCAGGGAGGGGGCACCCCTGAAGCCCCAAACCTGCCTGCTCTAAGTGGGTTCTGCCATCCACCGCATCAAGACAAACATATAAAACTTTAATGAAAAGGGGCTTTAATACAGTGAGCATACAATACAGAAGACAAAGAATATAACTTCTAAATCAAACACCTGAAGTTGCCATCCCCTCGTGGGCAAAAGTTCACCCCAAAGGGATTGGCCCAAAGCAAGGCCTGAAAGCTGCCACGAGACTAAAGCACCTTCTGGCTGGGACCCATGGAAAAGGGTCAGAAATGGCCAGACAAATCTGGGAGGAAAAGAGCAACATCAAAATCAATATAAACACTGCCACAGTCACCTCCCTACAGGTGTCTCACCCACATCTGCCTTAACCAGTCCAGGGTCAGGAAACAAGCGCGGTTTCTTCATCACATGCTTGCTGCTCCATGTGGCTTCTTCAGGTCTCCTTCTTGTTCTCCATCCTGCTTCCTTCTTTTCCTCTCCTCTTCTGCTCAGCTCCACCCTCCTTCTGGGTGGGGCAGGGAACCTGGAACTTCCCCTTTTCCTAGGGACCACCCTGTTACAATTCCACTCAGACTTTCAAGATGAATTCTTTCCTGCTCCTAGTAGTTAGTACTCACATCCAAGCCTCATATGCTTACAAAGCACCTATTTTTGTTTGAAAACATCCTCAAGATTGAGATTTGTTTTAAGTTTTATTTATTTGTGCATAAAGAACTGGGGCACAGGCCAAAGGTACAGGGGAGGTGAGAGGATTCACCAGAGACAGAGTGGGGAGCAGAACAGGCAGATCACAAAATACACTGCTAAGGGGAGTAGTAGGTGAGACAGGAAGGTCTGCCTTGCCATGCGGAATCAAACTCATGTTGTAGTGGCTTCGGAAAGCTTTATAGTGATGCACTTTAACCTGTTGCGCCACCAAGGAGGGCCCAAGATTGTTTTTACAATTGGTTCTCTTTGACATTCCCTCTGCACTGAAAACTTCACCAGAATAGTAGCCATATTTGTGTAGTTCACTGCAGTTTCCAGTCTATAACAGTGCCTGATACACAATAGTCCCAGGAGACAGAAAAATTAGATGCAATACTGAAAGTCAGGGTGCTCAGAAAGGGTTCTGATCCTGAAGGTTCCCAGGTGGGGACTCTGTGGAAGATGGTGTTATAGTGCATAAAATACACTGCATATTGTGCCTGCTGTAATAACAATGAATACTTAATTTATAACAGGTATTGTGCTATAAATTTAATAAAGCAATGAATTCTTAAAATCATCTCATGAGGTAATAGCTATTAGTTCCCTGTTTTGCTTAGAGGTGAAACAGATTTCCCAGCGCCACATCACCAGTAAGTGCTGGAGATTGAATTCAGACACTAGAAGGTGGACCAAGCTATTCAGCTCCCCTGTACTGTGTTGCCTGTCATGAATTAGGGTGAAAGGAGTTAGATTTTTAACACTCAAACTGTATGATAGGAGATTATTTTTAACAATGCCTAAGGTCTACAGAATCTTTATGTCAAGTTCAATATTCTCAAGAATGGGGTAAAGAAATAATTCAGAAACAGAATACCATTTTCCAACTGATTCCTCTATATGTTTTGGAAAAAGGGACTTGCCTTGAGGCATAAAAATAGAGAAAACTGTCGCCAGCATAACACATTCACTTAAAGTTTCAATCAACAAACTTTTCTTAAAATCCATAAACATTTTATTCATTCATGCCACAATATAAATGATCTTGACACCATAATGAGAAAACATCCTTTTTGCACATGTATGTGCAAGTGTATGTGTGTGTGTGCATGATGCTGCATGTGTGCATGATGCTGCATGTGAACTTAGTGACTGTGAACACTGGTGGCCATCACTGCAGTATGGAGATGAATAATATGACTCAGAACAGTTTTAGTAAGTCATAAGCTTTGCTAGAACCACTAAATACTGGGTTCCAAAAATGTAGGTAAGGAAAGGACACTGAATACAAAGTGGGACAATGCCAAAAGTAATTGCTACCCATTTTGCAATTACTCCCCAGACTCAAAGGCTGAGAAAAATTATCCTGAGGGCTACCTTTGGCACTGCGAGCCTGCAATAGAGTTCTCATGAATAATTCACTTTGCCAAAGTAGAAGTAACCATGGTTTGTAGTTCACTTTCCTTCCATTAATTTAATCTATGACTTTCATTTTGTCTATCTGTAAAAACAAAAGGGATACTAATATTTAGCTGTGAGCCAGGGAAGTGATTTATTAGGCAATATTTAGAAGTCATTATTTATGGCACACTAAGAGTTTAGCAAAAGTCTTTCAAAAATAAGATTTTTAAGGAGCAAAATGAGCATTCTCTACAGAGTTGATGGGATTTTATCTCCTCTCTACATATAAACTTCATCTACCCAGTTTTGATGCATGGACTCCAATGCCAGAGAAGGCGCAAAGTAAAAAACCCATGTTTAGGCCCTCCCCGGTGGCTTAGCGGGTTAAAGCACAGCACTGAGAAGCTAAAGCCACTTCCGCATGAGTTCGATTCCCGCCTGCCCTGGAGGTGACCACATGGTGTGGCAGACTTCTCCTGACCCACTCGCTGCTCCCCTCAGCAGTGTACTTCATCTATCTGCCTGTTCTGCTCCCCACTCTGTCTCTGGTAAAGCCTTTCGCCACCCCTGAGCCTCTGGTCTGTACCCCAGTTCTGTATGAATAAATAAATAAATTTTTTTTAAAAAGCCCATCTTTATACTCATAATGGAGGCTTAGCTATTCATCAAATTTGTCAAAACCTGGATTAAGTTGCAGAGATGATTAGCTTTTTTTGGAGAGTAAAGATGTTAGTTAGAATGCCATAATAAATTGAGGTAGATTATAAGGGATTTGGGGTGAATAACTCTACACTAGTGAAAACCCAAAACTTTGTTTCTTAGACTCCCTGTAGGGCTGGTTGAAAGAAAATAGTGTCTCAAATAAATATTTCCCATTTGGCATCTTGCTGAGACACCCACCCTGGTCACCGTGCTACTTCTAGGGTACTGGCTATCAGCGACTTCACCACTAATTAAAACCTTGCACAATAGCAATGCTAAAGGGCTCAGACTCCTTTCCCTCTGAAAGCAGGAGACTTCTGGCTCCAAGTTTGGGGCTTGGTGATATCAGGCTAATTCCACTGCATGGACACAGGCTATTTTTGGGCAAAGGCAACTCCAGTGTCTCACTTCTTAGAGTAGGAATAGGAGCTGACCTAAGCTGAACCTGGGTGGCCTGGACATCATGGCTTTTCTAGAGAAATCACACTGAGAGTTCAGCAAACAATGAAGAATGTTGCCTGCAAAGATCCTGGTGCTGGATTGTCTAAATAAACATACAACCTTTCAAGAAAGGTATTTTCACAGCTCCTGACAGTGAAAATACCTAGATTTTTCATCCTCTTTCCTCCTTCTCTCAGAAAAATTAAACAGGGAGGTAAGAGAAGAGAAATGGTAAAATTGGACTTAAACTGATGTATCATGTAATAAGACACTATTTAACAATATATTTAGTAATTTGTTTGGCTCTTTGAGAAATTTCTATGTGCCCCTGTTGAATCTTCATTCTTAGGATTGAGAATATCTGAGGGAAAGAAGGCTGTACACTTGGCCCTTCATTTACATCTCTCTGACAGGGTCAATATTTAATATGTAAATACAAATTATTTCATACCCAATGAGTGAAAGGAAAATTTAAATTTAACCTAGGAACATTTTGCATAAACATATGAGATCAGACACTCATGATTCATGCAAAGTACTACTTTTTTTTTAGATTTTATTTATTTTTGCATAGATGAACTGGGGCTCAGAGGAGGGAGGGTCAAGAGGATTCACCAGAGACAGAGTAGGGAGCAGAACAGGCAGGTACACTGCTGGTGAGTGGCAGGTGAGACAGAAGGGGACCACTGGGCCACATGCGGGTCACCTCCCTGGCTGGGGACCCAACTCTGTAGCCAGAGAGAGTCCTGAGGTGGGGACAGTGCTAAGACTTAACCCCTCGGTCACCAGAGAGGCCCCTAAAGTACATGCCTTTTTTTTTTTTAATTCTTCATAAAGGACAAAATATTAAACGAAAGAAATGAAGAAAAAAGTGTAGTGCATTATCACCTAATTATTTTCCTCTCCCTCCCTTTAATGATAGGGGAAATTATCCCGCAATTCTGACTTCAAGCACTAACTTATCTTACTCTAGAGCACATTCACAACAGTCTTTTCTATGTATCCACTGCATTGGGAGGGGATTAAATAGGCATTTGGGGTAAATGGTCCTGTACCAATGGAAACCCAAATCTTTGCTACTGGGACTCTTTCAAGAATTCTAGAATGTCTTGGTCCTTTCCTCTCTCCTAGTCTCTTTCCTTCCTTATCTCGCTAAAGTAAAGGAGGTAAAGGCTGCCTTAGGATTTAGGAAATTCTAAAGAGGATATGATGATAACATAAATTCCTCACTTTTCCTTACTTTTCATATCATCTATTTGTCGAGGAATGTAAAACAAAGTTACGTTCATAAGATGTTGAAGGCTAGTAAAAAATAATGGTAAAGAACTTTTTGGCATCAACTAATTTGTAAATGCTATTGAAGCACTAAAGGAATATCCAGACTGGAGTAATTATTTCCTAATTGTTTTAATCTTAATGAGTTTTAATTATGAATGAAAACATGCTGAACGATATTGTTGCACATATTGTCCTTGGGTTGTAGTTAATTATCTATATCTAAAAATTATTACATTAGTATTTCATTCAACAAATATTGTTGAGCCTTTGTGTTCTGTGCAATGTGAAGCATGGAATGAAATCTAACATGCAGTAAGATATGGCCCCTACTGTTGCTAAGACTATACTCTGAAGCCAGAGAAGATATGATTTAATATGTTTGTTGTAGGTTTTATAAGAAATATAGTTCTAAGTGTGTGGAAGGAATTTAAAAAATTACTTTGGGCCCTCCCTGATGGCACAGCAGGTTACAGCACAGCACTGCCAATCTAGCCACAGCTGCTTCAGCATGAGTTCGATCACCAGCCAGGGAGGTGACCCACACGGCCCAGCAGACCTCTCCTGTCACTCTCTGCTGCTCCTCTCTGCAGTGTATTTCAGTCAGTCTGCCTGTTCTGCTCCCCACTCTGTCTCTGGTGAATCTTCTCATTGCCCTTGTACCTCTGACCTGTACCCCAATTCTGGATGCATAAAGAAATAAGCATTTAAAAAATAAAAATAAAAATTACTTTGTAGTATCATAAGCATGGAAAGCTCTTCAAGAAGACAGCACTTGGTACTAAACCATAATGTAGAATTTTGGTTACAAGTTTTTGTGTTTTTCTTAACTCATAATTGATGATCTTCTTGTGCTGGCTACAATATGTTGTTGTCAGTCTTATTGTTTTTAATTCCCTATCTTTTATTCTCTGAGTGAGGATCAGCTGCCTACAAGGACCTTCATATATAATTATTTTTTAATACTAGCTAAATGGTTAAAACCAAAGTCAGAACAAATGCTGAAAATTCCATTCATACCTTTAAGCTGATTAGAGTCCAAAAGAGAGCTTTGATGGATACTACGAAATAGTAGATATCACAATGTTTGCCTTTTGTTTGGAGATTTGGGAAACTGGATTCTAATTCTTGCTTTTCCACTGACCCAATATATGATGTGGAGTGGATCAGTCTTCAAATACCTCACCTAAAAATGGGCCTGCCAGTGACGTGAGGATTCTATAAGTATCTGTTTGTTACAAAAATACTAAGATTATTGGGAAAGACATTATACAAATACAGGATGCCATTATTACTAACACAACTTCTATGTGATGTTCTCATTCTTGAGAATAGAGCAGAGCTTTTTTAGAAGCATGTCATCCCTTTTTTTTTATATTTCATTTTTATATTTCATCTGGCTCATCTTTTGAAGTCATTCTCCTTGTTTAAATAGTTTTCTATTGTACCTTTCTTTCAAATTGGTCTTATTTTGATGGATTTCACTTCCCTGGAGGAAACTGCATATGGAAAAACACTAAGATTCACTGAGCTGCTAATAATAATTATCCTCTGCCCTTTCTGAACCTCCTTTATCTGAGATTATCAAAATACTTTTTAAACTAGTATCTACAATTACCTCCCATCATACAAACGCATAATTGCCAGCAAGGCTGAGTGACTTACAGGAGATTGACAAAGGGGAAAAGCAGAACCCCAAATTTCGCTCCCCTTGCCCCCCTTTTTTCTGTCTCAACTTCAGGACTATCAGGAAGAGTATGCTGGCTTCAACTCCAAGGAAATTCAGAGAAAGGAAAACAAGTCTTTATGATAGGTAGCTCTAGGGATGGCTTAAAGGAACTACCCAAAATGGCTCATCACCTGAAAACATGTGAACATAAATGAGAGACACCAGGAACCGTAGGTAACCAACACAGAGAGGTCCCTGTGGGCAGGAGAGGCTCAGAACGATTTTGTCATGTGAAATTTCAACCAACCTACCCCAGGGAGTGGTCAGATCCCCCTGCTGCCTTGCCTTGGCAGTTCTCTTTCTCAGTTAGGAAAACAGAATATTATCTGGGAAAGGACAAGATTCCATTTTTTCTTAATTCCCACAGAAAGCCAAGTTGAGGGTTAACAGTATGCATTTCTGGTTTTCCCTGAAGAGTATAATTTAGGCCCTCTGTTCCCCAAGATTCAAAGTGCTTTAGCAGTTGACCACCCACTCCTTAGGACTTGCAGAGTTTACGTGCAGGTAGAATGACATAGCTCAAACTGGAAAAGTTCCCTAAGAATGGGGAAAATGAAATACATGAACAGGGGTTAGGAAGCTTGGACATTTCGATTAACATGGGGACAGAACACTGGCAATAGGTCTTGCTCTGACTGATGACAGCGAGGGCTCCAGAGCCACTATACTAAATAGTGAAATAGGCACCATAAAAGAGATAATGTAGCAGAGAGCTTCGGCCATCAGGTTATTCTAAAAATGGAGTTAGGGCATTTTACAGGTGGAGAGAAGGGCAATGATTATTATCTGAATATTGCTAATACATCCCATAGAACCTACTTAGAATAATTTTTTACTATTAATTTGAACAAGAACGCTAAGACTCTTTATATGTATAATAAAGCTAATTTTTATATTTAATAGAGACAATTTCATTTTTAACGTTAGTAAAATCAGAATCTTATTAAATTTTAGAAGTGAATAAAACTTTTATAACTTTAGAATTTCTTTCTGGAATCTGTTTGGTGATTAAAATGCTCTCATTTCAGTTCCCTTAGATTAGATTGAATTTTATGGTGCACACTCTTTATCTCTTAGACATATTTCTATTGCTTTTTTTCAATGTAGCATTTTCACAGGCTGTATCATACATTCATTTTCATATTCCTTTTATATTTTTACCTGAATGCTGCTAATGGTTTGTATTTCCCCGATCAACAAGGAATTGAAGATGACTGATCAAGGGGAATAAAATATGTTGTTTGTGAATATTTACCATATACCTCATCCTCTGTTAAGCATTATGCACTGTCATTTAATCCTTAAAACAACAATAGTAGGCGATGCTGGGATTTGTTTTTTATAGATGAAGACACAAACGCTTAGAAATTTAAGTCATTTCATTGATGCCCCACCACTAATAAATGACACAGCTGTCACTAAAACCGAAGACTTAGGAACACCAAACTGCCCTCTGATAGACTTGCAAACTTAACTGGTTTCGTAATTGATTCTGAAATGTCTCATTCGATGACCTTCACTCGTCTTGCTAAGCTATCATTGACCATGTGCCACCACTATCTGCTCAAACATCTTCAAGCAGCCTGTTGGCAAATATATAGAGATGATCCAGTTGGCTCATCTGACTTCTCATGCCATCTGACTTATTGCCTTATTGGAGCTGAAATGACCCTCTGGCTCCTTTTTTCAACTTTGATGACTATAATGTCCTCCCCAAAAGAGATGACCTTACTAAGTGTCATTTCTTGGTAACTAAAGCTCTGCTGCTGTTGACTTTTGATTCATCAGCACACTGATATTTAGTGTCAGTCCTGTGTGCTGGACAAGGCAGTCTTGAACTCTTTAAAGGGAAACAGGTGGCTGGTCACATTGGCCATCTTCCCTTTGGCAGAGGTAGGGAAACTGCAACTAGTCTTTAGCGTTTTAATTGAGTCTGGCGTTTGCAGAACTACTTTTCTCTTTTAGATTCTTTTCATATGAAAGGAAACCAAAATAGAAAGTATTCTAACTTCTCTCTGTATCATGGACATTTAGCTTCTTCAGCAGCCAAGAGTTCCCATTTCTTTGACACAAATCTAACATAGACACATTCCCAAGCTAATATTCAGCCCTCAGTACGAATACACGCAAGTGTCTAACATTTAAGGGAGAGTAAATGTTTCTGTCCACTTTTTAAACAACTTCCTGCACAATCACCAACACTCTCCAAATAGAATCTGCTGACTTCAGTGGCAGGGTCAGTGTTACAGAGTGACTCACTGCTGGATTGAACAAACAAGCTCAACAAAGTCTACTTCAAGAGTAAAGCTGTTCTGTTCTGTTTCCTTATTACTAGGGAAAGCGAGATTTTTCACAACCTAGAGCCTAAAAGCTGATTTTGGGGGGAGTTCCTTGTGTCTCAGCTATCCCGGTACCTCAAGAAATACACACACACCCTCTAACAACTGTTTCTCTACCCTTCCTCTCCCAACTCCTAGAGTGCAGCAGATGCATTGAGTTCCTCAGTGAAAATACTCCTGAACTTGATCCAACCCAGCTCTAACCCACGCCACTTCCCAGAAGCTCGTCTTGCCAAGGTCTCCAGTAACATGCTCTCTGCCAAAGCGAAATGGCACTTCTCCATCTTGATGCTCCTTGACCTATGTACAGAATTTGACACTGCTGATAACCAATTACACAACTCTCTCTTCTTGGCTTCTGAGCCTCTTTCCTCATTTAGTCTGCCTCTCACCTCATCTGCTTCAGAGACCCTTCACCCTTCATCCCCTGACTTCCACTTTCCATGGTGTTACCCGCCCCCTTCACTTTGTAAATTAGCTAGTTTACGTCCGGTTGATTCACTGACCCTTGCTCTATACATGTTGGAGCCCTAGTGCCTAGACAGTGCTTGCAAAACAGCTTGGGCTCAAAACACAAACCAAAAAAGTGTCTGTTGCATGAACACACACATTAATTCAATATTCACTTCTGTCCTGCCGGTTGCATCTAAGACAAGTTGTATGAATATTTTATATTTAACAGAAATTTATCATCTGTCTTTCACTTTTCCCACACCCAACATCCATGTGTCAGTAAAGAACACTGATAAATAACAGAGCTCTCCAATAAAGCTTCTCCCTGACTCTTGGTTGTTTTTCAATTTCTATTTCCAGTTCCTAATTAAATCTGCTTTTTCAGTCATGACATTTTCTGAATCTGATTTGCCATCTTTTCTACTCTTCCAGTGGATGTTTTTACAGAATAAATAAAAAAAGTACTCCGTGTTCAATTGGCATTTTGTATAGTAACTACTTGCTCTAATTTATTGCAAAGAGCTGCCAGTTAATATCTGTTGTGCGATGGTCACAAGAACAACTAGATTATGTGTACTGTGTCCCAATGTGATTATTAAGGTGAACCAGTCACAAGTGATTTAGCTGTTCCATTGTTTGCTTACCAATCTTTTTTATTTTATATATATATATATATATATATATACACACATAAGATTTATTTATTTATGCATACAGAACTGGGGTATAAGCCAGAGGTACAGGGGCAGTGAGAGGATTCACCAGAGACAGAGTGGGGAGCAGAACAGGCAGATCGACGAAGTATTCTACTGAGGGGAGCAGAGGGAGGGTCAGAAGAGGTCTGCCACGCCGTGTGGATCACCCCGGGGATTTGAACTCATGCTGAAGTGGCTTTAGCTTCCCAGTGCTGTGCTTTAACCTGCTGCACCACCAGGGAGGGCCCTGCTTACCCATTTTATATTATCAAATTACCAAATTATATTATCTCAAAGTTGACAGAACCAGAATAGAGCAATTTGGTATTTCACTGAAAATAAGAATTTGACTCTATAAACTCTTAATTAGTTCTAATGTTTTATCTGTAATCCTTCATTTCTTGTTTGTATAAGCAAAGGCTCAACCCCCCAGAACCCCAAGTTATAATAGTTCTTTACTGGAAGACTTCAAATCTTCAGCCACATTCCTCTTTTTCACCTGTTCTTTTGTGTATGTCAGACTTTTATGAGGCCATAAATTAAAAAAAAAAATTCATCCTTTACATCAGATCCTCTTGTTCAACAGTAAAGTATGTCATTCTAATTTTTCAAATGTCCTAGTAGTGATTTTTTTTTCTTCTTGTAATTCCTCTGATGGAGCCACACCCCCCACATTACACCCCTGCTATGATCAGGTCTTCTCCCACTGGATAGGTAGATGGGAAAAATGAGAATGAGAGAGAAAAAAATTCACTTCTTATAAATCTTAAAGAATTATTCAACATAATCTGCTAGCACCAAAAACTCACTTCCAAAGACAGGTATTTATCTTCCATTTGTATATTCTCCATTACATAATTATCAGCCTCTGACTGCAAACTCCTAAAAGAAACTGATATTTATTAAACTTATCCCAAACAGCTTTTAGCACTGTAATGTAAGAATTTATGCAATTAACAAATTATATATATATACATATATACACACACACACATACATACACACACACATATATATAGTTGAAACTATGTATCAGAAACCATAAAAAAATCAATTAATTCTTCCCTTTCTTACCAGTATAATCTATCAATTTTGCTAGAGGAAATATGGAATAAAAATGAATCCCTTCCATTATTCAAGGGATCTTGTTACATCAGTAGTATTTCCCACTTAGTAAAACGTGGTGTCTCATGATTTTTCATAGCAATCTGTATAACTGGAAAGGATTCACTTCAATTAACATAAAAGAGTGGTAAGTCATATGAGGCATTATAATGAGATACAGGAGAAGTCTATGTTGATATTTCTAGCCCATCTGAATTTCCAAAATAGATAACTTTGGGAAACTAAAAAGAACACCTTTTTGATTTTCCTGTTGCTTATTATTTCTTCTAGTTGATGTTCTTAGTTATAAACCATATACATCCAAATTTCTTTCTGTTTGTTACAGCGATGCTTTTGTCCAACATTTAAAATCTTCAATAAAATATAAATGAGCAACAGCTTCCTGCTAACCACAAATTCCCCTTCTTGTTTTGCTTTGTCTAAATGTTCTTCTTGAATGCCCAAAGGACTTTCTCTTCCTGCTTGGCACAGTCCTAAATTAGTTTGAATCACATTATTCTTACATCCAGTGTACCTGCATTATGATTCCAAGGGTAATTTGTGTCCTTTAACCATAGTGTGCTTATCATCAATGCTTCAAGGGACTACAATCTGGCCTTGATCTTGCTCAGTTCATCAAGGCTGCTTGGGGGTAGAACTATTCTTTGGCACAACTTGGTTTCATTCCTATGACAACTCAGTTATCTATTTCTCAACTAAGCCAGGATTTCTAACAGTGTCTTTTAAAAATCACATTTACAAAACTTTGCTGACATAAAAATGTGCATCCATTTTTTTCCCCATTAAGTTCAAAGCAAGCAATTCTTATTCCTTTCTCTCCTTGAACTTTAGTTCTGACCTAAAAATTCAGCCCTTGTATATCAGCTAAAAATCTTATTCTACATTTGTGTGAGTGTTTTTTTTTCCAGTGTACATGTTTCCCTTTCAATGTCTCATTAAAAAATTAAGATATACTATTATTAGTTGAAATAAGTGGGAGACATTGCCTTGCTTATTGTTCATTTAGGCTTTTATCTTCTCTCAGGTAGATTACCCAAATGATGCACCGGTCAGTTTGCCATAAAGACTAATGATAAGCTTTCCTTTTGTGCAAAATCCCCACTATCTAGAGGGTGTGGTGGCAAGCATTCAACAGCTCCTGAGTTGTCAGAGCATTACTATATGATTTTGTGAATAAACAGATCTGCTTTAAGAAATTATCTGTGCTTCACAAATGTGTTTTTGGCTAGCAAACATTTTCCATGTTCATTTCTGGGTCTAACTTGATAGTTATCCTCACTGCTTAAAGTAATTGTCACAGGTGCAATGAAGGAAGTTCATATTCTCCTAAATTCTTTAAAATTCCGGGCTTATGGTATGTTGCCTAAAGTGAATTCTATGTAAACCTCAATCAATCAGTTGCAGGTGAAGAAGACTGCCAAACCTAACCTTCTCAACGCAGATAGAAAACAATTTTTTTATCCATACTATTTATTATATGCAAAATTTAGTCAAGACAATTTTGATGTGATGACACTACCTCAAAATGGAGAGACGGTCATCTGGAATGTGTTAGTGACAAAACTTCAGTCATGTAAGTAATAAACAGAGAGATCTTCTCCAGAAAATAATTACATTTTTTACCATCTTAACTGAAAGCTTAGATCTCAGAAACTTGTGGTTTAGATCAAAGTTTTGCACTCTCTTAATGAGCTGGCTGATACCAGGCAAATTAACCAAGCACTTTTCTTTAAAATGGGGGGATTGAACCAGAGCAGCAATTGCCATGTCTCAGGTGGGAGTACAGAGTTCCAGTTTTGGCTACAGCAACTATTCTTCTTTATTTTGTTTGCATAGAAGAACTGTGTTATAGGCCAGAGTATGCGGGGCATCAGTGGATTCCTCAGGGACAGAGCAGAGAGAAGAACAGTTGGATTTACTGAAATACACTGCTAAGGGGAGCAGCAGGAGAGACAGGAGAGGTCTGCTGCACCATGCTGGTCAGTTCCTTGTCCAGGGAATCGAGCTCAGGACACTGAGGTGATAGCACTGAGACATAACCCCTAGGTAACCAGGGAAGCTCACCCAGTTACTATTTTTGATGCCAAATACCCAACTTTTATCTTCTTTCATGAACTGGTGCAGCAGAAAAGAATATTTGGACATAACATAACCTCCCTGATGCACCCTGGGAGATAGAGGTCAAGAATTCCTGAAACAGACAATCTCTAAGATATCCTTATGTATTTAAGTTCTCCCACGTAAGTCAATCATGGACATGATTTTAAAAAAAAAAAAAAAAAAAGCTTTTCAAGAGACTGAACCGCTGAAAAGTATTCCCAAGACTACTCCCTACAAAATAATCACAGTTTTTAGAGGATTACATTGTGGAACTTTGTGCATGAAATATGTAACAAATATTGTCACATTGGCCACTTCCACTTTCAGTAGCACAGTAGGATACCAAATTGTTCTACTTTTCCAGGCCACAGCCCTTAACCACTGGCATAGTACCCAATCCAGTCAGATTGGGTCAGATGTGTTTTCAAATAACAGAGGCTGCATGAAATTGATACTCACTCTGCAGAGGGGGTGAGTTGAATGCTTGAGAAGGATCTTGAAGCTCAAGTCCATTAAGAAAAGAAAAGAAAATTGGGGATGTGAGGGCGATCTGGCTGCGACATCTGTCACCCCATTGATCACCAGGTTTGATTCAGCTGATCTAAGTAGGTGTCCCCTTCCTTCCTCACCACTCCATGTGCGTCCCCCCGGAAGCTGCGCGCCTTTCTTGAATAGAGACGGACCTGTCTTCGGTAGAGGGTATATGAGTTGCTGCACTCCCCTGCTAGAACCTCCAAAGAAGCTCTCAAGAAAAGAAAAGTGGGCCCTCCCTGGTGGTGCAGGGGATTAAAGCACAGCACTAAGAAGCTAAAGCCACTTCCGCAAGAGTTCCTCCAATGTCTTCAAGAACTTACATCCCATATCGGCACAAACAATATCACAGGCACAAAGGACTACATCTTACAGCAAACTATGAAACTGACTTTCTGAATGGCTTACCAGATGGTGTCACTTATATGTGGACTATAAAGAAACCAACTGAGGCCCTCCTTGGTGTCACAGTGGGTTAAAGCATGAGTTTGATCCCTGCCTGTTCGTGAGGTGACCTCATGAGTCACCTCTCTGACTCCGCCCATTACTCCCTCAGCAGTGTACTTCACAATCTGCCTGTCCTGCTCCTCACTCTGTCTCTGGTGAATCCTCTCACCGCCCTTGCACCTCTGGCCTGTACCCCAGTTCTGCATGCATAAATAAATAAATCTTTTAAAAAAAAAAGTACCCTAAAATTTTTTTCCAAAGGTCTCACAAGAAGTCAGTGGTAGAAGCAAGAAAAAGAACATATGTAGTAATCCGGTATGGCGGTCCATTTTTAAGACAACATAGTTGTCAGAACTTTCACCATGTATGTATAAAGACTACCCAAAAGTCTCCCCTTTAAGGAGGGAATTCTCACTTAGAACGGTGAACAAATTCTCCAAATGAAGTCTCATGTCTCATAACTCACACCTCTTTCATAAAACACATGAAAAGGTCACTGCCACGAGGCTCACTCTTCTTTCTCTTTTATATATTTACACGTGCCCCTCAGCACCCTTTCTTGTGCCTGGAAAGCCACCAAGAACTTTTATCTTAGGAGTCAGTTACCAGTCTGTTTAGTGACCAGTCAGCAGGGTTGTAGAGAGCTGGAGTATGTCTGTGAATGCCATTACCTCAAAAGCAAGCGATCAAGAAATAATGCTGGTAATGTCCATCTTGATATAATTATCACAAAACCCACCCAAAAGCCTGCTTCTGGGTGTCCAGACACTGTATCTTACAGATATAATTCTACTGACACTTATAGGTTTATTAATACAAGAAGAATTGGCTGAAAATGCTTTCTTTGTACTTTGATATTATCTTACCTAGATGTGGGTACTGGATGCATTAAAATGTTGTGGTTGCTTCCCAAATAGAAGATATAAATTCACGGAGCCTTCAAACATCTTATATTGTTTCACTCCTCTTTCTCTCCCTCCCCCAGGATATTATCATATTTGGCAAGATGGAGTTCAATTCCACTTAAAATGATGGAACTAAACAGTCAGCGCATCTAATGCTTGGAATCTATACACGTTTAGAAGCATAGTTACATTTAATCAGATATTAGTCCATAAAATTAATAGTTCTACATTTGGAACTAAAACAGATTTTGGGGTTTTATTTGACATTTTAAGAGTGAGTTAAAATAAATATGCAGCAGTAGAACAACAAGGCCATTCAACCAAAATATTTCGTGGTCTTGTTTTATGTTTTATGGCTTCACAGTGTTACAAATTGTTAAGCTATATCTTAACTTTAGAATATTCGTATATTGTATATAAAATTAAAGGAAAGAAAGCATTTTGGGTCTTTAAAAGCCAAGAAGTTATTGTATCACAAATAGAGTTCAGCGCTGATGAATTTTTAAAAATATGTAGTTAATGGCCCTCCCTGGTGGCGCAGTGGGTTGAAGCGCAGCACTGAGGGAGCTGAAGCCACCTCAGCATGAGTTCGATTCCCGCCTGCCCGCTCCAGAGGAGATCCACATGGCGCAGCAGACCTCTCCTGGTCTGCCTGCTGCTCCCCTCGGCAGTGCACTTCGTTGACCTGCCTGTTCTGCTCCCCACTCTGTCTCTGGTGAATCCTCTCACCCTCTGCATTTCTGGCTTGTACCCCAGTTCTGTATGAATGAATAAATAAATCCTTAAAAAAAAAAATGTGTAGTTAAGCCTGTGGTGAATCTTTTGGCAGCTCAATCATCCCTTAAATTGTAAAAGGGAATTATTTTTTATTTTTAATGAAATATAACTGTATTCAGATAGGTTATACCTGATTGTTTCTCCTTCTCAAGCCAACCATATTGTAGATATCTTAGGATTGATTCTTTATCTTATTATTTTACCATTTTTTCACTGTGATGCATATTTTTGGGCATTCTTCCTGTTCAAACTCCATACCCCAGCTTACTCCCAATGCAATTTTTTTTTTTGATAGTACCACATGCTTTAGTAAAAATAATTAGAATTGGGGCCCTCCCTGGTGGTGCAACGAGTTAAGCACAACACCATGAAGCTAGCCATAGCCGCTTCAGTAAGAGTTCCATCCCCCGCTGGGGAGGTAACCCACGTGTTGTGGCAGACCTCTCCTGACCCGCTCGCTGCTCCCCTCAACAGTGTATTTGGTTGATCTGCCTGTTCTGATCCCCACTCTGTCTCTGGTGAATCCTGTCTATCTCTGGCCTGTACCCCAGTTTTGTATATATAAATCAATAAATCTTTTAAAAAATAATTAGAATTTTTTAGGAAATAATACTCAAGTGAAATCATTAACCTCTTAGAAGTTTCTTCTTTCCAATTTCAATAAATAAATTAAAAATGGAAGGTAGTGTGCCCTTAGGTTTTAGTACAATTATCAATTTGCGTGAGTCAACAGATGGCATTTACTCAAACAAGACTTTTTATGGGAGAAAGAGAAATTGTTTCAATCATCCATCAAAATAGTGGGCATCCATATCACAATCCTCCTTAAATATGCTAGGACTACAATAGACACCTTCTCTTTTACCATCGTTAGCAATTTTCTGAAACAACACAGATTCTACCTTATATTTTTCTGGAGAATATATATATATATGTATGTATGTGTGTATATGCCTATATGCATATATATGTGTGTGTGTGTATATGTATATATATCTACATATGTATGTATATAGATATATATAGAGAGAGAGAGGTTCTGCAGTGCTTTGTAGTTTGTACATAGTATTACTGTCTGGAAGTCTACTATCCTATTTAACATAGCTGAGAAAAGAAAAAGGAAAATATATAACATATGCTTACACTTTTGAAAGAAAAGTTTGGTTTCCCAATCTGTAATAAAAGACAGAATGGGGGCCCTCCCTGGTGGCGCAGCGGATTAAAGCACAGCACTAAGAAGCTTAAACCACTTTCTCATGAGTTTGATTCCCGCCTGCCCACCCCGGAGGAGATCCACATGCTGTGGCAAACCTCTCCTGACCCGCCCGCTGCTCCCCTCAGCAGTGTAGTTCATTGATCTGCCTGTTCTGCTCCCCGCTTTGTCTCTGGTGAATCGTCTCACCCTCTGCATCTCTGGCCTGTACCCCAGTTCTGTATGAATAAATAAATAAATCTTTAAAAAAAAAACAGAATGGGACATAATTCTCTATTTTGGAGTAGGTATGTGGACACTAACATTTACTGAGCATTGACATTGACTTTGTGCCAATAAACCACAGTTTTTATTTAATTTACTCCTAAAATAAATGTCAGATGACATCCTGAGATTTTAAAAATATATACATATACTAATGTTTTTGAAAATTAGCAAACAGTGTTGAGAGGGGAAATTGTCTTCTGCTATTAGCACTTTAATAAAATTTCTATCATTTCATCATTTGAATGATTCTCTCCTCCATTGCTTTTTCTGTGGGTAAATATAGAATTATAATGTAGCTCCAGTAAATTAGTAATTATATATTTATCTATATGTGTTAACATTTTTCATATAGTATAAGTATCTCTTATTTATGAATTATTGAATTATTGGCATGAACAGTCAATAACTTAACAGTGTCCTTTGGTACAGAGCAGACATATCATAATTAACTGTCTCATGGATTTTAAATTGTTATTAATTTTTTACTATTATAGATATGTCTAGAACAAGGATCTTTGCAAAAGGGTTATATGTTTGTTGTTATCATTTGCATTTAAGATTATTTCATTAGCAGAAAATGCCATCAATAAAATAAATAGAAAAGGGTGTAGTATAAGTGTTAATAAAATGAAAATAGTAATTAAATTTATGGTGCCATTTTATTAATAGAATGATTGTTTTAGATACATTACTAGTAAAACTATTACTCTTTACTCCCATGCAGGGCTGGCATGGTCTCAAACAGGTAAAACTTCTGGAAAACAATCGAATGCATAGTTACTTATACCCAAAAAACTAATATTAGATTTCTGAGAGTCTCCCATGATAAAATAGTGCAAAAGAGGTAAACATGTCTAGCACAAAGATGATCATTGCAACTTTGTTGATGTCTTTATTCTAAGCTTCTAAGTGAAAATTGCATTTGTTATCATAAGAACAATACATATTCATGGTACCAACTATTCCCAACAAACTTCTATCAATCTTCCAAAAATTTGGCATTCAAAGCTATGTGAACACATATTTCTTTATATTCCTTTCTATGCAAGGTCACATTATACAAACTGTTCTTCAATACGCTATTTTCACTTTGTGTGTTATCTTAAGCATCTTTTCAATACAGCATAACAAGCCCAACTCATTCCTTTAAATGGCTAAATAATTTGCCATAGTATAACTGCATTATGCTTTATGTATTGTAAGTTGTATGTATTTTTCTCTCTCGTAAGAATATTACGGAGAATAGTCTAATATCTAAATCTTTCTACATTTTCCAGTGTAATTGTAAGATAGTCTTAAGTCTTAACAGAAGTGTGGCTTGGTTGAGGTCACATGAATTTTAAATTTGGGCAAATTATTGCTTAGTTGTCCTCCCAAATTAATCTGTACTCCTATGAACAGTGTCTGACATTGTTTCTTTCCTCATCTCCTTTACAACACTTGGTATTCTTAAACTTTTAAACCTTTGCCAACATGATGGGTTCTCATTTTATCCACAAGCATATGTGCTCATAAAATCAGGAATTCAGCACAAGAAAGTCTACCAGTTATAAAAAGACAAGCAATGTAGCAAGAAACAAAATATGACTTGAAAGCATTCAATCAAAAAGTTTGTATCTTGAAGAGTTATTAGAGAGGATATGCTTCAAATTTATCATCTTTTATTGTGGACTTACAGAACACATACACAAATATACAGATGCACACACACACACACACACACACACACACACACACACACTGAGAGGATGAAAAGCCACAAATGCTGATTTCACAAATAAGAAAACATGAGATCCAGGGAAAAAAAAAAGCTTCCAAAGTCACAAGTATGTCTAGACACAATTTGAGTTAAAAGAAAACTCAATTACAGATGCAATATTAATTATTTCTAAGGCAACATGCAAACATAATGTGGCTTTATATGTAATATAATGCAGACCATGGTACAATAGGACTGGCTGATTTATGATTTTTATAAGTGAAAGTCTCTGCTAACTAACACAGTAATAATTGACATTTACAATGAATAACTGCCAAAAGATTAACATCTGCTCTCTCCAGTTTTTAGAGGTACATGTGTTTAATGTTGAATGAATTTCATGCCTATTACTTGAAATTAATCAGAGATGTTAGATTTGGAAATTAGAATGTGAATTTCCAAATAACCTTCATCCAAATGCAAAATGTATATTGCAAAGGTGTCAGAAGAAAAAGGAAGAAAGGGAAAGAGGCAGGAATAGGTATGACTATATTCCTATTTCCTTTTCTTAATGACAATATGAGCATTTTTCCATGTTATTAAATATTCCTTGAATACTTAGTTTTAATGTCTACTGATAAACTTATAAAAGTCCCTCTTAGGTTATTTCCATTTTTCTATGTCACAAATAATGCTGCAAAGAATAATCTTATGTATGACTTTTTTTTTATTACAAAATTTATTTTTACATCATTTTGCACATTTTTTTTTTACATCTCGATTGTAATCCCCACGGATTTCCCATCACCAGATCGCCCCTGTGCCACCACCCTAGTCCCGTGCATTTCCCTCCCTTCCCCCCCCCCCCGTTTTTGATCCCATTCCCCACTCCACCCCCACAAAATGTCTCTGGTATATGGTTGTTCATTATTTTTGTTATTTTCTCGCCTGGTCCATTATACTCCTGCTATGAGTGAAACCATCCGGTATTTTTCTTTCTCTTTCTGGCTTATCTCACTAAGCATGATCTTTTCCAGCTCCATCCAAGTTGCTGCAAAAGACATGTGTTTCTCTTTTTTGGTTGCTGAGTAATATTCCATTGTATATATGTACCACATCTTTCTAATCCAGTCATCTACTTTTGGGCATTTGGGCTGCTTCCATGTTTTTCCAATTGTAAATAAAGCAGCAATAAACATGGGGGCACAAGTATCTTTTTCAATCAGTGTTTTTGTGTCTTTTGGTTAGATACCTAGGAGTGGGATTGCTGGGTCGTAGGGAAGCTCCATGTTTAGCAGTTTGAGGAACCTCCAAACAGTTTTCCATAGTGGTTGTACTAGTTTGCATTCCCACCAGCAATGCAGGAGAGTTCCTTTTTCTCCACATCCTCGCCAACATTTGTTGTTGCTAGTTGTTTGAAGATGTGTATGACTTTTTATATGAATGTCTAATAATTACCTTAGCAAAAATTCATAGTAATGGGCATACTGGGTCCAAGGATATGAAAACCCTTAAGGATCCACATGAGTTTCCGAAAAGACTAGTCCCAGTTATTTATCGATCATGAGAGCAATAGCAAGCTTATTTCACATCACTACCCACCCCTAAACAAACACTATTACATTGAAAGATTTTTGAAAGGGAATGGATAGGTACTGGTATGATGGAAGTTTCCATCCCCCCTCCTCCCTCATCTTCCAAAATTTACTTGGCTTTTATATGTAAGTAGATATTTAAGGTCATATATGACTGTGACATGTAATAATTTGGCAGCCTTTAAATATAAAGTTGTGTGATCCTGTTACTATAGCTAGAAATCAGTGAAGGACGGCATAACTTCACCATCAGGTTTCGTAGGATGACTTTAGACTATTCCTTGTGCAGTTGTTAGAATTCGAATTGCAGAAAGGAGATAAGGCTGTACTTTAGGGAGAGACAAAAATTAAAGTGAGAGAAACACCTTTTAGCAACAACTGTTTTGATAAACTAGACAAGCCAGGTTGGGCTGCTTTGATATTAAAATCTCCTTGGTAATTTTCTCTTCTCATCTCACATAAAATAAAACTCACAAATTTGCTTGGGTGCCTCTACTTCTTTGCTCAAAATTATTGAATTTATTATTATCATTAAAGTGAATGGGAATAAAGTAGATAACATTTTTTCATTTTCAAAACCATATTTTCAGCCCTCCCTGGCAGCACAAGTTAGGTCACAGCTTGCTAGGCGTGGCCACTTCAGTGTGAGTTCAATCCAAGGCCCCAGAGATGACCCACATGGCGTGGCAGACCTCTTCTGACCCGCCCGCTGCTCCCCTCAGCAGTGTACTTCGTTGATCTGCCTATTCTGCTCCCTACTTTGTGTCTGGTGAATCCTCTCACCCCCCCTACACCTCGGTCTGTACCCCAGTTCTATATGCACAAGTAAATACATCTTGAAAAAATGCATTTTCACTTATCTAAAACCGCATTCTCTGTTGACCATTGTTTCATAAGAATCCTCAGTTTATTATGCCATACCTGCTGATTGAGGAAAACAGGACAATCACCTTCTCAGTTTGTTTTCTGCATTCTTAACACACCACTAGCTGCATCTTTCCTATGTTGCAGGATCTGTACTGACAATTTTCAATTTAGTGCTTTCAATATAATTGTTTTGTTAAATGCAAGATTTTCTTAGTGAACAGAGGGAAGAGAAGTTTTTATGTCTGTTTTTAGAGATTATGTTTTAATTAGCTATCTCAAGTATAGTGTACCCTCACTCCATCTGTAAACTTGTGTTCAAATCTGACCATCTCATTATGTGTAAACAGTCATATTAAAAAATGGAAAATACAAGGCAACCATCTGGATATCTGATTTAACACCAAGAGTCAAAGTCTTTAAAACACTCTGTGTTTACCTTCAGTTTCCTCTAAGTTATTCATTTATTTTTGTATTCTTTATAGCTAGCCTAAAAAGGAATTATGGTGTTTTATATTTGGACCCTGAACAAACCTCATTTTATACCAGAACTATAATAACCTTTTTCTCACTCTTCAAAATGCACATTTTTATTGAAATAACATAGCCTGCAACATTATATAAGTTGCAGAAGTTCATCTTTGACAATTTAAATGTGTCTATACTATATTAAGTTCACATCCAAAGACCCAAATCTATAGAAATTGTATTTGTAATTGTTTTAAAGTGAAAGTAATTCAAATACCCTTCAGTGGACTAATGGTTAAGCGAACTCTGTTACATCCATAGAATAAGCAAGATCAAGCTGATTGATAGAGGCAACAACTTGAATGGGTTTTAAGTGAACCGCGGTTATTGAAAAAAGTCTCAAAAAGATTGTATACTACAGGAGTCCATTTACATAACATTCTAAAAGTGTAAAGTTATAAAGCGATTCTAAAGAAAATGTATCAGGGAGACCCTTTGTAATGAAAAAATGTCTCGGTTCCCTGATTGTGCTATAGATAACATGAATCTTTACATGGAGTTAAACTGCATTAGATCATGCACACATACACAATTACATGTGAAAACTGGTGAAACCTGAATAAGAACTATGTGTAACTTAATTACTAGTATGATACCAATGTCAATTTTCTGGTTTGGTATTATACAATAATCTACATGATGTCACCATCAGAGGAGACTGGTGAAAGGTTCAAAGTACTTTGTATTACTCCTTTTGCAACTTGCTGTCAGTCTATAATTATTTCAAAATTAAAAGTTTAAAAAAGTGCATCAAAGTCTTCACCCATATTTTACCTCTATTGGGAACATCAGTGCACTGTTTCATCTTTAACCCCCTAAATTTTTGGCCTCTGCTAGGAGACTCTTCTTGGTTCCCAGATAAAGTTTGTTCCCCACTATCACATCTTCTATGATAGTACAATGTATCAAAGGTTTCATATCTACCTTCCTCAGATTATAAATCTTTGGTACCTGATACATTACCTAGAACAATATAGATGTTTAGTCATTATTTGTTGAAATGAGTATTGAGTCATGGATCAGAAGAGTTAGCATTGTTAACTTGGTCATCTTATCAGAAGCAATATGCAGATTCAATGAAATTCTTATCAGAGTTCAATGACATTCTTCAAAGAAAGAGAATAAGCATTATTTAAATTCATATGGAACCAAAAAAGAACCCAAATAGCCAGGGTAATCCTGACCAAAATGAGGAATAATGATGGTATCACACACTCAAGCTTCAAATTATACTACAAAGCTATAATAATCAAAACAAATGATACTGGAACAAAAATAGATCAGTGAAATAGAATTGAGAACTCAGAAATAAACACACCCTGATACTGATAGGTAGTATATGACAAAGTTACTGAACAGCAACATGCAAAACAATGAAACTAGATCACTCTTTCTAATACCATTAACAAAGAATAATCCAAATGGATAAAAGACTTTAATGTAAAACCAAAAACCATTAAACACAGAAGAAAGTATAGGCAAAATACTCTAAAACACAGGCTTCAATGATGTCTTTGTGGACTAGTCTCTAACAGCTAGAGAAATAAAATAAAATATAAGCAATTGGTACTACATCAAATTAAAAAACATCTTCATAGCAAAAGAAACTATCACTAAAACAAAGAGACATCCCAATGAATGGGAGAAAATATTTTCACACCACATATTTGACAAGGGAATGATCAAAGAACCCAACCAAAAATTACAGAGATCTGGCTAAATAAGCACTTCTCCAAAGACATACACAGATGGCCAGAAGGCACATGAGAAAATGCTCATCATCACTTATCATCAGGGACATGCAAATCAAAATACCCGCAGTTCCACAAGACAACACCTCACTTTTGGACGAATATCCCATATAAAACAGCAACAACAGAGACAAGTGTTTACATGGATGTGAAGAAAAAGGAGCCATGCGCTATTGATGGGAATGTAAACTGACCCAACCTTGATAGAAAAAAAGTGCAGACTTCTTAAAATATTAAAAATAGCTATATTACATGATCCACAAATTTCATTTCTAGATTTCTACCAGAAGAAAGCAAAACACTGATGTGAAGAGATGTATCCTCTCCTATGTTCATTGCAACATTATTTACATTAGTCAAAATTATAGAAACTTTACATTCCAGAGTCAAAGTAGGAGATTAGGAAGATGTATTATACATACATTATGTATAGGTTATACATAATGCACTGCATCATCTATAAGATGAAATGAAATCTTATGATTCAAAATAACATGGGTGGAACTGGAGTAGGTTATGTGAATGTAAATAAATCTGAAGGAGAAGACAAATACTGGATCAGATAAAACCAAACCAATTTAAAAAAATCCTAGAAATATGATTGTAGAATTGAGGCAACTCTTACCAAGGAGGAGGTGGGAGAGAATAGGTCAAGGAGCTAGCACAGTAGATTATGGTGGACCATGGCGTTTCGGTGAGGGTGTGCTATAATACTCCACCTCTAACTCACATACACTGTTGTAAACCAATGTCACCTCAGTAAAAAAAGAAAGAAAGAAGTGAGAATGGCACAGCACATGAGCAAGCATTTTTGTAAGCTAGAGAATTTCAGTCAGAATATGAAGATGAGATCATGGGGAATGTCGGTACACAGCTAGTCCGTCATTTATCACATTTAGACAGTAGTCTGGTAGCATGAAGTATAAATATTAATGCACACCAATGTAAAATGGTCAGTTCACAGAGCCAATCAAATACGTTATTTGATTATTTCCATCTTATCTAGAAGAATATTTTGTCTTTTCTGTTTTACATTAGTAAAATATAGCTTCTATCCATATTCTCTGTCTTCTGGGGTGTTTTCCCAAGCATGCACATCAGAACAAAATCAGATATAAGAATATTCCTGGTTTTCTGTGCGTTTAAAACTGTTACTGCCATGGGGTCCAGATAACATATTATGGAGATAACTGGCTACTGACACTCTGACCCCTCTTTCCCCCTCCCATGTTCTATATTCAGGAACCCACTTTTTCTCAATTCAAATTATCTCATTCCTTCATACCTTCAGTGTCTCTCTCTCCCTCTCTTTCACACACATTCCCTTGTTCCTTTTCATACATCTTCCCCAACTTTCATATATCTCCCCCAATTTTCATATCCTTAGATTTCAAGTCAACTCATAGGAGAAAAGAATCTGAATACATTGAATAAAGTAATGAATGTACAACAAGGAACTCTAGATAGTGAAAAAAAAAATTTGAACAGAGGCAGTTTGCTGTCACCCATTTCCCAACAGATGCCAGAAGAACAGGCATTGCGATGGGACCATGGTAACTCATTTCTGAAAGTTTTCCAACCCTTAAGCTATAAATCCAATGGAAAGTGTGAGAGACATCTGGACATCCAAAATTTTGCAATGCTAATACATGTGTTCTGGAAGCAAGTGTACAAAAAAGACATGTATGCGATCTCAGCCACTTTCAGAAATTAGTTCAGGGCTACAGTGATGATAAGGATGTTGGCAGAAGCCAAGTGCCAAGTGTCAAGAAGTAACATCTACAGAAAGTCAAGAAAGGCCAGGAAATATTTTAAAAATAAATTCCTACATTAAAAAAAAAAAAAACTTGATTTTACCTCTTTAGTAGTTTAGCTTTGTTAGATGACGACAGTCTTTCAATGCCATTATTTTCTCAGAGTAATTTATTTTAACATCAGAAATTGAGCATTGTGTGATATTTATTTGGTTTGTGAAAACTGTCATTATCTGACTTATAATTTCAGATAGTGATAGAACCAAGTAAAGAGGTTAACTTTGAGTAATGATATTGATTAATATGGAGAAAAAAAAACAGAATTTATACTAATTAGAAATCTTCAGAAAGTTATTTCTCCCAAAATGAATGAATTGCTTTGTATGCTACACTTCTCACATGACATCTCTTCTTTCGAATACAATAAAAATTACATTTCAAAATATTGCTGTTATTGACCCATCTTAGTGACAAGTTATGGAGAAAGAGTAGACCATGTTCCTCTCTTATTCTCTGGTTTATTTTATGTGCAAATCTCATCACACTTTGAAGCCATGTAAAATTCAAGTAAATTAATCTCTTTTCAAGGATAAACCAACCATCTGTCCCTTTTGTTCTCCCTTAAGTCATTCTGGAACTCACTATTGAAAATAAAGTTGATATCTCTAAGCAATATAATAACTATATAGCAAAAAATGAGTGTAGAACATATAAAGAAAATGAGAACATCAACATCTATTTTCTTGCATTCATGGTACTCATTATCAGAAACAGAAAATTACCACAATAATAATAAAAATACAGACTCCAACAGGCAAATGGATTGTGCTCAAAAAAACAAAAACAAAAACAAAACAAAACAAAAAACCAGTAGATTGTTAAGAGCATTAACGCTTAAATAGAAATAATGTTCTACATCATAGTAAGGGCCCTCTGGCACTCTATGAATGCCTATTTATTTCATCTGTTTGGTCCAAATCCACAGGAATCATCCTCACAAATGGAGAAAAAAGGATGAGGGAGAGAGTAGAAAAGTTTATTACCCTCTAAGTTACAAGTTTAACTCATTTTGGAAAATCAATGTTCATCTCTGGCCTCGTGCTACCTCCCTTGTGGCATTCCGTGACACCATTTGGGATCTTTAGCTTTGGTTTCCAAATCTTTATATCCTGTGAGACACAGAGCAAAGAAAGCTGAACAGGTTTGTCCCCAAGGGCTACCTGTGTCATGGTAAAAATGATCTATCATCTACCAAAAAGGTCCATTCTTTCGAATAACGTCTGTTTACTATTATCCCCCTCCTCAACATTTAGAATAATAACTAGCCTATATGAGGGGGGATCAATAAATATTTTTTGAGTAAATATATGAGTGAGGCACAACAGATACTAACTTCATGTGAAAGAATTTCTGAATTAGTGACAACCTACATATACATCCCGTTTGTAGTTCCACACTTTGTTGCAATTCACTCATATTTTTTTTTTTTTTACTGTATGGTAGGAAGATGGTATAAAAATGTACTCTACTAGCACAATGTAAACTGAAGCCTAGTGTCTTTCTCTATAGTAATAACAATAGGTAACACATACATGATTAATACATGATTAAATGCCGGGTGTTTTGCTAAACGCTTCTCATACTTAACTTACTTACTCTTCCCATTAACCCTAGGGACATGTACTGTTATTATTGCCATTTTAGAGATGCAGAAACAGAGACACAGTTTAACAAGTTGTTCAAAATCATATACTAGTCAGACTCACTGATGAGCTTCTCTGTCATTTCTGGGGTGACATGACCCCCTTTCCTATCTACCACTATTCATCTCTAACATACAATTTCCTTAATCAGAGGCTTCCCTGGTGGTGCAGGGGTTAAATTCAGTGCTATCAAGCTATCTGCTGACCCACATGGCCCACAGACCTCTCCTGTCTCACCTACTACTCCCCTCAGCCATATATTTCAGTCAATCTGTCTATTCTGCTCCAAGCTCTGTCACTGGTGAATCCATTCACCTCCCACAGCTCTGGCCTACACCCCAGTTCTTGTATGAATAAATAAGTAAAATCTTAACATTCCTTCATAAGAATAAATCATTCTGGACAAATTGTTTGTGTTCTATACGTCAGAGGCAGAGGTAGTGTCCCCACTGTAGGTTAAGAACCTCAGAGACAACAGGAAAAAGAAAAATAAGTGTTGATTTAGTGTGCAAAAATGGCTGCTGTCACGCTTTTAGATTTCTCAACATTTTCCTACTAGCCTTCAGGAATGGTAATTGATACAGAAGAATTTTTTTTCCCCTTAAATTAATTAACTTTCTTACATTTGCCATTTCTGGAAATGTGTCTGAGTTCTCCTCTCAGGTGTATTCCCTGTAGCTCTCCCCACTGACCCATCACCACAGTCCCTTGTGCTTTTCCCTCCCCCATTTTGACTGCACATTTCCCCCCTTACAGGCCTCAGCTCTATGGTCAGCTTGCAAGTCTTGTCCTTTTCCTGGTAGACTCTCTATACTCCACATATATTCATTTGCTCTATATTCTACAAATTAGTGAAATCACTCAGTATTTTCTTCTCCCATCTAATATGGGAGAATTTTCTTTTTGAGTAATATATTTAATACTGCTAATCTGTCATAGAAGCAGGTATATTGGCAAGATGATGACTAGTTAAATTTCTTCCTTCCTAGCTCTATCTTCATCCTTGCACTAACATTGAGAAAACTGGTTAACTTATAGACTGTCAAAACAAAATCCAAATCTGTATCTGCTATTAATTCATGCTTTCAATACATTTTCTTTTTACTATCTGGTCACATGTGTTATATGCTAAGGGAGATAGTAGCCTAGTAGGATTTCTCTTGAAAATTAAATGCTTGGTATCCAAAACCAGAAATCATAAAAGCTATCTGCCTTTTTTGTAATAAATGTTATTATCTAAATCACCACATATTATCTAAGTCAACTACTCAATAAGTGTTCTGTAGTATTCATAATTCCCTTGCTAACAGCTAGATCTTTCCTTATCTAGGTGTCCTTCTTTCTCTCTGAAAATAAATATTTACTACTTACTCAGTTTCCAAATAGTTTCTATTCAACCTTTGTCTTTCTTATTTGAAAAACTTGTAAATCGTTTGGACGCTAGTCTATCAGCTGGCTCATTAGTAAACTTTAGGGTATGCTACCTGACACCTTTTTTAGCTCACAACTCAATTTTGTATCACACATTTCCTGCTGAGTGTTTCATGCTAATATAGTGGTTGTCCTTTTAGAACAGGATTATTTTTATGTCATGAAATAAGTCAACTTGTAGATTTTTCAAACAATTCCACAAGGCAGCAACAACAAAAAACATATTCATAGGAGCAACAAAAGTTTTATATAATGCTCTGTAAAATTAGTTCACAGAGCTAATATATATATATATATATATATATATATAAAAGACCTCACTGGATTCATAATGAAGGACTTGTCAGTACTAATTGTTGAGTAATCCAGAAACTAGAGGGATCTTCCATTTGGGCTATAAATGTCTCTCATTTCTCTTTTTGCCAATGTAGTATGAAAACCAAAACTGTCTAAAAATAGAATACAATATTTCTCCTTAGCTTTGAAAAATGTAATCAATAAGCTGGGAAAAGTTTAACAACATACCTTTTAAGATAAAAACATTAAGGAAAGACCATGCTAAGAAAAGAAAAAAGAAATATCAAATCCTTTTGCACTTCATTCTGGCTCTTAAAGGTCAAGGAATGATAAAGAAATGTGTTTTATGCCCAAATACCGAGCCTAAAACCACTCATTATTTAACAAGGATACGTGGCATTTAGCTGAGGAATCAAGTCACTACAAATACATAATTTAAATTAGTCTAATGGCTTTTAGTAAAATTGGAACCACTGGAACTCTGCAAAATCTCCACTTCATCTGGTCTAAAGGTAAAATGATCAGAATTAGGCTGTTTTTTACATTTACACTTTGGGTTCATGGAACCTGTAGCTTTTCTTTTGATGGTGCTTATCTGACAATACTTTTTACATCAATATTCTTAGCATCAGTATTTACTGAATACCCACGGCAGCAAATGAAGAAGGTGTGAAAGATTAACCTAACTAAGGACTCATCACAGTATATGACTTATATGGCTTCCATGCAAGGGCTTCAAAATAAATCAGTGAACACAGCTTATTTTATTTGTCAAGTATAGAATACAAATTCTCCCAAACTAAGGTTTCTGATTAACCAACTTAGTGCATTTTCACCCCCAAAAGATGTTGCGCATCTTTGATATCAATGAAGGAATCTTTGGTATTGTTTCAGTATTGGATCTGCTTCCTGATGAAGCAATGAATTACCTTTGGCTAATAGTCACTATAATGACTTACAATATTTTAACTTAATCAATAACATAACGAACACCCTTGGCTTCTACAAAGAATTAGAAAATAAAGAGAATGTAAAACAAATTGGAAATATTTTGTGACACTGAAACTTTAATTTGGAAAAATAATTAACTCAAATAAATACATCAGACCTTTAAAGAGGCTTAAGTACTTGATGTTATGAGAAGTCACTGAGTTTTATTGCTGTGATGTGAACAACAGTACTGAGCTGTCCGCCTGGACTTTGACCTAGGCCCCCAGGGACACATATTTGAAATGTTTGGCTGTTTTAGTTAAGCTTGAGATTAGAAGCAAAACACTGTAAATGAAAGACACAAACTGTAGGTGTTGAGAAAGATGTGTTTTCTGAGCAATGATTTTTTAAGGTGTTGTGTTGATTTCATTTATTTATTTTTGTCATCACTGCATATACCATAAAAGTGAAAACAGGTATTATATTATTTCCTTTCAAAAAGATGAGTAATTTAGTCTCTTACTTTGGAAATCCTGACACTAATGTTCTGCATTAAAACAAAATTTTAGTACTCAAAAGACTCAAAAAGTGCTAACTGAAACATGAATGGTTTATGGGAACTCATAAATTCTACATTAAATGCAAAAATAGCATGTCAGGTTTTGAATGACAGTGTTGATAATCACTGACTTGTATACACAGCAAATTCTCTATTCCTGTCTTTTGGATTTTATTCTCAGAATTGGTCATAAAATATAAACAGGTAATTTAGAAATAGCCCCCAAATTATTTTTCTAACTTTTTTTGTCTTTGTTTCTGCACTTAAATCATAAAATGGAAAAGATTAATGTCTAACCAAAGTGCAAAAGTCTCTCTAAATTGCTACCCATAAAATTCATTTCATTAGCTACAGTGCAATTTATGAAATATCTCCATCGGTATCTTGGGCCAGTCTCCTAAGTATTTGATGTAATGGAAGGCGTTAGACAAATATTTGACCCTACACTAGCCGACAGCTTAGGCCCATAGCATGAGATTGTGTAATGCACATGGAAGTTTCACAAATTCATGTCTCCGTTCGACGGGTGGGTTGCAGAGCAGACTTGGATGATGGCCGCACAATCACAGGCAGGACATCAAGGACGTGGGTAAGTGAGAAACAGTTCACTTTTCACTACCAAGATGCCAACCCAGGAAAGAGGGTGCCTTTTCAAATTCATCCCCACAGCGGGAAACTCTTTCTCTCAATGGACTGTCTGGAGATCAGAAGTACCTCGAAGATATTCACACAAAATATTCTGCATTTGCTGCTTTGACTGGGTCCAATTAGTACAATTTGAAATGCAAGACATAAAAATGACATTAACATCTCTTTTGCACTTAAAATATGACCATTTTTACTTATGATTGAAAATGAGCATATTTTCTTAGGTTTAGAACATTCTCAAATGACTTATCTATGGTATATTTTGTCCATATGAAAAAAAACTAAAGTGAATAATATACTCAATATTAGCTAAAAGATATTTTGAAATTTTATTTTTTTCTAGCTAAGTTTATAATTTGTATTTTAAAATATTACTCTCGAGAGATAAGATTTAGTGACAAATTAGAAGACTGTTGAGGAGGAAATCCCTGGACTCATCTGCTGATACCGCCAGGAAGTCTTATAACTTGCCTAGGTCTATTCCTTATCCAAAAACTGGAGTTGAAAATATTCCCACCTCAGAGAATATTGTATTTATGAGATAAGTTCATCTATAAGTACTTAGCAGAGCACCTGCCAGGCAAATACTGAATAAAATATCAGCTAGAAAGAGTAGCTGGAAGTGGGCAGGCAAAGGGATAGGAAAAATTTCTAAATGGGCCCCACAGATGCCCTGCCTTCATCCTTAATATTTGGAAGCTATGAATTTGACAAGCATCATTTCCATAATTATTTGATATTCTACAACACAGCTGACTTCAAGAAAATATTATCAGGTAGGCCTACGTGAATCCCATAAACACCTAAAAGCTGAGAGCTTTTGCAACATGGTGGCAGAAGAGATCAGGGAATTTCACAGAGAAGAATTTAGTGCCTCGTTGTTGGTTCTGAGGAGAGGGCCAGCCCAGAAGCAATGCAGTCTTTGAGTTATTAAGAGGGTCTTCTGCAGACAGACAGCAAAGAAATGGTAACATCAGTCCTATGACTGATATCTGGTGGCAGGGGACCCTACACTGGTAGAGGCCCCACTACCCAAATACTTTACCCAATACTGTCTGGGATCTTTACCAGTACACACACTTGCAAGACTGATAAGGCTTTGCGAATAACGACAAAGGGATTTATTTTAAAACCCTTGAAAAACAAGTGTTGCTGAGGCCAACAACGGCCATCATCCACTATTGTCCAGTCCCGCACAACGACCGTTATAATGGTGGCATTTTCCCACCACTGAGGGTGCAGCTCCTCTCCCAAACAATAGGCCAAGTATGTAAAATGGCCGTCTTCCTGCCGCGGTTAGCTGACAGCCAAGCTACGGGCCGGGCTCAGATTTCCAAACACAACAAATGAGACAACAGCAGACGCTCTTGGGCTGTCAAAATGCCCCAGCACAACACCAAACAAGGGATACTCAAGACCACAGCCTCAGCGGCTGAACAAACCGACAAACGGCACACTCACGTGTTTGAGCAGGACGCTTGGCTCCCGGTTTCCCTTTCTCTCCAGGCCATGCTTCGGCAAAAATGCCTGTTGCTTCAGGTCTATCTTTCTCCACCAGGTCTAACAAATCTCCAAAATCACTACTTGGACAAAGCCATACTCAACGGCCTCCGCCATGTGACCTGTGCCCACAAATCCCAGCTCCACTAAGCTCTGCCGCCATCATGACACTGCACTACGGTGGCAGTGGCTCAGGCTCTCTGCCTGTCTGCACATCTTCTCTCACATAGGTAGAGCTCCCTCTTAGGCGTGCACGGAGCTCCCGTCTTTTTCTGTTGTTTCACCCTATTTTCAGGGGCACTATTTTCTACCAGCAAACCCCTCCAGGGGGCACCACTCATAACCATTTACCATCTTCAGTTACCGGTATCACAACCACACTAGATTCTGTCAGCGACTTGAACAAGCTTGAAAGTCAATGCTTTCCTGGAGGCCCACACCTGGAGCAGGATCTTGGCAGACCCAACACAGGGCCCAGCTGAGTAGTAATTCATGATTGCTGACCTTCACAACTACCAGATATTAAGTGGGTGTTGTTTTAAGCTGTTAAAATGGTGGTCATTTGTTACATAGTGAAAGAAAAAATAAATACAGCCAGTCGAAGGAGTGGTTCTACATTCAGAAAGGATACCTGTTTCAATTGTAGGTGTGAACTTCCAAAAGAAAGGACATTTTCATGTTTGCTTGGAGAGAAATCTTGTGAGACAATTAAGCAAGCCAATAGTTTTAAGTACTAAAGGGCAGCATTTTTATTTTCCTAATAACATATAAAAAAAAATGGCTTACTGTAAAGACTCAAATGTCAACCTTTCTACTTGTTATCTACAGCCAACAACAAAAACAAATAGGAGGGATGTCTACAAATATTTTTGCTAGAATTAAGTTAATTATTTAAAATGTATATGGTAAAATGTTCATTCTGGATCCCCATGAAAAGAATCGATTCTTTTTCATTTATATATTGCTTTAGTTTTCAAATATATTAAAGACAGAGTAGGAAAAAGTATCACATTAGGATAGCACATAGGATACTATTGCTCAAAGCCATATCAAGAGTATGAACAGAGAGAGCTCTTTGAGTTTTCCTAATCTATAAAGTGCCTACTCATTTCTTTTGCCCATTTTCTCCTGGCACTATTTTCACTGGGGGAACTGTCCATCCTGACAAGTGAGATCACAAGTCATACTATTTCCCCCAAAGCAGTTGACATTTGCTTCATGTTAGCTCATCAGAGGACTCCAGGCTATTCACAGCCCCTTCTGTGCCAGTGATAGGATTGGACTTGTTAATAGTACCACAGAGCTCTCAAATGGGGGAAAGAGAGGAAACACAAACAGTAAATACCCCTCACCTCTGTGGATCAAGTGTCAATTGTAGCATGGGTTAAATTCTTGATTATCAAGCTACTTCTGTTCAAAGTTGTAGTATCCTCTCCTTCTTCTTCCTGTAGCTTGCTTTAAATAATTCAGTAGCTAGTTATTTTATTCTTCTAATGAATTGGGAAAGGACAGGAAAAAGAGAAAAATATTTCTTGCAATGGCATTTTTTCTCAGGAGCAGTTTGGGAAAAGTTAAATTGGGACTTATGTGTGGACATCACACACGAACATTATTTCTGCATCTCATGTCTAGGTAACACATACTGACTAGGATTAAGTGAACATTCTTGAAATTACATATATTCCAGGAAGCAAAAGCTCGGGATTCAGCATCTCTCTGTAGGATGTGATTTGGTCACAAGTGAGGTGACTAGCTAATTTGGTGAATTGCTGTTTGAGCTTATTTTCAGTTGAACTTCTGCTGAGAGAAGAAAGAACAAGCAGGCAAGCAGAGAACATACTATATGCATCACTGAAACTTATTGCTTATCTTTATTGCATTTGAGTAAATGCTCTTTTTTTTGCTGTTGCCAAGTAAGTCATCATATTTTAGTTCTGCACTGAATCCCTCAGCAGGAGACAAGATTTGAATAGATTCAGAGTGCAGAAAATAAAAAGAATGCACATTTTAGCACTAATGCTCCTCTCCCCAGCCTCTCCCATTGCTTTCACTGGTCATTTGCACAATTCATATTAATTTATAGGAAACACTTTGTAGAAATAGTGAGATTTCATGTTAAAACCTTCAGCTAGCTGAAAACATGTTTATTTATCCTTCTAATAAAAATAATACATAGTCATTGTTAAAGCAAATAAAGAAATGTATGAGGAAAATGGAAAAATTATCGGATGTGCCACCTTTCAGAAGTCCTTAACATTTCAGCGAACATTATATATTAACTCTACTTGTATATGCCTATCTATATGATACTTAAATATGATCATAGTATTAAGACTTTTTGGATTCCATAAACAATTTTATTTTGAACACATTATTTACCACACCTCCTTTCTTTCCTCCTTCTATTTCACATGTTTCTCCTAATCAATCATAAGCAAATATATTGTTCAAGGAGTTTGTTATTGTTTCCTCCAAATGGGCTCATATTTCATTTATTTCTCTGCCTCTTACTTTTCCTACCTAGTCACCCATTGTTGAACCCTTCAAAGAGAACTGGGGTCAAATTAACACAATTTTTAAAATAAGCCCTAGTACGAATGCAACACAATTTATTCAATTATTTACCTGTTTATGAATATTTAGAATATTTCCAGTTTTATGAATGTCAGAAATAATGATACAATAGACATCTTTATATGCTGGTGCCTTAATTTTTGTAGAATATTATAGTGTCTCAAGGTAAAATTGTTGAGTGAAGAATATAAATGTGTGTGTGCGTGTGTATACACAGATGTACATTTGTTGTTAATAGATACTGTCAAAGTGTTCATAAATCTATCACCCTTTTGGCAACTGTATAGAAACCTCTGATTTTCATAATTTGCTGAGCAAATAGAGATTCTCACTGTTACTTTTTCTATTTCCCTTACTACTAGTTAGATTAACAAAATATAGATTTTCCTGTATATGTTGGTCAATCAGGGATCCCAACTATAAAATGCCTACTCATTTCCTTTGCCCATTTTTTCTGAACTATATTTATTTTAAATAACCATTAAAAATCACAATGATGATTATTTGAAGAGCCTGAGGATACTGTGATCCTGTGTTTGTCTTTCCTGACATTATCCTCTGTTCTCATCTCTCCTTACATATAGCACAATTGGCCAACTGCTGTCTCTAACCATGTTTACTCTTTCTCCTAGTGCCCTGAAAACTCTTCCTACTGGGACAATTTGTTTGGATGAAATGGTTTCTACTCTCCTTGGCTGTGAAGAAGATTGTTTTGCACCAATGTCATGAATAGAGTGTTAAGTCTTTAGGGGAAGAATGTGTTTGCTTTAAAAAAAAAAAATTCATTTCTTCTTTACCTGGACATCTATTTGTGAAGTAGCATAAAGATATATTTTTGCTCTAAAACCCTAGATTAAGCTGTGGGTAATTCTTTGATACATCCCTAGCCTGGGTTGGTGTTCTTCAGTGCTGTCAGTTGCAAATACGCTGCATAAAATATGCTGCATAGAAACTATTGTGTGATCCAGACCCTTTATTTCAGGTCATTGGCAGTCAAATGGATGGTAGTGGTGTAAAGGGTTACTATTTGTGTAGACATGTGTTATGCTTCAATTCTGCAGCTTTGTTTGAAAGCAGTAAGTGTCTCAGTAAAGTAGGTGAAGGCTTGAGGGTTTGTGGACAATAGAAATATGTGTATATTTAGCTCTGTTTATTCTGGCAAACTTCAGAATGCAGACCTGGCTATTTTGGCTCCCAGCAATGCCTGACTAAACTAATACTATGATCATATTTGACTTTACATTTCTTTATCAGCTGCTTCATTCTCATCATTTCATCCAACAAGAAACTTGTACCCAGTTCCTTAAGAGAAGTGACAAAGTGGTTGATAAATCTTTAGTCTAAATGACAGGTTCCAGACGATACAGCCAGAACAAGTACGTCAGAGCTGAACTATGATACGCACTCTCATTCTCTCTCTCCTATAAAAGGTGGTACACACATATGCTAACAGTGGGGCAAACTTTAAGAAACTTGGAGCTCTGCACAATAAATAAAATGAGATTCTGTGTTTCCTCAGAGGCAATCAGGTATGCCTGAGAGTTATGGAACAGTCAGCCTGCCCTGCTCCATACACATGCAGCACCCAAATTATGAGACGCTCCTAATTTACTCATAAATCTTGCTTTTCTTGAAGCAATTCTTTCCCTTGAAGGGATCTTTTAATTACCATCCTCTGGACAAACCAACCAAGCTGCAAAACCCTGAAAGCAGCTGAGAGAGTCCTCCTTCACGACTGTCCTGCAGCCTCAGCAGGTTTCCCTGCCTATGGAAGCAGTTTCTATCAGCCACTTCCTGCCAAAGCACCGAATTGCATGGAGATTGTTGTTTCAGATGCCACTTCATTATCCACCAAACAGAAAATTTTAAAGGAAACATGGTCTGTATCTGAAAATTGTCAAAAGACTCAAAAAAAAAAAAAAAAAAGAAAGAAAGATACCCTTGGATTTGGGGGGTTAATAATATCCTTTTCCTATAAAGATATTTTTTTCCTTCACGAGTGTAATGTGATATTATTATAAGGAAGTCATACTGTGATTTGCTATGAAGAAGCAACTATCAATTTTCTCTGTAGGAGCCTCACTCTTGCTGAGGAATCTCCTAAGTCAAGGTCTAATACAATAGTAATGAAATCAATTCACACTGTTCAATATTAAATTTAAGCTCATTAACACCCTGTGCTAACCATCTGAGCAACTACTGGGGGCTAGATATAAAAAAAAATCAGAAAACAGTAATAAATGAATTTGATTTAAGTGGTTTGTCAATATACAAAGTAGATACAAAGCCATACGATCTACAGATGAGCTGAGCTGAGAGGTCATAGCCAATTACAGTCCAAGTTTCATCTCCATTAAAAAAGTTGTACCAATTGCTTGAAGGTTTAAGTGTGGTGAAAGATTATGATTGCAGTTTGCAATACATGAGTCATTTTACCAAACTTAGTCATGAAATAGTAGAACTAGAAGAGGTTTGTACACAGGATGTAACTTTTTATTTTGTCTGTCTCCATGTTAAGTTAGTGAAACCATTTCTAAGGCCATATTTTCCAAAGTATATTTCATGAAATACTAGCAAAACTATAGAAGGAAAGAAGGATCCAAAAAAAAAATTTGTGGAAATTCACAATAAATGTTATAATGTTAAAAGCTTTATTTTAACCTTCAGTATAGGAAATCATTTGTATGACCTAGTATCTCTCAAATAGGATTGACCACAGAACTCATTTTTTCTACATGATCCCTGTTAGCATCCAGTGAAACCACTGTTACTCAGAAGCACACTTTGAATAATATTTGTCAAATGTTGATAGTTGCCAGAACCTTCTTATGAAAGGATATTGTTTCATAAATATTTAGAGTTAATCTTGATTTCAGGATAAACTGCTTTTTTGGTAAATCGGTCTAGGCATTCTTATAAAGCTGATCCCTGGCTCCTACTGTTGAGAAGGGGAAGCAAGCTGTCCCACAGGTCCCCATTATTTCTACTAAGTGAGTATCACTCGAGCTCCCACTCTGGCATGAAGCACTAGAGGAAAACACACCCCATTTCTCTCTGTCTTTGGTATTGCTTTTCTACTTCGTTAACATTTGGGCAAAATTACTAAGATCCAGAGTTCCTGGGTCTCTTCTTTAACTACATATGTGAGACTAAATACCTGTGGGCCGTGGATAAGGTACCTTACTTTGCAGACCCAACTTGTGCTTTGATTTAGCCTTAGGTTAAGATTTTGTGGGTTTAGTCATAGAAATAGCTGTGATTGGATGAAGGAAAGTGAATAGGGAAATCAAACAACTTACTTGGGTCTCAGGACCAAGCTGTACCCTCTAATACAGGATAGCGGGGTTGTTCAGGGTTGTAAAGCTGATTCTATCCTTGAATTCTCACCTGGATGTTGGATGTTCATGTCTGTTGTCTAGTCAGTTCTGGAAATTTGAAAAAAGCAGTCATGAGGAAGAAATTGATTCACTGGCACCCTCCACCCCCAATACCTATATCCTTATAATACCCTTTCATCAGTTGAAAATGATTCTGAGGTCACCATGCAGCAATTTTTTTCTCCAGGTCAAATAATTCCAATTTCTTTTTCCTTTTGTTCCCCAAAGGTCCATTTGCCAATACTAATTATTTTTGCTGCTCTTCTCTGGTTCATTTCCAAGTTTCCCAATCACTTAAAAAATATAGAGTCCCAAATGGGACAAAGCCTTCTGTGGGCCTAGCTTAGTCTGCACTTCTAGATGGTTTGCTGGCCACACAGCATTTTATGCTTAGTGGTGTATGCAAGTGTATCCCCATGTTTTATTAGCTTTCATATCAATAGACTAGCACCAATGACTCCACTCTGTGGCTTACTGCAATTTACACACCTATACCATAAAAGTGCTTAACAACCATGATATTATGACAGTGACACAGGCTGAGCATTTCTCACCTTGTACAAGTACTGTTCATTTTTCTAAGCTTCACATTATATACTATTCCTAGTGGATTCTAGTGGTTTTCAATGTTAACTGTATCTCAGTCATATTTTTGTTTTGACTGTTCCTTGTATGACTCTGGGAAATTTTCACATTCATTTAAAAACCTCCACACTATTTAGGCAAATTTACAAAAGATTTTTAACTGAGTTTGTCAATTCCTACATATTGCATTGTTTTGCCAATATATACTTTATAAACTTAATGTCAAAATCTTTGCATACACAGGTTTCCCCCTATCTGAAAGTAGAATATGGTGGGATTTAATTACTCGGGGGTCTGAGAATATGTTCTCATTAATTCATATGAAAAAAAAAAAAGTGCTAGCATTCCTAGACCCAGCAAATAACCATCAAATAGGATTTTTTTTTCTTTTGGATTACCAAGGGAAACCTGTATAAAGTAAGAAATACTTTATGATTTTGCAGTTTGCAAATGGCTTTCCCACTACAGCTTCTCCTTTAATCATTCTCCTTTACTCATTCTCCCTACAAATATTTATTAACAGTGTGTCAGGAAGTGTGCTGGTACTAGTGGGATAAAGGTGAGAGCAGCATTAGAAATGAACGCAAGAAGCTCACAAATCTGTGGGTCAGAAGGAACACCTGCAATTCTTGCGTGGGGACTCTGCAGGAAAAAAGCATGTGAGCTAACGTGAGCTAGTTTCGCGGTAGAAGGACCAATTCACTGCACTGGGAAGTGGAAGAGAGTTCAAAACAAAGTGGGCACAGATTATTGAAGGCCTTCCCATGACAAGTACTGGTTCACTGGCCTGGGTGTGTATTAGCCCCAGTTTTACAGATGACAAATCTGGAACACATAGTCAAGTGTTCCAGGAAAGAGAAGTTCTAATCTTTTGATTCCTAGAAAAATTCTCTTTTGTAAGAAATATCTGTTATAAAAGTGAATGGAAGACTTCAGAGTGTTTACAACTTCAGCATTCAACTTTTTACACAGCCTTTTTTTATTATAGAAACGAAGTCATATTTATTATGGGCATTTATAACATAGAAATAAATGGAGAATAAATAAAAGTTATAAGATAGCATCATTTTGAAATATTTCCCCTGCAATTTATATAGATGAATATGAATACATATTTTATAAAATGGTGACTATAACATAGATACTACTATATCCTGATTTTTTTTCTTTGAACAATTATATAAGGAATATTTTCTTCTTGTGAATGAATACAAGTCCAAACTATACATTTTTAAGATTTATTTATTCATGTATATAGAACTAGAATACAGGCCAGAGGTGCAGGGCAGTGAAAGAATTCACCAGCGACAGAGTGGGGAGCAGAACAGGCAGATAAACAAAGTACATTGCTGAGAGGGAGAAGCAGGCAAGACAGAAGTCTACCACGCCATGTAGGTCCCCTCCCTGACTGGGGATCCACCTTGTGCTGAAGCAGCTGTGGCTGGCTTGGTAGTGCTGGGCTTTAACCCTTCATTTGGGAGGACCCCAAAAGTATAATTTTTTAATGACTACAAGGAGTCTTATTATTTTTAATCACTTTAAAACATTCAACTCTTTGGATGCAATCATGCTACTTCATCTACTTCACTGTTGTTGGACATTTAAGGAGTATCTAATAGATTTTATTGTGAATAACACTGGTGAACAGTGTTATTTTTTCTTTAGGATAAGAAATCACTAGGTCAGAAAATATGGTGCTTTTAAAACTTATGACACTTACTGGCAAGTTGCTCCAATTTGCAATCCCACTAGCAGTGAGCAAAATGCCAGTGTCTCCACTATTGCCAACACTGTGCAAAAGATAAACAACTTCTTTGGCCAAGAGATAGTTTTTGTATTTGATTCTTTGCTAACTGTGAAGGATGTGTCTCAGAGGCAAGAGGCTCAGGAGTAGATAGATTGATCAGCACCTGGAGAGTTATGGGACAGTAGAAGTGGGAATATAGAGGTGTGGATGATATACATATTTTTCAACTATATTTGCATTAAATATGGCCATTCTACTCCCACACATCCTGCCGTCGAGAGAGATGTTCATCTAGCAAAATTGTACCAAGCAAAGTCAGTGTCCCTCACGCCTGACTTTTGATAAGTAATGTGTCAGAACATAGGTCTGGCGGAGGCATGAGAGGTTGTGATCCCGGGTGGCAGGAGGAAATCCTTCCAGGGATCTCTGCCCTCATGGAAGCTGAACTTTTGACAGTTCCCTCCAGCCTCCTGTGGCTATCTACCCACTTGATCCTGCTGGGCAGCAGATGCTTCCTCCCTCACAGAGTAATTTCCTATGACCATTGCCTAGGTTTATCTCCCAGTTCTCTACCATTTACCATCAGTTCCTACCAGTCCCTCGACCAAAATCAAATAATTTAGTGTCCTCCTCATGACAATTTTATAGCATATATAAATCCTTCTTCATGCCAATGGATATTTTCAAAACAGCTGAGTCAATTAAAAACGGTATTTTAACTAAATCAGGTTGAATAAGTTCCCACTATGATCAACTGAGAATAATTGCATCATCAAGAAAGAAAAAAAAGAGATTCAACTAAGAGTAATTGATCTAATTGCCAAATGTCGATCCAGAATCAATGTAAGAATGAAGATAATGAAGAAATCAAAGTTAAGATTGATTTTGTAAAACTTACTCAAATCTACTAGGGAAAAATTTCAGATAATCCCAATTTTCAGTAAAGCAAGTACTCTATCAAACTATTTTAATGCTTAGTGATAGAGAATGTTTTATATTTCTCATTTTGACGACTTTGTTCTTTCAATTCAATTTCATTCCTACATTTTTGAGTGGTGCAAACTGAAAATCACTTCGAGCACACACATGCTCTCTTTTCTCCCCTCCCTTACTACCCCAAACACCAGCCATCTAAGCTGGGCCATATTCTCAAAGAGTTCTTATGAATAAGAAAGAGGCTCTTGTTCCCTATCTTTCACTATTAGTTCTTTTGAAGTAATTTTTGTTCACAGAATTTCAACTTTTGATAACCACCAAAAGTGGTTCCCAGAGGGGAAGGCAGATGGGAGGTATGCAAAGTGTGTAAAGGGGATCCCCTTAGGTGGTGGTGAAGGGAAATTGGGCTTTTAGTGGTGATCATAATGTAATAAACACAGATGTCAAAATACACAGCTGTACAACTGAAACTTTAAAAAGAACAAACAAAATAAAACAAAAACAAACTTAGAGTGAAGATGGGGAGTCAGCTAATCAGGTAAAGAGGGCTTGTTGTAGGGTGGTGGATGAAAACTAGGCTTTTGGTAAGGACCAAAATAGAGGATGCGGAGATGCCGAAGTATGAGCCTCTACACCTGAGATCTACAAAATGTTGTAAGCCAATGTTATTTCAATAGGTTTCATAAAAGAGTTACGAAACTTCATTAGAAAATACTATTAAAAAGGGATTTCAGCTTCGGTTGAAATGAAAATGTCTCAACAAACGAGCACCCCAAACATACTAATGTGGGCAGTCATAAGCATGCATTCATAAAATATTAGTGTCCTAGGACTAAGAAGGGAATTGGGTTTTCTAGTTCAATTAGCTCCTTTTTTTTTTTTCAGACAAGAAAATCAAGGTCCCATAATCTGACCTGCTCAGATTGTAGCCAAAGTTTCCCAAATTTCAATTTATTATTTAACTTTTTAAAACTCATGCTCAAACTGTTGCATATGGCCCTTCTTTTTGTTCTAATCACCTACTGTCTCAATCCTGGACAGTCAACAGTAAGCAGATGCCACATCACATAAACCAGCAGGAATTAGTAGAGCAGACACTTCTCTGAAGGCTCCTTGGACCTGGGGTCCTTCTGTCCATCTAGACCATACTGCGACTGACCAAGATAATTTAACTTGGAGAGCAGGTGAACCTGATGATTTTTTCCAAAAGACCACTTAAAAGCCAATTGCTTTCAGGAGTGTTTCTTTAATAGTGGTGTCCACTATAAAATTGGTGATTATTGCATGTCATTATAGGAGGCCAATTTTTATGTGAAAGATCTATTTTGTTGATTAAATGAAATTCTTTTTAGTGCCATTGGGTCACACGTAACATATGTCCAGTCAATTATTTTAGAAGTAGTTGAAGATTTCTTTTTTCACAGTAATAGTTTTTTTGGCAATCAATAGAGCTTTGAAGAACCATTTTTCTTGATAATGACCTAGATCTATTTTAGAAGAGTTTCCCCCCCCAAGATGGATAGAGTTGGGTCATGGAAAAGGGTGATCAAACATGCCTTATTGTAATTTTTCAAGAAAGATGGATGGTTTTGCATTTCAAAATGATAGCATAAAACAATAGTTTTAAATAACCTGGAATGACTAGAAACAAATGTTGGTTTGACTTGACAGTTGTCAAATAAAAATATTGATACTAAAGAAATAGCCATCCTTTTTCCAGGAAATCTCATCTCTTTTTATCTTACATAGATCAATAAAACAAATTTAAGCTACATGGTGGTCAATAATCTAGCCAGGTAGAAGACTCAATATTAGATATTTGGAGATTTAGTTTCAAGTCTATTTCTGACACACACAATTTTTTTATGAAACAATCATTAACTTTACAAACAAACTGTTAGTTTTTAGTACCATGTGTGTTTATGAAAATAAATGCAAGCTTATTAAAAGAAACACTTGTATTAATATATGTGTCTTTGCTTCAAGTTTGTGCTCAGATTAAAATAAATAATTCAAGTGGGCCATGAACCTTCTCATTTGACCATACATGCAATTTATACCAAATGTTGTTTTCTTCTAAAAGGGTTGAAAGTCTTATACTGAACAGACTAACTAGCTGATTGTTGATACCAGCAATACTTAAATGTATGATTTAGTTAAACATCTCTGCCCACCATATGAACACCAGCCATTCTGATCATGACAGAGTAACTTGTCGTCCTTTCCTGTCTCTTTCTTTCAAGTCTCAAAACAAGATCCTTGAGAATGTAGCAGATCTTTATACTTGATACCTAGGTGTGCTTGTTACCGACACAGACTAGAAGTGATAAATCTTAGTGTTTTTCCCCTTATTTTTTAATTAATTAATATATCTATTTATAATATTATTCATTTAAAAATGATTTTATTTCCTCCATCCCCCACTTTGTCCATCCATCATCACCATAGTCCCCCACATTCCTTCCCCCTTCTTCCCATCCCTCTCTATCCCCCTCCCCTGCAGAATACCTCTGGTTTATAATTGTCTGTTGTGTTTTGTTGTGTTGTGTTTTGTATTGTAATAACAGTACATCTTTTCCCTATACCTTATTTGGTTCTTATATTCTTCCTATAAGTGAAACCATTTGGTATTTTTCTTTTTCCTTCTGACGTATTTCACTGAGCATGATCCCTTCTAGCTTCATCCATGTTGCTGCAAATAGCAGGAGTTTATCTTTTATGATTGCTGGGTAGTATTCCATTGTGTATATAGACCACATCTTCTTGATTCAATTGTCCAGTTTTGGGCATTTGGGTTGTTTTCAGGTTTTACCTATAGTAAAAAGTGCTGCAATAAACATAAGGGTGCATGATCTTAGTGTTAGTGGGATACTTTGCTTACAGATTCCCGATCCAATGGACCAGACCAAGTCAGGCCTTGTTTCAGACTCTCATTACACCCAGGCAGAGAGAAGAGGATATTCTACATCCATGGAATTAAAGTTTCCAGAGACCACATCTATCTCATATCCTTGATAGTCTCAGAGGCTTCAATGACCTACTCTTCTATCCCCTGACCCAGGGGATCAAACAATCATCCTGAAACAAATCTGTTCCTGTGTGATGAAGGAGTGCCATGGGGAATTCATCTGATGACACAGACTGAGCATGCGAGACTATTGTGTGCAGATGCTTCTGCCCATTCCATAGGTTTCTGCTCAGTAAGTGTATTTATTTTGCAAATATTCAGTATTATGTAGAGATGTATTTAAAGTTCATTAAACTCCAAGGCATGGAAAAGAACAAAAAAGTCTAGAATCACTTCCAGTTACCCCTCTCGCTGCTTAATACACATCTGCTAATGACTCTAATGAGATTCCCACTCTGATACACTTCCCTATCTCAACCCCAGTGGAGAATAGGTTCATCCAACTCTTAAGTCTATTAAAGGTGAACACTTGATCTGAGAGAATGGCAAAAGGAAGACTGTTGGCCTAACTTCTAAATGCACTGTAATTCCCATTAGATATATCAACAGTTGATTCTAACAATTCTGGACCAAAACAAATGTAAATGTTGATACCTTGCTATATATATCATTGAGATCCTTTTCACCAGCTCCTGATTAGAAATGTTTTTAACATAATGTGAATAGACCATCTCTGCATTAATGCCAATAACATATTGAAACTTTGGAAATGGAATTCTTAGCACAACACAAATATCACTAATCATAAAGAAGTGCATTCAAGATGCCCAATAACTCCTGTGACATGCTAAACACAGTGGCTCCTGCCCTATATTTTCACTCTGACCATCCCAATGAATACCTCCTCAGAAAATGAATGAGTACTCTGGCTCATGGGCAAGGCTCCAGCATTCCAACTGTTGAAATCTCTGACCCTTACCCTAAGAGAGCACAGCATTCCACCATCATAGCTGAGGGGCCAAGAGCATCTTGATAAGGGAAATCTCAATGCCCATGTCTCTAGAAACTTGTTCTTGCTTATGGAACAGGAAATTCTAATAATTGAAGCCAAATCTGAGACAGGTCTCTAGGCAAATGATGACATGGCATCTAAATACTGTAGCCTAGAAAAGCTGAGGCAACCACAGGAAATGGATGCAATGGACTGCTTTAACATACACACACACCATCTAAATCTTGAGTAGTCAGCATCAAAGAGATGTCAAATTACAAAAACTGGCAGGGGGAGTAGAAAAGACACCTGACTGAGAACTTCTCTGACTTAGGAACTTTCTGCCCTTCCAGACCATTCTGCAACTGACCAAGGTAGTTCAGTTTGGACAGCATATAAATGCCTGATCGTATTGGTACCTAGGTATGACCCAGTCTTTTCCATCCTTTCCAAGATCTCTATTATCCTTAGAAAAGTGGCAGCATGTCCCAAAAGAACTATTAGCAGTAGCTCCTCATTCTAGGCATATGCTGGGCCCCTGCCTAAACCCTGATCTATTGCTCTATTGCTCTGCTATTTGTCTATCTGGATCCGTTTCCTAGCTTTGGTATCTGTTCTTATCATTTGGCAATGTTCCTTTAGGCATTTTTGGATCTTAGTTTCCTTCCTATTGTGGACAAATGAGGAAAACGATCAAATAGTAAAAGAATAAGAACCCCACCTTTCATCTGAGTAATGATGACGCATACTTTAGTAGTACATCCTTCCAGACACTTCCCAGGTGTTTTAGTACACACAAACACACACACCTTATTGTGTATCTTTAAGGAGAGATGAAATGACATATAAAAGGATGAATCATAGTGCTCTACACTCACTAAACACTTAAGTAAACATAAGTTATTGTTATATTTCTGATTTGTAACTTGCCTACAACACTCAGCAGCATAGAATGAATATACATGTTTTCTATACCATGGTTTTTAGTAGATATGAAGAATGCTGCATCCTCTCTTGTTAGGCATTGGTTGCTTATACTATTCTGCTATTTTCCAGTTAAAAGTTTATATTCTAGGCTACCTTTTTAACAATAGAAATGCTAGGTCAAAAATGTTTGCATAATTAAACTGTTTGAAGTAAATTTGCCTGCAGATGACAGAATTACAACAATTTATATATTTCCTTCAGCAGTACATCCAGAATGCTAATTCTTTCTCTCATTCTCTCACCCAACTTCATGAACTATGGTAAATTCTACATCTACTTTTGGGACTAAACTAACTAGAACTCTTCTCCTGAGTGTGTTTTGTTTAAAGGACTTAAATGTTGAGTAAATATAACTGTGATCCTTACAGATTTCAAGTGCTCAACTACAATGTTTAAAAAGAACTTTGCCTCTAAAAATCAAGGTGCTAATGGATGTGCATTGGTTATATAGTGTGCTGTAACAAATCACTCCAAGTCACAGTGAATTAAAACAACAAGCAGTTTCTATGGGTCAGGAATCTGGTTGCAACTTAGTTACTGTCCTCTGGGGAGATTTTATATATATCTTTCAGAGCCTGACAGTGTAAGCAGGAATTCAGTATATATTTATACTAAATATATTAAATGTGGAAATCAGAATATACTTCCAGATTTCTGGTTTCAGTAAATAACTGTGAACATCATAGTTTTTATTATTAATATGCAATTACTGTTACTTGCTTATTTAACAGCTAAAAGTTATTTTCTTACTTAATTTCCAATTTAAATTACATTTCATATATTTGTTATTCAAAGAGGATTTTAGTTTAATTATTTTTCTTCCTCTATCATACACAGCAGTCAAAATGTTATTTTTCTGTCGAATAGAATTTACATTAGAAACTTGACCTTCAACATCTTTGTTAGTAATTTAACCATTAGAAAATGTTAGTTTATATTAATGAGTGAAAAAATACAATATATAATTATGTGTTTCTAAATATATATGTAGTAATAGTTATGCTTATAGAGGTGTCTATGTGTTCAAAGGCTTAGATTATAGTATACTAAGATACAGGTAACAGTGGACTTTCTGGAAAGGAAAAAGAAGTTTACTTTGCCTGTATACTTCATCTGTCTTTTGAATTTAGTTCTGTATGCACAGTCTTAAAATTGACATTCTTAAAATTTGCATGCTATTAATAAGTCAATAGGTATATATGATGGTTTTGTTGAAATAAATATGTGACAAATGCCTACCCATTCTATTGTTATGCAGAGGCTATTTTTTTGCATAAAAATGATATAAACAAGTTATGTCCCAGATAAATCACTTTAGAATGTGCTGGGTTATAAACATGGTACTGTATCTTTGTAAGAATTTAATGTAACAAGTCATTTTTGGTATATGGTAGCTGGTAACCTGAATCCATTTGTAACAATAGAGTTTTGCTCTGTCTATTAATGTCCTCTATTTGCATGTTGTCTACACACAGGCATCAATTATTTAGTGCTCACAATTGTGTCTACACATCATCTGGATTCTTTGATTTCACATCCTGAGCTCCATTGTCACCTGCCTCTTATTAGTTTCCCTGTTCATTAACAGCTTCAGTAGACATAGCTATAGAGGGGAGACAAACCTCAAATTTATCTGTTATTGTTAATTGCTCAATTACAAAGGCTTTATTGAGAAATGTTTAAGATTGGTAATTAAAATGAGGTGTTTGAATAATTTTATTTTTTATCCCAAATTATTTCATATTTATGCATTCTATTTTTATTATACACTTCTTTTCTTTTGTGCTGGCAAAAATATTATCTGCATAAAGAATTAGTTTGATGTTTACTGGCACCTCATTCAACATTTCACAATCTTCTTCAAATCTCAGCAGTACAAAATGAAGAAAGTGTAGCAATAGCAGGTGTTAAAAAAAGACTGACCAAAGAAAGAAAATTTAATAATAATAATAATAATAATAATATATGAAAGATAAAGTTATGTGGGTGTAACCCAAGAATGAATATAGAAAAGCCAGCTGAAAGATTATTGCTCTAAAGCAAATAGTCCCAAATAAAACAAAGAACAGCTGTTCAATGAGCTTGCTAAGAGAACTGGGAGATATAAGATAGCCAAAAAGAGGAGAAGCTAGAAAGGATATCTGAAATGGTATGAGAGTGGGCATGTACATTTCTTAGGTACCCAATATCTATTGATCTTATCCCGATAAGTCTTTTAAATTGATTTATTTGGGTATTTGTTTCGTACCTAGCTTCAGTTCCTATAGTTTCTGACTCCAGAGGTGGCAGTGATGCAGGACTGGTCAATTACAGCATCATCTTTCTCCTGGCAATAGTAATTGGCGATCCAAAAGTCCACGTCAGGCCAGTTACATCAATAATATTAATTTGGAGGATTATATTTTCATTTTGAGATATTGCAAAATCAGATTTGCCCATTTCTACCAGTAAGAATTTTGGGAATTAAGAGCCAAAAGATTGTTCCATCATTTTGTTTTTGTGAATGAAGCTGTGAATTTAGCAAACATATGGACTGACAGAAATTAAGACCGGCAGAAATTGAATTCTTAACTAAACTAGCTACATTTGAACCCATTTCTGCTCCTAGACTTCTCAGTTACCTAAGCTAATCAAATAAAGTTGTTTTCTCCCTTAGAATAGCTTGTAATCGTAAAGAAAATGTTTTAATAGGCTTTATTCATATTAAGCACAGAAAGAAAGATGTTCTCATTGTAGTCTAACTAACCAATAGATACAAGTAGGAATTCTGGCTAGTAGAGGTAACTTGCCACTCATCTGTAGATTTGGGGAGCTCTACAATTGGGTGATAAATGCTAATGGTTTGCATGTTAAAACTGAGTAGCCCTGGATATCAGTATGTTCTCTGAAAAAAAAAAAAAAATCTAACATAGCCTTACTAAAAAAACTGTAGTAGGAAAAGATTGACCAATGAGAGCAAATGGATTTGAGAATGAATAAAAAGATGAATAAAAGGGCCCTCCCTGGTGGCGCAGGGGTTAAAAGCACAGCACTAAGAAGCTAAAGCCACTTCAGCATGAGTTTAATCTCCACCCTGGAGGTGACCCACATGGGGAGACAGACCTCTCCTGACCCGCCCACTGCTCCCCTCAGCAGTGTATTTCATCAGTCAGTCTGTTCTGCTCCCTACTCTGTCTCTGGTGAATCCTCTCACTGCCCTTGCATCTCTGTCCTGTACCCCAGTTCTGTATGCATAAATAAATAAGTCTTTATAAAAAAAAGAATAAAAACTTGAGGGGTATGGCAAAAAAGATTGTATAGTGAAATTCAGAGTAGAAGTGTGGGAAATGCAAAATTATTTCCATCCCTAATATAATTGAAATCTCTCTGAAAAGGGCAGTGTAACTGATGCCTGGAAAACATGGTAAATTTCACTGTGACATTGAAACTTGCTGAACTGAAACACTTTCTTCCATCACACTTGGAAATCATCCTCCTAGACTTGAACTTTTGGGAGAAGTTGAACAAGATCAAAAACTCTGAGTCACTTTCGTGATAGCTAAATGCCAGGAAATGATGACCTCTTAAGAAAAACTGTACAGTGACATCAGTTTGCAGTGGGTCACTAGGTACTGTGCAGGGTGGCAGGATTTTGTGCACTATCCTAAGATACTTCTTGCATGAAATATGATACCAGAACTCTAATTCTAACAATGTTATAAACAAACCTATGCAATTAAAGCCAAGGGCATGACTGGAAGCAGGGATAAGCTAATAAGATTATGAACCAACTCAATAGATCCTCAAGCCATATGATGACATCATGAAATTTTAGAAGATACAGCTGGCTTCCCGTGATATTTTTGCAGTTGAAAATATGTAACATCTGGTCTTTCACTTATCATTCTTTGTTGAAGTAGTCGTCATCTTAAGTTTCTTTTTTATCATGGAGATGTGTTCAGGATAAAAATAAAGTTAGACATTTTTGAAGGAAAATTTCATGTAATTTCAAGTGAAAAATAAGCAAAATCTAGTTACAGTTTCATAAACAATCTTTTTGCAAGGATGGCCGGGGCCTTGAGCCTTTACACTGTACTATGTAATTTTGTACTCTTTTGAGTATCACTAATTTAGTGAGCGATTGTCACTCAGGCAAGTATGGAAGATTCAATTCTATATTCTTTATCCCTGTGTATTTAAAAGAAGTAGTATAATATATGGGCAGAAGATTTTTTTTGGTTCATATCCTAATTTCACACTTAACACTGTGTAACTTTGACCAAATTATTTAATCTCTCAGTTTACTCATCTGCAAAGCAGGAATGAGGTCCTTTCTGGTGACCCAACGGGTTAAAGCACAGCACAATGAAGTTATCTGCATTACTGCAGCAGAAGCTCCCTGGCCAGGTGCTAACCCACAAGGCACAGCAGATCTCTCCTGTCTCCCCTCTCCCCCATCCCGCCCCGCCCGCTCCTCTCAGCAGTGTATTTCTGTCAATCCAGGAGGACTGTTCCTTGCTCTGTCTCTGATGAATCCTATCACTCCCCCTGCACCTCTGGCCTACACCCCAGCTCTTGTATGTATAAATAAATAAATCTTTAACAAAATCAAGAATAAAAATAACTATTATGCAATGACACAATCTATATAAAGTATTTATTTATTATATTATATATATATGTGTATATATATATATATATATATAAAAGCCCCAAATAAATATTAATTTCTATTAGTCATTCACTTAGCCAATATTACTGGAGTCCAAATATGTGCCAGGCACTGTGTTAATTCCTGGAAATACTTGGCCAAGAAGAAAGAAATAGTCTCTTAATAATTAACCGGTATGTAGATTCATCTCTGCTGTTTTCATTGTAAGGCAGTTGTCTGGTATTCATTTGCTCCATGCCCAGACCCTCAACTAAGAAGGTCCTGAGGAAGCTATGTTTCTTTCATCCAGTGTTAAAGATGAGAAAGCTTCTTTTCAGAGGCACCATGCTAAGAGATAAAGCTTAGTATCACTTCTGTGAAAATGAGAGTGCATTCAAAAAGAACATGCTCTTAAAAAAAAAAGTTCGGGCCCTCCCTGGTGGCGCAGCGGGTTAAAGCACAGCACTGAGAATCTAAAGCCGCTTCCACATGAGTTCGATCCCCGCCTGCCCCGGAGGTGACCACCTGGTGTGGCAGACCTCTCCTGACCCGCCTGCTGCTCCCCTCAGCAGTGTACTTCGTCGATCTGCCTGTTCTGTTCCCCGCTCTGTCTCTGGTAAAGCCTCTCGCCGCCCCTAAGCCTCTGGCCTGTACCCCAGTTCTGTATACACAAATAAATAAATCTTTAAAAAAAAAAAAAGTTTCTAGGTGGTAGCCATGATGTAGAAGGAATTATGGGTAAATATTCTAGAATCTTATTGGTTCCCAATGGACACACCTGAGGTCAATCTCAATGACTTCTGGCTTCATTTCCATTACATCTCTCTGCTTCCTCAACCCCTGCCACTGTCAAAACTGCCAACAACTTTTCTTTACCCCATGAGGTGTCATCTCCATCACACCACCTCAACGATGCCTCCAACGAGCCTGCCTCCTGCTGCTCCCAGGTGTGACAGAGTCTGCCTTCCAGTCCCTCACATTTCAAAAGCACATGGCCATTTGGAAATACGGCCATATTCAAGTCTGGCTAAAGTACTAGAAATGAAAGTAAGAAACATACTATAGAGAAAGGAAAATCTTATGTAGAGAATGGTGTTTGAGCTGATTCTGTCTTTTGATAGACAAAAAATAAGAGGGAAACCATCTCAAGCTACTGTAATAGCATAAGCTTCTAAAAAGGCCATAACTTTGCTGTTCTTTTAATAGTACAAAAATTCAAAACCAATGAAGGCTTTCAACATGATCTAGCCACTTATATCTTCTGGAAGGGCATATTTAGGTCATTTTTTTTTTCAGTATACATATGAGTGACAATTCTAGTTTTTCAAGGTGCCAGAATCTGAAAAAATAGCTTTTTTTCTTTTGTTTTTGTTCACTAGTTATGTGAGTAACTTGCTGTGAGAGATAGAAATTAAATCAAAGTTCATTATAATATATAGGGAGGAGAGGAGGAGAGAGCTATGTAGGTATACATACCCACACACAATACATACATAAAATTTAAAACAGTAATTTAGAAAGAAGAACCAATATGAATTTTAAAATGATTACTCTAATTCTAGAAAATGATAGCACATAGTGATGAAATCAGTTACTTCTATTTTCTGCTGGTATCAGCTACTGGATGTATCTTGTTTTGCATGCCAGAAAGATTGCGTTTTCATTTTAGCAACAAAAGTTAATTCAAAAATAACATATATACAATATTTGATCATTAATTACCAGCTCTTTTGGTGAAGACTTGATTAGTACTACTAATCCTCATTATTCACTTGAGCTTATAGTCGCAGGGCCTTTGATCCATAAGATATATAGAAATAGGACATGACTAAATGATATGGTTCAGGCTCGTAGTATTTAGATATGTCAATGAGAAACCTTGAATGCCATCGCAATAGCATTTCTTATCGCTCTTCACCAGAGTAGAACACAACAGAGCATGAGAAATGCATATGCCCAGGCTTTAACAAAGGCCTATTATCATATTGGACTTAGCTGTGCTCAGTTAACTCTGAAGGATCAAAATACAGGCAAATGATCCAATGAGTGCACATTATTGCCAAATGTTGTCCAAATTAAAGAGATTATTTTAGCAAATGTTTCATTAGTGTTTAACTTAACAGACAAATCACTATTTTCCCTGTGAGCATGTTTTAATCAAAATGGAGATGGCAACAGATGCTGTTTGATAGTTTTCAAATCTATACTAAATTTTTCCTCACCATCAAATGGATTTCAAGTTCCTTTAAAGGTGATATTAAGAATGCTTATGCCCAAATTATACAGCTCAGTTCACATCAGAGATTTCTTGCTATTTTATGTCAATTCTCTTTCACACATCATTCAAACAGGATTAAATTATACATGCTTTAAACATACAATACGCTGAAGTTGAGAGCCTCAGCCTGGCTTCCTGGGAAAGATTAATTAAGTGCATCAACTCTTTTCCTGGATAGAAAGAACCTGTAAATTTAGCTCTTTGATGCAGGGCTGAGCTATGCCCTCCTCCTGAAAAATAGGCTCTAAAGAAAAGTATTAATCACAGGTAGGTCTCTCCTGAAATCAGAATGTTTTGTTCACATTGGGTAATTGAAGAAATTTGAAAGTGGATGACTGGTTACAAAAAAAAAATCTTCATTGGAGCATCTCAAATTTCCACTATTTAATTCAGTCCTTGTGAATTTTCTATGACCTTTTCTGAGAAGTTCAACAAAATAGCCAATCTATTAGCAGTGCTTAGTATATCTGAACCATTGGTGTAGACATAGAAGTAATAAAATAAAAATTTTTTTGTACTTATTCAATAAATTAAACACTTGTGATTTTATAATAGCCTTTAGTATTGCTATAGGAAATTGAAAATAACTACATGTCTACTACAAATTCAGTATCAAAGGACACACGTTACTATTGTCAGTTGTAGCAGAAACTTGTTTCAAAGAAAAATTCTAAAAACTGACTTAGAAGTCTATAGGTGATTTTATTTTTCCTGAAAGCTGGGAAAAGAACCAGTATTTAAATTTGAAAGAGAGAATTTTTCTGGAGTGTGGATTGTGATTTGTTGGATTAAATTTTTCAGTGGCTTGGGCTAAATAATAGGGCATTAAGAGCCACAGTTTAGGTCTGGAATATCCAATAAGAATGACAAGAAGTAGCATGAATTGGTAGCAAGAGTCTTGGGTTATGAATAACATGCCCCAGCTCTACTAATACTCCTTATTAGTGTTGTGGAATTGGGACAAACTACTGAGATTAAATTGTGAGTATTTTAAAAATATAAACATAAACCGGGCCCTCCCTGGTGGTTTAGCATGTTAAAGCACAGCACTGAGAAGCTAAAGCCATTTCTGCATGAGTTCGATCCCCACCCTGGAGGTGACCCACAGGGGGGCAGACCTCTCCTGACACACCCACTGTTCTCCTCAGCAGTTGTACCTTATCAGTTGGTCTGTTCTACTCCCCTTTCTGTCTCTGGTGAATCCTTCCACTGCCCCTGCACCTCTGGCCTGTACCCCAGTTCTGTGTGCATAAATAAATAAATCTTTAAAAAAATAAATTAATAAACATAAACCACTGAGTCAAAAAATGATTCTTGAGAGACAGACTCACTATGAAAATGTTACAAGAATACTTTGATTTATGTCATCATTTTATTTATATGTAATCCTGAGAACAGATTTCTAAAATCTAAGTATAAATAAGTATAAAAAGATTCTTTCCAATACATAAAAAAGTTAATTTTTCTAGATAAAAAAGCATTGTGTCATTATTTAGTTCAATTCATCTTTCTTAGTAATAAATGAAACAATTGTTGGTATGTTAAAAAGAAAATTGGTGCATAAAAATATGCTGTTATTATGAAGTGACACTAAAGCACATTTTTTTAAAAAAGCATGTGTTGGTACCAAAGGTATATTTGGCATATTTCACTGTTTTGCTTATAACTGGTCTTGATGCCAAGAAGGTTATCATGGAGATGATAATAAACATCACTACAAAAAGCCTTGAGAAGTTCTGATGTGCATGCAAGTCATCTGGCTGTTAGAAAAATAAATGTTATTCTTTGGGAGATGTCTATATCTGCTTTCAAACGTTAAAATACCATTATAGCCCTATATACTAGCACATTGACAATCAGTGAAACTTCTAAACGAGGTAACACCTATAGAATATGATTTGATGGCAGGATATTATAGTAAAGTAGCTTTTCTAGAAGCTAATCAGTGATGACCACCGGAAATAAACATTGGTAAATTCATCATTCATCATCTAGTTCAATAATCACCTTTCCAAATGATGAAATCTTCCCTTGAAATGCCTTCTTCTCCTGTAACACCCACCTTAACAATATCTTTATTGAAGAACATATCAAACTAATTGTTAGCTCTGCCCTATGGGTGACACAAAGCAAGTAACCAGTCTCCTTCAATATTGAGACTATAAACACATAATTGTGGATGTGTTGAATGTATTCTGTATATAATAATCACAAGTATTAATTTGTAGTCAGGCAGTTTGTAAATAAGATTAATATTGCTTTTATAATATTACAAGTCTTAATTTATGTGGTATACAAGGGAATGACTACTAGAGTCAGCTTATTGATCTACAGCAACTATCTTACCATTCTAGTTTTGCCAGTCTTATTCACACACTTGGGAACGTCAATCCTTTGTAATAAGTGAACTTTCCCTCAACTCCACTCCTGGCTATTACTGAGAAGAGCAGGGATGGATACTGATCCATAAAAGAAATTGTCCATCGACTGTTCAGTATTCAGTCACATTTTCTTTTTTGAGAATCTAGAAAGGACTATGATCTCCTGAGAATGAATTGCATTTTCTTAGATCCCATGCATTTTATATCTGAGAAGTTTCTTATCTCTCAAGTTAATTGGCTTACATTTTTTTTTTCTTTAAAAGTGCTGTATCCGGGCCCTCCCTGGTGGCGCAGCGGGTTAAAGCACAGCACTAAGAAGCCAAAGCCACTTCCGCATGAGTTCGATCCCCGCCTGCCCTGGAGGAGATCCACATGGCGTGGCAGACCTCTCCTGACCCGCCCGCTGCTCCCCTCAGCAGTGTACTTCGTTGATCTGCCTGTTCTGCTCCCCACTCTGTCCCTGGTGAATCCTCTCACCCTCCGCATCTCTGGCCTGTACCCCAGTTCTGTACGAATAAATAAATAAAATCTTTAAAAAAAAAAAAAGTGCTCTATCCAAGAATAAGCGCATATTTGTACCCCAACAGGATCAAGAGACAGTATTCTAGTTAAGGCTGGTTAACCAACTTTTCAAGAACTAGAGTATAACGAAATATGATTGCAAAATGATATACTCTCTTTACCAAAGTTAATGGCCCTTGAATGTGTTATTGCTCATTTTATACTCTAAAATAATTTATGTGCCTCTGCAAATTTGAGTCTCTTTTGCTACAAGCAATAACTCCTAACAGCATGGACATATTGTAGTCTGACATCTAAAGACCACTTTAACTTCTTTCTAGAATCCTGTCCTGTTAACCAGAGACTGGGAAGCTGAATGTCACATACATTCCCCAAACTGTGTCTGGTTTCTGCTTTGTAAACAAAGGTGGTGGGTATGATCATTGGATTGACATACTGGATTGTTTTGGTGAGATGTCTGCTTCTTCCACAGAGCTGCAGAAGAGGTGACAGCATTTCATCTGCCCCTTCATTCATTCTAAGTGGCAGGTGGTGGGGGTGTTTCCACTTGGTTGTCCCACTTGCAGCTGGATATTCATCCCATCTATCATCCAAGTCTAGATCCTGGGTGCCAGCAAAAATTTTGAAATCTATGTGCTACATTATAAAATACACTGTTCTGCTTAAACCATCAAGAGTGAATTACTTTGCTTTCTATGGCCAAGATCGAAGGCCTGTGCAGTAATTAGTAACAGAAATAAGATGCTGCAAAGTGTAAGCAACACTGATTTTGTAGAAGTAGTTGCAGAGTAGAATAAGGGTTCAAATTTTATGTGGTAGTCAAATGTTTGGTTAAAGTATCACTTGCCTTCTTTGAAAATTGAGACTATTTACTGGCTGAAGGTACACTATTAAAGGAAATGGGAGAACAGACTAACAGTGTTCACATTTATTATTTTTTTAGAAAAATATTATAAATTAGAATAACTCAGACTAAAATCAAACCTTTGGAAGGAGACATAGAAGGAAGCAAAGATTTGCTAAGGGAGATATTGTCTGCATGGGTCTGCTAACTACTTTAATGGTGAATCCAGTGATTTAGAGCTAGCTGCATTGAAAAATTCATCTACTGTCTGCACCTGAACTGAAAAAGTTTTAAGCTGTGGCCATGAAACTACAGTCTTAGCAGGTGATAAGATGCTTGTCTTGTCATAATAGCATAGTGATGTTGCTGGCCAGAGGTGATGAGTTGTATTGCTTCCTCATCTAAGCCTATAATTTCAGATGCTCTCAAGGTAGCCATCATAATTTAAGGGCTAAGGGGATAGGCCTAACACCAAATCCAGTAAATAAAAGGTGAGAATCTGCAGGCTCAAAAACCATGTCAGGGCAAGACTTTTGACAATTGTATACTACTTTATATATGGAATAGAAGGGAAACAAAGAATTTCTCCTAAATGTTCAAAGAAATACTTTACCCAAAAATGTCACAAATCAGATCTGCAACAGTCTGTGATCATTAAAGCAATCTGTGCCCCAATATATGAAGTCCAAGAAGTCTCTAAGAAAAGCATTCACCCCCCTGCCCATTTTAGTTACATTTGCTGACAAATACTGGGGAGGATGAACCTCCCAGGGGTAAATCTGAGTGCAACAGAGGCCAAGGTATGAAGAAGAACATTGTAGCGACAGAAACAGGAGCTGCTAGGTTAGCCAAGCAAGGCACTTACTGCAATGCCAGGGCAGGAAGTCCTGGCTATTCCTGCTCAGTAGGTTTTGATAATTATCAGGGGATGGTGACTAATGTGTTTCTCATTCTCCTTTTTTCCAAATGGACAGGTTTATTGCCATGATCCTTTCTTCCTCTATCATTGAAAATTTAAATGTGCTGGTGACTAAAGCATTTCTTTAGTTTATTGGTTGCCAACCTAAAAGAAACCACATTTTGGCTTCTTGAAGAGGGCTGTATATCATCCAGAAATTTTTAGAGGTAGATTTGATAAGATAAAAGAAAGAGATTTGTGGTCTTGATCTCTTTGAGGGGCAGGAAGACTTGTCTGTGTTTGAAAACAAGCACTCACATGTTGGGTTGGGAAACCAAAGAGGCAGAACATGATAAAAAATGCTGCAGAATGGTGACTTTAAACTTCATCCACAAGTCACTCGATACTCTTCCTTCCAGATGACTTTCCTCTTAAGAATAAGCTTAGTGAAGCACTTCTCATTAATAGGATGAAGCAGTAGTATCCTGCGTTGAGTTGGAAGTTCTGGTCTGAAAGGACAGTATGACTTTTTCATTTTCTCTTGGCAAACTCCCTCTGGGAGGAGCTAACAGCTACATTGTCAGGATATTCAAGCAGTTTGTGGTGAGGACCCAAGGCCTTTATCAACAGTCATGTAAAGGACCCTTGGCAAAATTCTCTGCTTCAGCTCCAGGGAAGCCTCAGATAATTGCAGATCTACCATTATCCTGATTGTAGCCACAAGATGGTCATTGAGTCAGAAAAATCCAGTTAAATTGCTCCTGAATTCTTTAACCCCCAGAACCTGTGAGGTAATACTACTTTTTGGTTTTCTGCTACAAAAATTTTTTTTGGCAGTTTATTATGCAGCACAAGATTACTAATATCCCCACTCAGTATCCAGTCTGATAATCCTTGAGATTCTTGAAATCTCAAGATCCTTTTTTTTCTATTGTGAAAAAAGATCTTGATTTTGAGCATTGTTCAGAACTAAAATAGTATATCCCACACTGACTCTGGGTATAGTCAATGAGATCTAAACACAAATTGTTGCAAGTACTTTAAGGAAGAATGTGGCTATCCACATTCCTCCTTCTAGAAACACAAGACTCGAATGGAGCTTCATTAGTCAACTTACATCATGAGACAACTCTAAGATGAAAACCAAGAGCTAATGAAAACATAGAAGCAATCTGATGCCTGATGATGGTGGTAGCAGCAAATCAATGCCAGAAATGCAACTCTGGATGTCCATCTTGGTAAGTCATTGTTAGGGCCGGTCTCTTTTACTAGAAACCAAATATAAAATGGAGCTTAGAATTAATTCCTGAATATCTGGGTTTTAAGAAATAGAAAACACCAAGTTACCTAACAGGAGTAATCATTTATCTATATAAGAATATTTAATGCTATAAATTATGTGTTACATATCTGCAATAAGTCAACTTTGTGGGACATGAGTGATATATGCTGTGTAGTCAAAATTCTTTATCTAGGTCTCCCCTCAATCTCACATTGAAAAACCATACATTCTTAGTAAACTGAGTGTTCCTGATGAAATCATCCTTCACCTTTATAGTGCAATGTCATTAAAAATAATCAAGCAGGAAAATTTAATTTCCAAGATGTAGTTTTCTAGGTTTGTAGGTATATATATTACTTTGCTTTTTTTGCAAAGCATATCAAGCAATTTTTTTTTCAACTTGAGATTACTGTTTCCTAACAGGAAGAATATTTTAAACAAATTTTGCAGGAATCAATTAACCCTTGTTCAAACTGAGTACACATGAAATCAAGAATTAGGATTTTTATTTATTTGGTAGTAAACATTTAAATCTCAATACAAATGCCAAGATTCTACACTAGGCATCAACAGGAACATTTTCCCTCTTTCCTTGAATTATACATAAATATAATTGTACATAAACTGTTCCTACACAATCTAATATGTGACAGAGAAATTGCATTGTAATTTGCATATAGTGGGAACTACATATATGTATATTTATATAGAAAAGTATAATAGATATATATAGCAGTTTACAGTTTAAATCTATAGGTGAAAAATTATCTAATAAAAATAGAGTTTAGTTAACATCAGTCATTTCCATAATTAGGTATTATTTTGATTAATAAAATTTTCTACTACTAGGCTTCTGTGTATACATTTATATCATTAATCAGTGTGTGGTACTATTTCTCACCTGGCTCATTCTTCACAACCACTAACATAAGAAAAAATTGTTTGCAAGCACTTGTATAAACAAATAATTCCAGATTATTATAGCATGATGGGAATTTCTGTCCAAGTAATGAACTTTCTAACCATCAAAAAAAAAAAAAATTAACCAGATTTGACTGGCCAAGACATCTTACCCATGTCTTAGGGATGCATGTATACCCAACAGAGGAAAATCAAACTTAGTTTGGGGGTGGGTTAGAGAATTGAGTCAGCTGAAAAATGACAGTCTTAAGAAAGCGGTGACTAAAAATAGACTCATTATATATTTTTTTAAAGTCATACATTCCTAGAAAAAAAGCATTCAATTCTGCACACTGCTCTGAACAGATGCCAAGGAATGGGGATGATTGTTAATTTTCTCCCTGTTCCTCCCCACTCCTCAAGTATTACAGTGACCACAAAGCAAAGTGTCCACATTTATTACATAGAGGGGAATTTTGTTTCTTTAACTGTTAATAATGAGCAAAAATTAAAATTCACTCATTCTAAGCTATTCCATATTTTTGCATGTCTTTTCCCCTGACTAAAATATTACATCTGGTGAACAGCAAAGATTTAACTACCTCTCAAATCTAGAACACCCATGAAACTGGCTTTTTAAATAGAAACAGATTTTTTAAAAACAAGACTCTTTCAGTTCTCTACCAATCTTAGAAACTAACTTTCCTGAATATTGCTGCCTACTATATAAAAATAAGCCTTGTATTAGTCCTTCAATATCCGCATACTCCTTCACATTCTACTGCTACCAATACTGTGCATTCTGCTCTTGGTCCAGTGTTTCTGTATTGATAATGATCTGATCTTCAGACCCCTCTAAAAGACTCATCAATTTTGATTGAAGCTCTCAAATCATGACAGATTTGTTTAATCTGATGACTATCTTTGCCAATAGAATATCTAGCCAAATCTTGACAGTCGTTTCTTGTGTATTGACAAAAGGTCCACTAAGATCTCCATATGAGTCATGAATCCCTGCATACAGATAATCATATCCTGAGCATCATGTGTTTGTAAGTTATATGCCCTATGGACTTCATGAATCTATTGCAAAGTCCCAAGTTTCAGCAGCACTAAATCAACCCTGACATCATCATTGCCTCTAGGTCATCCTTTTGTGTCATGGTTCAGTAGATACGCTCTTCCAGATAGTGGTGGGTAAGAGTTCTGCTACCACCCCATTCACTTCATTCAGGAGGAAGTTATCTATGATGACTAATTACCATAATTTCTTCTAGACAGAAGGAACGAATGTTATAACTAGAAAGTATTTTATCAGAACTACCTCTTCTTCATATTGGAAATTCCATGGAATTTTCGTGGTTGTCATCATTATAAAACCACCATGACCATAAATGATTCTTGTCTGAGTGAAGTTCTTGTTTCTCGTGAAGTTCTTTGACCCCAAAAATTCTTGCAAGACTTGAATGGATCAAGTCTCAATCCACAAAGACACCGTCTTTATAGTATTAATAATTTGAGCATAATGCAGCATTACAACTGGCAGGGCTGTTGCAGTGGGCAATAATAATGGTAGGTCCTTTTCCAAGGTGTGGTTGTTTGTCTTCTGCGTTTCTCCAATTTTATAAATATGAGCACTAATGTTCAATCTATGCTGGGCCATTGTCATCTAGGACTGCAGCACTGACATTGTAGTCTGTTTTTGCCTTCTTTTCTAATTGTTCCCTTCTTGTTCTGAATTACAGAATGTGTAATTCAACCATCTTATTGTTTCTAAGATCTTCCTCCCAATAGTATGTTTCTCTTCTACTTCTGTTTTAGGATGCTCAACATTGGTTTTGATGGTGGGGAAGGTTTTCTCTGGTCTGTTTTTCTGTTTTGTTTAGTACCAAAATGGATACAGTGATCTATAAACAAATAACTATATTGTAAGAAAATGTTGAGATTAGCTCAGATAAACCATGGATAATGGTATCTTCAATGCTTTAGCCTGGAGCCAAAATAAAATTTGAATTGTAACACTTTTTAAACATTTACAAATTATTTTCTGATAGTTGTAAAAATTTTATTTTGTGAGAAGATAAAGTTTCTTTAGTATTTGTTTCTTCAAAAATACATAAATCCATTTAGATATAATTCATATGCTGCACCACCTACTCATTTAAGGAATACAATTCAATGACTTTTTTGTATAAACATACATCACCACAATCAACTTTGGAACACTTTCGTCACTCCAAAAGAAACCCCATACCTATTACAGTCAGCCCCCATTTTCTCCCAACCCATCCCCTAGTTAGCCAATATTATATTTTCTTTATGGATATGCATATTATAAAGATTCATATAAGAATACAAAATGCCATCTTTTGTGACTAAATTTTTTTACTTACTTATTTTCAAGTTTATTTACATTGTACTATGCATTGGTATTTGATTTGTTGCTGAAGAGTATTCCATTAAAGGATAAACTAGTTTATCCAGTCATTTAGTTGGTAGATATTTTTTCTCATTTTATTTGATATAGTGGGGAAAACCATTATGAATATTATGCATTATTTTGTGTACTTAAGAGTGGAAATGCTAGATCACATTATAATTGTATGTTTAAATTTTTGAGGAACTGCCAAATTTTCTTCCAAAGTGGCTGCAACATTTTACATCTTCACCAGTGTTGTGTGAGGGTTCGAATACTCTCCATCCCTACCAACACTTATTATGCTCTTTTTATTCTTCATAGTGAGTTTAAACTATCAGCTCATTGTGGCTTTGATTTGCACTTTCCTGATGGATAATGATATCAAGTATCCTCCTGTGTGCTTAATATAGATCATCTTTGGAGAAATAGCTACAAGATCTTTAAGTCATTTTAACAATTGGGTGTATTTTTATTATTGTTTTGTTATTTATATGTTTTAGATATAAGCCTCTTACTATATACATGACCTGTATATATTTCCTCCAATTCTGTTTGATCTTTTTCATTTTCTTGAAAGTGAAATTTTAAGCACTTTCAATTTTAATTTTGAATAAATCAAATACACCTATTTTTTCTTTTGTCATTCGTGGGTTTTTGTGTGTGTGTGGTGGTGGGGGGTGGGTGTATCATATCTAAGAAGACTCTGCATAACCAAGTTTACTGTATTTCCTACTGAGTTTTATAATTTGGTCCCTACATCTAGGTCTACGATTTATTTTGAGTTATTTTTTTTTTTTATGTATAGTGTATAGAGCAGAGCAAACTTTAATCTCTTTGGATGGATATCCAGTTGTCCCAGTACCATTTATTAAAAATATTATTCTGGGGCCCTCCCTGGTGGCGCAGCGGGTTAAAGCACAGCACTAAGAAGCTTAAGCCACTTCTGCATTAGTTCGATTCCCCGTCTGCCCCTGAGGAGATCCACATGGTGCGGCAGACCTCTCCTGACCCGCCTGATGCTCCCCTCAGCAGTGAACTTCATCAGTCGGCCTGTTCTGCTCCCCACTCTGTCTCTGGTGAATCCTCTCACTGTCCCTGCACCTCTGGCCTGTACCCTAGCTCTGTATGCCTGAGTAATAAATCTTAAAAATATATATATTATTTTTTCCCATTGAGGTGTGTGTATGTGTATGTTTGAGTAGTTTTGTATAAACTGTATAAGAAATTTGTTTTTTAAACTATAAAAATCTAAAATAGATATGTTAGTGTCTTTGCCTATTCTTTTGAGAGTCAAACAGTTGTAGAACGATAAACTTACATAATTTATTAGATCTCTTTCCTGTAGAGTCTTGAATGACTTGGGAAAACAGATATATTACTTTAGTTGAAGGTTATCTAAATAAAATCTCTAAAAATTAATAAGATTGTGCTTTTCACCATTGATTTATCATACAGATGTATGTTCATGAAAGCCTGAAAAGAGATTCTGTATATTCCTTTATGACAATATGGCTTAATGAGATTTACATACATAACTCATTTCTACATAAAAGGATAGGATTCATGTAAAATACAGTTTCAATTGTTTAGACATACTAAATTGACACATAAGCAAAATTGACAGGTTTTTCTTAGTTTCACTGGGATCTCTTGGATTGGGGGACACTCTAACTGTATTAAACATTTTCTTGTTTGAGGAAGAATGTATCATCTGCATTTGGATTTCACTGAAGTATTGGCTTTCTCATGCACAGTTTGAGCTGATAGTGTGAGATCATTTTTACTTATCTATTTTTTAAGATCCAGTTTTCAGGGTTCATTTTAGTGTAGGGATTGAGTGCCCTAATTTTGCCAGTAAAGGTTGGGGTGGATTTTATAGTCCACAAGTAACTGGGTATGAAAGAATTGAAGAGTAAAACTCTGGGCTTCAATAGCTAGTAATGACAGTAGCCAAAATAGATGCAGTTCTGTATTCGAGAGAAGACCTTACTCCTTAAAACTTATCCAGGCCCAAATTTATAGAGTTTTATTTCTGCCATAAAGCCAGTTTACTTTTACAGCCCACCACCAGAGTTGATAAAGATAGGAATAGTTGTAACTACAGTATGCTTAATGAAGATACAGTACATAAAATGTAAACTTTGTTGATTCTCTAATTGGCATAAAAGCCTAGACACAAGAAAGTGGCCTTTATAACACAGTGTAACAAAACACCAGTAATCACCACAAATAAAATTTTAGATAACAAGATTCAGATCTTCATCTGGCAATTTCCTTTAACTGTACCACTAGGTATTTCCTCTGAGCTTCTAAAGCTGGACTGTCCAATACCATAACCATTATTAGTTCAAATAAAGATGTGCTACAAGTATAAAAACCATACTGAAATGTTTTAAATATGGATAAAAGAATGTAAAATACATAATACATAATTTTTATATCATGTAGGCATTGAAATCCTGTTTTTGGTATATTTGATTATTGCAAATAACCTAATAAATTAGATTAATATATTAACAGCAATGTTATCTGTTTCTTTGCATTTTTTTGTATTTTTAAAAATATGACAAACAGAAATATTAAATATCTATCAATGCTGACATTTGCAGCATGCTCTATATTTTTATTCGACTATACTTCCCTAGATGTTATAGGAATGTAACAGTCAAACTACACTGGCCTTCCATCTGTACATATTTTTTCTCAGTTGTAATAGGTCTTACTCATTAGCTCATAGTGTATAATGTGGGTTCAATACTTCTCAATGTATATTTTTGTTTTCTTCACACCTCTTTACTATTAAGCAGTCTTCCTTTCTGAGAACACTTTTCCCACTCTGCCTACTTGGCAAATTCTTGTAACCCTTTAATAGCCAGTAGAAGCATTTTCTCACACTCATATTCAAAGTAGAAATACTTTATCCTCTGAACTATAATAATATCTACTGATGTCTACTGTTGGCTGAGCCCAGGGCTAGGTGATAATAGTATCCAAAAGTGAAGGAAGGGGATATAAACCCTATGCTTGAAATACTTGTATTTAGAGTTGGATACAGACAAGTAATCACTCAGTCATAAAATGGGGTGAAATATCTGTAACAGAAGAAATTCAGAGTATACCATAAGCATAATCTTCCTTACTACATCTTTGTGCTAAATAAATATATAGAAACTGAACTGTAAGTATCTGATTCCCTAGGAAACCTGGTTTTGTAACAATAGTTTTGTGTTTAGGTACATAAACCGATAGGCATCTTCTTCACATCACAATTGATCAAAACAAGAGTTGTCTTCAAAATACAAGTTACCAAACTGGCATTCATATATTACACCTATTTCTAGTATCCTTGTAATGACTCTTTTAGCCAGGAAATTTAAGTATTGATTTTTTTTTTTAAGAAACAAAGAAGAAAAACAAAAAATCCTGAGACAATTAGCATGCTTAAGTAAAAAATGAACTCCACAAAAGATGTGCCATTAACTTGACACTAATATACTATCAAAAAGAATTCAGAATTTCAACAACTGGATTTCTATGAAACTGAGAAGACAGAGGTGATCTACTTCAAGAAGTCATCTAGCATATGGCACTGGAGATTTTAATACTGTATCAAAGGGTGGGACCAATATTTGGCTTATTTGATTGTGTAACTTCCCTTATTTATTTATCTGCCAATCTCAGTGATCCAGAACCCAGTTATGATACACACACACACACACACACACAATGCTTTTCAAACTAACATTTGAGTAGTCTGAATGTCTGTTCCAAAGTCTATGCTCTAAGGTTCCTTATTCCATGGTGAATACATCAATCCCTTACATGGGGCCAATTTAGTTTTACTTCAGACTGAATTGTGACAGTGAGGTTATCTGGATTCCCAGCCTACCCAGAGGAAGACCTGCCAATCAGAGGAGGATAATATTAGAAGCAGGCACACGGGTGACAAAAAGGACAACAAATTATATTGTCAGCAGAGGAGACAGAAAAACTACAAAAGGCAGAGATAATCACTAAGTCCTAATATCCTGGAACCCTTCAGAGCAGCAATTGATAGTTTATATACCTCCTGGGGGCATCCCTAACACCTAGAAAGAAGCCCAGAACTGAATAGTGTGTTTGTTTAATCACTTACTACTGCCACTCTAATTACTTTTCATAAAACTATGAGTTTTCAAGAAAAAGCCAAATGAAGTGCAATAGTCTGCTTAAGAAAACAGAAACATTTTAAACATGTTTTAGAAAATCTTTGTATAACAATTTCTTGAACAAGTTTGATTCCTTAAAGGGTCAAGCTCAAATCATGTTGATCATCATTTAATTGGAACAGCTTATTTTCTATCAATCCCAGGCAGGACCGAACAGCGGACTTTCCTAAGTTGCTTTGAGCAGTTTCTAACTGTAGTATTTGCCAAGAAAAAGCTATCTATCGTGAGATTTAAACTAGATGAGATGACAATAGATTGTATAGCTGTATCACCAGAGTGATGTAAATTAATTGTCCTAAAACACATTATCACAATTAAACAAAGGACTCCCACTATGTGTGCTAGTTGCTGGCCACCTTAGGCATGAATTTGAAAATCTGCTCTCACTTTTAAATATTCCAAAATTCTCATTCATCTGTTTTAAAGGTTAAGTGGTTAAGTGAAATTCTAAATGCACAATAGAGCCATTACATAACAGATATAGCATACTGTTTTATGATTGGGATAGCTTTTGAAATTGCACTAGCAAGGCCATATTCAAATGCGATGGAATCCTCAGCATGAATAGGATTTGAAAACTTACATATACGAATATACATAGAATAGGCTATGAAAACCTACATATGAGAACAGAGTGCCCCATACACTCACATGTTTTGTGTAATAAGTGTTTTAACACAGGCATGCCATTTCTGAGTTTAGGGTGAGGTTAAGCTGCACTTTAGTGTTTTTGTATCAAGCAAAAACAATTTCAGCAACGGCTCTCATTTCCCCTGGTAATTTTTTTTCACGGTGAGTTACTAAATGCTAGATGCTGGAGTCAAAAAGAAACCTGACATCTGGGGAGGTGTTCAGGGGGTGTTAATAGTTCCAGTGAGCTCTGGGGATACGATTTTAAAACAGCAAATACTCGGAGAAGGGGGGAATTATGGTTTCGCAGGACTCTCTCCTCCCTCCACTTTCTTCACCAATCCATATCCCCCCCAATTTAGAGGCGGGTTCAGCGAGATCAGGCTGCAGAAAACCCGGAGGCTCCACCGTGCTGCCGCCCGCCCGGGCCTCGTGATGTAATTGTTATTTCTTATTTGGGGACTGAACCGCGGAGGGCTGCCGAAGAAGTGGCAACCCCGCTCCTTGTGCCTGGTCTGCTGGGGTCAAATTCTTCCCGGGGATGATGTGGATTCGCTGACAGACTCCGCTGGGGACTTCGCAGTGACCAAGCAGCTGCTCCCGAGTCCTACGTGCGTCGAAGGAGCTGAACAGGGCGCTCCTCAGGTCTCCTTCCCAGTTCTCTCTCGGAGTCAATCCACATTCATTCCAGGGTGCCTCCGGGGTGCTGGGCGTGGGATCAAAGTGACCTGGAGTTAGTCCCGTGCCCCCCAAGATTAAAGCAGGACACACAGATTACGAGGTGGTGCAAGTTGGGGGTAGGTGACAGGGACCCAGGGGACGCGTGTGGTGGGGTGGAAGGGGAGGCGGGAGACGCCGAAGGCGCTAGCACCCAGGGGGCCCTGGGGCGCGTCTAGGACGCCCGGCTGTGTCCCCCACGCGAGCCCTTTGGCCTGCGTCCCCAGCACGATCGCCCGGGCTCCAGCGAGGAGCTGTCCAGGCGCCTTCCGCGGCCGGGGGCGGCTGGACAGAGCCGGGAGGCGAGGGCACCGGCTCGGGAGCGTGGAGCACCCGCCGATCCCCGTGGACACGATGCTCCGGCTCCGGCCGCCCGCGCCCTGCCGCCGGGAGGGCTGGCGGGGTCTGGGGCGAGCGGCGAAGCTGACGGGGCCCCCGGCTCCCGCGAGCTGCCGGGACGCGAGCGGTTTCCTCTGGCCCCGCTGACAATGGGCGGGAGGGGAAAAAAGGGTTAAGAAACTTGGCTGAAGAGCTGAATGGCGTGGAGCGGCGAGGGGAGGGACTGGG
>NW_004567104.1:61200343-61259007 GCF_000260355.1 Condylura cristata | reverse complement strand
CGCGTCTTGGGCGCCGCTCGCCGCTCGCCGCGCCGCTCTCGGTCCTGCTGCCCCGAGCGTCCGGGGCGGCGCCGTGCTCAGCTCCCTGCCTCGCTCTGTGCTCGTCGGATTCTGGGCCAGGAAAAGGGACAGCGCCCCGGACCCCCAGGCCTGACCCGTCCCGTCCCTACTTGCCGGTCCCCTCCGAGGGCGAGGCGTCTTGGACCCCAGGCCTCCGCCTTCCCTCTATTCTTGGGTCAGAATCGGGGCGCCCGCAAAGGATGAACCCCTAGGATGTCCCGGGAGGCTTTGGGAGACTTTTCTTTCTTACATCCGTGACCTCCTGTCTAGTGACTTTTGTGGTCTTGGAAGCGTTTCCCTAGAAATATCTTACCCACCTTCCCATCTTTCCGAAGTCGTGTCCAAATTTTATCAGGAGTTAGTGTTCAGTCTGAAGGAACAAAGGAATCAACTGTGTCTTAGAGGCAAGGAGGCTGAGAGTCTGTGACACATGTTGATCTTTGAAGCATTGCATGAGTTTCTGCCTTAGATCGCATGAGTCGTTTTATTGGGTCCCGAAGAGAGAAAAGAACAAAATAAATACTTTAGACGTCTTAGAAATATTTTTCTTAATAGGACATTGCATTGGGGGGGGGGGATGCAAAGGATCCTAACTACAAAGGACTTCACTCTGCAACTAAGCTGGAGTTTGGCTCTAGGAATGTAAATGATTAAATGTGAGGCTTTGCAGAAAAACTGTCTTCAGAGAAAGAGAAACTCCATAGGGATCCAAAGTAAAAATGGTTGTCCGGTTGGCTGTATTTTATGAATGCTCTTTACATTTGGGGGAGGGGGAGTTATGAGGTAAAGGGCCCTGGTAATTCATTCTTTAAAGTTATGAATTGCATTGAACCTGCTTATTAGTGAATCATAGGGTTAGCAAGTGGGTGGCATCTTCCTGATGTGATTATTCAGTGTTTAATCACCAGTTTGCCACCTTTGTTGAGGAGACACTGAAATAAGTGGACTTTTTAAACAAATGGTACTTCATCTGCCTGGCACCTAAGTGTGGGTTACTGCCTGGAATATGTTGAAATGTTTTTCATCTTCCCTGTTAAGTTGCTCTAGTGTTGCCTTGTGGATTGCCAAGTGGGTTTAACTGGATCAGAAAGTAGTGGCTTCACCACCAATAGTAACTTTTCTCTGCTTGGAATTAGTTCCTAGAGACAAAGAAGGATCCACCAATGAAACAGCTACTATGAGCAGACTGTGAGGTTGCTAGTGTCTTTCATACATTCTGGTGGGGGAAAGTCTTCTTTACTTACTATGGAATGAATGTAAGAGTGTGTGCAATATATGTTATTTTTAAAGAAGGGACTGCTCATTGTTGATTTTTCTGCAGAAGAGTTCTCTATAATGCCGTTGAAGTAGTTGAAAACCATATTTAATGTCCATGGTAAGAACTATCTTAGATCCATAGCTTGCATGCATCTCCAGACTCCGCGAGCTTGAAGTTTAATAATTTAATCACCCTAAAGTGTCGTTAAGTTCACAGTAAAGAAGTGTTTGTAAAGAAGGCTAAAGGCTCTTGTGTCTCTTGCAATTTTAAGAGCAAACATCATGATAAAAAATAACCTATACCACCACCTAGAGTCTGTTTGTTAGTTTATTGCTCCTGAAGTTTGTTTAAATTGACATGTCTCTTGTGATTCGGATATAGCCAAAATATTATAAAGACACACTGGCTTTCAAAAGACTGTCCAAGAGAATAATTATTTATGTAATAAATAGCAAGTGCCAGTGTATATCTGTGAAATTGCAAATTATGACATATTGAGTCGGCCATTCTCCAAAGATACCAATCCAAACGAATTTAAAACAGTATTTTCTGTTTGCATGCCAAGGTAACTGAATCCTTTAAGATTTGCTGCATTGTTACCAGAGAGTGAATAAATTTTAACAAATTAAAAACTATTAGGACTGTTTGAGGTCCAGATGAACCAAGAGCAATGATAAAAACAGGAGTGTTGTTATCCCAGAAATTCCATAAACTCCTAAGAGAGAATGCAGACTGTGGGAGAGTGATGCTTCAAAGATGGGAGAAGTGAAATGGATGTGAAATTGAGTAATGTCTGGCTGGTAGCTTGCTGATAGTAAAGCAATCTGTTAAATGGGAGCTTTCAGGAAGGCAGGTTTGTTGCCATGTGGCTTATCTCGCATAGTCCATAGAAGTAAGGTTCCTTCTTTAACTGGTGTGACCTGAGAGAATGATGGCCTCCAAGATCTTTAATTAAATACCAGTTGAACACAGAGAACTAGAGCACTGTATTAATTCTGTCAAACATCACTATTTTAGAACATTGAGGACAACTAAAAATGAATTAACTCATATCTGAAAGCAGAGTTTTATGGGAGGTGACAGATGAGCCAAAATATGTCAATCTAATGGAACAAATAGGGAGATAAGAAGATAAGTCATCCTTGACTCTAGAAAGATGAGAGGGAAGAAGGTTATTAATTGTACAGATTCCACTGCAAACTAATACTAGAAGATGATGACACAGAAGTAATTCTAAATCAGAGTGGCTTAGGTTATATGACATTAATGGAATTAGACATTTAATTTTAAAAACTTAAGCTACTAGGAAACTTTAAAACCCATATTTTTAAGTGTTGTTCTGGAAAAGCAGTAACAGCCTGTGTGTCAGCATAAGAGATAAAGAATACCCAGAATAAGTTCAAATAATCACTTTTTCTTCCAAGAAAAAAATTCACTTTAAATTGTGGTAAGTTTAGTTTTTCTTTTAAGCCTTAGATTGCCTTATAAAGCGAGTTTTTCAAAGTGTAGTTTAACAGATAACAGTTATCTACATGAGCTCCTGCCCAGCACCCTTCTGGCTGCTGCCCTCCCTTCCTCTAGCGTCCCCTTGCTAAAACAAGTAGCTTCTGTATGTATCTTCCGATGTTTTCCTCCATGAAAATTACCTTTATTTGTAGCATTTTCCCTTCTTGACTGGTTGGGCTCTTGTGCTTTTCTATGTGCCCCTTCATATGATAGTTACATAATCAGGATGGGTTTTGTTTGGTTTTAATAGTGATTTACTGCTTCACATATGAAGCAAGACAAAAAAGCATTGGCTGTTCTAACAGAGCCCTTTGTACCATGTCTTTCAGCTGGAGAAATATTTTTATGAAAAGCAACTTTAGATAACTATTGAAAAGTCAAAGAACATTTTCACAGACTTCGGTGAGGTATACGTGAATTAAATTCTTGAAGACATTTCCTAAAGTTACAAGTTTTTGAGGGGAATGAACAAATTTATTTTGTACTATTTAGGCAACAACAATTTAGAGAAATGTAACAACAGGAGGGTCATTACAACCTGAGAAGGTAAAAATCAGGAGTGTCAAATGATGAAGCAGACCGGTGGAATGGAATTTAGGGTTATGTCCAGAGGTTGGAATGAACAAAAAGTAAATGGGGGTGAGAGATCTTGTTTTCTGGATCCTGTTTGCATCTGATGCCGAAGCAAGGAGCTGATGGTAATGGATTCACTAATAAAAGGCAGCTTTATTATGTAAATAGTGGTTTTTGGAGAGGCAACAAGAGAAGCCCCCATTTCTGCATGTGTAGACCTGTGCACACCTCTTAAAAATACAGTATAGAATCAGCATTGCGTACCACCAGAACACAGTCAGGAAGTTACACTTTGGAAGAAAATGAATTAATATTAGACTACCTTTTCTTTACTCTTTTAAGAGATCATGCTTTCCTGAGGGCTCACCCAACATGAAACAGTGCTGAGGTTTGGGTGTTGAAGTGAAGATCTCTTTCAGAGATTTCTTAGCAACTTGATGTCGATAGCATACAGAGAGAATGTTTTCTTTAAGCACCTTAATGTACAATTCAGGGAGGGGAATGTTAGGACTAAAGAGGTCTCTGATGTCTAATACGTGTTTATTTTCAACCTGTATTTTTGATGCCCATCTGTTGTTTTTTGTTCTTTGAAATTTAGTATTCAATTTGTTAGATGTTGAATATTTTGACCGCTCAAAGTAAGAGTTGATTTAGAACAGAACTTGCCTTTAATTTTGCTACAGCTATTATGGGTCATTTCAATTTTTCATAATAAATGCAAATACTGAGATAAGTAGGACATTATGATGATTGTTGGTATAGCACCTCCTCCTGTATTATGAACCTGGAAATTCAAATTTATCTTTACATTGTTTTACAAACACTACAATTAATGCATTGCAAAACTTGTGGTATTTTAGATTAGCAGTACACCCGAAACAATAAGTTTATAAAACATTGAGAAGAACAAGAATCAGAAATAATAAATGTGATAACATTTTACCATTATGTTAGGATTTTATTTAAATTAACACTTTGATTCTTGCTAGAAGAACATTTAGCCTAATAGTAAGAATAATACAATGCGAAGCAGTGAAGAATTTTCGAAGACTGGCAACTCAAACATACAGAAAAAAAAATCATTCTTTGGAGTTACAGATAAAAAGATACTCAATATTTACTTAGTAATGTTAGGATACTTTTAAAGGTAAGACGAGATTTTAAAGTAGACTGTTCTTGAAGGTAATCTTATAGATAGTTGCCTGTTAAAGAAGTTTTAATTAATCTGATTTGTTTTTAGTTAAATCAGGAACTCCAGAATATGTTGAAGCTTAGGCAGGGAAGGTGTTTGTGATGTCATCCATCCATCCCTGTCCTTCCCCCTCTGTCTTCTCTTCCTCTCTTGTTCCTTCCTAGCTCCCTTCCTTCTGTCTTTTCTTTTGCAGTGTATAGGACTGGGGTTAAAAAAAGAAAAAATACTAGGAAACTTGGAAATAAAGTTGGTTTTACATCAGGGTTAATAGTTGTATGTGAAATTCAAAGCCAACATGGTTCACTCCCCTCAGAATTTTTTTTTTTACTTTGTACACCTCAGGGAATAAAAGTTCTAAATTAAAAACCATCTTGCCTCTTTAACTTTGTGTAACTTTGTGTCACTTAGCAAAAATATTTTTAAGGATGGAAGGAAGAGACCCTTATTTGCCTTAAATTCCAGGTCACTGTGTGACTAAGCCTCGAGTTTCAAGAAATATTAAACTGGAAGCCTGCTGGGAATTTGAGTCATCAGCCTAAGATACCACTGGGACCAGGACACTGATTGACCTGATGTTGGTGTTTATTCAGAGCTTTGGTTGAAAGGAGTCTCTCACCCTTAGACTCCTCATTAAGAAAGTCATTTTTCAGTCACCTGTTAAATTATAGGACTACTCCTCATTTCCAAACCTATAATTTGCTAATGGGTTGAGGACATTTTAGGAACTAAGGAGTTTGGGAACTTGTGTTGTCAGTCTGCTTTGATTATTTTTACATTCTTATTACAGGCGGTGGGAGGGTACTAAGTAAAAGTCAGGTGCTTTGCTTTATGTATTTAAGAGAAAAGCTTAAGTCACATAAAGACTAAGTGAGGTTTACCTTGCAGTTGTTTGCTTTTAACTGTTGAGTTTGCCTATACTGTACATGACATGTGAACATGTCAGAAGTATACTGCACCTAACAAGTCAGATGATCGTTTATCACTGCAATTATAAAATAGGAATCACATTTCTATACAGTCCTAAAATGTGATCATTAAATTGTTGTGGTGATGTAGTGACATTGCAAATAAGAAAGCTTGATTTATATGGATACAAAGTTTGTGACTTTGAAGTTCAAGCTAAAAGGATTTCTCTTGAATTTATCTAGAAATTGAAAGATATGAAATGTTTCAGGCATTGTAACTGGTGTGTCAAAAGCACCCTTTTAAAGATGTTTAGGAGTGAAGAAATCTAATGTAATGGTAGGTTTATGCACTGGAAAATAAACAAATTAAGGGAAGGAAGACAGAAGAAGGTGGTGAACATCACAGAAAAAGTATTTGAAAACATTGAAACATTCCAAAGTGGGATATGAGGAATAGCCTCAAAATGAATTAATCACAGTTGCAGTTTTTCCCCTAAAGGGAATATTTACACAATGGGTCATGTAGGCACAGGTTTGATTTCTGAAAAACTTAAAAGTATTTCTTTTTTTTTTTTTTTGTTATTCCACACATACTTTTTTAGTTAGCTTCTACTAAATCAATGTATGGTACATATAAAAAAGAATGTTCTTTTATCTCCTTGGACAACATCTGTAGAATCTGTAGAACAAGGGGGTTAGATTTGATTTCTAACTTAGAAAATTCAGGCTCTATGCATCAATATGTGCTGTTGCTGGCAAATTCAGCTATAAAGATTCAGCGTGCAATTTTTTTTTTTTTAAGATTTGTCTTATTTATTTATGCAAACAGGAGCCACCCAGCCTGAGATTTTAAAGGAATAGAGGTGATTGGGTAAAAAACTTCTAAGTCCTGAAAAGTTGTTTAGTTAACTGGCTGTTTCATATTTTCTTGGAAAGGGAAAGGATTCATTGTGCCAGGCATCGTGCTGGCTTACAATTCTGTGACAAATGGGTGCCATTTTCCTCTTTTTTGCAAGTAAAGAAACCTAGTCTGAAAGATACCTGCGTAACTTGCCTGAGGTTACACAGCTAATTTCATTGATAATAATTTGTTTTTATATGTGAATGTGCTAATTTTTAAACGAAACTAGTCTCCATAGGGTTTTAGAAACTCATTAAAAAATCATGTTCCCTGGGTCCTCCCTGGTGGTGCAGTGGGTTAAAGCACAGCACTAAGAAGCTAAAGCCACTTCAGCATGAGTTCAGTCCCCGCCTGGAACTGACCCACATGGCATGGCAGACCTCTCCTGACTGGCCCGCTGCTCCCCTCAGCCATGTATTTCATCAGTCTGCTTGTTCTGCTCCCCATTCTGTCTCTGGTGAATCCTCTCACCACTCCCACACCTCTGGCCTGTACCCCAGTTCTGTATGCATAAATAAATCTTAAAAAAAAAAAAATCCTGTTCCCAACATGATAACCACAGAAATTATGTGGCCCCATTTAGATTCTCAAAGATCAGTCCCTCTTGGAAGGCGCTGTTTCCAGTTGAGGATTCTGAGCAGGTGATGTTCTCAGAGAAAACTGATGTTCTCCTGTGCTCACCAGAGGGAAATATAGTCATAAAGGGTAGCTGTAGTTGCTCTTTTCCCTCAAATGCTAGACAGCCTTTGTGAAATGTAGCACAGAATTACCACAGCAATGTTCTTTGAGGCAGAGAAAGCAACTGTGTTTCTTGATATAATTCATTAAAATAGCTTGTCATGGTCTAATCCTGGTATTCCCAAGGCTAATTATGTTTGTCCACTTCAAGGAGCAATTGTAGCGAATTCAGAGCCATAGCTCTTCCTGGTTGAAAAGTTAAAAACTCTTGACCATTGCGGTTCTTAACATGATTTTTTTCTTATTGCCCTACCTTCATCCCCCAGTAATTTCATTTTAAAAACTATGCGATGCTAATAAACTAATCTCTGTAATACAATGAGGAAGTTGATGGTACATTTATGAATTTAATGGAAGAAATTGCAAGAATGAGCTCTATTTGGGAGTCTAGAATTTGGGAGTGTACTGCATTTTGGGAGTAGGCTGTGATCAGGAAAGAGATTTTTGAGTGAAGGAAGTTTGTGGCACATAGTGTATTTGTAAGTACACATCAAGCATGTGCTTTTATTATTAAGGCCATGTGGAAATGGAGTTATAAACCTTTCCTCCTCTTTTTACTTACCTCATTTAAAATTTATGGAATTTTGAATTTAAAAGAATCAAGTTGAACCGTTCCCCCTACACTAAAAGGTATACTCCCCCTACACTAAAAGTATACGGTCAAATTGAAATCGTATTGGAGACACAAGGATGAGTAATAGGCTCATATACATAATGCTTCCTGGTATGCTTTGGGTTTTGAATTGCCAACTAAATGTTGTATAAACAAAAGGGTTCCGTATAAAAACTGCAAAGGGAATGTTTTACTATGATCTTTTATTATGAGACTGAATTGTACCTGACCAAATGAAGAAGAACTGTGCAAGTTAGAAGAATCTTTCTGGAGTTCAGATGCATATGTAAATGATTTCCATAACCTTGCCATGCTTTAAAGGAAAAAAAAAAAAAATGAAACAGGGCTCTCCCTGGTGGTGCAGTATGTCAAAAAGTGCAGTGCTTTCTTGCTGTCCACACCAGTGCAGCGCGAGTTTGGGCGCTGTTCCACCTGCTGCTCCCCTCAGCAGTGTATTTCAGTAGTTCTGCCTGTTTTGCTCTCTACTCTGTCTCTGGTGAATATTCTTACTCCCCACAACTCTGGCCTATACCTTATTTCTTGTATGCGTGCATACATGAGTAAATCTTTTTTTTTTTTTAAGTGAAATAGATTTAATCTCCATGAGGCCAAGGATTGAAAATAGATGTTTTTAATTCATCATCTCACCCCCGCCCCCCAATATCAGGATGTTTGGTGTTACTGAGACAATGCTCAATTAAAAAATGCTACACTTAACCTACCAGTTGGTAATCGTTGGTTGACCTGAACCAAAGTCATGTTTTGTGTTTTATTTTGTTTTTTAACTTTGCAATTTTGTGTGTGTGTAGCTTCCACCAGTTGAAGGAACTTTATGGAATCTGGATTTTCAGGCCGAATGATTAAATGGATTAAATGTATGGATGCTCTGGATAAAATGCGCTTGTCTTAGAGGTACCTTGTCCTACTTCCCTATTTTCAAACAATCATTTATAGAGTCATCTTGCTTAATGGAAAAACACATGCTGAATTTCCAAAACATTTATTATCTGCATTTACAGTGGAGGAAATTGAGCCCCTAAGAACCTAAATTCTTAAAACTCATACTGTTGGGCCTGAGTAGGCACAAAATGAGAGGCCAAGTCTTAATTTATTTCACATGTTCTTGTTTGGTTGCATTTGAAGGAAGGAAAGCTTGTGTTAAAGAGTAGTTAATCATCTTTGGTGAGGGATTGACATAGAAGTACAGGCTGACTCTTAAGCGAGGATCTATGATCATCAAACTGGGTCTTGAGAAGAGAAAGCCAACTACATCACCTGTTCTTGGAGTCTGTTTTCTTACACCAATGAAATATGGTCTTTAGAATAGCTTTATGATTTCTTTGGTATTCTAGTTCTTGGAATGTACTTGTAGGCTGAAAATTTAAAAGAAGATTTATAGTATCTGTGCATATCTTTTTATGTTGTGGCTTTATTTCTATAGGTTATATACCTTTTGAATACTTTTTGAAAATCAGTAAGGGGACTTCTATATTAGTAGAGTTAACACCCTTAGTTATTAGTGTAATCAGAACACGCATACACCAGTAAATGTTCTAAAACCATCAGTGAAGGTGGTTGTATCTGTTAGTTTAATTGGGAACATAGTGTAAAGTTTATGGACTTGATTCCAGTATTCTCTTGTGAAAAGGTAACAAGATGAGAGAACATTAGTTAGTAAGTGCTGACCATATGCCCTAAGACAGTGCACCTGGTTCTACCCTCCTAGAAAAAGGGAAAGGGAGAAGAAAATTAATGGTGTCTGTTTATGTGCACCACAGGCTGACAACATGCCTGACCTTGACAAGGCAAATTGGAACTGAGATGCGCACACATAGCATGGTGGACAAGAATGGGGGGTTCCCCAAGCCTCCAGTGCCTTCAGACTTTTTTCTCCCAACTCCTCATTTGGATAGTCACAATTGTTTAATGTCTGTCTTCCTCAGAAGACAGTTCCATGAATGGAGCTAATTCATCAGTGTGTTGTCAGAAGTGTAAGTACCTAGCACATAGAAGGCTGTTAGACAACTTTGTTGAACTGTGCTAGTCCCAACTATTAGAAAAATCTAGTGGTTAGGGTCAAGCATGAAGCTTTATGTATTTATACTTAACAACTGCTAATTATGTGTAACATACATACCTGCTGGTTTGCATTTTTCCCTTTATTTAAATTACAACTTATGAAAGGAATATTTCTTAAAATTTTCCATCTTTTCAGGCATATTAATTAGGAAGGAAAAAATGAAATTGTTGGTGGCAATGTAATTGCTTGGCACTTGAAGTGAAGTCGTTATGTAATGCTAAATTTCTTTGAAAATGTACAAAAATATACAAATTATGATATATTAGAAGACATGTTCAGCAAATGCAAAATCTTTTGGGAGCAGCATTTAATTTTTTTTAGGAAAGGAAATAAAATATTTCTATAGCTTTGTAATCAGCTTCTTTAGATCACTGAGTTACAGAATCCACCAATTTCACACATTTATTAGTATTGGGTTAAACTCCTTAATGAGGCCAAATTATTTTGAAGTCTCTGATCTAGATTAATTTTGGCATTCAATAATTTTAAAAGTTAGAACATACCAAGAATGATGTGATGGTTCAAAACTGAGTAAATTATAGGACAAGTATTTTATGAAGCTCTTTTATTGAATGTTAAAAATTAGGACTTGCTCTTCATGAGAGGTGAATTAAGTTAACATTAAGACAGTAATAAAAATATTTAAGATGAGTCTCAGAAATTTCTATTCAAGTTCTAAAGAAAATGCATAGATCATCTGGGATATATGTACTTATGGTATTGAGATTAAAGAAATTATCTTTAAATAACTTTAACCCAGTTTTTTGCTTTGTGGAACATATATATATATATATATATATATATATATATATAAAACTAAATTTTGTGCATGCTTAGCAGAAGTGGATTTCTTTTGTAAACAAGGAAAGCATTTCTAATGGCTCACATAGTTTCCTGTGTGTTAACATGTTTATAAATAAAAGCAAAAGGTGGTATGTAAGATAAAGAACTAATTGCCCCAAGAAAGTAAGTAGAAAAATTAGCATGTTTACTATTTTTTTTTAAAGATTGTATTTATTTATTCATATAGAACTGGGGTACAGGCCAGAGATGCGGAGGGTGAGAGGATTCACCAGAGACAGAGTGGGGAGCAGAACAGGCAGATCGACGAAGTACACTGCTGAGGGAAGCAGTGGGCGGGTCAGGAGAGGTCTGCCTCGCCATGTGGACTCCTCCGGGGCAGGCGGGAATTGAACTCATGCTGAAGTGGCTTAAGCTTTGTAGTGCAGTGCTTTAACCCGCTGCACCACCAGGGAGGGCCATGTTTACTATTTTTATGGTATATTCTACTTTGTTTTTTCATCACTACTTATCCTGAGTATCAGCATTGCCTTTTCATTGTTCCTTAGTGTCATTCAATATATTCTATACATTATTGTGAAATTCCTATTATAGTATTCCTTTATAAAGATATAAACATAATTTCTATCTCATGAACTGAGTCTTGTTACTGAGGTGTGATGTCTCATTTAAAACATTATTTGGGCTCCCTGATGTAGCAAGGTGTTAAGTCTCAGAACTATTAAGCTATTGCCAGCCACTGCAGCGTGAGTTAAGTCGCCAGCCACATGGTGCAGCAGACCTCTCCTGTCTTGCCCGCTGCTCCCCTCAGCAGTGTATTTCAGTATATCCACCTGTTCTGCTTCCTTCTCTGTCTCTGATGAATCCTCTCACCCTCTGTAACTCTGGCCTGCACCCCAATTCTTGTGTTCATAAATAAATTAAAATAAATCTTTAAAAAAATCCCAAATAAAATAACTATCTTAGCCAAAACCTGTACCAATTAATATGGTAGCCACTGGCTAGCCAAAATGATAGGTTTGTAAATGTCCTGGATTTCAAAGGTTTAATATAAAGAAACTGCTAAGTATCTCATTGATAGTTTTCATATTGAAACTGAAATTATAATATTTTATATTTATCACAAAAACCAAAAACATTTTTAAATTAAAAAATTAACATTTGTATTTTGAGATTAAAAAGGGGAGTGGGCCTCTATAATTATTAGATTACTGGTAATTGTGCCTGCTACAAATGTGTGTTTTAGCTTTGACTACCGATCTATTCAAGTGTTTTGCATTTTAAACATCTATTTCTGTGCTTTTCTGTTAATGCCAAGAAATGATATTTTTGAAGGCATCACTCTAACAATATGGACACTTTTTCTTTATGTTTTAGCTCTTTTACCATTTGCCTTTTACTCCTAAGTAGTAAATTCTGTCATTGGGTTCATTCATCATTTTAGCAAAATCTAAATGATTTTTGAAAATTGTATGTTCCATTTATTGGCATATTGTGTAACCTGTGAGATCCCAGGTTGCTAAAGGCAAAAATGGTAATATTAGTTAATATAAAGACTGTTAAAACTAAGTCTTTGGGCAGTCAACAAAAAGAATAAAATAAAATATGATTTTAAATCTTTTGACAACTTTACATTGCATTTTCTTATGAATCATGGATAAAAATCCAGATTTTGTTGCATATTATTAATCTCTAGGTGGTTTTATGTGACACAGTGAAAATAGTAAAACAATTTTTCAGTTGTATGAAATAAATGGACTGAAAACTAGTGGCATATGTTACTATCACCTGTCATTAACATGCCCCTGTAGTGGTAACATGTTAGTTTGGATGACAGTTGATCTTATTTTTCAGTGAATTGTAAAGTTTTTTGATTTTGTTTTCAGAGATTCTGGTAATTGTGAACAATATGTGGGTGTGTACATATATCTGTGGGTTTGTAAAAAACGTTTTCAAAAGATAACCACCTGTGGATTTGTCCTTTGAGGAGAAGTATCAAGCTATAATTGTTTTTTGTGGCTTACATCACTTATTCTCTTCAATATTTAAAGGAGCATCAGGGAAGAAAAGCATTGTATTTGGTGAATATTACCTTGTGAGTGTTGTGACCATTGTTACTTTAAAAAATAAAACAATGAAGTAGAGAAGTGCTAGGAAATTTTGATATTGGGAGGAATGAAAAATTACTTCTAAACTCTGTTGGCATATCCATTTATTTTGCTTTAGGCCTTTGCTTTGTGTAGTGTATTCCAGAGGGTGGTGAAAGGTAATAATTTGTGGTGAAAATATTAGTATCTTTAACACACTACCTGGTGGCTTAGCTATTAATCAGAGACACAAAATAAAGAATTATTTGAGCCAAAGATTAGATAGGTTGCAGTGTGGTTCTGCTGGAACTAGTGGGTGAGTCACTTAATGTTTTCTGGCCTCAGTTTCCTTTCTAATACAAGGATGGTGAACTAGGGCAGTAATTTGATTCATCTTGAGTCTGTAAGAATCAGTATCACTTCAAAAGTGAGGTTTTACTGCCCCATGCATTGAGTACAGGGTGCAGAGAGCTAAGGGCGAGGAGGATGTCCCTTATGATTTTTTGAGGTTGGCATTTAATATTTTACAGCAAAGTTTTTAGTTTAACATAATTGAACTTGTACTAGATAGGGTTAATAGGCTAGAACAAAAGGTCAAAGCATAAGGCATTAGGCTTAATTAAGGGAGAGCAGGAGTGGCAGGAGTGTGTGACAGTTAAATGGGTTTCCCACAGACTAATGTCGGTTACAGTGCAACCATGCCTCAACTTAAGTGGGTTATTTTGTGCAAAGGGCAGCAGTGATTAGCAGTTTGACATGCCAGACACTTCTGGCCAATCCCATCTGTTTTAGAGGTTAAAAAAGCACACCTTTATGAGCTGATGGATTGATTTGTGTGCCCGTCTGGTAAAGATTAGAAGTCCAAGGCCAATGCAGTAAATGTCAGTTATAGAATATTGTACTTTCTTAGTTGGCTCATTGTTTTAACCGTCAACTGTTTTATAATGGGGGATAACTGCTCTTTATGGAGTGAAATGCAAATGGGTGGGGGAACAGGTGAGATAGAAAAATATTTCCTAGCTGGCATTGTGAATTAGCATATTCTGTGGCAGATGTTTCATATGGGGGTATGGTGTGCTGTATGTAGGTCCTTGGCTTTGGGGAGTGTTTTTAGCCTGTTCCTTACAGTTTGAGTCACATTTTCTTTTTCAGGTATTATTTGAGCAGCTCTCTCAGTTAGAGAATTTGCTCTTACATATGAATGAATTGCTAAGTTTCTTTATTTAGGCCACTCATTTCAGACTGCTGTATAGTTTATCTTCATTTAAATAAGTATAGTATTTTGTTCACTGACCTCCTATGGAAGAGTAACAGGAAAAGAAAAAATGAAGAGAGATGTGAAGGTGCAGGGGTGTGTGTGTGCGTGTGTGTGCACTCTTGCTTTACGAGCAGGATTTACCTTGCTCACCTGAGATTGATGCATGTTGTTAAGATGAAGTCTAAACCTAGACTCAGACTTATTTCTTTCTTAAGCTTTGAGAGCTGTAAGACGGATGCCATTAAAATAGTTCATTTTCAGTTCAAGGTTGTATTCCATTGTACACAAAGGCTAGATTGTGGTTATAAAAATGACATTGAACATTAACATATTCTCCATGATCAAGGGAAGGAAAATCCAACTTTTATGTGGGTGAAAAAGAACTTTTTAAATATTGTGGTTATAATCAGTGAACTTTAAGAAAGTAAATAAAGCTTTCCATAACCTTATGAATTTATAAAGGGAAGCGTTTGAGAAGTAACAAAATGTTATAATCTTAATCAGAAAATTATCTTCAGTGTGAGATTTGAGACAAATGAAAATATAATCAAGGACACTGGAAACAATATGAGAAGATTCTGATTGGTCCTAGTGCTTTTATACCTGTCAAAGAATGTAAACCTTGAATTTCCTGTTACACATTTATACAGAATATATATATTATGCTAGAGCCCAGATTTTTTCTTTTAGAACAAAAATTTAAATATTGAGAGAAGATATGATAACTGAAAATTAATAATGGATCACTGAAGTACTAAAGTAGCTGGTACTTTAAATATATGTGTGTGTGCATTTTTCTTTAACCCCGTAACTTACATATAGAAATTGAGTACTTTATTTCTAATTTAGAAAGCACCAAGTGACATCCTGGTAATGGGATTTACTTAGGAATATCGTACTTAAACAGTTCTTTATAGAGTGGCATAATTGAAATGATTTGGCTCTGAAAACAAATTTACAGGGAAAAAAGTCAGTGGGTGTCTTGAGATAGATATGGTGTATTACCATACATCTAAGAGGTGTGATCCTGTTTTTTTGAATAATATGTGGTATTGTGAACCAATTACCTCAATAAAAATTTAATTCTAAGAAGTCTTGCCCCCTTCCACATAGAGAAGTGAAAACCTAAGTTTTGTAAACAAAATTTGCTTCTCTTTCATGCAATCATTTCTAAATTGCAGAAGACTTGCTAGAGTAGTATAAAACTGCTTGGGCAGTAAATTCATTGTGGGAGATCTAATTGATCTAATTCAGTGGACAGAAACTTCTTAAATGAATCTTCTGGTGAAGTTATATTAAACCTAAAGCAATTTTACACTTGCCCATGTAATAAATATTTTTAAAATACTCTAGATTCTAATCTTTGTGTTTTCTTCTCTTTTATACAGTAAGCTAAAATGCTAATAATGTCTAGTTGTGTTAGAACTTTAAACTAATGAGGAATATTTTATAGTATTTTAACTTGTTTTTCTGTGTTTTGATACATTCTCAGGTTCTGAAGAACCACCTGTCTCCTATAATCTAAATTACTGTCAGTAAATTTCTGTCAGCCTATTGCATTTTCTTTCTTTTACTGATGTGGTATTAATTGTTTGAGACATGTAAGGGCCGCTCTTTTAAACAAATTAGACGAATGTATGATTCTTTAGTTTAGAAAAAACTGAAAGCAGAAAGTCTTAAAATAATTAGCATGTTGGTTTTACAATTCTTGTTCTAAAATCATTATAACATAGTAACCTGATTTTAGTTGTTAGAAATTTTTATAATATAATACAAAAAGCCCTATTTTATGTTTTGATTTTAATTGTTTTTAAGGCATAGAATTGCTCTTTGCCTCAATTCAATCAAATTAAATTTAACAAGAAAACCATAATATATCGTGAACTTACACACTTCAATACATATCACACACACACACACACATATATATATATATATACATTTATCAGTAAAATCCGCGTGTGTATGTGGTATTCTGTATTTCATCCTGAGATGTCTGCACCTGTTGATCCCATTAAGCATGTGGTCATTCCTTATGAGGGAGAAAGAAAATGCTACTCCACCATCTAAGTGGATCATTTTTCCTTGGTAAATGCGTACATTTTACTTTTTTGTATTCTGTGACCTTGCAGTCAGTGACTTCAGCCCAGAATAGTTTCAAAGTCATGTAAATGAATGCAATTAAGGTATTGCTTATCATCTTACATAGTTCAGATGGAACCTTATTGGATAGAGAGATTTGTTTGCTTTGTGAGGAAGGTTGAAATAAGGTTAGATTTTATTACATAAAATGATTTGGTAATGTTTTTATTTAGCTGCTGAAAAGGTAGTGTCATATTAGGGAATGATAATGCTTTTTTATCACAAGGAGGTTTCTTCTACGTTTGTTTGTGCTAGTAGTTATAATTCTATTGGAAGGCAATGTTTTTTAACTAATTCTGAAATTTGGGGTACGGTCTTACACAGTCATGATTCTAGGTATCTTTGATTTACAGGTGTGGGTGACTTTCCCTGCTGCTGATGGAGCACAGCTATGAGCCACTACTAAAAGTATCTAAAGGATTTGTGTGAATGGTTAGTGACTGTAGCAGTTAGTGCAGGACCACAGACAGCAGGACTAGAGTCCTAGTTCACTTGGGCAGAAAGGAGACTAGCTGCACAAAATGGCACTGTCTGTGTTACAAGGCAACCCACTGTAATTGGGTGGCCTGACTGGATCCTCAGCCATGCGATTAAAGGGACTTGCAACATTCAACTGCAGGCATACACAAAAAGGCTAAGAATGGGTTTATTTACAGGAGAAAGGGAAAAGAATAACTCAGGGAAAGAGAGACAGAAATAAGTTGGTTAATATGTCCTATCGGTTCTGCTGACCTGGAATCCCAAAAACATGCTGACAGCCAGCAAAATACCAGGAGACGAGCTAGCCATGAGGCCACGAGAGCCCCAAAGCCCACCGTTGGTTTTATATCCAAACATCTCTGCTTAACTCCACCGTAAGGTCCCAGCAGTTCTCCCTTTGGTGTTGCTGGGATTTGTAGTTCCAGTGCTTGGGGTAGGGGTAGAATCCACAAACCCTCTATCTGTAGAATTTGTTCAGGACATCCTTCCCCTAACATCTCAATAGCATTGCCATAGATATAAGAGTCTTGCTGATGACAGATTGAGAGTATGTATAATGTCACTAAAGAAAGACAAGTATTCTTCATTGCAGTTATTTACATCTCTACCTCTACGTTCATGGTATTATTATTATTATTATTATTATTTTTTAAAAACATCCTAGACATTTTCCATTTTCAGAATTTTTTTTTAAAGATTTATTTATTTATGCATACAGAACTGGGATGCAGGCCAGAGGTGTAGGGGCAGTGAGAGGATTCACCAGAGACAGAGTGGGAAACAGAACAGACTGACTGACCAAGTATACCGCTGAGGAGAGCAGCAGGCAGGCCAGGAGAGGTCTGCTGGGCCATGTGGATCACCTCCGGGGCTGGAATCAAACTCATGCTGAAGTGGCTTTAGCTTCTTAGTGCTGTGCTTTAACCTGCTTCGCCACCAGGGAGGCCCCTCATGGTGTTATTTTTACTTCACTGTGGTGTATTAGTAGATAAATGCTCTAAGATTCATTGAATCATTGAGCAGGTATTCACTGCACATTGGCTTTGTGCCTTGCACCCTACTAAGTATTGAGGGAGTCAACAGTAAATGAATGTCTCACAATTACAGGGAGAATAATAATATGTAAGCTACAGAGAAAATGATAGAGAGGCATAGTGGTTCAAGAAGAGTCTGCTTCACTAGGATATTGAGGAAGCATCAATCAAAGAAATTTGATACCTTTGTACAGTTTGAAGGAGAATAATGGGTACTGGTAAAATGAATTGGTAATGAAAAACAGTTACTTAATTTGGGGAGGTTAAATTTCAGATTTATGGATTCACTTTTGGACTATGTTGTGAATTCTTGAAAACTTGGTCATAGGCTATGGTAGTAGGAATTGAGAATTCTGGAAATGTAAAGCAGATGTAATATAATGACTGATTTAAATGGGGTGCTGCTGTAGTGAATTCCTACTTCCTTATCACCAACCAGCTTTACTTTCTGTTGGCCTCTTGATCAATATTAAACCTCAGCCATCACAGTAGTAATATATAGACTGTGTCTCATGTTGCCAAAAACTTTTTTGTTACTGAAAGTGTAAACTTTGTCATATGTTGATGTCATTCTATATCAGGGATGACTCTCATTCTGAGTTTAATATTTTTTTTGTTCTTACTGATCTAGAAAAAATATGTAAGGTGTATATGCGTTGTTGACTACTAGATACATTCTAATACTTTTCTCAGAATCCTTCATGAGAATTCCTCTTCATCATTAAAGAAACTTGCTCACATCCTTGAGAAGAGGAGATAATGTTTATGTAGTACAGAGCAGATATGTAGTATATTTTGGCAAATGTTTTCATAGTGCAAATTTTTCCATTGGCTGTAGTCAACAGCTATGCCCAAGGAAAGCATGTATGATTAAGAACATTTTGTTTGCAATGAGTCTTTTCTGTTGTTTTATTGAGATGCTTTATTTTATTTTCTACTTAAGATTCTGTTGTAAATCATGCTGTCAAAATTCTTTAAGGTAAGATGCACTTGAAGTAACTCTTATTTCTCTTAATTTTCAGGGAGTGTTTGGATTGTGAGCCATTTCAGAACTCTGTTTTCAAGACTCACTATTTTAACATTTGGGAGAAACACATCCAGAAGGTACTGTATTTTGTCTCATTTCTCCATTTTTAAAAGCATAGTTAATTAAACCTTTACAATTATAAGAAAGGAACATTATTATACACTATTTTGTTGTTTATTTTTCTTTAAGTTTTGATATTGATACAGTAGTAGTTTGACACTTGTAACAGAAAAGAGGAATGTATTTCAGTGTTTGTAAATTCTGGATGTTTTATAAATAAGATATTTAGATGGAACTACTTTTGTCTATTTTAAAAATACAGAGTGTTTATATCTTGCCTTTTCAGTATTGCACTATTGCAAAGAATGTTTTGATTCAGAAATGAGATAAGAATTTCTGGTTTATTTGGGAGAATATGAAGTACATTTAAAAATCAGCCAGTCTTAAATCCTTCCTGCCTTTGTTAGCCCTGTCTACTAGTATATAGGGGCCACTACCAGCTGAACTGCCGTGAGTCTTCGTAAGGATTGATGAGTATAGTGAGCGAGGCCGTCTGACTTTGCCACTAAACATCAGTGTACAAATTCCTTCTTTGCATTATCACATATGGTTAGATAGTTGCGGCATAGTAATTCATTACTTAGAGACCCTGAGACTCAGGACTTGTGATACATTATTTGGCAGGTAGGATAAGCTCATAATTTGAGAAAATCATTTGCTCCATTTTTGTCATTGCAACCCCAAGGTCCCATGTGTTTGCACCAGCTGATTTGGTCAAAGTCAAAAGCCAACAGTAAAGACAGTACCCTCAGCCATATCCAAGATTTTGTTCTTAGAATCTACTGTTATACCCCCCTTACTGGCTGATTTGTTTGGAATAGAAATAGATGAAGTAAGGACACATAAATAATTTAGCAAAATAATGTATTTGTTAAAGTTGTAAATAACATGTTTGAATATATACTTCTGTGACTAGATAATTATGATTTATAATCACATGAGATAACAAAGGTCAGCTTTATTTTTTTTAATGTAATCACTTGTCAAGCAGTATGAATATTTAGAATTCAAAGAATATAGTCTTATATTTTCATAGTACATTATATTGAGCTTTTAAATCAGAAACTCTGTGTTTGAGATCATTTAGTATTGGCAAAGCAGTATTTTCTTCCCTCCTGTTAGTTATGGGGGTGGGCAATAGCAAATAAGAACTTTAAATAAACATAAGTAGAATTGTGAAAGAATTTGTAAATGAATCATCAACTATTAAATTTAAGTTTTAGTACTTAATACTTCATCAGTGAAAGTAATGATACAATCAGAAAATCTGAATTTGAAGGTTATTTTTTTAAATGAAAATAAGAATTAATGATTACAATATTATAATTAAATATTTAAAGAAGTAAACATTCAAATGGCTTATATGTATTAATTATAAAGATGACAGTTGTTCTTATAAAGCTGTTTTGAGTTACCCATTTATGGAGATTTATCATGTAATCACAAAATTAAGACTATGTTTGAATAGAATGGAACTGGTTTGGTTTTTTGTTGTTGTTGTTGTTGTTAAAAAAATACAAAGAAATTAAGTTTAGCTGCTGGGTTAAGTAGAAAGATTCTCAGGTAAATTCAGGATAGAAATTGGTTGGAAGTAATTCTTTGGAAAATAATTCAATGTCAATCCTTTTTTTGTTAGAAAAACTATTTTAAAAAAATTTACCCTCACATATAACTTTATAGAGTCAAATACACATTCTTCCTTGCTTTTTTGAGGATTCTTAATGAAGCATAGCCTCCATATTTAACGTCTTCCTTAGAAATCTGTCAATACTGCCTAGTCAATACTGCCTCTACCCAGCAGAAACCAGTCTTCTACCATGGGTTAGTTAAGTCTGTTTTTAAACTTTTAACAATTGGAATCATGCAGTATGAACTCTTCTGTGTCGTATTTTTTGGGTCGACATTATGTTTGTGAGTCACCCCTGTGTATAATCGTCCCCCTCTCTCATCATTTCTATTTCATTGTATGACCATTTCATCATTTGTCCCTTGTGCTATAAATGGGTGTTGAATATATCAATATTTCTAGTTTCGGGCTCTAAATAGGAATGATATGAACTTCTTTGTATACTTCAGTAGAAATAAGCATTAGTTTCTGATGAATTTAATAAACACAGGAAATGAATTACTGATTTGTGGAGTTACATATATATCTAACTTTAGTACATGATAGATACTTAGAGTAATTTTAAGGATGTTTACAAAATATCAGTGTATTTTTTAATAAGAGTTTATTATGAAATACTTATTTTTCTCCAATTTTCTGTAAACTTTGAAATTGTTTTTAACATAGGGTATAATTCTACTATCTTGTGGAAAAAAATAGTGTAATTAAAAAGAAATAGGTCATGGTGTGGTAACATATCTAAAGCGGTATGAACTTAGACTAACTCTGAATCATACACAGCTATTATAAATCAACCTCAATTTTTTTTATAATATAATAGTTTATTTTTACATCATTTTGTACTTTTTTTTTCCATCTCAATTGTAATCCCCATGTGTTTCCCATCACCGAGTCACCCGTGTGCCATCACCATAGTCCAGTGCACTTCTCCCCCCCCTCCCCCGTTTTTGATCCCATTCCCCACTCCCCACTCCGCCCCCACAAAATGTCTCTGGTATATGGTTGTTCATTATTCTTATTATTTTTCTCGCCTGGTCCATTATACTCCTGCAATGAGCAAAACCATTCGGTATTTTTCTTTTTATTTCTGGCTTATCTCACTAAGCATGATCTTTTCCAGCTCCATCCATGTTGCTGCAAAAGACATGTGTTTCTTTTATTTTGGTTGCTGAGTAATATTCATTCCATTGTGTATATGTACCACATCTTTTTAATCCAGTCATCTACTTTTAGGCATTTGTGCTGCTTCCATGTTTTCCAAATGTAAATAAAGCAGCAATAAGCATGGGGTGCAGATATCTTTTTGTATCGGTGTTTTTGTGTCTTTTGGGTAGATACCTAGGAGTGGAATTGCTGGGTCATAGGGAAGTTCCATGTTAAGCAGTTTGACAACTTCAATTTAAAAAAAAAAAAATATTTATTTATGCATACAGAACTGTGGTACAGACCAGAGATTGCAGGCATGGTGAGAGGACTCACCAGAGACAGAGTAGGGATCAGAACAGGCAGACTGACTAAAACACACTGATGAGGGGAGCAGAGGGTAGGATAGATGAGGTCTGCTGCACCATGTGTCACCTCTCTGACTGGGGATCGAACTGCAGATAGCTTGGTAGTACTGTGCTTTAACCCCGTGCACCACCAAGGAGGGCCCCTATTTTTTTTTTTTTTTTTAAAGATTTATTTATTTATTTGTACAGAACTGGGGTACAGACCAGAGATGCGGAGGGTGAGAGGATTCACCAGGGACAGAGTGGGAAGCAGAACAGGCAGATTGACGAAGTACACTGCTGAGGGGAGCAGCGGGCGGGTCAGGAGAGGTCTGCCACGCCATGTGGTCACCTCCGGGGCAGGCGGGGATCGAACTCATGTGGAAGTGGCTTTAGATTCTCAGTGCAGTGCTTTAACCCACTGCACCACCAGGGAGGGCCCGGGCCCCTATTTTTTAAAATAGTATAAAAATATAATCATAAATAATAGTATGTGCTACCCTAGTGTAGATAATATATGTTTATTTCATTACAAAGCAGGTAGTTTTTTTGGAGGATTTCAGCAAAGACTTTCCTGCAAGGCTATTTATAAGATTCTGTTTTTTATTATGCCTTTATATATTCAACACATATTGACAGACAACCATATGTGTGACTATTTGAAAATAATTTTCATTCTAACAGAAAATGTTATAAATTTTGGTTTATTTTTTTCTCTTTAGTACTTAATGGTTAAGAGAGCTACTGCAGTAGCTTTTTTGTTTACCCCCCAAAAAACCAAAACTGTGTTTTGTGTATATCTGGGTGGGTGTGTGTGTGTGTGTGTGTGTGTAGGGTGGCTGTAAATTATTTCAAAAACAGAAATAGGTTGAAGTTCAGAGAGGAAAGGAGTTTCATAGAACTAGCCTCTGAAACAATGAATAGTGTTGCACTTAAAAGTCGGCCCTGAAAAATGCAGAACCTTATGATCATGTTATTTAAATATTGGTGACTCAGAAAGAGAACAGACACCGAATTTCTAAAGAGGAGACAATGGTTGTGGTTTCTAAATATTATTACATACAATATGATTTGCAACTTGGATAATATTCTTTTTGACAACTAAGTAGGTTGGGAAGTTAACCTGTGGGTCACCCAGATGTGTTTAGACAGTCTATAGACAGATCCCCTACATTATAACCTAGGGCATAAAGTTCAGAAAATAGCCTTTATTTTAAATGTTGACTAAACTTTGATTCATGGCTTATTTTTCTTTTTTATGTTACAGACAAGAGTTCTGAAGATCCATGATTTTAATAGAAATTAACATTACCTGATAATGAATGTTATTAAGGTTATCTTGACAGGGTATTAAAATATGTGCATTGAGTTTGTATTAATACTGAATTCATACTAATTTGCTTTTTTCACAGTAACTTCAGGAGATAAGAAAAAAGTTTAAAAGCATAGGCTTTTCATTTTATTGACATACACCCATGAGTTTCTGTTAAGATTGAATCACATCATTACATTATTTGTTAGAAGGTCACAATTTAAGCCTTATCTGGTGACCACACAATGCTATTTTATTACTCTATAAAAAGACTTTTACAATAATATAATCCTCTTCATTTTGGCTACCTTAATATAAAATGGAGATTACCATACTGATCTTTATATAGCAACATTTTGTAAAATGTATATTTTTGAAATGTTTGAAATTTTCAGGTTCAAGCATTTAGACTTGTTTTTAGTAAGTTTAACATGATCACTTGTCATAGGCTTGTAAACTTGTATTTTAAAGGAATATATGTATTAGGGATGGAAGGAATCATGTTTTCTCAACTAAGAGAAGGCTGACATAGTTCTTTAGTTTGTTTTATAAAAAATACTTAGCCTTGCAGGTATCAGTGTGATGGGTGTAGTGTGGGAACATGCATTTGAAGAGGTGTGGTTGTATAGCTCTGTATTATATATAGTTTTGTAAACCATTGTCACCTCAGAAAGAAAAAAAAAAATTTAACTCAAATAACCTATTTGTCTTTTACCTCTTGTGAATGACACAAAAAACAGTACCTTCATGGACACAGTTTAATACAATTGTGTGGAAAAGGCTGGTCTTAGTCATAAGGTTTACATTTCAGTCATGACTCTCCGTGGACCGCTAGCAAATCATTAAATCTGAGCCTCAGTTTCCTGATCTATAAAATGAGTACACACCCTTCACCTCAGGAATAATATGCAAAGTAAGTAAGGAAATAATGATCATTGTCATCCTTGTATCAACAGGGAATTCTAATATATTTTTTTTAAGAGAAAGGAAAAAGTTTTCAGATGACCACAGTTACACCCTTTTATATTCTCTACCACACATTTGCATTTTTCTCTTTTTGCTTATACTTAATGGTTTTCACGAACCTTGGCCTATGCTTTTGAACTCTTTTCAAATTTGAACCAGTTAGACATCTGCCACCTCCTGACCCAGTTTTTTGCACTTCTTCCTACTCTGTTCTTCCAATACACACTTATTTATTTTTGTTGGGTGATTAAATTGGCTTCTGAATGTTTGAAACTGCCTAAAGGCCGATATTAATGCTAATTTATTTTTCCCCTTAGGGAAAATAATTTTTAAAGAAAACAATTAGTAAAACCTCACATGGATTTGATTTTTCTGTTATTTTATAGCAGTTTTAGGTTTTAAAAGTGATTTTGGGCCACATACCCCGTTTAAAAAGTTTTCGGTGTAACATATTTGTGAAGTTACTCATCATATATGCAGATATTTCAAAATTCACTCTTTCACTGAATCTTTTAGGTTTCTAGTTTTGCTGACTGCAAGAAAATAAAAGGCCTTGTGCCAGTTCTTACTGGGTCAAGATTTATTTTAAAGTATCACCATTTCCTTAGCGTTTTGATAGTTAAAAAAGTCTAGAGATTTTCCTGCAAAAAGATTTTAACAGGCCAAGTAAGGAAAATTCCAAGTGTTATCCTAGTAGTAGCAAAACAATGTATTGGTGAATTTGTTAATAGAAATTGCTAGAAGCTAGTCTGCCTTGGGAGTGTATATTTAAAGAGGCTTCTGGAGCTGCAAGGACTAGTAGCCATGTTTGTATATTTGACGCAGCTCTAAGCACAGACTTAAAAACAGACTGTTAGGCCTTCCCTGGTGGTCCAGCAAGTTAAAACATATCACTAAAAGAAGCTAAAGCCATTTCAGCATGAGTTTGATTCCCGGCCAGGGAGGTGACCCACATGGCACAGCAGACCTCTCCTGTCTTGCCTGCTGCATCCCTCAGCAGGGTACTTCATCAATATGCTTGTTCTGCTCCCTGCTCTGTCTCTGGTGAATCCTCTCATTGCCCCTGCACTTCTGGCCTGTACCCCAATTCTGTATGCATAAATAAATAAATAAATCTTAAAACAACAACAACAAAAATCTGTTCGTTTTCCCTGCAGTGATCAAGAGACAGCTGACCAAGGTGATTGACCTAGTACTTTGGGGACTTTGCCATGTTGTGGTTTGTAGGCTACATTATGGAAGCACACTGACCTGAGTTTGAATTCCACACTTGTCTCTTACCTGCTGTATGACTTTGAACAAGTCACTCTACCACTCTGCATCATAATTTCTTCATCCGTAAAGTTACATAATGATCATATGAGATAATAGATGACCTCACACTGTTGTCATTAACTGATATTTGCTCTCTAGTTAAAGGTAACCCTCCTCCTAATAGTTATTTTTGAAACCTGCATTCCAGAAAATGTCATCAGAAAAAATACAGCAGCAGTATATGTAAAGTTTCTTAAATATCTTGAGGAAATCACACTTGAGTCAAAGCAGTGTTTACAAAAGCCAATGGACTGAACTTGACTGGGTTTGAGACATTATCATCTGTGGTTTTCAGTCAGTGTGAATCCTAATTCTGCCTTTTGCTGTTGACTTTGGGCTGATCATCTTATCTTCCAAGGCTGCAAAATGAGGTTAATTTTCTAGGGTTGTTTGGAGAGTTAAAGGAATTAAACCATACAAGCTCTCATGCAGTTCCCATACATAGTTCATGAAAACTTCTCGCTGTTCTTGTTGTTTCATAAATACCCTTTTAGACAGAGTCTTGAGTACTTATGCAATTATGGTGCTTTTTTATAATGTAATGGTTAATGTGGAATTTAGGATAGATACTCTTCTCATTTTTATAATACTTATTCAGTTGACTTATGTTAAGATAAAATACTAAATCTCTGGTAGTCTAAACAGCATTACATTTACTATGGTCTGAATGTTTCTGTCTTCCCAGAAATCATGTATTGAAATTCCTCTCCTCAAGGTGCTGGTGTTCGAAGTAATGGTGAGATCTGTGGGATATGATTAGGTCACAAAGACAGAATCCTAATAATGGACTGACTAGTACTCTTATAAAAAAAAAAAAGAAAAGGCGCAGAAGACATCCCTTTCCGGTTCTGCCATCTAAAGTTTAGAAAAAAATCCAGAATCTCGGGCCCTCCCTGATAGCGCAGCAGGTTAAAGCACAACATTGAGAAGCTTAAGCCACTTCCGCATGAGTTCGATTTCCGCCTACCCCGGAGGAGATCCACATGGCGAGGCAGACCTCTCCTGACCCACCCGCTGCTCCCCTCAGCAGTGTACTTCGTCAGTCTTCCTGTTCTGCTCCCCTCTCTGTCTCTGGTGAATCCTCTCACCCACCGCATCTCTGGCCTGTACCCCAGCTCTATATGAATAAATAAATAAATCTCTAAAAAAAAAAAATCCAGAATCTCACTAGATACTACATCTACCTACACATTAGTCTTGGATTTCTCAGACTTCAAAACTAAGAAATAAACCTTGTTCATAAGCCACCCAGTCCATGGTATTCTGTAGCAGTAGCCCAAATGAACTAAGACGACATCCATTTTTTTTGATGATTCCATGATGGTTTTACACTTAATTTTGAGGTTATAAGATTTTCAGAATGAGGCACTATGATTTGTTAGGTTGATATACTGAAATCTTGAAGAGTTATTGTTTTGGAGAGTTATAGTTGCTCTTGTTACTAAAGATGTCAGAGTCTGATATTTTTTAGCCCTTCGATGCTCAACCCATCACCGACCCACAGCCTCGCTGCCCTCCAACCTAGGATTGCTTTAAGGATGAAGGGGGAACATACAGACTAAGGAATGTGTCCTCTCCCCCCTCCCCACCGCCCCCACACTGCCTTGCAGCATTTGTGTATGCCCACATATCAGAAACAATTATTTTATTTAATTCATCAATTCCTTATTTTATTTGGCCTTAGGACCTCCAAACCACCCTTCTTTCCTCCTAACTTGCTCTCTTCTTCCTTTCTTTGGATGAACATTACTTGTTCTGCAAATCCTGTTTAGGCAGATTGCAGGTTAGAGTTAACTTTATTAATTGAGTCTTGTTCTGAAGTCCTATATTTGGAGTGCCTTTGTGCTTGTCTTGTCATGTTTCTTTTTCTACTTGTTAATAAAGAGCAAGCACATTGCTTCCTCTATGAGAAAGTGCTTACTTATGAGAAAATACGACTTATATTAAGAGATCATTGCTTACCTATGAGAAAATATGACTTATATTAAGAGATCATGTTTATTGTCATATGGCATGTGTTCTAAGAATGGAAAAATACAGAAAAAGAGATGGCACCTAATATCCGTCTTCATTTTAGTTCGAAACTAAACATTGTAGGAAACTAAACATTTGGCAGTTTGTTATAACTAAGACATGAAATAGAAGACCTTACTATTTTAAATAGCTTAAACAGCAAGGGTAGATCATCTTACCCAGTAGGAATTTTGGAATATGGGTGCCTATTTAATTTTCATAATGATGTCATGGAGGAGCCACATGTTTTTCATTATTCTGCTCTGCCATCCTGAGTGCTTTGGTTGTGCCACTCTTCCTAGTCAGCCTTTCCATGCTACATTTTAAGTGGGGAAAAACATTTCATAGTAGGCATCATTGGCCTAGTTAACATCATCTGCTGCTGTTTAAACCCATTATTGGCAGAGTAAACATTATTTTCTGAAGTGTCTTGACCTATTCAGGATTCACCTTCTACGGGAGGAAGATGTGTATCATTCCAGCAAGTAATGAACAAGCACTTATGTCTTTGGAGGACCACCGCAGTGTCTTTTAAAGCCAGGGAAGACCGCAGTTATTTTCTGCAAACATTCTTTTATAAGATTCCAAAGTATAGACAAGCATGCCTCCATTCATTTGATATGTATTTATTGCTTTTCTATCCCAGTTATTTTATTCTAGGCCCTGAGAATAGAGTAATGAACAAAAGGGAAAACAATTACTGCTCCTTTGAGGCTTGCATTTTATTGGTGAGATAAGTAAATTAGGTAAATGCAAATAAATTACAATTATTTATCTTCCATTTCAATTTCATGGTATCTAATTAACAAGTGCTAAAGAAAATTTGAAACAGAGAGGAGAGCATAGAAGCAGAGTGTATCTCAGGCAAAGGGAGCATGGAATTTTAAATTAGTGTAGGGAAGAAGAGCTCACCTAGCAGATGACTTCAGTAAAGGCTGTGTTGATGTGGGAGCTAGAAATGCAATCATGGGGGAGACATTGGATGGGGCTTACTGTAAGAGCAAGTCACAGGAAGTGAGGTCAGAGGGAAAAGCCACTGGACAGTTTTGAACAGAGGAGTGACCAAATACATTTTCACAGAATTAGTTGGCCATTATATTAAATGGAGAAAAAGGGGTGCTAGATTAAGAAACAAAGATGCCAGTTAGGAGGCTATTGTAGTAATCCAGTAAAGGTGATGGTCACTTGAATAGGACTTTGGGAAGTTGTGGGTATTCTACATACCCCCAAGGTGTAACCCTCAAGATTCACTGATAAATTAAATGTGGGCTGTGAGGGGTAGAGAAGCACTTAGGATGGCAGCCAGGTTTTTGACCTTAACAATTAAAAGAGTAGGGTTGATATTATCTGAGATTAGAAAGAACAGGGACTCAGTTATTGACATGTTAAATTCGAGATGTCACATAAACAATTTATAGACATCAAATGAGAATGTCAAGTAAAGTATTGGATATATAAATACTTCTTAAAGACAGATCAATATATATATTTTTAACGGATGGCATTGACCATTAATAATAAGCAATGATTTTTAAAAGATTGTCAATCGAAAAAATAGCAATAATGAAAGAATAGGAGATAGAGAAATAAAGCATTAGGTGGGTGTAATAGCTTATGTTCCATTACACAAATAGAGGGAAAAATTGGAAGCAATTTTAAAATACAGGATTTCAAAGAAGCATTTAGAAACTGAGCAATCTACTCCAGTTTCAAAAATTGCTTGTTAAAATACTTGTTCTTTGAATTGGTGCTTTTTTTTTTTTTAAGATTTTTATTTATTTATGCATACACAACTGTGATACAGACCAGAGGTACAGGGGCAGTGAGATAATTCACCAGAGACAGGATGGGAAGCAGAACAAGCCGATTAACGAAGTACACTGCTGAGGGGAGCAGTGGGCAAGACAGGAGAGGTCTGCCTCACCATGTGGCTCACCTCCGGGACCTGGAATCAAACTCGGACTAAGGTAGTTGTGACCAGCTTCGCAGTGCTGCACTCCAATCTGCTGTGCCACCAGGGAAAGCCCGAATTAGTGCTTCATTTTTGAAGCCCCAACCTTGTTGAAGTTTTAAATTAAATAAAGAAATACTGGAACAAATATGTGGATTTAGTTTGTCTGTTCCCTAGGTAACATGACGCAGTAAGCCCACCCCAGTTCCTCACAGTTGTGCAGCCTGTAGTCAGTGCTGCAAACATTTCATTCAGTGGTGACTCAAGTTAAGAAAAAGAATCAGTCCAGTATATCTTACATGGGTTTATCATGCTGAGTGGCTTTTCTTTCAAAGAATTAGTCCAAGCTGTCTTCTAACCAGATTATTTTACTTGTTTGCGATTACACATAGTATGCAGAACACAGATTGTCAGTCTGTGTTCATGACATACAGTGTTGAGAAGCACTTTTCACATTATTGATACTCAGTACTTGATAAAAAATTTGGTTTAAAAAATTATTAACATAGCTAATTTACTTAAATTTTAAAATACTATGCTGCATGAAGTAGTATTACTTGATAATATGTTCTTTATAATACAAGGTTTTTGAGAAAACTGAATTAAAGTTGTTTGCTCAGATAAGAAACACAAGAGATTATTTGTTGGGAAAACAAATTTTACTCTTTAATATGAGTTAGGCTTTTTCATCACATTTCTAGCCATCAGAGTGAATATAAGATCACTAGCATATATTACCAATGGGGTAAAATGTTTATATTTAAAGGAATATACTATTTATTCAGAATCTAAGTATATTGAATTCAGTTTATTTCTTTTGTTAAGTATTTTTTTTTGCAAAATTACTATCTTCATGAGAAAGTTCTGCAAATTTGCTGTAATTAAGCAGCACTTATGTTAGTTTTGAGACCAAATTGATGGTACACACCAATTAGCCTCATTCTTTGGCCAAGCTATAAGCTTTTATCTACAAGTTTGCTTCCAAGTTCTTTGGCAAGTACCTCTCTATATACTGCTTCAATTTTTTTTTTTTTAAAGGACTGTTGGAAAATTATGTTGCCTAGCCATTACATTAGCATGTGTCTGTGCATGTAAATTATTAAGATGCTTACCAAAACAAGATTCTTGTTAAAGTAAACTCTGATTAGCCACAATATGTAATAGTTTGTTTTTATTATGTAAATGGGCATCCATTTAAGTTGTGTAGCACAATATTGAAATGATTTCCTAAAACCCACCAATCATCGTGTAAAAAAACTTTACTAAAACGGTTCTATCTCTCAGCCTGTCTCCTTGTTTATGACTTTGTCCCACTGTTCTCTCTGACCCTCAGATGCTCTTCAGTTTTGTGTTAATCATTTACTTTCCTTTGAATAATGCTGATTTTATCATATGGGTCCTTAAATAATTTAATTTTACTTTTTTTTGTACTTTTGTAAGAATGGACTCATCCTGTCGTCTTCTGAAACTTTTAATTCATTATTTAAAAATAAAATAGTGTTGTATGTAGCTTATAGTTCGTCCATTTCACTGTTGAGTAATATGCCATTACATAATTTCATATATTTCCCAATTGGTGGGCATCTGGATTTGTTGTGTGTTTTTGTTTGCTTTTTTTTTTTTTTAGCAAAAAAGTGCATCTATGTCTTTAGATATTTATATCAATATTGATATCTCTGTGTGTATCTTTTACAAGCACTGTAAATGTCAAGTGTTCTTTTAAATGTATCCTGTGGTGAACATGTGTAATGATTCTGGGACATACCTAAGAAAAGAATTGTAGGACTTGTTCAATTACGTGAGATAATGTCAAATTGTTTTATGAAGTTATTGGATCATATTGCATTCTTCTGGTAACATCTTTGAAGTCAAATCACTGTCAGAACTTGGAAATATCCGGTCTGTTAGCTTTTCTCAATTTAATGACCACAGAATGTCTTCTTATTGTGGTCTTAATTTGTTTTTCTTTATATTAATCAGGTTGAATATTTTTCCCTGTGATTATCCACCATTGGTATTATTCTTTCATAACATATTTGTTCTTGTCTTTTGTCTCTGTGTACTTAAATTGTGTTAAGTACATTTATTTTTTATATTTTATTACTTTAAAGTAATACCAGACTTACAAAAATGTTGCAAGTACAATAGAGGCAAATTTTCCCCATCAGATTTGATGCCCTATCACTCTTGAATAATCCAGGGTGTTTTCCTGTAAACAAGGACATTATGCTATAAACCACAATAACATCTAAATCAGGAAATTAACATTGATGCATTACTGCCATCTAATTCTTATCTTATTCATTTTTCACAAGTGTTCCCAGTAATGTCCTTCATAGCAAAAGAACCCAGTTTGCAAGTTGTTTTAGTACTATTTTGTTTTTCTTTTCTTCAATGATGAACAGTATACCTTTTTCCCACTATTATTTTCTTTTTATTGTAGTTTCCAGCACAGTGTTGAACAGTAGTAGCCAGAATAGACATCCTTGCCTTTCTTCCTACCACTGGAGAGTGAAAACATTCAAGTTAGTTGTAGGCATGGGTCCAAGAAAGGATGGGCTTGTTTGCACAGTGAACCAATTTATGTAATTTATCTTATTAATAGTATAAAGGATAAAACCACATGATTATCTCAGTAGATGCAAACAAAAAATCACGGGAACAGAAAAAAATGAAGAGTGTAAGCAAAATAAGAAGTAGATATGGTAAAGTGATGAGGGGAATCTTCCCAATAAATGACATTTAAGTTGATATTTACATAACCTGAAGGTCCTAGCCATGCAAAGTGTAAAGAACAGAGTGTAGTTCAGCACCTGGTATTGTACTTCGTCATTTTACAGTTCTAACACCTAGCATGTTAGAATAATGGTGCTGCGTCTCTAATATTTGTTAAACCAAATGGATAATTGTATCTTGCTCTTATAACCAGATTTTATCACTTTATATGTTATTAAATATTTTTAAAACATCTTTTAATGGTTGTGTAATATTTCTCAATATAGTTGTAATAAGGTTATTTAAATGTTTTCCTGCTCATAGATATGCTCCCTATCTTCATGAATCAACACATCTGGTGTATTCAATTTCATTGACTCACTAACCTATTTACTCATATAAGACAATTGAAAATATAAATCTGAGATACATTCACTATTTGCATGAAGAATGTGGCTCATGCACTTCATGTACCACTGGCAGGGGTTTTGCTCTGTCTGAACTTAGAGCATTTTAAATGAATAGTACTAGAGAAAAATCAAAATTTGTATTCCAGAGAGTTGCCAGGGCCTGGGACTTTTTTCAAATAAAATATATATCAGAATTTCAGTCCCCCCCCCTTAAGCCCTAATTAGTTCTGTAATTTTGGGCTACTTTCAGCTGAGGTTCCTCATCTGTCCAAAGGGGTGATAATTATCTCATAGGCTTACTTTAAGACATTATGTTTGTGTAACAGAGTCTGACACAGTAACTGCCCAGTTAATAAAAGCTCCTGTCACCTTTTATTTGTCACGGTCATGGGAGCGTTGATAAAAGTAGGTGTTCCTTATGCTTCAAGACCTCATCGGCAGGTATAGATCAGTTTATTAGTAATGTTGCTCTGAAGATGTTTATCTTTACTCTTGTTAGGGGTTGGTCATTTTCTTCACTGAATATGGCTACTGTGGGATTGTTGTCTACACATGTACCAAAAAAAGATTTGGTCAGAAAGGTGGTATTTTAAAGTACTATTAAGTTAGTTCTTTTGATATCAATTTCTAGGTTATTCTTTGTAGTGTTTATAAATATAGTTATGGTTACTTTCTTTTTCTAACTATAAAAAAAGCAGTATACTTTTTTGTTCCAAAAAGTAAAAAAAAAAATAATTGAAAATTGAACAATTAAATTTTACTTGAATTTCAGTGATTATGTAGGTAATGGTTGCCTGGGGTATAATTTCTAAGGTGAGGTTCTGGGATTTGAGAAATGTCCAAGGCCTGGCATACTAATAGGGATACTAGTATAATTGTAAATATTATTTTTGGAAAGTTTACATGCAAATTATTGCCTTCTGCGAGTAAAATATCAGTGTTTCCCTATTTATTAATGAATTCTTATCAGAATATAAAGTTATTCCAATTTGAGTCTAAGTTCTGTAGCTTGGGGCATGACACTTAACTGGCCCTGCTCTGTGTCTGTTTTCCCTGCATAAAATGGGATAATGCCTTCTCTGCTTGTCTCACTGAGTTGTGAAGATCAAATGAGGTCATGTCCATGAAAGTGCTTGGTAACTGGGAAAGCATGTAGCTTGCTAATTATTACTCCAGTTCGTCCTGTCAGACCTGCCCTTTCCTCACTGTTTGATAGGTCACTGGTAGGGGTGACATGATAGTTCAGAGCTCTGTAATGTGCACCACCTCCGTGGAGTGTTTATTTTATACTTGTACTAGGGTGTGGACAGTTGTAGTCTGTTGCTATTTTTATTCGTCAGTTTGTCTTGTTTATTACAAAAGTAATGCATGTTTACTATAAAGAAATTAGAAAATAGAAATCATCAACAAGGAAAAATAAAAATTACCTCTAAATGTAGAAGTAATTATATTTATTTTTGTATAATTTTAAAACAAAAATTCATTCTACTGAACATAATGTTCTGTTTCCTGTTTTTACCACTCTATATAGTAAGTTACATAAAATGATACACAGTAATTTCTTATATACTATTTTAATGGCTACATAGTATTCCAGCATGTAATATACTATGGTTTATTTAATTAGTTCCACATATTTTATTTTGGCATTTAATGGTGAACAAAGCAAACGGGAAAAGAGAATGGCCCTGTTGGTGAGTTCTTGCCCACATCCTTAAGAATGCAGGGCACACGTAGAGATTTGAAAACAGTTACACAGAAAAGGGAGAACCGAAGGAGAAAAAGAAAGTGAGAGAGAGAAAATGAACATTTATAGGTCAGCCAGTTGCTGGATGCAGTCTCTTACCCATAGGTGATGTCGACTGAGCAGAGACCAGGGTACACTCCAACGCCAGCTGAAAAGAGCTGGCACATGTGTGTTCAATCTTTCAAGTCCTGCGTGGCAGCTCTGCCCTTTGTTCTCAGCAACCTCCCCTATTCAGAAAGTCATGTTCATGGCATGCTGGGAGTTGTAGTTCTTCTTAGCTGAGATATCGGTGATATAGAGATGGGGTTGGAATCTGTAAAGCCCCTCCTCTGACAACTGTCCTCATAGACTGGTGCTTGGTGATCACTCTTTACTGTTCCTCTCACAATAGCTAGTTCAAGTTTTTTGCAATTAGGTGTGACATGTATAATGCCACCATTATGTGAAATGTTTGTACATGCCCTTATTTTTTTTCCCATTAGGATAAATCCTGGACTTGGAATTGCTGCATCAAGGAGCATGTAACACTTAAGACACATGATTACTAAAACTATTTCTAAATGCAGAAATACATTTACTTTTCCAATAATTTTGAAACCAGATTTTATTTTTCTGAACATTGTTTCCTGTTTTTTAATTACTTGATATATGCTACATTGAATGGTATACACTTAATTTATACATCTCCCTATCTGTAATACATAAAATAAGCACCAATAATCAATAAAATATTCAGCAAGGAGTTTGCAGCCATTTAAGATACTAGAATTTTTTATAATTTTATCCAAGTGTAATTGCCATTAAATAGATTGCACATATTTTAAGATGCACAATTTGATAAGTTTTGATGTGTATACACCATTGAAACCATGAACACAATTAAGGTAATACATTCCTCCTGCAGTCTCCATACCCAGGCAAGCACTGATCTGTTTTCCCTTCCAAAAGATTAATTTGCACTTTCACAATTTTATGCAAATGGGTCCTATACTATATATATAGTCCCTTGACTTCTGGCACTCAGCATAATTACTTTAAAATTCAATCATATTGGTGTTTTTGTTTATAGCATAATCTCTATTTGTTGCAGAGTAGTAAATATTTGAATCATTATGTGGTGGCAGGGTACAAGGGAAATATTCCCCAACCCCTGTAGCTTCTTCTAGGTTGGCAAATAATCAAGTAAATACCGGATAGGAAGAAAAAAAATTAATGATAACTTTTACACCTCTTTTATAAGAGAAATCCAATGAAACTGAGTAATTCATCAAATGGCTGACACCACTACCTTACTTATCTTCAGCTAGAGACCAAGGATGTTGGGGAGGAGGAAGGTCAGTCATCGAAGGTCACCGGCAAAGGCACAGTGTAAACATGGGCTTGAGAGGTCACCAGGAAAGGCGCGGCAACAAGGGCAGGCTGTTGTGCAGATCCATGTTGCTGCTCTCTCCACTGATAAGAGTTGAAGAGATTAGGTCTTCCATGTACAGGGAGGCAGACACCTACATAGGGAGACTTTCCTGTACACTTGGACTGCCCCTCACAAAGGGCCCACCTCCTCTTAGCCTTCAGCACCCCTCCTATGAAGTGATATTCATGCCAACAAGGCATATTTTGAGATGATCATTTGTGTTGCCCTCCACAGCATATACCATAATTCACCCACCTAATAGTAGACATTTCAGTTGTTTCTAATTTTAAGCTATTAAAATAAAGTTACCTTTGCACATTGGTGTGCAAGTCTTCCTATGTAATAAAGATTTGATATTTATCACCAGATTTTATGCTGAAAGCTACCATAGGTAGTATTTTGAAACAGGAAAAGATTAGCATGAAAGAAACTGTAGCTATTTCTTTTTTTCTTTTTTCTTTTGGTAATATACCTTTGGGAGGATTTAGAATTTTTAGACATGAATTGATTTGACAGAAAGTAAAGATCTTTTGCTTTCCTTTAATGAACAATCATAAACTACCCGTTTCTCTGTCAAATGGTCACTTCAGTATTGAACTTGAACATGAAAATGTAATGGGAACATTTACAAAACTTAACAAAGAATATTTCAGAATCTGGTTTGGAATAAATGCCAAACTATCTTTTCCTCTTCTCAAAATGCACACTAGACTGGAAGAGAGAGGAATCTGAAGACGCCAGATGACATCACAGCTACTTCTCAACAGCCTTCTCAGTTTCCTTTCTCAGAAAGCAGAGACTCAAATGTTGGAGACAGTGGTGAGAATATTTTCTCCTGAGCTCTTAAAGCTTAATCATTCTAACTTTAATGCATTTTGGACAATTATTTCTTAGTCATAAATTAATTTATAATCACCAGATTTGTATTTTGTCCTTTATCTTTGCAAATTATTTCATTGGCAGTGTGCTCTCATAAACAAGTGAATAGGTACAGTTATAGCTCTATAGGTAATGGAAAGAAGAAATATAGATAATGAAATGTAGTCAAACAGTAGAAAAGATTAAATAAGGAAGACTTGTGGATTCTTCCCAGAGGAAGAGCGATGGGAAGCTTGAAATAAGAAATAGCATTTGTATTAATGATATTTTACTTGTTTTTTTTTTACCAAAAACCAGACAAAATGGACACTTAATGTAAAACCTGCAGTAACAGCCTGATTTCAGGTGAAACATGTTATTTTGATGAAAATTAGAAGCATGTTTAGTTATTATATATTTTATATGCTCTCTAGCTCAAGGGATAATTTTTGGACTATAAAAAAACGATTGCCTCTTACACAGTATATTAGTTTTTCTGAGAAATAATACAATTATCTGATTAGTTTAGCACAGTTTAAGTCGTTGGGAAGTATAACAAAAAAGACAAGTGAGTCCCTAATTCAAGTTGGATTAACACTCTTGTTTCCTACTATACTACAATCTAAATGAATTTGTCATGTATTGGCTCTTGGACCTTATGTTGTGTGTATGCCCATCAGAACTCCTCCTAAGTAAACGGAGAAAAGCTCAGTGATTGATTTTTGTGTTCATAATTAGCTGTGAAGTGTTCACTTTCAACTCGCTGTCCAGAAGAGAGATAGCAGGTAGAACATGCTAAAAACTCCATTATTTTAGTGGGCCACAGTGTTAACAAAGGGAAATAGTAACTTCGGCCTACATCTGTCCTTCATTTCTATACATAGTGTGTTTCGGGTTGTGATAATGCTAACTCATTATTTTCTTCACAGTTCTGATTACATGCAGAAAACAGTGGTTTTTATTTTAATCATTCTACATTTATTTTAACTATTCTGCCTATCCTTTATGGAAACCTTTAAAATGCTCTATTAATTAAGTTAAAAGGGCTATAAAGTCATTTGTAATTATTTTGTTACTGGTCATTCTTCATATATTCATTTTTTTATTGAGATTTTTTAAATGAACCAAATTTTTATTTGTAAAAGTTCTTTCATTGAAGTATAATTATGTGTTTATGACTGATAGTCAGAAATCTGCTTTTATATTTAATGGAACGTAGTTGGTACTGAATTGCAATTATTTTACTGTTGTTAAAATGAAATTTATAACCATGAATATTTTTATGTTCCTCAAAGTAGAGTTTGTTAATTGGTCAGGAGCTTTGTGTCACCTTGTAACTAACAACTACTTACTATAGTTGGATAAATAAATTATAGATGACTAGCCAGCTACAGAATATATATAGTCAGTTAAGTTGTCCATGAATAATGATTTAGATAATTTTTCCAAATAGAAGTGTATTATTGAGAATGTATAGAGGATTGCTTTAAAAGTGAATTATTAGTGGTTATATCCTTTATATATATATACACCCTTATTTATATATATATATATATATACACACACACACACATGCATATATATGTATATATAATATTTCAAGATTTGAATATATATATACACATGCATATATATGTATATATATATATAATATTTCAAGATTTGAATGTTAAGTGTATTTTTTAAAATTAATTTAGTCAAACAGTTCTTCCTTTTGAATGAGGTAAATAACTTTGAGACACGTTGAGTCATAGTATATAATGTTTCCAGTAGTCCTTTTATTAGCCAGTGGACAGTGAGTTTACAAAAGGAAGTTCACATGTATCTCAGGAAAGCAGTCTGTAATAGTATTCTGTTGAAGCATTAGAATAGTATTCTATTGAAGCAGTTCTGTCAGAACCAGTATATTGTATTGTCAGAAAACTCATGATACATTTTTGCATGGAAAAAAATAAAGTCGTTGCTTTTCCGACAAGCCATTATTTCATGAACGTTTACTGTTGGCTTGTCTGTCATACAACTAGTCCCAAAACAGTCACACATATATATCAATGTCCTTCAAAGAAAAGGTTAAAGAGGTTAGAAAAAGGAAGAGAACTGAAAAATTGAGTATTGCCACAACATATATGCTAAGTATAAAATGGAGTGTTTATAAAACTGCTTAATATCTTAGACCAAGATTTATTTCCCTTTCTCACCTTGTAACTCCCACTTTGGAAACAAACAGCCATCCTTACTTAAATAACAAAATCACCCTTCGTGTATTTTATAGGACTTCTTATACTTTCTTTGCTGTGTTTATCTCCCTGTTTAGCATTTATTTGCTAATTGGATAAATACTGATGAAAAAGCAGAGAATATCTTGGTTACAGTTAGATAATTTGACCATCAATTTTGCTTAAACACTTGACTATATTCAATTTCTTGCCAGAGTTTTTATTATTACATCTCAGTTGCTCACTGGAAAGAGTTCTTTATTGTATTTTTTTCTAGTTCAATTGAGTTGTTGAGTACTATTCCATAAATATATTGTTAGAACTTTTATATCAGATATAGAAATATCTGTATAGGCCCTCCCTGGTGGCGCAGCGGGTTAAAGCACAGCACTGAGAATCTAAAGCCGCTTCAGCATGAGTTCAACTCCCGCCTGCCACGGAGGTGACCACATGGCGCGGCAGACTTCTCCTGACCCGCCCGCTGCTCCCCTCAGCAGTGTACTTCGTTGATCTGCCTGTTCTGTTCCCCACTCTGTCTCTGGTGAAGCCTCTCACTGCTCCTGAGCCTCTGGCCTGTACCCCAGTTCTGTATGCACAGATAAATAAATCTTTAAAAAAAAAAAAAAAAAGAAATATCTGTATAAAGACATGAAAATGACCACTGATTCATCAGATTCTAATAGATTGGGCTACCGGGTTGGTAAAGTGAGCCTAATTTTATGGAAGGCTTTCCGCACACTTTATAGAATACGCCTCAGAGTAATGTTTTTAATTTAAGAAAGTATTTTGAAAAAAGTGTTTAAACTTCTCCACAAAATTATCAGTGTTTGAGGGTAGATTGAGGGTCACCTCTCAAACTTGCACACTCTAAATGGGTTCTGCCATCTGCTGCATAAAAACAACAATTTCTCTAAGTGGTTAAAACCTTTAATAGAAAAGACCTCTGACCCTCTCTGGTGGCGCAACGGGCTAGGACGCAGCCCTGTAAGCTAGCTGCAGCCACTTCAGTGTGAGTTCATTCCCCAGGCCCAGAGGTGACTCACATGGCACAGCAGACCTCTCCTATCCCCCTCAGCAATGTACTTCATCAATCTGCCTGTTCTGCTTCCCATTCTGTCTCTGGTGAGTCCTCTCACCACCCCTATACCTCTATACCTCTGGCCTGTACCCCAGTTCTATATCTATAAGTATGTATAAATGAAATAAATCTTTTTTTTTTTTTTAAAGAACTTTAACAGAATGCGTGCCATGGAAAGAGAAGAAATTTTGAGATACCCAAAATTATCAATCCCCTCATGGGTAAATGCCCGGCCAAACAGGGTTAGACCAAAGCCAAGGTACTGAGGCCCAGAAATTTACCACAAGTCTAAGACACCTGGTGGGGACCCACAAGAAAGGGGTGGAGGGGGCCAGGCAATGAATGGAGCAAATTGAAACATAAATTAAGTAAATGGCTGCCAATGTTGGCTTCTCCATGTGTCTCAGCCCTATATCTCTTCCATGTCCCCAAACCCCTGGTAGAGGTCCAAGACGGAGAAACAAACAGGACTTCACCTGCCTCGGCTCCATTTGCTTCCCTCTGGCTCCTTTCTCAAATCCTTTTGAGCTTCCTTTCACCACTGAGCTCCACCCTTTTTTAGGTGAGCCAGAGCACATGAAGCCTCCCCTTTTTTGGTTATTCTGTTACAATATCAAAATCAATCCAGAATCTGATTGAGTCACTTTAGTTGGAATTAATTCCCAAAAACTAACTTGGCTATCACACTGATAACTGGCCTGGCTTTGTGGACAGCAGGGCAAGAGAGTTTCGATGGTGGACTCAGAGGAAACTTTATTAATTTCCAGTGTTGTTCCCTGTCAGAGTTCATTTCCTCTTCCAGAGGTCTTGTGTTCCTAGGCCCTGACACTAACGTCCTTGCCCCAGTCTCTCATAGCTACCAGTTCTTCCTAAAGCTCCAGTTTGCTGGTTTTACTTCCCTGACCAGTTTGGTGGTCCTGATAGACTGCCCATAGCAGAGGAACAAGCCTTCCTTTATCAAGCTTAATTTATCCTGTCATGGCAAACAATATAATTAACATTTTTCTGAATTTAGTATCTTTAAAGGACTGATTTCCTTAAACCTTTTACTGAATACCTTGATTGAAATATATCCAACATGATCTTGGGAGGACAACTCAGGTTTTCTTCTCTCCCATGGAAAATTTCAAATGAAATAGTAAAAATTGGCACTCCCTTGTGGCACAGTGGATTAAAGTGCAGCACTACAAAACTAGCTGCAGCCACTTCAACAGGAGTTAGATCCCTGGCCGGGGAGGTGACCCACATCGCGCGGCAGACCTCTCCTGACGCTCCTTCTGCTCCCCTCAGCAGTGTACTTCATCGTTCTGCCTGTTCTGCTCCCCACTCTGTCTCTGGTGAATCCTCTTACCACCCCCGTACCTCTGGCCTGTACCCCAGTTCTGTAAGCATAAATAAAATAAATCTTAAAAGAAAAAGAAAAGAAATAGTAAAAATTACTTAAAAATGTATCTATCAGTTTCAGTTCACTTTCTCATACACCCTCTGATCTTTTTCACTTAAATTAACTGTGGTAAACCTGATATTCTCCTTGATTCTCTGCTACATTTGCAGTTCAACCCTGTGGCCTGTGGTTTGCACATCTAAAATTGGTATGATTCTAACAGAGCTTATTATGCATTTTATTTAGATAAATAGAGCTTCCCCATTCTGGATTAGAGATAAACTAGTAATTTTCAAACTTCCTTTATTTTCTTTTTTAAATTTATTTATGGAAAGATGATTGTGATAGTAAAGTCTATGCAAGGTTCTGGTGTTTTCTTCTGCTTTTGCCACTGTTCTTCCCTGCCATTTTGCAGCTTCTTCTCTAAGCTTCTCAGAGTATCTGTGGTGCAGGTACAACTTTTGACTGGTTTTATGCTTTTTTTTTTTTTCCCTGTAAATCACATTTATTTTATTTTTTAAAAGCTGCAGTCTGGCATATGGAAATGAAGAAACAGACATATAAATTGTAAATTCAAAGTTTTCAATATTAAATTTAACATACCAGAAATTACTGTCAAATTCTATAAATATTTCTAAGTACTCACAGTTCCTGTTTTTTGAATATAGTATTTCAAGATTCTAGAATTTACCTATGTACTGCTGCATTTCCTTGCTGGACCTGATTCTTCTCTCACTTGTCTAGAAGTTGCTTTTTAACTTCTTCTCTGGTAGCAAAGGCTTGAGTCTTACTAGAGTCAACCTCCATGTCGCCTTTATGAAGTACCTTCACTGGAAAAATGTTGCTTTCACCTAAATTTCTCCCCAAAATTTGTCTTTCCATGCTTTTCTGTTTTTATCATATCTTCTTTCATAGCATCAACTCACATCGGTACTGTTTTTGTTTCTTTGTTTCTGATTGTGTTGTAAGCCCACTAAGAACTGATTTATCACTTAGTACATCCATCTGTCTGTAGCTCTTAACACATAAAGGCTTCTTTATAAATATTTGTGGATCTGTTACTTCTAGTAGAGTGAAATCAGAATAGTAGTGACTGTGCAAAGATGGGAGATATTTCATAATTTCTTTTCTTCTTTCTTCACCCGATTCTTAGAGATAGTTGTTATTCATAGAGAACATTATCTATAAACTCTTGAAAATTGGAAGTAGAGATTATTTTGAAAATGAATATTAAGTTTGCATTTCTTGACTCTTGACTTCAGTATACCAGCTTTCTGTTCTCTGCATCCCTTTAGAAAAGTCTTAAATTATTGAGGACCCAAGGGAGCTATTATTTATGAGCTTCATATACATTATTATTTACCATATTAGAAATGTAAACAGAACATTTTTAAGGCACAGGAATACACAAAGATGTATTCTATGAGCTGTCAGTGCAGTGACACATATCATGTAGACTTTGGACAAGTCTACTATGAACTTATGAGAGAAAGAGACAAAAAAAAATCAGATAAGATTTTAGCATTATGAAAGTAGTCTTAACCTCATTTGCCTCCTGAAGGGATGATGAGAAGCTTTGAGTATTTGGACCCTACTTTGAGAACTGTTGCTTTGCAGGAATTCAATTGTAATTGCCAAAAGACCACTCTGTATTTTTATTTCAATTATATTTAACCTAGCTTCTATGTGTGTGGCTTAGTAAATTATTGGTTTTATTTATTTATTTATTTTTTTAATATCTGCATGGCTTATCAAATTGCTTGCCCTTCTATTAATGTCTAGACATAGAATGTGCTGGAACTTATTACCAGTGTTGGCTTGGCAGCTATAATACAGAGATGCTTACTCAAGGAGAAGTCATTTTATTTGTGGATACTCGTAAGGTCATTCCTAGTTGTGCCTGATCAGTAACCTGGCTTTCAAGAGGTTACTAGTCCTTGTATGACTTGCGAACCTCCAAATGCACCTTACGTGATGATTTTTCTTACTGCAGTGTATTTGGGGGTTTGGTTATTTTCATAATGATTTCACAGAGTTCACTTCTTTTTGGAAGGAATGACAAGTCTTCAGAATCTTTCCTCCTCCTCTCCTTTGTTTGACCTTCCCCTCCACTTGCCTAAACATGATCTGTGATGCTGGCGCTCCTTTTCTGAGAGTACAATCTGCTCTCTGGCAGATAGTGACTTGGCCCTAGTGCCTCCTCTTACCTTGGCTGATACTCTGTTAAATTCTTTCTGAGGTCTTAGTAGGACAGTCAGCCTCTAGAGTATTTAACGACTCTTCAAATTACATAGGGACTGGGTCTTCCCGTAGAGTTCTGGGATGCATTGTGTACCTATCAGCTACTTGGGAATATCAAGATGGCTATTAGCTGAGGCTCTTAATTCACTGACAGTGTCAGTATTCCTTTGATTTATGATCTTTTCATCATGTGACTATATGACGATGTGAACGGCAATTGGGGCTCATCGTTATGAAGGATAAACTTGAAATACAAAGCTGATAGAATGTTGGGGACATTTTATTTTTTACTTACATATCAAGCATGTATTAAATGTTGCTGAATAAATTTTACTTTCAATAGTGTTAATGAAACTCTTAGCCTCAGATACCACATTCCAGTTTAAGCCAGAAATCTCTTATAGCCAAAGGAAATATGCCCTCACACTGTTCTGGATAGGCAGATACTGCTGTCTAGAGCAATACCTCTAATAATATCTGAGACTTAGTGAAGGTTGTTTTTTGAAATGTATAAAATTCAAATCTGATTCTGATATTAGGCAGAACTGAGAGGTGCTCAGAGACCCCAAACTGGTCGGGGGGAGAAAATTCCATGTTGCTTTTTCTGAAGTTTTGTGCTCATCCATGAACATAAAGGTAATCAAATTCTGGTGTGCACCGATTTTTAATTGGTGAGAGGGTCAAAGAGAATAATGAGAAAAGAGAAGCATAGAGAGAAGGACTTCAAAATACACGCTACCAATCAAACTCTGAAATCAACCATCCCCTTTTGGGCAAGTATTCAAATAGGCAAGGACCACAGCAGAGCAGCCAGGATCAAGAACAGAGCTAGGCACCTTTGGGCAGAAAACACAGCAAGAGGTTGTACAGAGCCCAGAAGTCTGGGTGAGAAGAATAGAATGAAAGTACAAAAATGTACCACACAAGTTGAATCTACCCTAAGGTCAAGATGGTGGCCACCAATGTCTCTCAGTGGGGTCGTGCTAACTGCCAAGGCACTGTAGCTGGAAAAGGAGCTCCATGGGGAAGCCAGCTGAGGGGGTCCTTGAGCAGCAACTACCCAGCCAAGGCGCAGTCACACAGAAGTAGGAGCCCCTACACTTGCCAACTAGCTTCATCTTTCAGTCTACCCAGAAGCCCCACTCCACCCCTTGTTCCCAGCTGTCCCTGTTCATGAAGCCTTGTGGGTGGTGTGGTGAGACTCATTGCTTCTTACTGTGCTTTGCTAGATGCCTCTACAGGAGTTCTTAGTTTTCTTGAAACTTTGTACAAATCATGTCAATACAGTGTTTTGCAAACCTAAGCTTGAAATAGCAGTAATTTAATTTCATCACTTTTTGATGAATGAATTTGCTACTTTTAAATATAATCTTTTTGTAGCACTATTGGCGATATATAAATTTCTTTCCAAATTTTCAACCCAGTCTTCATTTTTTTGCAGAACTGTCTTTTTCAATATTCTGTCTCTTGTTTTGATCATTTTTTCCCTTACGTTAAAAAAACAAAGTTCAACTGAGTAAATTTTATATATTTTACTGGTTGTATTCAGTGTTTCATGGATTGGGTAGCATTACATTAGAAGGTGGCTAAGAGCTCTGAGGAACTATACTTATTAAATAAAAAAGACTTGTAGGCAGAAGGGAGTGGGGCACAGAAGATACACTGTGAAACACATGTTGGTCCTGGCAAGATCGCCTTCTTCCAGGGGATGGCAGGGGTCTAACTGACCTACTACTGATTAGGTAAATCCAGAGTGACTGGTTTAAGGTTCCACTCCAGGGAGGGGCTGAAAGTTAAAGTTAGGTGTTAAGTGTAGGACTATGATGAAGGACTTCGCATCAGGGAGCACATTTTGGGCCTGCTCTCCCTTTCTTTTCAGTGTTTCTTTGAACTAATGCGTGGGAATGACTTCCCTCCTTCAACTCTCTAGCTTTTTTTCCTTAACTTGTAATCCTACCATTGCCTGTAAACCTCCCACGGCCTATAGATACAGCTCTTTGGCATGGCCTTGACTCAAGGTCCTTGGTCCCAAGTATATTTTCCACCCATTTCTAGTCACAGTGGACTACTCCCTTCCTATATCAACACTTAGTACTTCCCTGCCTTTGAATGTTATTTCTGTAGGCTACAATGATTGTCATTCTCTTCTGCCTGGTTAGCCCTTACCCATTTTTTAAAACTATCACTCATCACCATCTAGGTCATAAGAACTAGTTACTGCCCAATCTGTGTTTTTAGAACCTTTTGTTTGTTTTTCATTTTTACAAATTTCAGCTATAGCAGGGGAAAAAATTATCAACCACTATGGGTTCTTCCCTTGCTGGTGTGAACAAATAAATTGACACCAGATAGATTAGCAGAAGAAAAGAATAAATTTCATTAAGTAGTTTTGCTATTTATAAGGCTGGACATTCTAAAGTAAATAGGGCACCCTAAACATACATGCTCTAAATGAATTCTGCCATCCAGGGCATAAGGGCAAAGAACTCTCTTAATGTAGAAGAATTTTACTAGGATTAGTGTGCATAGGGAGGGAAGAAGAGAAAAATATAGTTTCCCATTGAAATACCCAAAGTTACTTCCTGAGCCCCTCCTGGATAAGTGCTCAGACAAACAGGGTTGACCCAAAATGGGGCCACTGATGTCTGAAAACTTGCCACAAGTCTTAAAGCGCCTTCTGTTGGGAAACCATAGGAAAGGGACAGAAGGGGCCAGCAAGTGTGGGATGAAAGGAACAAAATAAAGAGCAAATGAAGTTAACTGTCAGCCTCTGCATGAGTCTTTCACCCACATCTCTTCCCAGTTGTCGCTATAATTTACTACACGCATCTCCTTCCACGTCCACCAAACTCCTGGTGCAAATCCAAAGCCAAGAAGCAAGCACGCCCTTCTTCACAAGGGTTTGCTCCATGTGGCTTTTCCTGTTTCTTCTTCCAAGTTTTCTCTGTGTAGCAGGGAACATGGAACTGCCCCCTTTAAAGGAGATTATTCTATTCCTCTCTTTAACAGTAGTCCCACCTGAATATTTTTTATTCTTGAATTTAATGAATGGGACGGGCCTCTGGCATGAAGGAGATACGGGGGTCTAACAAGGTGATTCATGACAAAACCAAATGTTCTGCAGGTTTCCCTTTGCCACAACATAGGTTTCTTCAATGAAAAGATTGGGGGGGGGGCATATCCCTAAATTAGGGTAAGCTTCATTCTTGAAGGTAATACTAGCAGCTTCTTTTGAATTCCTCAGTTATTTGATTGGTACTAGCTCCACATGCCAAGATGACATGTATTGGAGAAATGTTTAAGATTTTGGGTAGGCCCATCTTTCTGCATTTACTGGCTTATACTGTTTCCTTTTTGCACAGTGACTAAGAAAAAATTACTAGACCTTAATAAATGATACACCTTTTGTGAAATAGTCTTTTCAATGCATCATGATTTACCTTATATCTGGTGATGGATAAACATGCCAAGAAGGGTATGGACTTTTATGGATACCACATTTCAAGTACTATTGCCATTTGTTCCCCTAGATATTTCTTGAGAGCTGTAGCTATTTAATTAAAACTTTGGGGCATTGCCAGGGAAGACTCACACACCCTTTGCTTGCAGTGAAAGTGTCTTTTAACCTATGCACTGGAAACACTACAAGAAGTAACAAAATGTCATGCTAATTTCTTTTAACAAGACTGAGGTTGCTTTATCATGTTTTACTTGAGCTCACTTTTACTGTTCTGAGTTTTCCGTTGTTAGTAGTAATCAATGATGTTAGGAATAAGGCAATAGTAAATATGTTATTTTCTTTGCCTCTTATAATTTTAGTAAGTTATATGCAATTTTCATGAAGTTTGTCACCTCACTAGCAAAAAGCTTAAAAGCTAGAGATTAATGTTGTTGGAAATATTTTCCTAGTCCTAACCTATCACTGCAAATCTAAAAAATACAAATATTTAAGTTTTACAACCAATATACTAATAAATGGTCAAGAAAAAAACCAACCACATTTGTATTATAAGCACACTGAGAGGGTTTAGTTTTGAGGACTTAGAGCTGCCCCATCCTTTGTGATTGCTTGCTTATATAATACGTTATGAAAGAATGCTTCTAGTAAATCATCTCTCCAGAATGCCAGTGATTTGTTCTATTCTGCTTGGGAAGGGTTAAGAGGAGACAACATCCTGTCAAAGACCTTGTTTTTAATTTTGCTTCTCACACTGGCAGAGATCCTGCTAAGAGCAGCCCAGATTAGTTAGGAAAACCTTTGAAGAGATTTAAGATGTCCTTCAGCCAGTTTGAAGGTTTTTGTCTTGCAAATCCAGTACAAGGGCGCCTGCAGGCATCTCGACCCTTGCTGTGCTGCTGATGCAGCTCAAGGTCACACTAACCCGCCCTGTGACATTCAACAACAAAAAAAAATTATGCGGTGAAACTGCTTCTGCATTCAGCCAGCCAACAACTTCCTTTCGTGAGGAACTGAAGAAAAAGTCTTTTTTTTTTCCCCCTCTTTTTCTTTTTTTGGGGGCTCTGTGAATTTTTGCTGTAGGAAATAATCCCGGATTTCTGGTGTGTGTGATGACAAGGTCATTTCTTAATTAGAACACATGTAAAGAACAAAGCTAAATGGCTTCAAAACAGCTTTGTAGTTGATGGAGAGGATTTAAATTATTTAAAGAGATAGTCACCCATGTATGATGGAAGCTGAATTCTAACAGCATTTAACTCCTTCGTTCCTGTTTACTTGCCATTTCTTTCTTAGAACTCGTGGTGTCTGACTTTAGAGGGTTGCAATCTAAATGTATAAATTCCCATATTTTTAAAAAGAGTGAAACATAATTTAAAAGTCAAATTCTTAGGTAAACTTTTAATGGGAGAGATATTCTCCCCATGACACCTATGGAGAGTTTATCAAATGCTTGTTTAGGAATTAGGAATTATAAACTTTTCCTTCTAGGGACTGTGATTTGTTTATATTATGTTAGAAGGTTAGTAAGTAAAATGGTTCTTTATTGCCTCACCTTCCCTTCTTCACTTTTACCCATTTGTGATTTCGAATTGTAGTTGAGCAATTTATCCCTGCTTTAGAAATTATAGAACAATATCATTCTGTTTTCTCAACTTTCAAAGAATTGGGGTAGGGAGATATGTGTGCATTTTCTGAGGTAACAAAGCAATTTTAATTTAATATGGTCTTATAAGAAAGTTGTTTCTGAATATACACAACCTTTTTAATGCACAATGAATCCATGTCCATAAACACTTACTAGTCATCTTGGGCTCCCTCTCCTCTGTAGTGCTTATTCCCCTTTTCACTCCTCTTTTGTTGCCTGTGAGTACTGACAACCAGAGACATTTGTTGGAGAGAGTCCAAGGGAATTGGCTTTCTATGTTGGAGACTTAATACATACCACCTCTGTAGTATTAGAGCAGAATAATCTGAGAGAATAATTTTATGGTTGATATGTTCTTTATGTTTGTGTATAGATGTGTGTGTATAGATAGATATGTGTGTGTGTGTGTGTATTCTCACATATAGTGGCACATGTTGCAGTTATTTCTTTGTATTTACAATCACTTCCTAAAGAGAAATTTTGATAGCACCATTATGGTATTGGCATAACTGTTTCCTCAGAATTCAGATCCAGTTGCTGTATTAAAGAGGTGTTTCACTTATAAATGTGACTAAGGCAGAAACAGGTGAAATGCATGAAGACAGTATTTTAATTGTGATTATTTAAACTAATATTTTGGATTTTGAGGGCTACACTGTAAAGAAAAAAATTAAGTTTGCAGATATAAGATGAATTATCTTAAGAACAAGGTAGAATCAACTTTCCATCTGTCAAAAAACAAATTGTTTAGCTGTTCCATGGGGCTGGGGAGCAATATATATACTTTCAGGCATGGGTATTTTAAATTTTAGCTTTACCAAAAGAAAATCCTGGAGGAGAAATCTATATGCAAGAGCATGGCCAGTGTGATTCTGTGCCTCCCTGCCCTTGCCTGGAGTCTGGTATGCCCTTATGTCATGTATGACCCACGCTCACCTGATAGTAATTTCTAATTTACTGTCCTAATTCATCGATTTGTTATCACTAATTGTTCTTCATTTACTTCTGTGTAGTTTCCAGTACCTAAAGGGTTGAAAGGTTGCTGTAATTGGCACCCGCAGCTGCTCTTTCTTTTGACAGGGGATAATTTTGCAGCCTATGCTTTGTGTGACAGCTGCCTAATTGGGCATTCTCCCCTTGTAGCAAGCTTGCCTCCTCTAGCCTCCCTGCTGACAAATGGTGGTGGATTATAGATGAGGACACGCTGACCCATTCGACCTTGCTGAGACAGCGGGGAGGGGCCTCCTGCAACTTGAGGGAAGCTTTAGGTCATTTAGAGGACAAGGTCATGAGCCAGGTGGGGAAATGACATGATATCACATGACAGTAGCCTGATGACATGGTCAGTGTGTCAAGGACAAATGCATCAGTATTGATTAAACATTATTGCGATACTTCAGTGAAGGTCCTACTATTTAATTGTTCTTGCTTTTTTTTTTTTTTTTTTTTGGTCTCAGAAAAAGGAAAAGTGCAAAGTAAGGCACATACATTTTAGCAGTGTTAAAGCAATTGTTTCCATGAAAATAGAGCTAGTTTAGGAAGCCTCTTCATACATTTCTCTGGTCATTTGGTAACTTGATTTTGGCTATTACTTAGCTTGCATCCCTTTGACTCTGAGTACTTTTCAAGAGTTACTTGAAAATTAAGGCAGGCAAATTAAAATAATATGGGTAATGTATATTGTTAAAAATATAACAACTTTTGTTATCTCCTCACTAAATGATTGGCACACCTTTTCAATATTGTGAATAAAAGAAAAATCAGCCAACTTAAATGCTGAATTGAAAGGCCCTCTAACTCTGAATTCATGAGATCAACTATACTACCATGCCCCTATAATTATAAAGTGTTAAAGATGATTTTTAAAATTTTTGTGGTCTGAAAATATATTTGAAATAGCTTAATAAGACTATACTAATCTAAAAGAATCAAGATAAATAAAAATCTTTGGACATCTTTTCTTCATTAGTAATACACTGACTTTTCTTAGAGAACTGGGCTTGAGCTGTTACACTCATCTTTTTAAGTGTACAAACTTAAGAATACTTGCTGAATCTGTTTAACCCTATGTTAATACTCCACAGTGTAAGTTCATGTAAACTGTATTGGAAAGTCCAATTTAGGTAAATGCTTTGTTCTACAAACAGTGGACAGTTTAATGCAGAGAATTCTGATCATGACTCTCATTTTTGGAAAACCCTAATTGTTGGGCTCTGTTGCATCTCAACCCTCAGTGCAACAGGAGGTAATTTTGTGCTCTCAGGATTTAAAAAAAAAAAACAAAAAACTATCAGTGATAAAGTGTGATGAATTAGTTCACCAGAGTACACACATCTGTATTTTCATGGCACGTGCACGGTGTGTGTGTGTGTGTGTGTGTGTGTGTGTGTTTAATTTTGATGGTACTGTGTGTATTGTACTGTGCATATGTTTAGCTGCTTTCAACCCTGTCTCAAGCTTGGTGGAGGTTTAATCCTGTGCCCTTGTACACGTAGACTTGATTAGTAGTTGTGGTTATCTCAGCAGAAGACATACCGCCCTCCTCCTTGTATTGGTCGGGACCCGGGCATTGGGGAGTCAAGGCAAAGGAGAAAGAAAAGGGATTTTACATTAGTATTCTATGAGAGCCTTACTGTCTGCAGAACAAATTGATTGCTCCGGTGTACCTGTGCTTGGCACCACTGCTGTGAAAGAAAGGTAGGGTTGTAATCTGTTTTATTGTATTACATATTGTGACACTCCAGGAATATTTAACATGCGCTCTTTCTGTGGCACGTGCTGTAAGTCTAAGTAAAGAAAAAGGAAATAAATGAATGGAAAGTGTGCAAGAGCAGTGGGTGACAGCTTTGTTTACTCCAGTCCATGAGATTTTATTCAAATAAGAAAATTTTGATGAAAGCGTCACTGGAACATAACCTGATTGATAACGAAATCCTTTAAAGTGTTCTGAGGCACTAATGTGCTTCACTGCTTGAATCGTGTCAGGCAAAGATGGAATTCAAGCTAATGTAAGATTTTAACCACAAGATGAATGGGAGAGTTCACGGAGGTGCTTATGGACCTAATTAGTTTAGGAAGTAATTTTTAATTATTTTGCAGTATATTATATTGTTAAAGGTCCTACATAACATGGTGCAGAAAATAGGAAAAAGCTATTCAATAATAAAGAGATCGCCACTGTACCCCTTAAATTATATTAAAGAAATTAAGGAATGTGTCACTTTATTCTTTTACTAATTTTATTTATAACAACTTTGTACTGTTTATTCTGTTGTATCAAAGGAAATTGCAATGATTCTACTAGATTTTTTTTTAATTCTGTTCATTGTTTTTCTGATAAGGGCTAATAATGTAAAGTGCAGGATTGCTTAGTATCAAGTATGAATTAAATAAGTATTTTAATATCTCACAAGATTCCTGAGAGATCTGTGATTTGGCCCTGGCCATTTTCAGGCACTCTTGAAACATGGTCGTTTTGGGTCACATTTAAATCTGTTCTGTGAGGGAGGGCTAGAAATGCCACTTGTCCAAGCCTCCTGCCTCATGTAAACCGCCAGCACCCTCTGCCTCCTCTGTCTCCATCCTGCTCTCTGATTACAATCCAAGTTCTTGACTCAGAAGAAGGAGGAAGCAAAATAACTCACTGATGAAATCAAAGTTGCCTTCCATTGTTCACTTTTGTATACTAATTTATGAACTTAGTGTATAACTTTATATTTTTAGATGACATTTCACTTCCAATTAAATGAGCTAATAATTTTTCTGTGTGTACTAATTTCACAGTAAATACTTTCTAAAATGAAAGACCAGGGTTATCAGAGGCCATGAACATTGGTCTATGTTTGCTCTAAGATCCTTTTATAGAAAATGAGTTAAAGAAAAACATTTTTATGCGTTTGTTAAATAACAAATGCAAATATGCCAATTCCTAATATAAAACATTGGTTAAAATTGACTACTTGATGTCATGCTATCTATGAAAGAAAGAGGATTTTTTCAAAGAACTTTTACCTCAGCAAAATTAAAATTTAAATGTTTTCAATTAAATATAAATCATTAAAATTATTAGTATCATTTTCTCATCCATTTAGTTTTGTGGGATCTACATGTTTATCCAAAACTAATTGGATAAGTTTCTTGTTGGAAAAGTGTAAATTGAGAAAATGTAGGAGAAAAATAAACCATAGAACTAAGAATCAAAATATTTTTCTCTCTAGAATACAACATGTTCTAAACTTTTTCTAGTTTTAAACTTTAATTTTGAAGATTTTGAAAATCTTCTCCCTTTCAAAAGAAAGGCATGATATATATCTAGTATTTTACTATATATTATAATATAGTATATGTTATATCTATTATTTAACTAACTCAGAATGGGAGGATTTAGAAGGGAATACCAAATAGGGAAAATTGGTATTTATTTTTGCTTTATATTTGTGTTTCCCTCCTTGTTCTTTTTTTGGTGGGGTGGGAAGTTGCTTTTGTTTAGCAAAGCATCCACACTGCTCAGTGCTGTAGTGTCATATTATAATTGCTTACTAAGTGTCTGTTGGTCAAATGAATGAAGAATCCTCAACCACTTTCTCACACCCCTGCCCCCCACTATGTTTTTTCTTTCATCTATATTTACAGTTCAATTTGTTCTGTGCTCCTTAGAGTGAGATTTTGGCATCATCTTCACTTATAAAGTTTTCATGTGTTGAAAAAAGTAGTAAAGTGTTTTAAAACTTACCGAGGAACTATGTTTACTTTTCAGTGAGTTAATTTCCAGTGAGAGTAGTTTAAGTGACTGCTTTACATTTTTCTTCCTCCCAATATAGACAAGCCTGTATAGACAAGCATATTTTAAGTTCTTTACCTCCATTTGTTTTCCTATATGCTGACCTACTTTAATTTTGAGTTTTTTAAAGCTGTGAATTTCTTACTACATTCATTTTGCGAATCAAGGTGCATCATACATATTAACTAATATCAACAAATTATTATGAGACTTCTGAATAACTGAATGTCTACTCTAGTCGGAGAAACTTAGATATGTAATAGCTATAAAGAAAACAAATATTTCTCACATTATTGTGACTATTATTTAAGCCATGAGTTGAAGTAATTCTTGAGGACCGCTTTAAAAATGTGGGTAACACTTCTTTAAGCTTAGTTAATGAAAAACAATGTGTTTATTGCTTGATATCCAATATTAACTAGGTTTTGACTGGAGCGTTTGAGTGATGGCAACCTCAGAAATCAGCTAATGTAAAAAGTATGTTTAACACATGAGAAAACTGAGCTTTAGAGCAGTTGTTATTCAGTCATTTCGTACTTGAGCTGGGGTTTAAACTCATAAAGCCTAACTTTAGAAAAAGTTTTTCACATGATATCAATTCTTTGTTCAATTTTATTATTCTAAAATTACAATTGTTTGTTGATACTAGTCAAATCTTATATCTGTAGCCACAGTAAAATTTAATTAGTGAGAAAATTGAATATAAATGCAAGAAAACTGGTAATAATTGCATACACATACATACAAATACACACACAAAAAAATTTTGGGTTCTTCCTTATAAAAGTGACCCCAGTATATTTTTTATAAAAGACTGACAAAATACTAGAATGAGTTGGCGAAGGAGGTAAATCAAAGTGCTGAGAAGATGCAGAATAGAGTATGGCACATTCAGGAAGGAATTAATGTGTTCATTAAGAATGATATTAGAAAGGAAAACTTTATGTGAAATTATAGAATAAATTTATGAATAGTCTGTCACAAATAAATACACTGTAGTCTTATTAGATACTTAATAATTTATGGCAGCCTTTCAGATGAGATTCTTGATGGGTAGCAATGAAATTAGTGCTTGCAGTAGGTTCCAGCAGTACATGTCAGAGGGCTATTCAAGGTAAAGACTGAGAAAGTGCCTGGCGAGACTAGCTTGCCAGCATCACTGGACTGAGGTTCTCCACTAGGCTTTATTTCCAGTGGAGAATGAACAAGGAACCAGAGATAACTGTGAAACTGACTAAACACAGAGGCAGTGGGGAGACTAGCAGACAGGGAGCTACGGTTTGGGAACTTGGGTCTCAAAATTAAGCTTATGTGAGACTTAGAAGCCATACAGATGGCAGTAAACTTTCTAAGCCTTTCCTTCCCATCACTGGGATAAAGTGCTTAAATGTCTTTGGCTCACCGGTTGGGCAAAACCAAGTTTGCAGGCAAACTATTTAACCTCTTAAACTTCAGTTCCTATATTCAGTATGGGAGCTATCATAACTCCTTTTTGGCTGCTATAAAAATTAAATGACCAGATGCATGTATAGTGCCCAGGCCATGATACAAATCTGATAATTGTTTATGGGTTCATGTGTATGAGACAGCCATGCCCTTTGTGAAGTTATCTTTCTACCATTATTACTGATAGAGGACTTCACTAGGTAACTCTAAGAGATATAATAGAGCTGATTGGGAATTTCAAAATGAGCGATGCAGCCTCTCCATCTTTTATGTCAACCTGAAGACGCTTATCTAAACTTGAATTCCTTCTTTATATTTGTCAATTTAGTTTTAGGTTTCATCCTAGTAACAAGAACAAAGTCAGCTACTTTAATGATGATTCCCTCCCTAAAATACATACCCTTTTATCTTAATCAGTTGTAGGATTTTTACTCATATTAACCTAATTAAAATATCTCAAAATTTTACATACATACATACATCATTTTCCATAAAACCTTTCTGCTAGCAGTGTAAAATGTCTGAGTGAATCATCATAGCATTCTTGAGAATTATAATAAATATTCAAAATTATAAATATGGTAAATTATTTGGAGAACGTGAACCCATAACAGATGAGGTAAAGCTTACTTGATTTAAATTTTAGCTAAAACATTGTGCTTTCTTTAAGTGCTCCACTGGTAGTTTCCAGACTTTGCTTTTCTCCCTTTATTGAAGAAATTACTGAGCTGAGCATTTACTTTTGTAGATCTTTGGGAACTAGGGTGATCTGAGTTTACAAAGTGAATACCAAATTAAGAGCAGTTAACATAATTCTTTCCTCTAGAAGGCACAGAAGAGAAGACCATTAGAAATGGTCTTGATTTGATCAAATTTAAATAAAGTTTTACTTTTTTGTTAGATTGTACTTATAATTTCAATGAAGTGATTACTTCTTTTGATGCTTATAAAAATATGACTTAAAAATCAGATGGATAACTTAGTAATACCTTATAAGCATCTTTATTTTGCTTACATGGTAGATTTTAATAATTGAATATATATTTTCTCTGCTGCCAGTTTTTTGGCATTATCTATAGAATTAAGTGATCAGAGAGAAACTAAGAATATGTATAGACACACTCAGCAAAAATTCAGTGTCTCCAATGTGCCTGTGGCAAGCAGAATAAAACTAATTCTTGTCTTCATGGAGCAATAATTATAGAGTAGTGATGGAAGACAAGCAATAAATAAGTTCAGAAAGACAAGGAGAAGCAAAAAATGTTACTGATGAGAGAAATTCTAAGACAACTGTGATTTCTTGAATGCTCTGCTAGGGAATAATGGGTAGATCTCTGTAACCAAGGCCATGCGGAAAGGCTTGACTAAAGAGGTGACATTTAGAATGAGTTGGGGAAGGAGGTAAAGCAAAGTGCAAAGCAGATGCAGAATAGAGTATGGCACATTCAGGAAGGAATTAATGTGTTCTGAGGTTGCAGGAAAGCCCTTTAGCTAGAGTTACACTGTCTTGTACAGTAGCCATAAGCCAGATGTAACTTGTGTGAATTGAGATGTGCTCTAGTGTAAAGTGAACGTCAATTTAGAAGACTTAGTAAAATAAAAGATAAAAAGAATATTAACTACCTTAGGAGTATTATATTGATACTATGCAATTTTAGATATAAAATGGTATTTTGAATATATGAATAAAATCTATCCAAACTAATTTTACATTTTCACACATTAAACAATATGACTACCAGCAAATTTAAAATTACATTTGTGGTTCTCATTATATTTCTGTTAAACAGCACTTGAGTTGAGTGTAATGAGAAAGAGGCAAAATAGCATGAGATAACCTTGGTTAGATTCAGTACAGTCAGATAATGCAGGATCTTGTAGATCATGAAGAGGAATTCAGAATTTATTTAAAGTGAAGTAGGAAACTATTATGCAATAGAGTTTTAAACAAGGGGGTTTACCTTTTACAAAGGGTGTTGACTACACAGAGGAGAATGTGTTGTGCTAGACCAGCTAGGATGCTACTATTACATATTAAACAATTATTCTCTATCTCTCTGTCTCCCTCTCTATTGCCCCCAATCTCTTCTCTTCTCTCTCTCTCTCTCATACACACACACACACACACACACACACCCCTAAACCAGTTATCACCGGGTCCTCCCTAGTGGCCTCAGCATTAAGTCTCAGGGCTATCACCATATGGCCTGAGTTCTATCCCAGGCCAGAGAGCTGACCCACATGGTGCAGCAGACCTCTTCCACTGACTCCCTAGCAGTATATTCAGTAGATCCCTTTCTTCTGCTCCCTATCCCGTCTCTGGTGAATTCTCACCCCACCCTACCCACCTTTGGCCACACCCCAGTTCTATGCATAACATAAATAAATAAATCTAAACAGTTGTCAAATAATGTTCTATAAATGGTTTCTAACTGCCAATGAGTTATTGGCCTTACCTGCTGCAATTTCTTAAGCTAAGGAGACAGGGACTCATTTTAGGTTTAATGGTGGTAAAATTATCTTCCTTGATTCATGAAATATTAAAATTCTGATGACATAATCTCTCAGCCAGACTCACAGGACACTGTAATTCATGAAAATAATACTTTAATATTGTTTATAGACTTAGGGATTTTCAAGATTTTCTTACACTTAGACAGTTTCCTCATATTTTGGAGGTCAAGTAATTATTCGGTAGTTTGTTGGATGTTATTGATATCAACAGTCCTGTAGCCTATCAAACTTCCTCTCCATGGGCTGTGCATCCCAAAGAAACCTCATCACACTCTTAACAAGTTGTAACCCCTGAACTATTTTCTGTGTTAGTGCTTGTTCTGCTTTGTAAGTCAAGAAACTTGAGACTTAGAGTAATGAATCAAGCTGCCAAGTTCTACTAGTAGTAAGTGACAGACCTGAGATCTTTCAGATACGAGCTGGGATTTCCTCTTATGTAATTGAGAGAAAAAGGGGGGAAATGAGTATTTGTGTTTATGAATGTGAATTATAGTTCCAGTTTGTGTTATTGGGCTCAGAAGTTACATTTGTAGTAGAGCTGTTCAGTTTGAATAAAAATTGGAGCAATTCTTAATTTCTTACTTATTCTTAATTTCTTATTTATACTAGTATAATGATAGTATTGAAAAAACAGAGCATCAGTAAAGTTTAGTTTTTCTTATTTTTTTTTTTCCTTTAGAAAGAAAATAGTTGCTATAGAACTTGCTTCTACTTATGGAGGTCGACAGACACCATAGTAAGTGCTTTGCATGTTTTATTTCATTAAATCTTCCTTTTATATCCCTACTAAAAGGATAATTATCCCAGAATCTCAAAAACATTGTTAGTATCTGAACTAACTTTCAAAGACCAACCTCTCAGTTTCATTGTGTTATCCACTTTTTAGATATCTTTTAAAATTAAGTGTCTTCACAGACTATGGGTTCAGTAACATTTACATTGTCAACAATATTATTTACTTTAAGAAAGAAAGGTCATTTGAAATTCAGATGCAAAGTTTCAAGTTTTATTCATTACATTTCTTTAGCAAATTTTCTAAGTTGATATGTGTCTTATCATAGATAAGGCTAATATCTTTCAGTTAACTGGTTAAAGGAAAGTAAGAAAAAAAAATATCAGGCCATACTTAAGGAAGCTCACTATACAGTGTAAAAATCTGGCGGTTTGGTTTTAATGGATGATCTTATTAACTATGGGCACATTACTGTGACTAATTGATGCATCAAGTCATAGTAAAATATACAATGGATGATTCTACTTCAGATTTCTGTTAGGAAGGAATTAGAAGTGTCAGGTCCTTAGTAGGTGTTGCATGTATACATAAAATAATTTCTTTTCTTTTTTTTTTTTTTTTTAAAGATTTACTTATTT
>NW_004567104.1:61150560-61200243 GCF_000260355.1 Condylura cristata | reverse complement strand
GGGGGGTGCAGTTTGTGAGAGGATTCACCAGAGACAGAAGGTGGAGCAGAACAAGCAGATCCATGAAATACACTGGTGAGGAGAGCAGCAGGCAAGACAGGAGAGGCCTGCCATGCCATGTGGGTCACCTTCCTGGCTGGGGATCGAACTACAGTGTAGTGGCCGCGGACAGCTTCATAGTGCTGCACTTTAACCTGTTGCACCACCAGGGAGGGCCCTATATAAAAGATTTTCTAAAATACTTTGAGTATCTAGAGTACTGCATAGTAGTACCACTTTAGTTTTGCTTTGATTTTGGAAAAGAAAGATTTTGCCTAATTGTATACAATCATATTAAAACAAGTATTCAGATTTAGCAGCTGCTAAAGATGTAGTAGTAAGAAGAGGGGAAAGTAAATTAACATTTCTTGAGCACTTGTTATTTTGTATGTTTTATATACATTATTTAATCTTCACATCTGTCTCGTTCATTAAATTGGCATTATACACAGGAATGAGGCACAGATCGAGGTAACTCAGAGTACAGAGTTAGTGGAAGTACCTTAAATTACTCTTTATAAGGAAATGAAAACTGGGACATATTTTTGATTTTACGTATTGTTTAAGGTATGAAAAAAAATCCTTTTAAAAGTGAACTGTGGGAAATCTGACTTTTAGATGTTCTTCATTTTAAACTGTTGAGATTAACAGCTGGTGACATGAATGGTGTCTAGTCCTGTGAATAGCCAGTTATTATTACTGGTTTAGTTGGTTATTTCCAGTCGTTTTTATCCCCAGACCCATCACTAAAAAGACAGGTTTAAATATTCGACACTGCAAAATGCAAAGATTACCCTCTGCAGAAATAACCTATTGTAGAAGTGTTCTTCCTGTTGACATTTTCTTTAAAATCACTAAACTTTTATTGAACAGAGATCTTTAAATTTAACTACTTTTAACCCTTCTTAGGGTTTTACTTATAAGATTTAACTAGTATGAACTGATGAGCATTTTCTTGATTATATTAGTTAAAATTACCTATTTAATATCCCTTCTTAATTTTTTTTTAATATGCAGGTTTAAAATACAATTTTGTTTTTCCATTTTTTCGGCTTATTCAGAACTGTACCTTGCCCTTTTTATTCTGAACATATGTTCCAAAAGTTCTACTTCATAATGTTTATACTACTTAATCTGTTTAGCACAAAATTATTGCCCAACTTGGGGACTTGGTTGAGTACACATGTTTTAGTATATTAAAGGAAGCTTTTTAAAATCTTTTTCCTCCTCTTTTGTGTTATTTTTTTCCTCAGTGTACTCCTTCAGTATACTTACTTTGGGGGCAGTGAAGTGGGAAGGGGCTGGGGAAACCCTTACATGGTAATGTTTTGTAGCAAACTCAAGTTTGCAATTAGACTTTATTTTTTTGAAAAGTACTAGGTTTTTCTGAAAGTTTGAAAACTATTCTCTTATATAAAAGGATGCAGACGATTATCAGTTATTCTACCTATATATCATACATTACAAGCTCAACTCAAGCTGAATTTGTAAGTTAAATTGTTTAAGTGATATCCTTGCCTCTGTAATTTATTTCGAAAACAGGTCAAGTTCCTTTAAGTTCTGTAAAAATTCAGAATAGAGAATGCATTGGTTGAGAAGGAACGAGCAAAGAAAAAGAAGTCTTCAAAGTAAAGGCTGGAGGAAGTGTCTAACTATCTTAAATATAAATGGACAGTATTTTACTCATCTTATATGTTAATAGTGGGAGTATTCTGGCAAATACTTCTCCCAACGTTGGCCTCCAAAAATTTGGTGTGTATCAGGACTGTAGTTCTGAGAGTCATGGTTCTTTCCGCTGATTTCTTCCATCTCAATAAAAAGAGTACATTCATTTTTATTCACTTTGAAATTTTGATATTTATGAAAGTATTTTTATTTCCTTTTGATAGTCATGATAGTTATTTCTAAAGCTCAATTCTTAAGAAGTTTGGAGTGGCACTTATACACGTCTACTGTTTATGGGTAAAAATGAAAAATAAAAGCATTTATCTCCATGTCGAGTGGGAATACACACTCCCTGTAAGAGGGCATCCATGCTAAACATGGAGAACAGAAAGAAACTAGAATGATTAGCTTAGCTATACTAAGAACATTCTCAGCAAGGACTTCAAAATACGGAACTGAAGTAATGAGAGTCTGGGGATGCGAAAGAATCTTCAAGAGGATCTTGTTAAGCCTTCTACTTTTTTTTTTTTTTTTTTAAAGATTTTTTTTTTTTTTATTTATTCGTACGGAACTGGGGTACAGGCCAGAGATGCGGAGGGTGAGAGGGTTCACCAGAGACAGAGCGGGGAGCAGAACAGGCAGATCTACGAAGTACACTGCTGAGGGGAGCAGCGGGCGGGTCAGGAGAGGTCTGCCACGCCATGTGGTCGCCTCCGGGGCAGGCGGGTATCGAACTCATGCGGAAGTGGCTTTAGTTTCTTAGTGCAGTGCTTTAACCCGCTGCGCCACCAGGGAGGGCCCTAGCCTTCTACTTTTAAATTGGTAAAGTGAGGCACTTTTACTGGCAGAGGTAACAGATAACAAAGTCATATTTTTCTTTCTTCAGTATCTCTCATAGCTTCTGCGTTCTAGGAATGTGTTAATATGTCTAGATTCAGCATCTTTCCTCTTTTAATTCCTCCCAGATCCTGTTATTAGGGGGAGGTATTTTACATGACATATGGAGAGGAACTGAGTGAGAACTAGTTGAAGAACTGTAGCAGTGGGACCTTCTGCCTCTTCTTTATCCCTCCATGGAATATTTCTTCTTTCTGAGTCTTTGCTTTGGGCAATTGTTATTGAAACATTTCGGTCAAGGCTGTAACTTAGGACCAGGAACTGCCAGTGTTTACTTACGAAGAATTGGAGATAGGTGGAAACCCAACAGTTTACTGCACCAAACCAAACAAGAGAAGCACCTGGACCTCTAGGCCCTCGCCTTGACCCAGAATAACCCTGGTTCCTGCCCAACTTCACTATGAACTTTGATTTCAGGCAGTATAACAATTTAATGTCATTTCTCTATTAGATGCCATGCCTATTTCTCCTTAGAAAGAGAGGAAATTTTGCTAGAGGTGGTAGAAGTTAGCTTGAATCGAGACCAATTTATATAATATTTTGCTATCTAACCTTCCGAGCAAGAACCATCTGGTCTTCATTTGCTCGCCAACTTAATCATAACCCATCCACCCACCCTTTGTGCAAGGCTCCATTTTAGGAATTGATTTTCCAGATCTGCTCACACATACAGTTTGAATATTAGTGTCTCCCTTGAGAATTCATCATCTCTTGCCTGGCTCTTGCTATAGCTTGATGATATGGTACTCTCTCCTAAGTAATAGACATGGTACCTAGATTGGATATTGAATGATGGCATTTCCTTTAAATTTGCTTATCTTTTATTCTTCCACTTTCAAGGCTTTGGACCCTGTTCTAGTCTCACCATCTAGGATTTGGACAACTCTAATCTGATCCACAGTTGGGCATTAAACTGGCATTGCCCAAAGGTAGCCTCCTCTTCCCACCCCTAAACACAGTCTCAACATAAGGAATATATGTGCTAATAGCAGCATCAGGAGCCTTTGTGGTTCTGAGTACCAGCAGCATGTATGAGTAAGGTGGGTAGAGTTAATTAAGACTTGATAAATAGAATATAAAAAAGAAAAAGCAAATCATTTGAGAAACAGGTAAGGATGGAAGGATACAAAAAAGAAAATATTTGAGAAGAAAATACTTGCTTTCAGGTGCTGGCAACACTTTTGACTGTTGCTTTATGCTGGTAGTTCTAAAGTTATGATTTGAACCCCCTTGATGATTGTGAATCTGATTCTAAGACATATTCTTTGTCTTAGAGAGTGCCAGGGTTCTGTTTTTCATGGATTGAGAGAAAGACCAGTACTTTGTTTCACTTTTCATTTGAAAAAATAGTCTACATCTTTTCTGGTGGCCATGATCTAAAGAAACTGCTGTTCATTAAATATGAGAAATTGTCTTTAACATCAAAGTGTCAATCCCTCCTGCCTCCACATACCCATAAGACACATATATTCATGTGGATTTAATAACTTCAGGCAGTTAAACTACTTGGCAAATATGAAAATAAAGGTATCTATCTTCAAGTTTAATAGAATAGAGGGGAAACAATAAAATAAATTAAACTGTAAAGTTCTTCAACATCAGTAAGTTTCACACAGCTGCAGGGATAACTTGACGAAAGGACATGTTCAGCCAGATGGCCTGTGCTGGCCTTCTTCCCATTCCTGCAAAAGATATGTTATTCACTCCCAGGGTAGCTCAGGGAAAGAGCTGATTATGGAATTAAAACAACCAATGTCCAATTAACCCCTGTTTTGGTCAATGTTTCCTACACAGTTTGGATAATTGGGATACTTTAGTTGCATCAAGGGAGACAGCTGGTTTATTGGTTAGTTGATGCTCCTGGGAATAAGGAATCTGAAATTTTGTTTTCAGCACTACCCCTACAAACTCTTAAATATGACCTTGGACATCTTATTTATCTTCTTGTGTCATTCGCTTTCCCCATTTGGAAACCAGATACACATGGTGCTCACAGACCATACATGAGGTAGAGGTATTATAAGAAAAAATGAGCTGTTGATAATTGCAAAAGTCATAGATAAAAAGGTGCAGTTTATCATATATAATAAATATTCTGATGCTGTTATTGCATTGAATAGAAGCCTGTTCCACTACAGGGAGATCTATTAGAGATATTAAGCAGGCTCTTCTGGAACCCAGTGGTAGAAGTTGCGTTATGCCCCATCAAAATTGGAAAGTCATTAAGCTATTCCTTGTTTCTTTTCTCTCTCCTTTTGCCTTCTCATCTCTGCTTTCTCTGTGTGCCTACTTTATTCTTTACTGTGGGCACGTTGACTTCTTTGTATACTAGTCTGTGAAATGTGAACTCATCAAAGAAACCCTTAATATGAAAATTTTCAACCTTTTTGAATTGCATATCCAAAGAGAAGTTCCTGATGTGGTCCAGTAGTTGGACCAGGATTTTAAAGACAGTAATTTCGAAGAAAGGAATGATAGGCATCCTATGTACATGAAACTATTTTTTACTTAAATAAACATGTCTTTAAAAATTAAAAAATGAAGTGCTAACAACCTGCGTTATTAAATTATTTCATAGACCAAAGTATTTTTTTTTTAAGTTTTTCAAGACATGTATAGAAAATGTTAAAACAGCCAGCTTTGTGTGCCAGGTATTATACTAAGTGTTTTACATACATACTTCATTTACGCAGAAGTTTGATGAGGTAGATACTTTTATGATTCCTGTCTCACAGCTAAGGAAGCCTAGCCCTGTGACTGAACTACACCCCAAACAACCTCCGCTGAATGGTGGGATCAGTAGTCCAGTGCTTTGTGGTCTTTCTAGTTAAACAAGAACTTTGCACTAAGAAACAAGCTTTTATAGTAGGAGAAGTGAATCAAAGTTCTCAAAGTAATCGCAGAAGTAATCACTTTACCAAATACTTGCAAATTCATTTTTGGTATATAGTCTGTAACAGTTTAATATGATAGAAACTGGAAATCAGAAAACACTAATTTGGTTTTGGATGAACCAATTATTGGCCAATTAGCTAATCACTCAGTGCCTCTGAGTATTAGTATTCTTGTTAAAATCTGAATAAAGACCATACAGTGTTAACCAACCTCAAGAGGAAAAGTAAAATTTCTCTTAATATTTCACTTCAAGAAGAGTATGGTTAAAAATGCCTGGGAAAATCATGGTTTTATTTGACTTTCTACAGAGTGAGTAGTTTGAGAGGGAAAAATAATGAAAGCTTTATGCTACTGCTGCATCATTAAAACATTTGCTCATTTTTCATATAATCAAGGCATATTAGGTCTCATAAACCTTGAGTGAGGAGACATTGATTAAAAGAAACAAAATGATTATTATCAGATTTTGATGAAGCAATATTAAAATATACTCTTAGAAAAACTTTAAAATCTTCTAAAAATATGTGCATTTCTATAATACATAGCTCTTACTCACAAATGCATGCCCAACCCATAGAACTCCCTCCATAGGATGAACTACTTTATTGCTTCTTAATATTGTAATTTTTTTTTTTGTATTCAGGGGAGAAAATATGTCTTGAGTTTGAAAACAACCATTATAAATAGCATTATCAGATCATGCCAAGTCTTCAGGTAATGTAGAATAATAACAGCCCACCCCTGAGACTCCAAGAGGGTGGCTTTCCATGGCCTACTGCCATCTCTGCCGGCCCTGGGCTGCTGGATGACAGAAACAGAGCCTTTGCCCATTAGGAGTTTACCCTGTAGTGAGGGCCAGCAATAAACAGACCAAAAGGTGGTGTTATGATGAAATGATTGAAAGATTTGCTGAGTACCATTTGCTGTGTCCCAAAGATTAAATAACTGGCCTCAGCCTGTGCAGTCAGGGAAAGCTGCCCAGGGAGGGGTGAGTGAGTCTTCCTCAGCAGAGACAGAATAAAAAAAGAGTCCATTCAGTTAGCTTTATTGTAAGCAAATGAGGCATAGATGGTTCAAAAGTGCCTTATGTGATACATTTTCAAGTCTGATAAATTTCATCAAACAATAATGGCAGAATATGTGAGAAGTGGGTGGAAGGGCACTAAAGGAGAATGGTGCCTCTTTATTTTTTATTCTATAGCACATTATTTCTCCCAATAGTATATCTTATTCATATGTAATAAGAATTTAAATATAAAACAAATTATAGAATTTATATAAGTGCTATAATTGAAAGCACAATCAGGACCAAAACAACAGTGCAAACGATAAATTAACAGTAGGAACTACTAAAGTAAGAATTTAAGTAACAAATAGAGTTGAACAAACTACTAAACAGAAAAATACTCAGCATAGTGTGTGTGTGTCACTCCATACACGATACTGTCTCAAAAACAAGTACAGAAAAACGGTTTATGTAATCGAGTTTCTTACAAGTTAGAGGTTTGTTTTTTTGTTTTTGTTTTTTTAATTAAGTGCTAATAGTTGACAGGACTTGCTGTGTTTAAAAATGATGGTATTAAGGGAAAATTATTGTGAAATTCTTCCGGTCCAGTAAGCCAGAAAAGCCCTGAGCTGCCCTTCCAGCTCCTCAAACTCATGGGAGCCTCTTGCCTCAACTACCCCCACCTCATCTGTGTTTCTGTGTGTCAGGTGCTCTAGCAAGTACCATGTGTAAACTGTCCCTCCTGCACGTCCTGAACATGCCTGAGACCTGGACAAGCGGCAAAGCTGGGTCTCAGATTGGCAGTCAGTGGCTGGAGCTATTACTTCAGACATTTGGTTCTTTATAGAGATAAACCCAAAAAATGAACCATTTAAAGTAAATAGCCTAGTGATGATGTACCAGTAGCTTCATCTTACTAGTTGAGGAGCATGTTTTAATGTGATCTGCTAATATTTAGAGAAAATTCTTAGGTTCATATCCTTGTTTTGTTCTTTAAATCCTCTGCAGTGAGACCCTATTAGATATATTGATTTGTTCCCTTACAGATACCATCACTATGTCTATCTGTCCATAGATTGTGTCTCAAGATACTTCTCTACACAGAGTGACTGAAACCTTCCGTCTAGAAAGTTTTGCCAGAATAATATTATAATGTTTACCATTTCTGGAAATCTAATCAAAGTTTACAGTCCATTCATTGCAAAGATATACTTTTATCCAGGCAGCACATCAAGAGAAAATTATTTTCTGGTTGATATGGGATTCCTCTAAATAGATTTCAGTAGAGTATGAGGAGTTCTAATTGTTTAAAAGAGAATATATCACTTGATTTTGTGATCAGAGTTTGATGTACAAATTAGTTTCCATTTTTAGTAAGAAATTTTGATATACCCACAATCTGCCTCATAAAAAGAGGTTCTATTTCAGTAGTATTTAATTTGATAATTGGATATCCATTTTTTCCTTTTTACTCAATGAAAAATTAAGTCTTTGAGATAGCACAGTTCTTGAAATTTCATTCATACCTATTTAATTCATCAAAAGTAATTCTACAAAATAAAACTGATAATTGAGAACATTTGAATATATGTGTATCACAATTTGCATTCTATATCATGTGACAGGAGATTCTTAATTTTACAATGAACATTTTTGTTATAAATTTATTCCAACAGTATTATGCATAATTAAAAGTGATTTTTTTGGTCTGAAAGCTTCAGTAAGAACATTCATCACATCACTCTTGGCTTCATAAATGTAATTTGAGGTAAATTCAATATCTCGTTTCAATAACTGAAACAAAAGGCATTTTCAGATAATTGTCCTCTTCATCTATATATTCCATTAAGAATAATTTTTGTCATAGCTGTTGATAAACACTTTTTCTTCCTCTATGTGTAACTTGGAAGTCATCATGGGAGACTGTGTATATATTTTTAAATGTTCCTGGGTTGAACTATTTTTTAGCAGTTAGATCTGTGTTTCAGGGCGAAATGGCCCGAGAGACTGAGAAATATACAATTAATTTCCATTTAAGCTGGGACAAGTGCTTAAAGGGAGGTCCGGAGGAATATGGTTGATATGGAGTACTGCATGTCAAATTAATTTCACCAATCTCACATGGAAGTGATCAGCTATAACAAATATATATGCAAACACACATCCACATATGTATACATGTTAAAAACTTGTGATTCTGAGACACGCACAAATTCTCTTACTCTGTGATCCAGAACACCATTTTTAGCAGAATGTGCTTTATAAAAACAGTGCATGAAGATCTTGTCTTTAAAGATGGGGAACATTTTTAAAACAGAGTGTACCCTGTGAGTAAATGCAGAGTGTCTGGTAAGTGTACTAAAAACCCCAGGAGCTTTGATCGAATGCCAGCTGTTACATCAGTTCTGTTGGTAATCTTTCTTACTGATCTGTGACCTTGACCTTGTGCTTGTGTCTGTATGTCAAATCTATTTTAGGGATGGGGAGACCATAGTTGAGTTTAATAGGATTTATGCTTAAATCTCAAAAAGAGGTCCAGGTGTTTCTGTGTGTGTCTGTGTTTGTTATAAACACTCAAAACAATCGCAAGAGAAGAAAACATAATTTTACATTATAGTTCATATTTTGATAGAATTAAACGATATTATTTAAAAAATTGAGAGAAAGTATTAATTACTTTGAAAAGCTATTGGAAAAGGTTAGAAATTTTATACTCTGTCCTTTTTTTACTTACGTGCTATTAAAATAATTTGTTAATGATTATCTGGTGTTTTCTCCAAGAAACTATTATTTCTTTGAGAATAGAAGGCAGTGAACTGACATTAATATTAATGCTAATATTCTTTATCATTTAATAATTTTTTCCTGGATTTAAAAAAATATATAGTTAGGCTCAATCTTATGAAGCAGCAGCCTATTTTTCCTATTTTCAAGATAATATGACTCAGCAGCCCAGAAAGATTGCATTTTTGGAATAGAATTGTTTGACAGTTAAGCACTTTCTCTAGCTCCTTTGATTCTGTGAGCATTTTTAACTTAAAATCTCAAACGGTTTCATTTTTAATTTGAGTTAAAGTTAAATTATAATAAATTACAGAACACAAAGTAAAAAGGATAGTGAATTTATTTAATCTGATTCATATATGTAGCCCTTCTGACAATAAATATTTCAGACAAAGAAACACTCCTTTATTTCACTGTATCAATTATAGGGGATATTTGTTTTTGCTGCCAGGATAATTATTTCACCTCTCTCAAGCATTTATCTATGTCATCAGGTATCCTAAATCTTTAATATTGCTTTTATTCAGGTTATAGTCGTTATAAGATAAGCAAACGTTCCAGTTTGAATATAAATTCATATTTAGCTTTTAAATAAACATGTATGAATTTCTGTGACCCTAGTGAAGAGGTGATGAAGATAAATAACTTTTGGGGATTGAGTGAGTAGGGTGGATGGCTTTTTCAAAACCATTTCCTTTCTCCTCGAATTCACTGAAAAGACTATAAAACATATTGATCAGAACTATTTCCACTACTTTATGACAGCATATCATCTTTCTGGTTAAAATTCTTGTCATTTTTATCAGCTATAATTTGACAAATTGCTTGGAATCCTAGAAATAAAATTCCAGACTAAAAGAGGTCCTTAGCTGCATATGTCCTTGTGTTGAATCAGTCAAGAACTAGTGTCTACTAGTGGATCTTTTTTTAATAGGAATTGTGAATGACACTCCTTTCCTCCAGTGGAAGCAGCTGACAGCAAGTTAAAGCTGATGGGCCTGGAAGTTAGGAGCAAATTTGGCCTTGGGCAAAAATATGTAAGTCCTTCAGGTTGCAGGGGAGAACAATCTGCACATCTCTTTTACTCACTCCAGTGTCAGTGACTTATGTTAACCATCTCTGAAGAGTTTTCACAACTAAAATAAGAACCGTGGGGAGGGGACAAGGCCTTATGTCCTAATTTCAACTACTGGGGTGTTCAGTTGAGCAAATGTTTTTAGAGACATTTATTTTCTTGGGATCCATCACGTTTGTCAATCAAACATCTAACTTTGTTAAAGATATTAGTACAATTAGCACCTACCCTATAGATCGTTAACCACTAATCTATTCTCTTTAAGAGGAGAATCACCATTCTGTTTTCTGTAGTGGCTGCACCATTTTACATTCTCACCAGCATCCCTTTTTCTCTACATCCTCGTCAACACTTGTTGTTTCTTCTCTTTTTAATAATCGTAAATTTAATGAGTGTGATGTACTCTCTCATTGTAGTTTCAGGTTAGTGATAGTGAATGTGACTTTGTGTTGACCATCTAGATATATTTCATCTTTGGAGAAATGTCCATTCAGACATCTGTGGCCCATTTTTTTAAATTGGTTGTTTTTGTTGAGTTACGTGAGTTCTGCATATGTTGGATATTAATCCTTGCTGAATATCTGGCATTTAGGTATTTTCTGCCATTCCATGAGCTGTCTTTTCATTTTGATGGTAGTTCTTTTGTTGCATGAGCTGTCTTTTCATTTTGATGGTAGTTCTTTTGTTGTATGAAAATTTTTAACTTTGATTAAGATGACAAGGTGGGAATTTTTAAGTTTCCTATATATTATTTTCATCTTCTTGTTCCCTTGCTATTTGAGTTGAATCCTCAAAGACATTCATGAAGCCAGTGTCCTGGATTATTTCACCTATGTGTTCTTCTATATCCTGAAGGTTTCAGGTCTTACATCTAAGTCTGTAATCTATTTCAAGTTAATTTTCACTTGTGGTGTATGATAGGGCCTAGTTTCATTTTATTGCCTGGAAACAAAATAGAAAGGCTTAAAACAAAATAGAAATACAAAGATAATGTGTGTCCAGCCACTTTTTTCCCCCAGATCTTGAAAGTTTTAATAAGATACGGAAAATAAAAGGCTGCATAGCACCATTGGTTGATGAGATTTTCCATTGTATATCCTCATCTCCTTTGTCATAAATTAGTTGCTCATATATGTTTGGATTTATTTCTGGCCACTTATTTCTGTTCTTCACAGAAAAGCATCTGGTATCTTGCTATTACCATATCTATCCATTGGAAGCTTGTATAAATAGACGGTGCATTATAGAATTTTAGTGACCTTGTTTTCCTTGGTCTTCAAAGTTTTTCCACTTTATCATCTTGAAGATGAATTCATTTATTTTCAGTTATGCCAAATGAAAACTGAAATAATAAGCCAAAAGAAAAATAATGGAAGTGCTTAGAAGGATGGTACAAAAGTGAAATAAATCATTATAATGTCATCTAAACTTTTCTTATTGTATATCTTATTAATACTACTTCAAGATGTGAAAACAAAGTCTGGACAAAGAATATCTTTGTATTTCTATTTTGTTTCAAATTTTTTTCTATTTTGTTTTAAGTTTTATAAGCACAATAGAAAATTCAGTGCTTTTCATTTTCCATCCACAATGCCAAAAAGAAAGTTGGTACAGGAAGATGCTAAGATTAGATGGAAGATTGAGAATGAATGCAAAGAGTCAGATAGTAATACCCTAGGCATAAATGATGATGCCGATAATGGCTGTATCAGCAGCATCTGACTGTCATCATCAGATGACAGTATCCTATGCAAGCATTCTCAAACTCAGGCATCAACAAGTGAACAATATTGGTCCTTCTCCCACACCAGCTTTGATGAGATATAGTTGAACTTACAGCTTTGTAAAATTGAACTTACAACTTTTTTTTAAATTCAAATGAAGATTTAACATGTGTCTATATTTATTGCAAAATAACTGACATAGTAAAGTTAGTTAACACAACCTTTATCTCACAGTTACCATATGGTAAGACAAAAGGGAAATACAGTATTTTCATGCAGTTTGTTGTTTAATGGAAAGGTTTTCAGTATTCCGCATTTTGTGATAAAACCTTGATTGTTCTGTATTGCCAAAAATGATATGTGACACTATTCCCCTTTTATGATCTTCATATACCCAACTTTATTTGAAAAAGTTCATACATGAAAAAATACAGAAAGTAGGTATGGAATAAAAGAAACTGGAAATCAATGAATACACAATTCATTGGATTGGTATTGGTGTCAATAAATAAAAAGAAAAATGTGTTGCTGTCATGGAATGAACAAGAAATTTGTCCTGTCTTCACCCTAATTAACTACCATGTAGCACTTTTATACAAGTATAAATCAAATACAAAACAGAAAAGACCCCGAGTCATGATAAAGCTAGAACTTTTTAGATTTATTTAAAATCAGGAATATTTTAAATATATTTATAGGAATTTCCAATTTCATATGTGACAATCACTAGCTATCAGTATCAAAATTCCCAGTTCATTTCAGATGTGTAGTTCTTCAAGACCTGGAAACAAAGAAATTTGCTAAGTTTAAATTGTATGAAAAATTTTAATAAAGTTCTTTTATAATATTCCATTATTATTTTGTAAATTATTCATAATCATTTATTAATAATTAATAAAATATTAATAAAATGTTCTTTGGATGGTAAATGATGATGCTTGTTTTTCTTGTATAAATGAATAAATTAAAATTATGTATGAAGAGTTGATTTTGATTTTGGATGTTACTTCTAAAATCAAAATTAAGTCACTTCTAAGAATACCACATGTTACACTAAATTTTTTGCTTAAAATTAATATTTCTAAAAATTTTAAGGAACCATCCTATAAACATGACAGCTTGATTGAAACAAACGTTTTCCGTTGAGCTTTTATTTTATCAATTGGGGCTTTTTTCTCCCTTCTAATATATTTATTTTCAGTACTCATTAAATAAATTTTTACTCTGCCTGTTACACCTACCAGGCAAATGTTTTGCATATCAGTATGATCTATTTTAGTTTATAAACTACATGTTCCCAAGCCTGAATTGACACTTTCATTTGTTCTTAGTAATTTTGTTTCTTCTTTTTCTTGTTCCCTCAGTACTTTTACTCTGGTCCCCTCCCCCTTCCCTTTTACTTCCATAAACTCAGTATTTTGGATAATTCTGCTCCCTTTAAATAGAAATTATTTAACAGGTGTATGCTGTATAGAAAAGATTTCTTGCTGTGTTTCTAAAAAATAATGTCAACTGTTTCTAAACAGACATATAGACAACCTATAGTAAAAGAATTGTTGAAGTTAGGAACAAGCCAGAAGATCCACACACTAACCAGTGAATCATTTTTTTTTTTTAATGACATATTCCAGTTCTTAAATACATTGCTTAAGAATCACTAAGGAAGCCTAATTGGGAATTGACATTTAGTTATCTTTAATTGAATGTACTCAGCTATTGTTAAACATCTGGCAACATTCTTAAAGTATATAAAAATCAAGGAAGCAAGCTGGGTTGGTGATTCAAAAATCATGTGGTTGTTTTTCTGCTAAAAGAAAATGAGTCAGGCTAGTACTGAGTAACTTAAATGATTTTTAACCTGAAGAAATCTATTTAGTAGGTGGGGTGATATTTTATATTCTACTCTAATAATCTGGAAATCTCAATGAGCTGTTTTATATCCAGATAAAATGCGTCCTATTTTTTCCCCTAAATTTTCTTCATTAAATTTTGTATTGTAATCATACAAGTACCTGACAAAGTGATAAGAGGAAAAAAGGTTGAAAGAGATTTGATAATAACATGCAATGCCTCCTGTGTACCTGGGAGAGACCCACTCCTAAAATCTTTGCCACAGAAATGAAAAGACAAGACTTGGAATGTAGCGTTATTAATGATTTCTCCCACTTTTGTTATTTAAGGGATAAGAAGTTATCTGAAGAAATTTGGCTCGCTCAGTTCCCTAAAGTGCTTTTAAATAGATGGGTCTGAGTTGTCTCAGAATTCCTACTTTCTTGAGCATTTCGTTTTCTGCCAAAATGGCTGGCAGTAGGTGTTGCCACCGATTGCCTCATGAAGAGCATCTCAGTAACCACAATCTTTGAATTACAGATTCTGAATTACAGATTCACAGCATTTAGAAAATATATTTCTATGAAAAGCTCTTTTGGCTCTCACTGCTTCATATAACTAGGGCTGTATATAAAATTTCTTTTCAAGGAATTAATTTAAAATTACCACCCTGACTTAGAGTTTTCAGGAGGTAATTAATTTTTTTTCCTTGCCCTTTTTTCTGCAGGATGGTTTCATTTTTAAGTGTATTCTGGTGACTGCATTTTCTAAGTGAAAATTAGTCAAAGTAACCTAACCTACTTTTTTATTATGAATTTCATTTAATTTTTTTATATCACATATATTTTAATTCATTTATAATTATTGATACAAAGTCACACAAAAATAGCCTGGTAGAGAGGAGAATATTTTCTATTAGGAACATCCCTGACATCCTAGGACTCTAGGGTTACCTGTTACCTGTCTGCTGCATCTGCTAGGAATGGAACTCACTATAATTTCTACTGAAGGCATGAATAATAATGTAAACACAGACACATGAAACCTGTATAGCTGCTAAAGAATCACTCAGGTCTATTTCTAATAAGTCATGAAAAAACTACAGGTGAATAAGATGGTGATTATATTTTAGTATTTATCACTATGGTGAAGACTGTCATATCTTGCACAGGTCTGCAAAATAATCTTATACTTGTTAGTGCTTCCATTCCTTTAACAACAGGAATTGTACAAATTATTGACAGATGTCTGATGTTTGAAGGATGATTGCAGAAGTGAGTCTGTTCGGTCAGCTCAACCCCACATCTGATTTACCAGTTGAGTTCTTGTCATGCACACTTATTTTCTCTTTCCAATTCCTCTCATAAGTTCCCAGTAATGTAAAGAAACTAAATCTGACTCCTTCATGAAACAATTTTGTATTGTGCTATAAGGGAAGCTTAGCATTCACATGACTTTGCAAAAAATGTGCTTAGGAAAATTCAGAAATGTGGTGGACTTAGAAGACAGTTATATAAGATTGTTTTCTTTAATCCATTTGACATTTTAACAGTATAGATTAATCCATAGGATTTCCAGCAGAGATTTTCAATTACTAGAAGTAGCAATAAATAAATTATGCAAGATATGACTTGTGCATATGAATTTATATTATTGTTTTATATATGTTATATATGTATGTATTATATATACCTAGAAATGTCTAAGTACTGTGTTTTTTTGTTTATCGGTATCATAGTATAATCCTACTTCTGAACCTCCTTAATGTGTTTTATTTTTATTTCTTTAGAGCACTGATATTTGCATTTAATGGGGAACAAAGGATGAAGAAGAAGTGAATATTCACTAAAGAGTGTATCTGCTTACTGCTGCAGACCCGTGTGATAAAATACTCTGCTGCTTCTTGCTTAGGAGTTGGTCAGCCCTCATCAGACTGCATTGGAGTTTGGCTGCCTTTTATCTTTTTCATTGCTGAAAGAAGCCTGGTCGGCATGTAGTATACATCTGTATCTAATTACTATGGAAGGTGATAAACTGACACTCACTTATTAAAGTAACATCTTTCACAGAAAACCATTCTTTAAAGTGAATAGAAGCCAAGCCCTTGTGAACACTTCTATTGAACATGACTCATGGAGAAGAGCTTGGCTCTGATGTGCACCAGGATTCTATTGTTTTAACTTACCTAGAAGGATTACTAATGCATCAGGCAGCAGAGGGATCAGGTACTGACATCGACAAAAAGTCTGCTGGGCATAATGAAGAAGATCAGAACTTTAACATTTCTGCTAACACTTTCCCCACCTGTCAGAATAATGGTCCAGTTCTCAATACACAGACCTATCAGGGATCTGGCATGCTGCATCTCAAAAAAGCCAGGCTACTACAGTCTTCTGAGGACTGGAATGCAGCAAAGCGGAAGAGGCTGTCTGATTCCATCGTAAATTTAAACGTGAAGAAGGAAGCTTTGCTGGCTGGCATGGTTGACAGTGTGCCGAAAGGCAAACAGGATAGTACGTTACTGGCCTCTTTGCTTCAGTCATTCAGCTCTAGGCTGCAGACAGTTGCTCTATCACAACAAATTAGGCAGAGCCTCAAAGAGCAAGGGTATGCCCTCAGTCATGATTCTTTAAAAATGGAGAAAGATCTAAGGTGCTACGGTGTTGCATCAAGTCACTTAAAAACTTTGTTGAAGAAAAGTAAAGCTAAAGATCAAAAACCTGATACCAATCTTCCTGATGTAACTAAAACCCTCATCAGAGATCAGTTTGTGGAGTCACCTCATCACACTGGACAAAGTGGAACAAAGGTCATGAGTGAACCCTTGTCATGTGCTGCGAGATTACAGGCTGTTGCAAGCATGGTAGAAAAAAGGGCTAGTCCTGCCACTTCCCCCAAACCTAGTGTTGCCTGTAGCCAGTTAGCATTACTCCTTTCAAGTGAAGCCCATTTGCAACAGTATTCTCGGGAACATGCTTTAAAAACACAAAATGCAAACCAGGCGGCCAGTGAAAGACTTGCTGCTATGGCCAGATTACAAGAGAACGGCCAGAAGGACATTGGCAGTTTCCAACTCTCAAAAGGAATGTCAAACCATCTTAATGGTCAGGCGAGAACATCAAGTAAACTAATGACTAGCAGAAGTGCAGCTTTTCCAAATCCAATGAGTATTATTCCTTCCTCTCCCAAGAATGCAGGCTACAAGAATTCACTGGAAAGAAACAATATAAAACAAGCTGCTAGTAATAGTTTGCTTTTACATCTTCTTAAAAGCCAGACTATACCTAAACCGATGAACGGGCACCATCACAGTGAGAGAGGAAGCGTCTTTGAAGACAGTAGTACACCTACAACTATTGATGACTATTCAGATAACAATCCTAGTTTTACAGATGATAGCAGTGGTGATGAGAGTTCCTATTCCAACTGTGTCCCCATAGACCTGTCTTGCAAACACAGAATTGAGAAACCAGAACCTGACCAACCTGTTTCTCTGGATAATTTAACCCAATCCTTACTAAATACTTGGGATCCCAAAGTTCCTGATGTTGATGTCAAAGTAGATCAAGATACCTCAAAGAACTCTAAGCTAAATTCACACCAGAAAGTAACACTTCTTCAGTTGCTACTTGGCCATAAAAATGAAGAAAATGTAGAAGGAAACAGCAGCCCTCAGGAAGCCCACAGCGACGTGACAAAGTTCAGTGCACAGAATTACATGCGGACTTCTGTAATCGAAAGCCCCAGTACAAACAGGACTACTCCAGTGAGCACTCCACCCTTACTTGCTTCCACCAAAGCAGAGTCTCCCATCAACCTTTCCCAACACTCTCTGGTCATAAAATGGAATTCCCCGCCATATACCTGCAGCACTCAGTCTGAAAAGCCAACAGCAAATTCCACATCTAAGCACCTCATGGACCTGACAAAGAGCAAAGAATCACCAGGAGAGAAGTCGGTCCAAAATGAAGGTGCACAAAACCCTGCGACTTTCAGTGCCAGTAAACTGTTACAGAATTTAGCACAGTGTGGAATGCAGTCTTCCACGTCAGCAGAAGAACAGAGACACAGTAAACAGCTGCTAGGTGTCAACACAGATAAACCTGTAAGTGTGGTTGACAGGTTAAATAGTCCTCTGTTCACAAATAAAACAAGTGTAGTTGAAGAGAATAAAGCATTCAGTAGTCCAGCAACAGGGCCTGAACCAGGACTTTCTGGTTCTGAGATAGAAAACCTGCTGGAAAGGCGCACTGTCCTCCAGTTGCTCCTGGGCAATCCCAACAAAGGGAAGAGTGAAAAGAAAGAGAAGACTCCTTTAAGGGATGAAAATACTCAGGAACATACAGACAGAGCTTTAAGTGAACAAATATTGATGGTAAAAATAAAATCTGAGCCTTGCGATGACTTACACATTCATAACACAAACGTGCACTTGAGCCACGACGCAAAGGGTGCCCCATTCTTAGGCATGGCTCCTCCCATGCAGAGAAGTGCTGCTGCCTTACCAGCATCCGAGGACTTTAAATCAGAGCCCGCATCACCTCAGGACTTCTCTTTCTCCAAGAATGGCCTACTAAGTAGATTACTGAGGCAAAATCAAGAAAGTTACCTGGCAGATGATCTGGACAGCAGTCACAGAAGTAGCGAACTGATGCTTCTAGAATCAAAGAATCTTTGCATGGTCCCCAAGAAGAGAAAACTTTATGCCGAGCCTTTGGAAAATCCATTCAAAAAGATGAAGAATAACTTAGTAGATGCGTCAAACAGTCACAGCGCTCCGGAGGTACTGTGTGGGTCCTTGCTTAACCAACAAGAGCTACAACTTAGCAGAAATGATCTTGAATTTAAATATCCTGCCACTCACAGTTCAGGCAGCGAAAGTGAGCACAGGAGTTGGGCCAGAGAGAGCAAGAGCTTCAACGTCCTGAAACAGCTGTTGCTCTCGGAAAACTGTGTGAGAGATTTGTCCCAACATAGGAGTAACTCTGTTGTCGACAGTAAAAAGAAAGGACACAAAAATAATGTGACCAATAGCAAGCCTGAATTCAGCATTTCGTCTGTAAATGGACTGACGTACAGCTCCTCGCAGCCCAACAGTTGTGCGGATAACAGGACATTTCCTTATGCAGGAGTTGTTAAAACACCCGTGAGCCCTTCTTTCCCTGAGCCCTTGGGCTGTGTGGGGTCTAGACAGGAATCTGGGCTTCTGAATGGGTGTTCCATGCCCAGTGAGAAGGGACCCATTAAGTGGGTCATCACAGATGTTGACAAGAATGAGTATGAGAAAGACTCTCCAAGACTGACCAAAACTAACCCAATACTGTATTACATGCTCCAGAAAGGAGGTAATTCTGTTACCAGTCGAGAAACACAGGACAAGGACATTTGGAGGGAGCCTCCATCTGCTGACAGCGTCTCACAGGTTACTGTCAAAGAAGAGTTACTTCCTGCTGCAGAAACGAAAGCTTCTTTCTTTAATTTAAGAAGCTCTTATAATAGCCATATGGGAAATAATGCCTCTCGTTCACACAGTACAAATGGAGAAGTTTATGGACTTCTGGGAAACATGCTAACAATAAAAAAGGAATCAGAATAAAATGTACCTGCCATCTAGCTTCGGATCTTTAAAACTAATTAGTATGAACTTGAGATCTGTATAAATAAGAGCATGATTTGATGAAAGCATGGTATAATTGAAACTTTTTTCATTTTGAAAAGTATTGGTTACTGGTGATGTTTAAATCTGCATACTACTTTTGCTTTATGTTAGATGTCATGAGGAAACTACTGAACTAGCAAGTTGTTTAACACTTCTGTATGCATCAGACAGCAACTGTGAGTAGCCTATGAATGAAATTCTTTTATAATCACAAATAATAGGCATAAAAATTAAAGTGTAAATCTCCATCCATAGTGGATTAACACATTTTGCTGCCTTTATGAGGGGACTTTCTTTTGCTTTTCAAAAGTCGGCCTACATAGTACACTTTTTAAAGTCCAAATTGTTGAATTACTCTTTAAAGGATCATTGTTGAATTAAACCCGAGTGCTGATTCACTAATTGTTGTCCAATTCAAAAACAAATTAGAAAAAAAAATATGCTTACGTTTTTCACTTTTGCTAAAAAAAAAAAATTATTTTTAAACTCTTGAAAGGGGTTTTGTGGTTCCCAGTGTGTCTGTCCCACCCTTGTCCTTTTCAATATATATTTCTTTAAACCTTGTACTACTTAGTAAAAATTGATTATACTTGATGGAAGTTTGATAGATCCTTAAAAAATAAAAAAGAAAGATTTCCATTTTTGTATTTTAACTACTTTACTAAATTAATATTCCTCCTTTTACAGAATTAGGAAAGTTAACATTTATCTTCAGGTGGTTTCCTGAATAGTTGAATATTAAGAAGTTTTTTTTTAACAGAAGCAAAATGGCATTTCTTTGGACAATTCTCATCATTTCTTATAAAAATCACTTCTCACCATTTCTGTGGTACCTGTGAGTCGTATGACCAGAGTTTCTTAAAGCTGGACTCAGACCTCCTGCATTAGAACCATCTGGAGCACTTGTTTTAAAATGCTGGTTCCTAGGCAGCATCCCAGATCTACAAGACAAGAATCTCTGCTAAGTGAACCTGGGAATCTTCCATTTACATCTTAACACACTCCCTAGGTGTTTCTTCTGCACACTGAAGCTTGAGAATCATTGCTTATGACTTTTCTCAGAACACAGGACTGTTAAAAAAAAAAAATGCTATTTGATGCCTATATTTTCCCCAGTACAGTCACACCTGAACTCAAAATTTGGGATATTGTGGTTCATATATTACCGTTATATCTTTAGAAATCGGGTTCAGAATACTTTTTACAACAACAACAAAAAAATTGGGTGGAGGGGACAACTTTCATATCTGGCTCAACATCTCAGGAAAATCTGTGATTATTTATGTGTTCTAATGAGTAACATCTACTTAATCAGCCTTAGGGATGGAACAACAGGGCCACTTACCAAACTCAGGTGATTCCAGGATGGTTTAGAAACTTCTCCTGAATACATCCTTAACTTCTATTAAAATCATTGTTCTAAGAACAATGCTGACAAAGATGAAAGCATTTATTTCAAACCCAAGAAAGGCACTAAACTCAGATTGACTAAATAAAAAGTACAAAGGGCACATAAACATGACAGAATTATACACAATCACTCCTTTGGATCTATTATTTTAAAATAGTGATTGAAAGCAAACTTGATGTTGTCTTGGGAGAACTTAATATATTATTGAGCCACATGGGGTTTTGACTTGAAGCAACTCCGTGTTTTTAAGTTCACTTTTTACAATCCAATAGTTCATTCACCAGATAATATTTATGTTTTTAATTGTGAACCAGGTTAGCACCTGACCTATCAAAAGATTGTTATATAATCAGCTATTAATTAGGAGGAACTCTATTTGAAGTTGTTCTACTTGAAGTTGTTTCTAAGATTTTTATATTAAAAAATGGGCGTTATTTCCTAAGATGATCTAAAACCCTAAATGATTATTTTTTTTCTCAAAATGATTTGTAAATAGTTACTGGATATATTATAATTGTCAGGAGTGAATATTATGTTACATCACGGAGAGATGAAGGTGTATGTTTATTCTGAAATGAAAACTCCACTGGCCAGTGAGTGTATTCTGCTTCATCCCATATTGACTCTGGGACAGTCTTATTGTCTACACTATAAATAAGCTTTTAAAGAAGTCCTTTTTTTCTGCCATTGTGAAAGTCTGGAGCCTTAGAGCTATACTAGGAAAATGTTGATATTCCCCGTTTAGTTAGGGGAAAATGGGCTTGTACAAGGGGGTGACATTTAGGTCAGGGAAAAGAACATAAAAAGCCAGCGTTGTTATTGTTTTGTTTCTTTAGTTGTTTGTTGGTTGGTTAGTAACAATTAAAGGAACAAGGATATGAAATACATAAGTTACCTTGATCGCAAAGAATGCTGTTCTGTTTTATTAGAGAATGTCCCTAATTTGACTTCAGGATAATTTTACAGACGAGCAGTGAGAAAGGGCATACATCCATAAATTCACTTTGTTTATGCATATGTAGATACAAGGATGCACATAGACACATTTTCAAGGACTATTTTAGATATCTAGACAATTTCTTCCTAATGAAGTCATTTGTGAAAGGGTACTACAGCTCTCATTGACATCAGTAAGGTAGCATTACCTGTTTATTCTCTGCTGCATCTTACAGAAGAGTAAACTGGTGAGAGTATATATATTTTATATATATATATATATATATATATTATGTGTATATATATATATTGACTTGTTACATGAAGATGTTAAAATCAGTTTTTAAAGGTGATGTAAATAGTGATTTCCTTAATGAAAAATACATATTTTGTATTGTTCTAATGCAACACAAAAGCCTTTCAATCTCTTTGGTTTCTGTATATTCCATGTATAAGTGTAAATATAATCAGACAGGTTTAAAAATTGTGCATGTCTGTATACAGTTGCAAGTCTGGACAAATGTATAGAATAAACCTTTTATTTAAGTTGTGATTACCTGCTGCATGAAAAGTGCATGGGGGACCCTGTGCATCTGTGCATTTGGCAAAATGTCTTAACACGTCAGATCAGATGTTCACCCCAACATGACAGTATTCCATTTCTGGACATGACTTATGTGGTTTAAGCTTTGTGAAAGAATGTGCTTTGAATCCAAGGGTCTTAAAACTTTTTAAAATCAAGTCAACCACTTTTCAACATGGAGTTCACACAGCTACTTTCATGAATTTTTTAAATCCCATTGAAAGCATATTATTACCAGGAGTACAGGCACTAAAATTACCATTCATGGTATGAATTCTGGGGTTTACACAACTAATTTTGATGCGATTCTGCTCAGTAATATAATTTGTCATTTTTATTAGAAATATAATTTCTTCATGTGATGTCATGAAACTGTACATACTACAGTGTGAATTTTTTTGTTTTGTTTTTTAATCTTTTAGTGTTTACTTCCTGCAGTGAATTTGAATAAATGAGCAAAAAAAGAAAAAAAAGAGGAAAAATGTATTGTCTCTGGTTTGAAATGATTTACTTTGTGGATAACCTCTGATTTTTAGGTTTTCTCTAAGCATAAAATATCTGGTCATGAAAAAGCGGTATCTTCAAGGATGCTTCACCTTTTGCAGGAAAGTACAGAGGAGGTGGCTAGCAAGTCAGTGCATATGGAGGTCTTCCTGCCCACTGTCAGTGTTGTAGACAACTGAATAATTGCTATAGAGTTTTAAAGTGGGATAGGGTTTGTACAGTGTTCAACATTAAAGCTGATTTGATACATACTGTTTTAAAGTTGCCACTAGAAGATTTTTATTTCCTTTCAATGGGTGTTGAGTTTATTTTAAAGAAAAGCCTCCAGTCATTTTCAAAAAATCAGTGTGTTTGCACATACATGGGTGTAGAAATATGTAACAATACATGTGTAAGTAATAGCTAGTTGAGAGGGCAAACATACAACCTTTTATTTAGAAAGTGAAAAAGCCTATATCCTTGAACTAAAGGCCTGGGAGTTTTTATTATTTTATAAATATATGATTAATGGCAATGTAGGAGGAAGGTACTTTCCCAAAGATGAGTATTCTCTGACACGGAAATTTCATTTTGCTTTACATCTGGCAGTAAAAAATGTATGGTACCCTTCAGACAGGTTGTAAGTATTGTCTAAAAAACATCCAAGTAGTAGAAATACATGCAGCTGTTCTACATTGTCGAACTGTTGAAAAGTCTCCTCTCACCTTCTGTGTAGATGCTGCCATCAGAATCAGTTTCACAGCTGTGTTTAATGAGGGTGGTGAAAAAGGATGGCGATAAACTGTCAGAGGGATTTATGAGAAGACCACTCCCACTTTGCAACTCTTAACTATTACAGTATCAATAACTTTCATGTGGAGAGTTGTTAATAATCGATCTGATAATGATCATGCAAGCTGTGCATAATTCTATTTCAAGCTTATTGTGGAAATCTCAACAAAGAAATGTTGAATATTTTTCTTACCAGCGGTACCATTAAAGGGACCTATTTGGTTCTGTAGAATAAGTTCTTGTTTGTTTTTTAGGAAAAAAAGGTTTCAAAACCTATGAAATGAATATATTAAATATTCATTTTAAAGAGTGTGAATTTTTGCTTAAATGTAGAGAAGTATCTAATATTAGCAACCTGACAGGTAGAAGCATCTTACCTATTGGCATCACTTAGCATTACTTTACGAATCTCAATATGGTTGCTACAATAGTATTTACAACACTTAAAGATGACATCTTCATAACTAAGTTAAAGATCTATGCCCTGAAAAGTCAGAATTAATGTACTCTATATTTGGTAGCAGAATAACTGGAAATAAAATGCAAATTCCAGACGTGGGGAAGTGCTGCTATACTTAGGATGCCATCTTTTGAGTAGCTAAAAGCCAATAAATAAACTTTGCCATCAGTAACCAAGATTTTAAAACCGTATGACTGCAGTCCATCGGAAGCAGATTTTCAAGCCATTCCAAACCATCGATAACCTTTAACTCAAAGATGTAGATACAAGTTATTTTCGATCTTCTGCCAAACTTCAATGTTAGGCAGGCTAAACTTTGAGAGAAGCTTGTGATACTTTTGGAATGCCCATCTTGCTCCCTTTTTTGCTGATCAACACTCACCTTGAGGATCACAGCTGGAAAAGAAACATCCTAATGTACTTTCTGAAAGCTAGACCAATGGCCACAGATAGTCCGCTTGCAAGTACCTTGACATTAATACTGATGGATGTGAAATGGTAATTTAAGAGTAGAACAGAAGCAGAGGGGAATTTCTTACACTTGGAAAATTAGTTTTCTCCAGAGTGAAAGGATTGCCACCTGGCAGCCATGGTAGCTAACCTTTTCATAGCAAGCTACAAATCCTTGTACGGCTTAGCACCTGGTTGGCTGTGCCAGGTCGCCTTCCTGGGCTTTCTGTGTGCCCCTTGACTCGTGACCTTGCCTGCATTTTCACATTTTCAAGTCATCTGCCATCTAATCTCATTTTTAAAAAAAAATAATAATGTGAATAAATGGAAAGGTCTAATGGCTTTAGTAGACATGTCATGAATTGATCAACATCCCATGCAACCAGCAGAAAGGTTCTGAAAGGGCTTACACAAAATGAAATATTTTTATACTCTGGAAGGGGGTGGCACAAGGTTATTGGTAAAATAAAGTTATTTAAAGCAAAGTCACCTTTTCTTAGGGGAAGACAGCAGGGTCTTACACAGATTACTTCATGTAATATTGACCAGGAAACCAGACTGATTGGTGAAAAATTCCACTTTTGGAAGAGATGGAAACTTGAAGTGATAAATACGTTCCCAGACCACGGGGTCCATTCTCCTGCTATCCAAAATCAAACCCAGGAAGAACGTGTTTGCTTGGTGAGTGTAGTTACAACTAACATCTTGATACAAAGCACCAGGGCAGAAACTGGAATTAGAATTTGACTACTTTGGATCTTTGAGGAAATCTAGGTCCTATGGATATAGAAATTCAAGAAACCAGTGCCACATATTAACTTCAGTTAATACAATTGTCTAACAAAGGTATTCACTTATTAGACTTTTTTTTTTCAATTGTATGTATCTTTTGTATCATTCTTCCTTTTTGTACAATGAAACTCCCACACCAATTCACTCTTGGGTCTCCCTTCAGTTTTGATCCCTCTATTTCCCCCTCCCCTGCAGAATGACTTTGATTTTTAGTTGCCTGTTAATTTTTTAAATTTAGTATAATAATTTTTTTTTTTTTGTCCAGTTCCCTTATTTGATAACTTCGACAGTGGCAACTCCTAAGGCCAAATCAGTATGATTTAAGGGTGGTAGACAAGTAATACGTACTTTCAGTGTCTCGGGAAGTGCTTAATGTAGATATGTTAAACTGACATAAAAGCAGGTTCGTCTCTCATATGCATAGATTGGGCTAATTGTCAAAATTCACAAAGGTAGAGACCTAATGGGCTTTACTAAACTATTCACAAATAGGGAAGCACCTCATTGAAGCACTACTACCAGGTTATACAAAATGGGGGACATTTATAGAGACCATGGATTAAGATAAATGAAGTTTTTTTAGGGTAAAGCTGTCATCCCTCAGAGGCAGGCAAGATTTCTTACCAAACTGATCTGGAAACAATGATTGTTTTATGACTACTTTTTGCAGAAGTTAAAAACTGCAGTGAGATTGCCTGGGTGGGGTCCAGGCATGAACTCCATTCTGGGACTGCTCCTATTTTTTTCTTAACAAAATGAAATATCCTTTTGCTCTGATACCATAAAAATTAATGTAAATATTTTATTTTTTAACTATTTCACTTCATTTGCCAAGAAATATCACATTCCCTGTTCCCAAACCTGAAGAGAGGAAATAACTCTTGGCTGAAATTGTTCTCGCTTTATGTCCAAAAAGCAGTGAAAAACCCTAATATACAGCATATTCAAGATAAATTGATTGGTCTATGGTGGGATGAAATCAGCCCTAATCCCTGGCTATGTAGAACTGATAAGCATGACTCATAATGATTTCTGTCCAGTATAAGGCCTCAGGGAAGAACCAGATGGAAGACTTTGGCTTCAAGACTCTTTTTTTCTAAAGGGGACATTTTTAAGTGGATGTTTATGTAATTAGAGGGACCACAGAGACAGCTAGATTTTAGAAGGAAGGCGAAGGGTGGGGGGGTAGGTGTGGGGGGGCTTCTCTTACATAAGCTGTTCTCTCCTATGAGCAACTCCTTTCTAGCTTCAGTAAACCAAGGCTTCTGACCTTAACTATATTAATATAGCATGGTAAGTATAATCATACATTTATACTTTTGTGAGAAAGTTAATTCTTTTTTATAGCATCCCTTAAGATAAGTTTCTAGACTTACAGAACTGGCATATTAAATTATGGAATCGGAGTGATAAGAACCCTTATAAACTTGTATTATCCTCTCACCCATTCAAAGCAATGTCCTAACTAACACAACATCAAAATATCATGCTGTTTACACTGGTGGCTTTAAAGATCAGCTAACCAAAAGTTGAGCTGATTGAATTAAAGTTGTATTCTCAGATTCACTTTAGCTCCAAATTACAACTGATTGTGTAATCTGAGAAAGCTTTCAAGAAGCCACAAGTCTTTGAATAGTCAAAATGCAACCTTCAAAATGAAAACACTAACCCCAAAAGAAATGCTTACCCCTGTGTCTCAAGGCTATACCCAATAGCCTAGTCCCGGCAACAAACTGTACCCATCACTCACTGTGAATAATTAAATAAAGAAATATGATAGATAAACATAAAGGCATACTATTTCAACTCTTAAATAGATGAACTCTTGCTTTTTAAAACAACATGGGTTGAATTAGATTATGCTAGTCATATAAGTATGTGATTATGCTAAATGAAATAAGGTATAAGGTGAGACAAATACTGATGGACTAACTCATATGAAACGGAAAAAAAGCATAAAAACACAATAAAAATGACTCAGACTCTAAGAAAAATGCATTGGTTACCAGAGCAAGGGAAAGGAAGTTAGAAGGAAAGGTAGCAGTGAACAGCACTGGAATATTGGCAAACAACAATTTTATTTTTTAAAAATGCAATTTTCTGGCCCTCCCTGGTGGCGCAGCGGGTTAAAGCACAGCACTGAGAATCTGAAGCCACTTCCGCATGAGTTCGATTCCCGCCTGCCGCCTGCCCCGGAGGAGACCACATGGCGAGCCAGACCTCTCCTGACCCGCCCGCTGCTCCCCTCAGCAGTGTACTTCGTCGATCTGCCTGTTCTGCTCCCCACTCTGTCTCTGGTGAAGCCTCTCACCGCCCCTGAGCCTCTGGCCTGTACCCCAGTTCTGTATGCACAAATAAATAAATCTTTAAAAAAAAATGCAATTTTCTTGTTGATGATGTGATGTCACTAGATAAATGGGAACAGATAGTACTTAGACATCGCTCCTGGTCATGACCAAATACGTTCTTACCGAAACTGGAATACACACCAGCGGTCAAACATCATCCTAAAGAGTATATTTAGTGGTTTTTGGTATATTTATAGTTACTACAATAAATTTAGGAACATTTTCCTCATCCCAAGAAGAAACTCCATTTCTTTCCATTATATTAACCACTAATACTGTCACTCTTCAGATTGATATGTTCTTGACAAGCACTTCATATACATGAACTGTTATCTTTTGTGAATAACTTCTTTCATTTAATGTTTTCAAATTTCATCCATATTGTAGTACATATCAGTACTTCATTCTCTTTCATTGTTGAATAACTTCCTATCATATGTATAAGCCACATCTCATGCATTCATCAGTTGATGAAAGTTTGGCTGGTTTATTTTTAGCTATTATGAATATTTGTGCTATGAACTTTGTTTTAGTTTCTCCTCCAAAACAGGATGGAAAGCCAACCAAATTTCGGTTTTGGTATTGTCACATATGCAGTGAGTATAAAATCAATTGATTACAATGTGTTTGTTTCTGAATGCTCACTTGTATTCTACTGATTTATATGATTATTTTGTGCCAGTGCCACACCTTTTTATTGTTTAAGGTTTATTTGTTCATACAGAACTGGGGTACAGGCCAGAGGAGCAAGGGCCATGAGAGGATTCACCAGAGACAAAGCGGGGAGCAGAACAGGCAGACTGATGGAGTACACTGCTGAGGGGAGCAGTGGATGAGACAGGAGAGGTCTGCCGCGCCATGTGGGTCACCTTCCCAGCTGGGGGTTAGAATTGTGATGAAGCAGCTGGTGGTAGCTTCCTAGTGCTGCCCTTTAACCTGGGCATGCCTCCTGGGGATGCCCAGCACCATCTTGATTTTTGCAGCTTTGTAGTAATTTTGGAAATCAAAGTATAGGTACAAATTTGTTCTTTCTCTGGGTTCTGTTGACTTTCATTTGTTTCTTTACATATAAATTTTAAATAAGTCTGTTGATTTCTGTAAAAATGATAGCTGGGGTTTGATAGGGTTTGTGTTTATTTTATAGAACATTTGGGGGAGTCTTATCATCTTACCAAAGTGAAATCTTCCAATCTGTATACTAGGGTGTCTTTGCATATCTTTGGGTCTTTTTAAATTTCTTTTAACAGAGTCACCCAGGAATGATGCTGCCCTTAGCAGAGTTCATTTACCTTTTTCCTTTTCTCTGCTTCTTTTGGTGTTACATCACTACTTGACTCAACCAATTGCCTACTCATTACTCCATTGTTTTTTGACAGTGCCTCTAGGCAACAATTGCCCTATTGAGTGATCCAATTAAAGGTAGGTCCTTTATTAAAAGAGTCACTTTGAACACCAATCTTTGAAATGTGTTCTGCTCCCAGAAGGGCTTTTCCTAGCTGTCTTTTTTCCAAGTTCTCTGATAACTGAATGGCAAGAGCTATCAATCTCCTCTCTATTTCTTACCACCAATCTTCATTGCTTTCAATAGGACTCTAGGTTTAAACTTCCTCACACTGTTCTAAATCAAATCAAGTGGTTTGGGAGAAGGCTCAGGAGCTTTCTCTTTTTATGATCTGTCTTATCCCCAGGGTAAAACTACAGTGTCATTGCTGGGGCAGAGATAGTGATCTGTTCTCTCAGATCCGGGTGAGCACAATCAAAGTATTTTTGACTGCCACACTTCAGGTATACTTCCCTTAATGTGGAAGATGGCTGTAAGAAGAGTCCTTCACTTTTCATGGTATTTACCTGAAACTGAGCCTCTGTAAAAAGCTTTGCAGGGGTTGAGAAATGCTGGAATCCTGCTCCTTAAGTGAGAGTTGAGAAGAGAGAAACTTACCTTCTCACCTATACCCACTTGAGTGGGTCTTAGAGATATTGAGAGTTAAGGCTATTGTGATTTATAGGAGATGTGTGTATGTATGCGTGCATATATATATACCCATAAACATATACATATACATACATACATATATATAGTCCTATTTAATACCAGATTGTCTAAGTATGTTTCTCATACCTATCTTGTCCTCATCCACAGTTTCTAGTTTATACCTATCCCAAAGCCTTGGAATTAGAGTTTCCTAAGTGCCAAGAGAGAGCAAGGGGTCTCTTGTTGTTTTAATGATGTGATTTTATGGGTAGGACTTAGGGATGGGAGCTGGTTGCCAGAGGAACTGACCATGTGATTAAAGAGAATTCCAGTCCTATCCACTGACCTTTCAAGAGGTGTGAGGGGCTAGAAATTGAATTCTATTGCCGATGGTTATGAGTTAATTGATCATGCCCATGTAGTGAATCTTCCATATGAGGCCAATCGGAGGGGCTTTGAAATGTTTCAGGGTTAGTGATCCCAGAGACTTGAAGAGAATATTGTCACTGGAAAGTACATATGCACTCTCTTGTCCCATGTACATCTTCCAACTGGCTGTTCCTAAGTTAGATAATTTCTAATAAATCAGTGATCTAGTGAGTAAGCAAGTTTTCTGAGATTTTTTAGTCATTCTAGAAAATTAATAAACCTAAAGAGGATGCCTGTTACCTGTGATTTGTGTCAATCAGACAGAAGTGCTATAATAATCTGGGCTTTCAACAGGCACCTGGAGTCTGAGGAGGGAACAGGTCATGGAAACTTCCAGTCTATAGATGCTTGATCCAGATGGCAGCCTGGCTAATGGCCAGCATCTAACACTGAGGGCTGGCCAGGGAAACTGAGCCCTTTACCTAGAGAATCCAAGGCTCTCTCCAGGTTGATAGTATCAGGTTTGTGAAGAATTGACTAGAATTTAGTGAACTGCTGTTGTTCAAGAACTGCTTACTGGTGTGGGGTAGCCTCCAAATATTGGTAGCAGAGCTCCAGGACAAATCAACACATGTGTCCATAGCACTAAGCTGGGATGAGGAAGAAGGAACTGTCCAGAGCTCAAATGCCACAACCTGTCACTAGCCTTACCAATATTGAGAAGCAGAAGAAGATTTGACACAGACAGAAGAGAGGGCAGTGGGCAATGTGGTGATCAGGGCTGAAACTGGAGTGCTATGGCCACACGCTAAGGCTGCTGGCAGACACCCAAAGCTAAAAGAAGCAAGGAATAGACTCCCAGAGCTTCTGATGGGACTGCTGCCACCTTGATACTGACCCAGTGTAGGGTAAATGAAGGTCTCTCAGGCTGTCGTGCTGCTGGCCATTGTGGATATTGCCTGTGGCCTTGATAGTGCTAGATCAGTAGGCGATTGAGAGCATGGGCTTTAGGTGTGCATGCCTGATGGCACATGAAATGTGGTGTGGGCATGCATAGGTAGAACACCTGAGCCTGGAGGCTGAGCCTATTAAGGGTAGCAGAGGACCCTGTAGTGGAGAGCAGTAGAGACCACAAGAGAAGCAAGAGAACCCACAAAGACTGAGAAACACAGGGCACTAGGAGGCCTGACAGCCTCCTGGTCGCCCTGCACCGCACCCCCCAGCCCCCCGCCCCGCCTGCTCTACATCTGGTTGCCTCATGATAAGTAGTGTAGAAAGATCATTAAAAGCCTGAAAAACCTCTGAGGGCTCCAGGACCCTACTTTGCCCACTCTGCTCTGGTGCCTTCCTGCCACGACACCCACTGAAACCCATTTTGGATTCCCAGTAAGCAGAATAGTGTGAGAATAAATTAGTGTTGTTTTAAGCCACCATTTATGGTGATTTATTACAGCAACCTGAGGAAGCTTATACAACACTTGCTACTGCACAGAAATAAATGAAATACAAAGGACTCCATTATGATTCAAGTTCTGTCTTTCCAATATCTTCCTAGGATAGTGCAGACTCTAATTCATATGCACAAAATACATTACAGATCTTTGTCTTTTTTGTATGTGCAGGTGCAATGTGTTAGGTAGCAAATGTTTCCTGTCCTGTGGGGACAGGAATACCTCCTGCTAGAGAGATTTGTGAGTCTCATACTTGAGATGTTTATATTCTAAGTTGTATATGTGCTACACACAAGCGCACACTCATACACACATGCAACTACACATATAAACAGTTGGAGCCGAGTATACAGGTGTGTGTTTCCTCAAAGCAGCCCTTGTAGTACACACTTTGCAATATGTAGGATTTCAGTGCACATAACCATGGAAATGTAGTTTGAATAGTAGTTTTGGAAAGAAAAGTAAGGAGATATTATCACAAATAACAGGGCCTGAAAGATCGCAAAGAATTCATCTCACCGTGGCTCCTAGCATGCTATAAAACATCAGGGTGCACTAGCTTTTCTTTCCCTTCCTTGGTTAAGGTCTAAAAAAAATGGCAAGACATAACGGATGAATCTGTAGTGATGTTTGAAAAATAGGCCTTGACACATTTGGAACACACCCACTGCTCAAAATCTGCTGGCTCAGAGAAGCTGCGCAGAGCCCCCGATAACCTGTGGGGAGCCCATCCAGGTGCCTGTTACCTGCTGCTGTCAGCTCTGACCTGGCCAGTGTGGAGCCAGAGAACGCAGGGCCTCTCATCTTTATGTGAACACCAGAGCAGGAGCAGCCACTGCTGTGATACAACATGAAGGTAAGCTTCAGGTGCAGCTAGAGAAGCTGATAGGGACCCTCTCTTTCTCATTTCTTCAGCAGTAAAAGTGTCGTCCCATATTTAGGAAGCATCTTGACTTTGGCTTTTGTGTATCTCTTGATTTGGAATCAGGAAAAATCCCTGCTACACACTCTCCCCTGAAGCTCAAAACAAAGAGGCTGAAGATCACCTCTGCTGTCCAGAGGCTTTAAAATTGAAAAGACAATTGTAAGGTTGGCCAAAGACTGCATTCTGTCACCACGTGGGGTATTTAAATGGATTTACCATCACACTGCTTCCTGAGGGTGAAAAAAATATATTCCAGATTTCATTTTGCCGTATCAATGTTATATACTACAATACATTCTGAAATCAATCACTGGTGTGATTGTAAATAATGAAGCTTAGGAAAAGTTATGTAGGAATGAAATAAGTCAAAATAGAACAGTTGCTACTAGGAGCCTTAGACAAAGCAACTGTGCTCCACAATGCACAGAAATTCTTGGTATGAGAAAAAGCAATATATATGCAAACATACACACACACACACACATATGCATATATAGGTATAGATAGATACCAATATACCATATATATTCAATTCATTTAATGATATATGTTAATGCACACTCTGTAATAGCAGTGTATAAGGTCCTAGAAATACAATAAGAAATAAGACAGCTCTGTGTCTTAAGTATAGTTTAAAAACTAAAAATAGAGATACACAAATCGCAGTTAGCAGTTGGGTCTCTGATAGGGGACAGAAGAAAACATCTAACCCAAACCAAAGTGGTACACACTTTACAGAGAAAGTTACATTTTCCTTGGAATTTAGAAGATACAAACAGCATAGTCAATGATTTGGAATTAAGAAAGAACTTGAAACATAAGAATAACTGAAATAGGGTCACAACGACTGAGAGATGAGATTCTGAAGGTAAAAAAATGACCACTTTACATGGATCTTGAAAATAAAGACAATGGAATTTATTACATGATACTAAGTTGGTTTGCGAAATTATCCAATTTACCCTTTAGAAAGAATTTTGACTGTAATATACAAGACAATGATTGAAATTACTGGGATGGTGTTCTTGGTAATGGTAGTAATAGTGAGAAAGCAGATAAGTGGATGCTACAAGTCTACTTAGGAGAGAGATCTGTCAGCCCTGATGACTGAATAGGCATGAGGTGGAAAAGGATAAATTAAGGATAACTGCTAGCTTTCCAGACTTTACCAAGTGAAGTTAATGAACTCAGATTTAGTTTAGAAAAATTAATTTGGAGATGTTTAAGCTCTGTATGAAAGAAGTTGTTTAGCAGAGAGCTGGATAAACAGGTTATTTCAGGAGAGAGATGTAAGTCAAAGGTATAGATTTGGAAGCTGTCAGCCTGCAGTTGGTAATTGAAGTTATTGGAGCCAAAGAGATTACTCAGCGAAAACTTTACAGGGTAGGAAGAAATGATTGTTTGGGACAGAAATTTGAGAAATCTGGTGTTCTAAGAGATGAGGAAAAGCAAATCCTGCAAGAGACTATTATGAAAAAAATTGGGAGCCAATTTCTGGAAGCCAAAAGAATCATGTGTAAAGAAGGATGGTCACAAGTGGTAAATGTTGTCTTTATTGCTCCCAGGGTACTTAATATGCAGGACCAAGTCCCTCCTCTCATAGTAATATTATTTTCAGTCAACCTTATGAATCAGTAATTATCTTCATTTTGTTGATTTCTTTGATTTAATTAATTAATTAAAAGTTTTTTTTTTATTTATGCATGGAAGAGCTGGAAATAAACCAGACGTGCAGGGGATGGGGGGCTGGGCGGTGAGAGGATTCACTAGAAACAGAGTGGGGAGCAGACCAGGCAGACTGATTGAAATACACCACTGAGGGGAGCAGCGGTTTAGCTTGAACACATGCCTCATAGCACTATGCCACCAGGGAGGCCCCTGTTCTTTAATCTTAAAATGAGTACAGTTTTAAAAAAGTTTCATTTTATCGATACTATTAAAACTCAGTCATCTACTTTATGTGTGGCTTAAAATTTGTATTTATTGTTTTGCTGTTTTTAATGTAAAGGAGAAATAAAAAAATTCCTAGTGGTAACATAAAATAACAAAATGAACACAACTTCAATTTGTTTAATTTATAACCTCTGTATTACTTATTTTGAATCTACTGCTTAAACATAGGAATACATCACCATTATGTTAGAAGACACAAACCATGCCCAAAGTAAGCTTTAAAGATTTTGAATCGTGAATTTCCTCTAGAACTAAATTCTAATTCCATCACTACATTTCCCAAATTTGATTTTAGTGTATGTACCTTGTCTTGAAAGACATAACCACATAGTGATTTGTTATCACCAAATAACAAGTTCCTATTATTCTCATCCTGGTCTTACTGTGCCAGGCTCTCACTGAGTTGCTAGAGAGTAACAAAACTTTATTTAAAATTTGAATAAGCCATAGTGAAGAAGAGTATTTAGACATGTATCAACAAAATCAGGGAGAAATTGGATAAGAAAAGGTCAGTGTTTACACAACTGAGTATAGCTTTCACTGTTGACTGGACAGCTGTTAAATCTAGGGCTTTGTATCCCAGAAAAAATATTCAATTATCAAAAGGGCATTCACTCTCCAGCTGCACATTGTTAAGATTTTCTAATATTAAAAAGTCAGAAATGTTACCACATTTAAAAAGATATTATTGAACGTTACTGTTCCCACACAAAATTGATCCTTTGACTATTTATTCAACTGTTCATTTAACTGAACTCACTGAAGAGAGCTGTACGGCAAATATTTAAATGGTTTTCATTGGAGGCCAGTAAATCAGAGTGAGCAGGCTGGGGATCTCCGTTGGCATGGTTTGAAAACAAATCTTCAGAATAAAGAACCCAGTTTTATATCCAGGACACTCATCTCAAGCAGTTCCTCTATCAACATCTCTCTAAGTCATCTCTCTAAGTTCACGTTATTTGCGTATGAGACATATAAACGGCCCGTTTAAACTAACAACAACAACAAAAAAGTTACTGTGAAACTGTGGAGGGAACAGCAGGGGAAAACCCTGAAATCTGAAGCATTAGGAAATGAAGTCATAACCCAATTTTCCTTCTTGACCTCTGGCAAATTATTGACTTTGGAGTCGACAATGACCTGCTTGTAGCTATTTTGAGAGTCAAGTGTCACCTGGTTTCATGTCACTAAACATGTAACAAAGTACAGGAAAAGAGTGACTGAGGTGTTATGGGAAAAGGCACCTAAAATAATGCATTCTGAAATCACAATCTGCCCCCAGACAAATGTAAATACTTAGACATATCTATAGCACTCATTTTGAAACCCCAACAGAGATTTACCTGGGCCAGAAGGACAGATTAAAGCAACAATAACTCTGGCTTTGCTCAACTGATTTTCTAGATTGAGCTGGCAAAATGTTCTTGCAGAAACCTGGCCATGCTTCCTTTCAATTGCAGAATTAAAATATCTTCCAGAAACCCAGGAGAAAAGCCAAAAAATACTTGTAGAAGTGACGCGCTCGAGCTGAAAGGTCTGCCATAGGACCCGTATTGACTGGCTTCAGTTATGGTTTCAAGATAATTTTGAGATGGAGCTAACCATCTGTCAATGATCAACTTCACCGCACATTGGCCACCAGCCACTCCGTGGTTACCTGCTCACAACTAGGTCTCAGATTTCTTTCAATCATATTAATTTATTCGCTCATCCAGTCATTTAATTTCTTACTCACTGTTCCCTTCCCCCACCCCTTATTTATCCACCCAACAAACCTTCCAATAGAGCAGGTGGGCATGATGCTCACTGATGGGAGTTGTAAAAGTCAAACCAGTTGCACGTCTGGGTAGCGCAAGCCCTAGCAGGTACGCAGAGGTACGCGGCAGGCTGGGCTCACTGAAATTTTGCCCACGATAGCTGAGAAGGATCCACAGGATGGTTCATTTCGGGAGGAAGGAGAGGAACAACCAGGAGGAAAGGTATTTCAAGCCGAGAGAACGGTAGGTTTAAAGGCAAATAAGTATGGCAAGCTTTGCTTTGCTCAGGCAACAGTGAAAGTTCAATATGCCTAGAAAATAGAATGTGTAGGCAGGGATGGAGATGAAGGAATAAAGAAGGATCAGGGAGCTGGAAGAAATCCAACTATAAGGTAGGTCACTGTCCCAACTGCTTCTCCACCTGTTGGTTTCTTTTATCTTTTTTTTTTTTTTAAGATTTTATTTTTTCAAAGAATTTTATTAAATAAAATAAGATTTTATTTAATTTTTCTGGTGCAAGCCAGAGGTGTGGGGGTGAGAACAGTCCCCAGAGACAGAGTGGGGTGTAGGACATGCAAATTTACTGAGATGTACTGCTGAGAGCAGCAGTGGGTGAGACAGGAGAGGCCTGCTGCGTCCTGTCCCCTATCCTGGTAGGTAGCTCCCTGGCCAGTGATTGAACTCTGGCCACTTATGCTGAAACTTAACCCCTGCCCCGCCAGGGAGCCTTCTACCTGTTGGTTTCTCAGCCCAATGTGACAAGGATTCACCCCCAGCACTACTCTGAAAACACATTCTTCCCAGGTCAGCGAGGCCTTATCACTGATCACCTGAGTAATTGTCAGAGACTCGAACATGCCAAAACCTGGGGGACAGTGAGAGTCATTCAAAGACATAGGCAATAGGGGGGTGCAGTGACTAAAGCTTTTTAAAACAATAATAAAAATGGTGAAAAGTTGGTCACTTTGTTATGTTCATGAGCCAAAAATTCCAAACAATGTGAGTATAAAATAGTCATACCCCAAATTTCTTTATTGTTCGAAGTTCTACTACTGCATTTAAATAATGTCTAGTGCCATTTACACATACCGTATGCTGCAGTATATGTAAATATGTATGTTTGTGCAAAATTCAAATGGACATCCATTGTCACTGCAATGACACCAACCGACCTCAAAGTTTGGTGTGGTGAGAAAATATTATTTAATTAATGATTAGAATTTCAAATTTGCCTAATAATTCAACCGATATTTATGAGCTCCCTATAATACCCCAGGTATAAAGCAAGAAATACATTCAGAATCAGAAAAGAAAATGTTCCTAAACTCACGGTGTTGTTTTCTAGGAGGGAAAAAGAGACAGAAAATTAGCAATGGTCATAGTAAATAAGGAAGCGGTACACCAAGTTGGGTAATACAAACTGTTAGGGACGAAGGAAGGAATAGGACATGTGGACTGGAAATTTCAGATTCGAGGGTCAGATATGGTTGAAAATAAGGTGGGAGATGGAGATGCTGCGGCTTTTGCACCGTTGGGCTCTGTGGCTAGCTGCGGCTGGGAGTGCCGGAGGCAGCTGGGAGCCTGGGCTCGGGCAGGCACGCCTGATGGCGGACACCTGCAGTGTGGTGTAAGCACGAGGGTGGGCGCGCCTGAGCCTGGAGGCTGAGCAGCTACGAGAGGAAGAGGCCACAGACCACACCAGAGAGAACCCAAAGACTAAGATCCTGCCAGGGGCCGGCAAGCCTGCCAGCTTCTGTCCTCCCAGACCCCTGCCCACTCTAGGCCTGAGGCTGCATTCCAGTAGGAAGGAGCTTGAGAAAGTGACATATAAAACCAGAACAAATCTGGTTTGCTAGGAGTTAAGTGAGCAAGGAGAGAGGGCTGTGTGTGTGTGTGTGTGTGTTGAATTAAGCAGAACATGAGGTCGTTATAAGGATTTCAACTTCTTTTATTTTCCGGGTGAAATGATTAGTCATTTGAAGGCTTTGAACATCATCATAATATAGTTTGATTTGCATCGAACAAGATTACCTGAACTGCTTTTTTGTAAGCAGATAGAGGGGAATGCAACTTAGAGTAGGGAGAAGGGTCAGAGGTCGTGACTGTAATTCAGTTGAGAAAATGATTCTCGCATGGCTTATCACAGTGGCAAAAAAAAAAGGCGCAAGCCAGAGAAGGTTTCCTTTTTGCTTTTGAATATATTTTAAAGGCAGAGACAATATTTCCTCGTGGATTTCAATGACAGCTATCAAATCCTAGCATTGTAGGCTAAGGAAATACTCATTAAGAGCAAAATAAATATCACTGAATAATGAAATTCTGATTTTTTTTTTAAGATTTATTTATTATAGAACTGGGGTACAGGCCAGAGATGCGGAGGGTGAGAGAATTCACCAGAGACAGAGCGGGGAGCAGAACAGGCAGATTGACGAAGTACACTGCTGAGGGGAGCAGCGGGTGGGCCAGGAGAGGTCTGCCTCGCCATGTGGTCTCCTCCTGGGGCGGGTGGGGTCGAACTCATGCGGAAGTAGCTCAACCTTCTCATTGCTGTGCTTTAACCCGCTGCGCCACCGGGGAGGGTGAAAATTCTGATTTTTAATCTACTGGTAAATCAATATGAAACTTTAATAATCAGTTACTGAAAAAAAAAAAGTTTCATCTAACAGTGAATAGTAACATAGAAATCTAGCCTAACAAATGTTTATTAATTCAAAGTTGCCTGAAGAGTAGGTAGAACTTATATGCATAAATCTTCTTCTTTTTTTTTTTTTTTAAGAAGAATTTCATCAAACAATAGTATGAAGCCCTTCCTGCTGGTGCAACAATTTAAAGCGCAGCACTATGAAGCCAGCCACAGCTGTTTCAGTGCCAGTTCCATCCCCTGCCAGGGAGGTGACCCACATGGCACAGCAGACCTTTCCTGTCTCTCCCACTGCTCCCCTCAGCAGTGTACTTCGTCCATCTGCCTGTTCTGCTCCCCACTCTGTCTCTGGTGAAGCTTCTCACCGCCCCCACACCTCTGGCTGGTACCCTAGTTCTGGATGCACAAATAAATAAGTCTTTAAAAAACAAACAAACAACAACAACAACAAAACAATAGTATGAAACTATCCCAGTTATCCTCTGCTATTTTTCTAAATCTAATTTGATTGAAACTAAATTAAACTTTCACTGTTAATAGTATTTTGGGGAGGAAATGTGAAGAGCAGAAGTTAATGATTACATGTAGAATATATCTGCCGAAAGTAGGTGATTGTTTAGATTGACCTAGAAACTTTGCAGAACAGCTTTAAAGATTTCAGAGCATCCAATCACCTCTTATTCTAGCCCCTAAGATGATAATAGTGATAAGTGTGTGTGCCCAAGTTTACTGTTGCTTATACAAAAAATAATATATATGTCTAGGTAGCATTTTTATTTTCCATTGTATTGTACAAGCTTGGGATAGAGAATAAGGACAGTGATGTAATAGCACTTCTCTGAGATATATCTATTGGCAACTCTCAGCCTGTAATGAATTTAAAAACTGCAGGAGAAGCAAAAGTATTTGCAAGTCTTTTAAAGTTAAATCTATGAGAAGGGCTTGCTGTTAGATCAGTAAGGGAAGAAAAAACTTTTCTCATTCCTCTTAGGAACCCAGATCTGAAGATTAAACCAACAAAGACAGATTCACAGGAGGAAAGCATGCACATTTTACAGAATTTTTGCATATACATAGACTGAAGGTCTAAAGAAGTGACCAAAAGAGTAAACTTTTAGCTCTTTTAGACAAATGATGCATTTATGGAGAATTGATAAGACTGAGATTTGAGTTAGGATGAGTTATGGTGAAGAAGTAACAACAAAACTAAATGTTATTTAACAGGCTTGTTAATCTTTGCATAGATTTCTCAGGCCCAAACACCCTATCTCTGATGATAAGAATGTCTTCCTTCATTCTGGAACAAGGTGGTGATGTTTCCCAAAGAACTTTTATGTACCATTTCAAGAAGATTGGTGGAAGGAAGGTAAGGGTGACCTTCTGGTTCTGCTATTTACTTGGAGTCCTTCATCTTAAGATATTTAATATGCCGAAGTACGTATTGGGATAACATGTCCTGAACTCTATCAGGTCATTCTCAGAAAACATATAAATTATAAATTGAATAATCCTGGTTATTCCCCATCTACTGATCCAAATTCAGAACTTCTCTCTGGAACACATGACTTTTATTTGCAGTTTTATTTATTACAACTATGGAATATGTTAACCTTTCCAAATATTCAACAAAAATTTAAAGACCGTTTATTAAGTGTAAGATCTGTGTATATATATAGTGTGACTATAATAAACATGACCTCTGTTCTCAGGAAGTTTTTCTCATTCTACTAGAATGCTCGTAGATTTTTTTGAAATGTCCACAGGATGCATTGAGATAGAATATCAGAGTTTTAAATCTGGAAGAAATTCTTACAGCTTACAGATGCTAAAGCTCAGGCACACAGGGGCTAAATGAGTTGGCCAGGTTACATCATGGCAGAGCCAGGGAGAGGGTCCAGGTTTTTCAAACTTCCATGCTCCACACTCAACTGTAGAATGACAGTTGGTAAGAGAAGATAATAGGGAGTATGCGGCGATGTCTTAAATTAATTAGCTCATTTTCCAGCAGGACAATTTTAAAGATTAAATAAAATTAATCTATAAGAATTTAAATGGATCTTGGAACTGACCCACCATATTTTGAGCACCATTTTGAGGGCTGCAAATGAGCATAAATAATGAGTCCAGACAAGCCCCACATTGTAGAGCTTGCACTCAGTCCTCGCCTTCTCTGAGTGCAAGGTAAAAGTCCCTTTTACACTGAAATGGTTCCCACTACATGAAAAACTCAGTCTCAATTCTCCTACCACTGCTAGCAGAACAAAATTACGGAGTCTATCTTTTTGTTTTTTTTTTAAAGACCTGATGAGCAGTTTAGTGTGTGAGAGACAGCAGAGTGCAGTGCAGGAGAGCAGACTTTGTTTGGAGTCCACCTTCTAAGTTTAAGACTTGGCTTCTGTTTACTGATTGTGTGAAGCTGATTATAAATATATAATCTCCTGAGCTTTTATTTTAGTGCCTAGGAAATGGAGATCATCGTAGAGTTGTTGTGAGGATGAAATTGGTAAGATCGAAATAATTGCTACTTTTAGATTAATCACCAGGATTGGTGCAAAATGGATCACAAGTACATTCTAGTAGGACACCATTATACCATACTATGGTATGGTATGTGTTTGTGTGTCTGACAGATCCAGAGTTTGAGGCAAAATTCCCCAGTATAAAAAATATCAAAATATCTGTATCTTTCTCAGGTCTCAGTTTAATCCTCTCATCTTATTATCAGAGAGCTCTCAAAAAGCAGAGGCTTATTGCATACTATTGGTCTACTCCCGTGAATGAGGTTTTACATAATTTTTCACTTTATAAAAAGCCCTAAAGCCCATAATAACATTCCAGTATTGGCTAATATGGGAGCTTTGTCAAGAGACTTTTCTTGTTCACTGACATAAAATCACCACTGAAACTTTGTTAGGTTCTAGAAATTTCAAGAACTCTTCCTTTGTATCCATTACTTTTATGTTGATATATATCTCCAACTAATTCTTTCATAGATTACCTAATGTGGTAAACACACCGAATCCTTGATTGTTTAATTATTTGTTTATATTGTCCTTTACTTTAATGTCAGTTTGACTGAGTACAGATTATGGGTTTGAAATAATTTGCCTCTTTAATTTGGAAGACGAAATCTTTATCTGCTAGTATTAAGTTATACTCAAAAGAACCTAAATTGATGCAAGCTGATTTTTCAGATTTTTTTTTAGGTTGTCTGTTTTTCTCTAAAAAGACAGGATTTTCTTTATCTTTGAAATTCAAAAATATAATGCCACGTGTCTTTGACTATTTTAAAATGTAACTTGAAGATTCATGCTTTTTTCAGACCTAAGACAATTTTTTGTTGATGTTTATCTCTGCATTTTTTCTTTCTTGTATAATTTGTATAATCTGAAGTTTGGAATTTCTGGTGTACTCTTTCTATCACTTAATTCTATACTTAGACTCTCCCTCTTTTGTCCATATGTTATGTTACATGAGAATGTCTCAGTCAATTTTCAACCACTTAATTCACTATGTATTACTTCTATTATTGTTTACCTATAGATATCTTTATTTCTGTTTTTTTCCAATTCTAAGGATTTTAGGAAATATATGTTCATAGATACAATATTCACTGAAATCCTTCTAGCAATATTTACACAAGTTCTAGGTCTTTTTCTTGACTTTACTAACTTTCTCATGGGGGACTAATCTTATTGCCTTGTTTCTATATTTTTGACTTTCCTAAAATGCTTAGTGCTTCTTGGCTGCCTGTAGTTTCGATGTTGAGAATCACCATGTGCCCTTTCACTACTACAAGCATTTGGAATGGAAGCTTGTTTTTTCAAACTTGAGTGCTCCCGTCACTTCTAAAATCAATCAATGCCTGATCCATCTCAAGACTTCTCCAACCACAATACTCTTCTTTGGTCATTTGTTATAACTGACATAATAGAAAAGAAGAAGGGGAGAAATTGATTAGCCTTCTGCTTCAAGTGCAATTCTCCAATAAGTCTCCTAAAAGTTCCAGGATTTTCTTAATTTTTGGAAATGTAGATACTGGTTTAAAGACTTTCAGGCTTCTTATTTACCTCTATAATAAGGTACTCCTGCATTTGTTTTAATCTATAGTTTCTCCAATTTTGTTTTATTGAGTTTCTGAATACATATGTTCTCTAGATCTCAAAAATTATACAAAAGTTTTTCTCATTGTATTTGGTAAAAGGTAGGATATAAATATATTTAATATCAAAAGTCATTATGAGAATAATTTACAAAAGTAAAATTATTTCCTCCAAATTTAGAACAAATACTTGAAGAGTTCATTTGCCTTCAGCTCAGGGATTTACAAATATGGATATGATATTGTATACTACAAGCAATCACTGCAAACATTTTCTTAAGTCATAGAGTGAGACAATAAGGTAAATAGAAAGTTTTTCAATTTTCTTTTTGACCTTATACCCTGCTATTTTGGGATATTTTTTCCTAGCAATGTTCTCATTATAGTAAACTTTTACCATAATAAATGTGAAATCTCCTTACAGTTTATTGTAATTGGTTGAGATATTAATTTTTAATGGAGTTCTCTTGAGGACAAGGATACATCCTTTGGGATCATATGGTGGTTTTATCCTTAGAGAAGATGAAGTCATTTTGAATATAGAGCATCCCTTCACTTGCTTAATGGGATCATTGACCAATAACTTTCTATCAGTGACCTGACTTGACTTCAATGCTGAGTTGTCTAAAATATATGCAAGACTATGACATTTAATTACAACACAGTTTTCAGAAATAGTATCATTACATGTTAACCACTGGATCATGTACTTTTGGCAGTGGATGTGGGGTAATTTCAACAATGCAACCTTCTTTTTTTAAACCAGAGTTACAGACAGAGAGCACAGAAAATCTCTGAGCAGTTTATCTGGCTCTAATTGTAGAGATAAGAATGAGAAGCCATTGCAAGTCGTTTACTAAGTAATGCTAAATATTGACTCCAGTAATCCCCTTCCTACTTTCTCTGCCTCTGTAAATATCCAGGTCATGTGTCTTTCAGTATGGTTTTGCAGAAAAATATTACATTTTGTAAAGCCTAAATGTCACTAGAAAATATTTAAAGATAAAAATATTTCACGACTCTATAGAATTTTAAATTTTATTGGGTGTTCCCATTTTAATAATTCAGACTGACTTAACATTTTCTTATTTGTAAGGAGGTAAGTCTATAGCAGAGCATTAAATTCTTGCTTTTTTTTTTAGTAATTGAACAGTATTGGATCCAGAATATTAATGGTATAAAGATCAATCTAAAATATTTATTTTTCTGTAGCAAATATCTTCTACTTCCACATTCATTTCAGTTAGATCCACACTGTGATCCTCTTATATACATTCTAGTTCTTTCATGGTTAGCTAATCCTCACTAGACATAGGAGTAGTGATTCTTATGCTATTTTAGCAACAAAATGAAAATAGTACAGTCTTTGGTAGGTCCAGGGCTAAAATTCAGGAATTCTGGCCAAAATACATACAAAACTCTCTGAGGCTGGATGCAATTTACAAAACCTTCAGAATATCACTGGTGTGAAAATTCCCAGGCACAGTTCAAGTTAAAATTCTAATTCCACTCTCAAATCATTTGAAGACAGTGCTGGCCTGAACAGAACGAAATTTGTGAATATGTCCAAACACAGCTTGATTATAGTTTGACCTCACTGTCAAGCTTATACTTTGACAGAAGAAGTAGTTTGATTTTTCCGTGGGAAAGTATTTAGCTTATAGTTGTTACAGCTCCTTTACATAATGTATAATACACAATGAAAGATCATGAGATAAATATTTAAAAAAAAATCCATGTTAAAGAGAGGACATAGTGAATAGAAGAAAATGAAAAGTTGTTTCAGGTTTGAGAATAACCAGAGGTTTGAAGACAACTGTGCTTGGTATGTGGAAAGGTTGTACTATACACGCAAGTAGATGGAGATTTTATGATATACATTTTTAAAATGTCAAATGAAAATGTTAGAATTGAATATATGGCATAGGAAATTAAGAATTCATGTAATGGGCTTATTGACAACTGAACATAGAACAGAATCAGTGAACCTAAAGATGGGTCAGTAGAAATTATCCAAAATGAAAAAGAAAAAAAAAACTAACAACAGGACACCCTGGTGGAGCGACAGACAGGTTAGGACGCAACACTGCAAGCTGGCGGCAGTGCTTCAGTGAGAGTTGATCCCGGCCAGGAGGTGACCCACATGGTGTGGTAGACCTCTCCTGACACGTCTGCTGCTCCCCTCAAATATCCTCAGCAGTGCACTTTGTAGATCTGCCTTTTCTGCTCCCCACTCTGTCTCTGGTGAATCCTTTCACCACCCCTGTACCTCTCGCCTGTACCCCAGTTCTGTAGGTATAATAAATAAAATCTTAAAAAAAAAACCTAACAATCAAAACAGTGAAATAGCATATGACTATATGGGACAAAATCAAATGATTTAATATATTTGTAATTGGTCTTGAGAGAGGAAAGAAAGAATGGGGGAGAAGAAATACTTGAAGTGCAATGAAAGAATTTTCCAAAATTAGAGAAAGACATTGAAGAAGCTCAACAAATGCAATTGGGGATGTGTACAAAGAAATCTTCATTTAAGTACATCCTATTCAACAAATTGTAAACAAAAATGAAAGAATGTCTAAAAAATAAACAGATTAAAGGGACAAATACAGATGGGAACAATAAAATAAGGATTCCCTTTTAATCAGAAACAAGGCTAAAAAGGATAAAACAGCATCATTAAAAAGCTCTAAGAGGTGGTACAAGGGTTTAAAGCGCAGAACTATGAAGCTATCCACAGCCACTGTAGCACTAGTTTGATCCCTGGCCAGGGAGATTACCCACATGGTGCAACAGATCTCTCCTGTCTCTTGCACTGTTCCCCTCAGCAGTGGATTTCAGTCAATCTGCCTGAAATACTACTCCCCTATCTGGCTCTGGTGAGTCCTCTCACCCTTGGTACCTCTGTCCTGTACCCCAGCTCTTATATGGATAAGTTAATAAATCTTTAAAAAAAAAACTATAAGAAAAAAAAATCAGTATATAATTACATATATTTATCCTATAAAGATATTACTTAAAAATGAAGTTGAAATAAAATTTCTAAAAGAAAAATGATTGAGAAATCTTTAAGCAGCAGATATGCACCTCAACAAATAGTAAAAGTTCTTTGGATGTAAGGAAGATCCACTATGTGGAAGTCAGCATCTGCAAGAAGATGCTTAAGTATTTCTTAATGAAATACTGCTCAATCAATCAAAAGGAATTAACTCATAATATATATAGTAGCGTGAATGAATCTCAAAAAATAGTATTGAGTGAAGAAAAGCAGATATTAAAGATACAGTATATTTCTTCAACAACAGTAAAAGGAAATATGTACATAAATACTATGCCCCATTTGTATTCCATATTGTTTTGAAAGTCCTAGATAGAACAATAAGGCCTTAATGAGACAGTAAGGTTAAAATGGAAGAAGTAAATTGTCATTATTTACAGATGGTATAATTGTGTAAGTATAAAATTCTGTGGAATCCACACTTGTAAAATGGTTAGAAGAATTTAACAAAGTCTCAGATACACGGTGAATATTAAATAGTCAACTACATTTCTAATTACTAAAAATTGTAAGCTACAGTTTAAAAATACCATTTAAATAATTTCAGAAACTTTAAATATACCTAACAAAATAAGAACAAGTTAGAAAACATTATTGAGTGAAATTTTAACATATCTAAACAACTGTCATATTATTGGATTATCAAGTTCAGTATTATTAAATGTCCATTGACTCCAATATTAATTATAGATTTGATTCAACTACAATAAAAATATCAGAGGACTTTTTTTTTTTAAGAAAGATATTCCAAGTTACTCTAAAACTGCAAAGGACCTAGAATAGCCAAAACACTATTGAAAAAGGGCAAAGTTGATGGATTTACACTCTTGATTTTAGGATTTAATGCAATGACGTAGCATTTAATTGAATGTGGTATTGGCATAATAAATGATTCCATCTACATAGATTAATGAAATAGAATTTAAAAATGCAAAAATAGGCACTTGTACATATATATGATAAATACTCATAATTTCTGATATACACATATAACATCTACACATACATACATATATTGATATCTGATCAAAGTGACAAATCAAATCAAGGAGAAGAGAAAATTCTTTGATATCAATGATACAGGAACTAGATCTTGTATCTCCAGTTAGAAAATAATTTGAATTTTGAGCTTCAACAAAATAATTATTTGGAGTTGTATCATAACTGAAGAGTGACAGCCCCTTCAAAGTGTCATTTTAGCATAGGGATTATTTTGAGCTAAAGCTCTCTGGAAAAGGGGTAAGAAGGATGTCTAAATCTTCCTTTTTCTTACTAAGAGGAATAGAGAAAATGTTTAGATAACAGATGCTTTCTTTATCTGGGAGGAAAGAAATATTCTTATCAGTAGAGAGAAATCTGTAGAAAGAGCCCTTGCCTTACTAAAATAACTCTGATTTTTCTTTAGTTTCCACATATATATTGACTTTTCCATAACTGCCTCCCTTGTTCAACCCAGTATGGAAACAAGTAGGCCTAGTTACGTTTTTGGCTCTTCATTTTCCTATTGGGGGCAGGAGGGTGTGGTTTCTGTGGACATGTAAAAATTTGTACTTTTCTACTGTTAATCTAATTTTATGTCTATTTACTTCTCAGATGTACATAAAGCTTTTACGAGGATAAAAGGCAAGTTTCACCTCTACATAAACTTACATGTAAATGCTATACTAATAAAAAAATTCTAGATGATAATATGTTAACATATCCTTTCCACCCTGGGGTATGCTAAGGTTTATTAGATAGAATTTACCATCTATATCATCTATAGTAGGCTATTTGGATTTCATTAAACTAAAACATTCTATTCATTAAAAAAAAAAAAAAAGAATAGGTACATCGAAGATTGAGGAAATATTCCTATCTTTTCTAATTCATAAGTTCTCATATCCAGAATACATAAAGAATTCTTACAGGTGAACAACAACAATTTAAATAGTTCACAAATTTGAGGAAAAGATTTGAAAAGAGTCACTTTGAAAAAAAATGAAGAATGAGTCATCCCCAAAAGGAATGAGGCCAATAGGCACATGAAAAGATCTTCAACATCATCAGGAAGATGCAATTTAAATATAATGAGATAGCATTTCACACACACTGGGATAGCTAAAAGACTGCCAACATCAAATATTGGCTAGAATGTGGAACAACTTAAGTACACATTGTTGTCATTAGTGTAAAATGCTATAGCTATTTTGGAGAATGATTTGCCAGGTTTTTAAAAGTTAAACATTTTTATGTATCAGGAGTTCTGCTCCTAGATATTTATACAAGTGATATAAAAGCATAAGTATACAAAGAGGACTATATAAGAATGCTCTGAGAAAATCTGGAAATAAACTATATCTAGGAAAGTAGATAAGAAAATGGCAATATATTCTTAGTGAAGTATTACTTAGCAATCAAAAGGAATGAGCTCATACTATATATAATACTATGAAGGAATCACAAAAAATAATATTGATTGAAAAGAGCCAGATATGAAGAATACATACAGCATGGTACTTTAAGTACAGATGGAAATAATTTATGACAATAGAATTAGTCCGCTAGGGTTTGACTAGTATGGGGCATGAGGAAAATTTCTGGGGTTATTCATATATTTGGTGCCTTGTTTTGTGTGGTTACATTGATGTATATGCCCACTGACAAAACTCACACAAACGAACGCTTAAAATGTGTGTCTTTTATGATAATTTAAAAAGTATTCATAACACATAATCTCAAAGAAAGTATAAAAGAAAGAAAAAAGAAAAAAATTACAGGCATCTTAACTCACTTTTAAACACTTCTTTTTTATCTAATAAATATGTTTTAAAGCAATACTATGATGAGGACTGGAGCATTTGCTAAGAGTATCTGTGGTGGAAGGAAAGGTTAGGTCGACACCACCTGTTTCTGGCACTCTACTGACTAGACACCAGATTGCCTACTGGCTTATTCCAGCTTTTTTGATCACAGGGAGAGTGGCAATAATACCAGGGAGCCTTATGCTCACAAGATGGACACCATATGTCTCCACTATCATTTCATAGCTGTTCCAATCTATCTCTTTTCTTTGCCCTTTCAGCATCTGAGGTCTGGTGACCCCTAGAAACTTAATATAAGAAGATGACATGAATGCAATATGTATTTCCTTCTAGATCAAACACAAAGGGAAGACTTTTATATATGAGTGTTTATTCTCTTTGATTGTCCAATAGCTGTTACTTATCAATTTGTCACCCAAAATGTCAAGATGTGTCTTAAAATAAGAATGTATACTTTGTATGGGTACTTTGTGAAAATGTATTAAGGATTCCTGCATATATTATTTAAAGGTATTATTGACACAGGATCATAATGATATGTAAAATAGAATGAATGTCAGAAAAATAGCAACATGTGGCAGAATTTTCAGAAAAAGAAATCAGTACTTGAAGAAGTAAGGAAATAACATTTTTAATATGAGATGAGATGGTGATGGACTTTAGGAAATCAGGTTTTTATTCTTGGAAATAACCAGATTAGGATTTAATCTTAAAATAATATATGCATAACCTGAGGTGTCAAAGACTGTAGCTGTTTAAAAACAAAATGTACTTTTATACCTATCTCTGGTTCTATTTGTGTGATTTTTATGAAAACTAATT
>NW_004567104.1:61147220-61150283 GCF_000260355.1 Condylura cristata | reverse complement strand
CTGCGCCACCAGGGAGGGCCCCACTTTATAAATTTTTTATCCTCAAACTACTGAAGTAACTGCAGGAGAAGGTTTAGAAAGCATGGAGGTACAGAATGAAAGTCAGTGACAAGAGGAGCATTTGAAGCCCAGTTCTGTGGACTTGGGGTGTTTTAGAATTCAATTCAAAGTACAAACTTAAAGCAACATAATCTTGTTGCCTATATTCTTACTACTACTACTACCAGTACTACTACTACTATTACTGTTATTTCAAACTTGCCCTTATTTGTGTCACTAATAATAATTACTTGCTCTTTGAGCCACACATTACAGTGATAAAACAATATTTACTTATGAGCTATATGTTCTTTAACAATGCATTTAATACCTTCATTTTCATAATCCCTGTGGAATGAAGAAAAACCTATGAGTTTTCATCTACTATCATCTTTAGTGTGGGAAATACACCTCCCCCGAATTCTTAGGAAATAGCTCCTCTCTCCTACTTAATAGATAGAAATTACTTCTTTTCCTCATTATTTTATTGTTTTATCCAATCTCCTACTCCTTCTCTCTAACTCCTACTTTTTTCCAGCCCACTCTAACTTTCAACTTTTTGATGTGCTTGATTATAACTATTTATAATGCTCAGCTTTGGATCAGTGTGTTCTTCGTTGTTACAAAATATGCTGTGGGGAAGAATGATTAGTGAGAAAGAGTAAGGCCACATAAAATTATTATTTGGAAAAGAAGTATTCCCTGTTGAGAAAAGATTTCCATGCCTCAGTTGTAAATAATTTATGATAGTCATCCTAATGAAACAGAGTAAACAACTTTAGCAACAGGAAATATGGCTGTTAAGATATTTGAAATTTCGCTGTGCTTCTAGTTCAGAGTGACCTGCCTCTTAGCAAGCTTGGTAAGAAGCTGGTCTAAAGTAGGCACATAGTATGCACACATGTGCATTCGCACGCACGGTGCCTTCCGAGACTTCAAACCTTTGGTAACACCGCATTCTCCTTTTGCTCCAGAGCTTGGGGCTTATCAAGGGTCACAAACTTTGATGACTCTGGTGATAGTTTCCTCCTCTTCAGCCTCTACTAACTTTCACATAGTTCCCCGTGACCTTTATTATACATGGGGAGTTCTGCTTAGTAAAACCTCAAGAGTAGAATAACAGGTTTTATCCTTGCAAAGCAGGAGTGAGATTCTGCATTTTGCCACTCACCATGATGATTATCTTTATGGTTCAGATCTTTGCGAACATACAATGTGCATGTATGTGTGCCTTTAAATTCACTGATGCTTTCTGCTTGCTTACTTGGTTGCCAAAGAAACTGGAAGGTAACTGTGGGCTCCATGGTTCATTTTCTATCAGTTTATTTTTCAAAGGTTGTTTTTCTCCAGTTTCATGTTCCAGAAAGACTATACTTCTTCACCTGGAATTTGAAGTTTATCTTTTTTTGTCGCTTGACTGAAAATCTAGGACTGAGCAAGAACAAATCTGAGACTTCTGCAAGCACAACATACAGTCTCAGGCTTGTTCTCAGAGTAGTTGAAGTCATAGTAGGCACTCACTTAGCTAACTCAGCCTGTGACTCTCACAAATGTTTGATTGCTGTGACACTAGGTGATTCAGTGGAGGGACTCTCAAATCTAGTGAGCTTTTCTTGCCTTGGCCTGACCTGTAATAACCCAAAGGTATTTTGGGTACGGCATCACCAATGGTAATTCTGACCCACTTTCTCTACAGCAACTTTTGTTGCAGTGAAATGCTGCAAATAATTGAGATGAACTTTACAGTGTTAGTCTAGACTATATTTGGCCATATTAAACATTCTATTGTCTATAATCAGTGCGTTTTTCCCTCTTGTGAACATTTTGGGCAACTGCAAAAACTAGGTTTGTAGTTTTAAAAATATATATATAAAGACATAGGACTATACTTGATAAGGATTTATTCTCATGATAGCTCCACTCCCAATATCTGCATCTGTGTCAATGCAGGTATCTCTTTTATTTTTCTTTTGCCTTTTCCTAATAAACCTTTCCTTTTAAAATGTAACTTTTTTTTTTACTGTGTGAATTAGAATGTATTGCTTTGATCCTATACTTGTAGTAAAACACTAAACATGACTAATAAGTAACAATAATATAACCCTCTTTCTGTGGCAGTATTATCAAAAACTTAATCTAAATATTCAAGTTGTTCCTCTAAAGAGGTGGTACTTAACTTAGTGGCAGAACTTTGTTCCCCAGGATACACGAGCTGTGTTTGGCGACATTTTAGTGTCACAAGTGGAGGAGGGATGTAATAGCATCTCGGGGGCAGAGGCCAGGGATGCTGTTAAACATCTAACTCTGCAGGCCTCCCTGGAGCGATAGGGGTTAAAGACACAGCGCTATCAAGCTAGTGCCACAGTGGATGAGTTCACTTCCCGGCCAGGGGGTTGACCCACATGGCTCAGCAGACCTCTCCTGTTTCGCCCGCTTCTCCCCTCAGCAATGTATTTTAGTAGCTCCAGCTGTACTGTTCTCCACTCTGTCTCTGGGTGAATCCTCTCACTTCCCAACACACACGGGAATGGCCTACATCCCTGTTCTTGTATGCATCAATAAACTTTTAAAAAAATCTTACACTTCACAAAACAGCATCCAGACCATCTTTCCATAAAGAATTATCATGTCCCAACTGCCAGTGATGCTGAAGCAAAGCAACTCTGCTCTAGAAGTCGCTTCTCAAAGAAATAGCATCCTTTACATCTGTTGGAAAACTAGTTACATTCAGTGCAATTATGTAAGAAAACCAGCCTTGGCGTCCACCACCTGCTTGTAGGCGTGAATGCTTGTGTGCTAGCTAGCCATTATTATTTGCTACATTTGATATTAAAAAATGTCCTGTTCAGATTATTTTAAAAAATGGACAAATATTAAAATGTGTTAATGATATAACATGGGAAAGGTTATATCTTTATTTTTTATATCTTTAGCAAAAATGAGTTCAAAATTTCATATTTTGATGTGTCATCCAGTAGATTCAACTATGTCTGGATCAATTTATTTTTTCCTACAAACCACAAA
>NW_004567104.1:61093018-61147120 GCF_000260355.1 Condylura cristata | reverse complement strand
ACCAGCCTTGGCGTCCACCACCTGCTTGTAGGCGTGAATGCTTGTGTGCTAGCTAGCCATTATTATTTGCTCCATTTGATATTAAAAAATGTCCTGTTCAGATTATTTTAAAAAATGGACAAATATTACAATGTGTTAATGATATAACATGGGAAAGGTTATATCTTTATTTTTTATATCTTTATTTTTTATTGAGGAAATATTGGATTGTAACGATGGATATAATTACTATGTGTAATTCAAAGGCCTAGGATTATACATCTTCAGATGCATGTCACCACCAAGGCATCCTTGTCCTGGAGAAAAATCTTTGTTAAAATAATATTACATAAAAACATGGTTAATCATAATGTATTTTGCAGAATGGACTGGTATATAAAATATGGAAACATTAGCAAAAATGAGTTCAAAATTTCATATTTTGATGTGTCATCCAGTAGATTCAACTATGTCTGGATCAATTTATTTTTTCCTACAAACCACAAAATGTTGAATTCTGTAATTTCTTTGCTATCACTCTGTAAGGAAACAGGCCATGCATGGAACACATTCTCTTTGTCAGAAGCAAAAGCCCAGGAGGTTACCAATTTCAAAAGAGAAGGCAATAAAATCACCTTTAAAAGGACTCAAAACTATGCCATATAACAAAATTAGCACAAGCAGTAAAACTTTTCCAATGTCCATCCTACCTGTTTATGATATTACCATATTTGATTTTATTTTTCTCAAGATTTACTATTTTTAGTTCTTTCAAAATCAAATGTACACTTCAAAGATGATGATATTACCATATGGACATCAAAAGAGTATGCCATAGAGCATGAAGGCCATCTTTAGAAAGCTATAAAAATTGTTTGCAACAATGGTGACCTTTGAAGAATAAGTGTGCAGCCTTTGAAAGCAATGCCACTCATTTGAATTTACAATTCTGATTCTTAAAAAGCCGTGCTAGGTTATCCCTTTTAATTTTGCCAGTGGTGCATTTTTTTTCTTGCGAATGTTTATATTCCAAAGACCGCCTGTTCTACTAGTAGTATGCTTGCGCGCACACACGTGTGGAATTTAGAAAAGACACTTTCTCTTTTAATAAGAAGCCAGAATAACATCGTGATGCCTTGGAAACACCCTTAAGTATGAACTCTTAAAAAAAAAAAAAAAGGATGGCACAGATTCAGACTCCATGAAAGCCACGGAGACAGACAATCCAGTTTGTGTTTGAGATGTCAATCATTTCTCTATTCAGTGGAGCAGAACTTTGCATCTGAAAATAATATGTAAGTCTCACATCTCAGCATGAAGAAAACCAGAATGGACTCAGATGACTTTGTATTTAGAGTAACGATTTATTTCTATTTTCATGTAACTATCTAAATATTTTCTAATAATCTGGTTTAACTTCTCTTATGATAATTTCATACAACACATATACTGTGTTATGTATTAAGGTTTTATTCCTTCCTTTCCAATATGTACTCTTCCACTTTCATTTTTCCTTTAGGCTTCTGTGACCTTTCTTTATTCGAGCATCAACTTAGATTATTGTCTATTTTAGCTCCCATCTTGCAAGTCTTCTATTAGGCCACTCCTTGTCCAATGGTCGTCACATGGGCCATCAAACTGAAAAAAAAAACTCACACTTTCCAGTTCTAAGTTCCTTGCACTGTACATACCACCCAACACACCAGATGACATAAGTTTATACCAGTGAACCAGATTATATATTGTTGCTATTACAAACCACTCCAGCCCATCTCCTTTATATATAATTCTCATGGTGATGTTCACAGTGTTTATGCTATCATTTTCCTCTCTTCTTTTTATCCATGCCTCGCCTATCTACTTGACAAAATGGAAAATCTTTGTTTGCCATTCTTTTCTGTGAACAATATCACATGTCAGTTTACCTAACCAGCACAAAGCTTTTCCCTAGTTCAGCACATTTCCATTCAAATTTTTTGGCAAGCCAGGAAGAACCATGATGTTCATTTTACTGAAAATACAAAAGACTAAGGCATAAAGTTGACTCTGCATCTCATCTTTATTAACTATTGTCATCCAGTAAAGGAGCAAATGTAGATGTAGATCATGATCTTTTCTTAGTCTAAACTGAGAACAGCTTTTTGGATTCAGCTATCCTCCCAGGCATATATTTGCATGCCTGATTTGCATTTGGAGAGGGGAGCCTGGAGGAGCGAGGAGGAAGTTTTATGGCTGAAGGCCTAAGAGGGTTTTAGGAGATGAGAACTGAGAATGAGGGATATACAGAGAATAATGTGCTCTTTTATTCTTGGATGGAGTGCGGACAGTGAATAGTTCTGAGCCCTATTAATTCAGGAATTACAAACATTTCCCCCACTTTCCGCCTAGCAGGGAGAAATTCAAGGCAAGACTGAAGCACTGGGGCCCTGCAAGTATCCTGGGTCACATAATGACATCTGTAAGGATCAGTGTCCTGAGATAGGCAGACATCTTGAAGCCCCAATAACTATGGCAAAAATCCCAAAATGTCTGAACCAGCATAACCAACTGGTTTCTTAACACTTAAGACAATGGAATGTGCCAGGATTTCTTGGGTGGTAGGAGAAGCTCTCTAGGACCTGAGGTTTTAAAAGTAGGTAGCAGAAAGAAGGACCGTAACCTTGTGAAGATATTAACTTCCCTTCATTTCAGTTGTGGCCTGAGGCCTGAGGACATGAGGATTTTAGGGATTGTGTAAAGAAGGAATGCTGGATCCACTACCTAGAACACAAACTGAGTATCTGTCAGTAGGAAAATATTTAAAATAAGAGATCATGTTTTTAAAACTCTCCTTTCTTTGTAATGATATATGACTTGAAGCCAGAAACTCATGGTACATCCTCTAATCTCAGTTTGGAACTAGCTTTGAATTTCCATATCCAATAGTTGTTAATATTTACATTTTTTTTTCTTTTGTAATGGTAATAAGCCTATTTCTATGTGCTGTATGGACCATACAAGAAATGAATTGGTCTGTGTCTATGTATATAACCACTACGCAAGGCATAGATTCTCTTTTTGACTACAGCATAACACCTCAACCTATCTTATCCTTGGGGTTTTTTGCCATTATTTTGCTTGAGTCACAGGAAAAACTCATAAAGAACTTGCCAAGCTGTTTTGCTAAAGCTTTATAGAATAAAAACAAGATTACCATTCTTTGGTCTTCTATAGGTTATGAGGTCGCCAAGAATACACTTAAGAGCCCATTTCCTCTTATCCTGGGAATGTCATGCTCATGCCTGATGGCTGGGCACAGTCTCAGAGGTCTTTGGCCTTTAGGCAGAAGTCTGGGTGTGAGGGAGGTCTTTGAGCTCCTGCTCTATGGCAGCAGCGTTGATGTGGCTCCTTCCACAACTACTTCTTGCTTGATCTGGTTTAAAGTACTGTTGGTAGGGAGGTTTGGGTATTCTGCAGCAAAAAATTTCAAATCACCTAGATCATTTGGATGAAGTGTTGTGCGCACTAACCATGATATCCAAAAGCAAACAAACAAAATACCCAAAGGGCTCACTTGCAAACTTGGAACCCCTGAACTGTTTTGACAAAGGCCGAAAAAAGAAACAAAAAACAAAAATCATAGCTTAATATGATCAACTCTGTGGGAAAAATTCTGTGCAATGTTGTCCTTGCCTTGTGGACATGCAGGCAGGCGATTTCGTTCTTTTTAGAACTTTTCCAGTGGTGATTGTGTCTTGTATAAATGCAGAATTTCCTAAATTCACACAAAAGCTCATAAGGCTGATGAAATATTTAATTTTAATAAGTGTTTCCATTTTTTTCCTTTGCTGACTGAAACATTCTCTTAGTTTATAAATACTGTTCTCATATACTCAGTCCAGTTTCCAACAATTTAACAATTTTGAAATTAAAGCTTGAATGGAATAGAAACTCACAGGAACAATAAATTAACCTTTTCTCTTGCAATTGCTATGAAAGTATGTGAACTCTTAGCATAAACAAACAGCTAAAATGGCTTAAAAATAACTTCCAAGCCAATGTTTATGTTAGTGAAGCTAGGGAAGACAATATTAACAAATTACAAAGGGAAAAATAATAAATTATGAAACACTAGTGTCTTTTAGTCATACGAGATAGAAACTGGCCCAAAGTAGCTGCATTTTAGTGAAGGGAAGAGGTCTTACAGGAATCCAGATAAAATTGAACACAAGCAATACCCATAGGAAAGATTCAACCCCTCTCAGAACTGACACCTCCTCCCGAAAGTTTTCTGTCTTTCAAGAACCATGTTTTGCTGGACTTTTCCTCTTAATCTTCTGTTATTCTAATCCTGTCTTTATCCTACTGGCTGCCCTTGGCTAATTTTTTCACATGGCCTCAGATGGCTGCCCTGCTCACAAACCTCTGAGACTCAGAATTAATTCTTAAGAGGGAGATTCAGATTGGCCAGGCCTCATGCGTCACTGTGGTTGAGCCTCTTAGATCACCTCGATTCTTAAAGGGCAAGTGATTTTTCTGCCTTTGTATCTTATTTATACAACATTCATATAATTTCTATCATGCGCGTGAAGATGAAGATGGAAAACTGAAACACCATTTCTCGAAGGCAGCCAGCAAGTGCTGGATATCACGTCTAGCATCCCCAACAGGAGTTACTTCTAAAGACATTCCTTTGTTATTCAAGCTTTCAGTTACATACCAATTATTACAGATCCTTGAATAATGTTTTGCTTAACATGATTTCCTTATAAGGCTGATGAGAAAAAATCAATTCTAGCCTGTGTTGAAAGAACCAGGCAATTTGATGGCCTAGTTTCACTTAGAGGTGTAGTTTCCAAGAACCTATGGATTATGTAAAATGAATACTTACTGTGTTTATTGAATGTCTAATATGTATTATACACTATGCTAGGCGCTGACATTATCTTTCATCTTTAGAGCACCTAGAATTTGTCCTACAGAGTTTAATACAGAGATATAGGGTGGTACATAGTTATGTTTCCTGATTGCTAATCCTTTTCCTGTAACTGGATTGTTTGTTTCTACTGGGCATGGGCTATTGTAATTTTTTTTTGCATGATCTGGGCATATATTTAATAAATATAAAATCTTCTTGTGTTGGCTCTTTGCCCATCTTCTTCTTTGCCACCTTGCTTCCAAGATTAAAATCTCAAAAAAGGATACTGTTTAAATATTGCTGAAAATAAACTCTGATTATAGTTAGAGAAGTAATCTCTACTTTCTCCTGATGCCACTGTTTCATCTTAGAAAAATGTTGTCTTCCCCTTTTCTTGAAGTCTAAAATTAAGTATACTATTTAAATAAAGATAGCATAGTTTTATATCTGGAATCTGACTGAAATGATTTCAAATTTTTTCTTTTGTCTTCAGAAGTATTTATTCTGGTCCTAGAAAATTATAGTAATGTTTTGTACCAGATTATAGAAAATAGCATTTGTGAAGTTTTTCACATAATGCTCATCTAAAACTACTAACAAGCTTCATGTGTATTTTCTTTGTCTTCATTTTGAGGAGACCCCTCTGAGGAAGTCATGTTAGAGACAGGGAAGGGCTGGGGCACTTTGATTAAGGGTCAAGTGAAGGCCACAAAGTCCTCAGGCTGATGGTTCCGGTTACTCCTGGAGTTTTTATTCAGTGAATATATATGAAGCATCTATTATGCCATAAGCATTTTTCTGGTGATTTTATTTTGTTTGAAACAGGAAAACTTTCCTTTCCTCACAGAACTAATCTTCTAGAAGATGAAACTGTATCTTTTCAGAAGAATGTATGATATATTTTAAAGGCCCTTTTAAAACAAGACTTATTCTTTCAAAACTACATACTCATCCTCATGGGGTGAGTGGTTAATGTTTGATGACTTTTTTCAAACCGTGTATGTGATTTTAAACACAACTTGTATTGATGGACATTTATTATTTTATTTTATTTGCTAGATACAATATATTCTTTTGAGAAATACAGCTTTAGTGTGGAGCATCTAATTAGGATGTTAGAATTTTCTTCAAAGCTATTTGCATTGGTGCATTTTTTAAAAGATATATTTATTTATGCACACAAGAACTGGGGTACAGGTCAGAGGTGTAGGGGAGGTAAGAGGATTCACCAGAGACAGAGTAGGAAGCAGAGTAGCTGGATCTACTGAAATACACTGCTGAGGGGAGCAGCAGGGGCGACTCAGGCGAGATCTGCTGTGCCAGGCAGATCACCTCCCTTGCTGGGGATTGAACTCATGCTCCAGTGGCTGCAGATAGCTTCAGAGTACTGGGACTTAACCTCTGTGCCACCAGAGAGGCCCTTTGTGTTGATTTTTAACCACTATTTCCATATTTAGCTACAACTTGCCTGATAATAGAAATTGGGGGAATTAAGTGTCTTTAAAATTACATAAATTATGTACCTGACTGATAGCATCTATCTAATCTATCATCTCTCTCTCTCTATCTATCTGTCAATCTTGTGTGTAGGCTTATTTTCTTTGTGAAACAAATTGAATGAACATAGTATCTATAGATGGACAAAACTTAATTCTGCTCTTACACAGTGTTCTCTGTAGTCTAGATTTTTAAAACTTACCTTTGCTGCTTTGGGCGACTCTGGCTATTCTGCTCATTTCACTATATCTAGTGACCTTTTGTGGGATCTGTTCTTCCAATGCTTTTAAGATGAAAACACACGGCATGCTGTGTTCTGTCATGTCATTCATTACTCTCGTTGACTTTACTTGTGTTCTCAAGTCAATATGTTCCAGATTAATGAGGCATTTGTTCTTAATCAAGAAACTATTTAAGAATACACTTTAATTTTAATGGTTTGTTTATGATTAATTGTTTCTACATGCCCTCTCATACTCGAGGATATTCAGAACTGCTGCTTTTCCCCTAAACAGTTCCCAAGCGTCTGAATACTGGTGGTTTCTATGACCCAGTGATCTCCAGGGACTGAACAAACAGGGTTATTGATTTCCTTGAGAAAATCTTTCACACGGTTCCCTTAAACTAAAAATCACTTCGAATAATTATAATTTTTCAATGTAGCTATTAAGCAAACATCATAGTTATACAGTATATATTTTTATGTTCCTTTGAAACATATGTATTTATAGCTGAATATATACATATAAAATGAAGTCCTACTGTTTTATGAAGTCCAATCTTAGAAATGATTTTTGAAGTTGAATTAATTAAAACTTACTCTGTTGATTTATGTTTTATTTAAATAACCAATAGGTGTGCATTTTTGTGTGCTCATACATACTTGCACTTTAAGTTACTCAGCTAAGTGATCCATGACCTCTTAATAATAAGAGCTAACAATTATTGAGTGTTTATGATCTGCCAGGATTTGTTCCAAGTACATAAATCTATGAACTCATTTACTATTCTCAACTACCACTAGCTTTTATTCATGTTTTACAGATGAAGAAACAGAGGCAGAGAAATGCTAAGTCACTTGCCCAAGGTCACATAGATGGCAAGTGGCTGGTCAGGGACTGGAAATCTAATAGTCTGGCTCAAGAAACCAAGTTCCAAAACATAATGCTTAACCACTGCATTTGAAGAAGCTCCTGATGTTGGCAATCCCTCCCAAGGAACTTCAGTTGTTTTATACCACCTGAAATTGATCTATAAAACCTAAAATATCTGTTGTATTGTGGCAAGTGATTTTTTTTTTTTTTTGGTCTTTATAAAAGTTAGAAACTGATGGGAGCTTGAGTTGAAATCTCAGGAGAATCAGTCTATGATGGATATTTTCTCTTTGATTCCTTTTCCATCCAAGTCCCATTCTTTAATCCCTGCTTGCTCTTTGTCCTAGAGATAGATTCCTGCCAAAAGTATATCCTAGGCTCCCTTGCTGATTAGCTTCTGTTTGGTTTTACAAACTGGAGGCTGATTCACCAAATCTCAGATTATGAAAACTCCCAGTTAAGAGCTGATGTTGCAGTCTTGAGGCAGGATTTCTTTTTCCTCAAGGAAACCTTAGTTTTGTTCCTAAGTTCTTTCAACTGATTGGATGAGGTCAACCTATATTGTTGAGCATACTTAACAGAATCCTTTACTTAGTTTACTGACTGTAGTTGTAAACCATAACCACAAATATATCTGCAGAAATACTTAGATTAATGTTTGATTAAATAATGAACACTGTAGTCTAGCTAAGTTGACATAGAAAACAGAATAAAGGAGACCACAGATTAGAGAAATCAGGAGGAAAAGCAACTCTTGTGCACAACAGAGAAAGACAGGTTGGAAAGGAAGCAAACTTGCCTACATGTACCCCATATGTAGGGGAACCCCACCTGGGCTTGTGTGAGTTCATAAAATATACCAATTGGTAACTGGACCCTTTAGGATGAGAAAGACAAAGGGTTTTGTGTAAAGGTACCTGAAATGGGATAAGAAAAGGAAACATTGGAGAGATGTTGTATCCCCTAAACTGGCCTGAGGAAGCCAGAAAGGCACAGTTGAAAGAGGGGTTGAAGAAGTTGAAGAAAGTATTTCAATCAATAAAGTAGTGGTGACAAGAATAATGAAAGTGAACATCATCACCTGCTTTGGTGCTTACTAACTTTTCGCCCTTATATATTAAAGTATTCCATTTAATCCTCACAATCCTCTTATGAGGGAGGAAGACTCATCAACACCATATTAAAGAAAGAAAAAATAAAGATTCAGATTGAGAGTGGTTTTGTATCTTTCTGAAGACAAGAGATAGTGAGCGACAGGGACAGCTTTGGAATCCAGATGTGATTTTAGAGCCAAATCATATAGAAACAGGTTATGGCATCAATAGCAAAGAATTCCTCAGCAGCTGGGGGAGAGCTTATTCTTGTTTAGATTTTTAGTATGTTTCCTTCCCAATGCCTGTACTTTCTTCCTTCTCCCTGAGCCCCCATGCCACCCCTCTCCCCAACAGACCTTTGTGCAGCACCCCTGGCACTCTGGAGGCACCCACAGAAACTGAAAGTGTACAGGGAGGTTGATTCTCAGAGGGGGATAAAGCACAGGGCCCAGAGAACAAGGAACCTGAAGGTAGGGTCAGGAAAAAGTAATATCAACTGTTTAATTTCTGAACACACAGGAAGTCTCCTTCTGGGATCTTCTGAAAATAGACAAGATCTTTAAGAGGGACCTGTGTTCCTAGGAGATTTGGCTATTAAAATTACTATAACCTCACTGGTCCTTCTCATGCTGGGGAGGCTCAGAATCACTCACTAGACCAGGTAACTGCCCCAGACTGCATTCTTAAACTTTGCCGGGTCTGTAAAATGGGTATTGGGTATGATGATCTGTAGCATTCTTTTTAGCTCTAACAAACTAAGAACTGATTACTTATTGTCAGTTGTAAAGTGCTTCTATACTGATTGTGATTCTAAAGAACAAAAAGCCAGTGTGAGAGGAAGAGGGAACAAATAAAAAGTGATATGATTCAGGGTTAAACAATCTTCTGGAAAGGTCGCATTTTTGAAACACAACATGATAAGAATGTATTGCTTTCATTTCTTTATCTAGAAAATCCTAACATAACCCAGTAAGTCATAGCTATAATACTTTTTCCTAGCACCCTCTGATCTGGCCTGGAGTCTTTCATGCCTAGTTTGAGTTCAGATTGCTGTATTTCCAACCTCTAGAAGATGAATGTAAAAGAAATCTAGCATCAGGAAGCTATTATTCCTTTTCTTCAGTGCTGAGTATCGTGCATCCCTATAGATGTTAGGTAGGTTAAGGAAATAATTTGTGTTGTCATCCTTCTCTTTGCCCTCTGTCTGCCCTGGCACACATGTATTCAGTAGTCATTCATTTAGCATCTACCATAGGTTGAACACTGCTAGTTACTGAAAAAGTGGGTCCAGGAAAAAAGCCATACTCTGCCTTTGGGTATCTACAATTCAATGTATGTGGAAGAAAGAGAGCAAGTTTCAGTCACTGCGTTACCTGCTGAAATTAAGAGGTGAACCTAGCAGTGTGCATTATCAAACAGCAGCATTTTATAAAAGCAGAGACACTACGAAGGGTATTGGAAGAAGACAAGCTGGAGTTGTGTATAAGTAGGAATTACTTGGAAGAATAAGAGGAAAAGCATTGCTGGAAGTAGACACATAGGAAGGTATGGAAAGTGTTTACATGACACACCCAGGAAAGAGTAAGCAGTTTTGCATGACTGAGCACATAAACTATTAATAAGAAAGCAGAAAAAGATGAGGCAATTCTTGCAGAGGCTGATATAACATGTTGGTGAACCAAATTTTTCTTTCTTTTTTTATAACTGATTTTGTATTTATTTTTTATAAAATGTGTAAAAATATAGTTCAAAAGGGATTTTTCTGTGCCCCCACATACATTTGTTGCTGCTAAGAGATAAGCAAATTTTTTTTAAAGATTTTTTTAAGAGACTTATTTATTTATTCATACAGAACTGGGGTACAGGCCAGAAATGCGGAGGGTGAGAGGATTCACCAGAGACAGAGCGGGGAGCAGAACAGGCAGATCCATGAAGTACACTGCTGAGGGGAGCAGCAGGTGGGTCAGGAGAGGTCTACAACGCCATGTGGTCACCTCCGGGGCAGGAGGGAATCGAACTCATGCGGAAGCGGCTTTAGCTTCTTAATGCTGTGCTTTAACCCGCTGTGCCACCAGGGAGAGCCCCTAAGCAAATAGTTTTAATCTTTATTTGTTTTTATTAATTTTATTTTTTATTTTTTTTTTTAAAGTTATTTACTGATGCATACAGAAATAGGATACTGGCCAGACGTGCAAAGGTGGTGGGAGGATTCACTGGAGACAGAGTGGGGAGCAGAATGGGCAGATTGACCAAGTACACCGCTAAGGGGAGCAGCGGGCAAGACAGAAGAGATCTGCTGTACCATGCGGGTCACCTCTGGGGCCAGGATGGAACTTGCACTGAAGCGGCTGTGGCTTGTTTGCAATGCTGCGCCTTAACCAGCTGCACCACCAGGGAGGTCCTATTCATCAATTTAGTTGTGGTTACACTAGTCCACCATGTGGTACCCATAGCCAAATTGCCCTGAACACATCACTATAGTCCAACCCATATGGAAAACAGGACAGAGGCTTTTCAAAGACTTCAAAGGGATCTGCCTTACGACCCACCAATTCCACTCCTTAGTGTCCACATGAAGAGCATGAAGGCACTAATGCAAAAGGAAACTTGCACTCCCATATTTGTTTAGAATAGCCAGGATATGGAAACAGCCTACGTGCCCCAAAAACAAATGACTAGATTTTAAATATGTCAAAATATACACCGAAAGAATCACACAAACAATGGAATACTAGCCAGCAATCAAAAGACGGACCAATGCCACCTGCAGTAATACAGATAGAGCTGTGAAAGATAATATTAAGTGACAACTCAGAAGGAGACTGGTAAATACCTGATGGTGTATTAATAAGTGGGAAATAGAGAAAACAAAGAAACAGAGAAAGTCAACTTTAAAAGTCACCCCGATGACCTCCCTGATGGTGTAGTGTGTTAGGACGCAGAACTGCAAGCAAGCAGCAGCTGCTTCAGTGTGAGTTTGATCCCCAGCCCCGGAAGTGATCCACCTGGCATGGGTAGACCTCTCCTGACCAGCCTGGTGCTCTCCTCAGCAGTGTACTTCATCGATCTGCATGTTCTGCTCCCCACTCTGTCTCTGCTGACGCCTCTCACCACCCCTGGACCTCTGGCTTGCACCTCAAGTTCAGTATGAATAAATAAAATCTTAAAAAATAAAATAAAATAAAATAAAAGTAACCCTGAGAACTGACCCACATTTTCTATCTACCAAGAGCATAATAGAGAGTTGCTAAATCAGTTCAGATGGGGAAAGAACTTATTCCTTAAGAGATTTATGAAAATAAGGTATCCTTAAAGTGACAATCCATTTGTGGCTCCCATTGCTGATGATGATTTCTAGAAGCCATTCCCATTTAACAACTATCTTTGTATGCAGTGGTCCTCATTCTGAAGTCTTCACCTTTGAAGGTAACAACCTGGGATCTTTGAATAACCTTAATGACCCATGTTGTATCTAATCAATTTCAAAATTCAAAATTTCTAAAGCTAAGACTTGCTAAGAAGTAAGTAAGAATATTTTAATATTTTCCCTATTTGTGTCTTCAAACTCATTGATTCAGTTTTTTTATGTGGTTTATTCTAGTTCCTTGGCTTTCTTCAGATTTTTTTTTTAGCTCCTCCATTGATCTTTCTACATCCCGCAATTTCATTATTTTTTTTTAAGTTTCAGTTTCCAGCTTCTGTTTATTGATTATGTTTCTTTGTATTGTTCCACTTCTTTGAGTTTCTGAATTATGGAAATTTCAATTTCTTTTTGTGATAGGAAAAATGCTCTTCCATATCTTGTGGTTGGGTTCTGGATATTTATTTTCTCTCTGTGGTGTATTTTTCTCCTGAGGACTTGCTTGGCCTTTTGTATTTTTCTTTCTCCCCCTTGTTTACTTTGGGTTCACTCTGCTATCATTGGGGATTTTGTTGTGTGTGGGTCCTCCCTCCCACTCTTCCAGGACTATACCAGGCAATGACCACTGCAGTTGAGTCTTTTTGTTCTGAGATGGTACTGTAGTCTCTGTTCACTCTTCTGGGCTGGTTTCAGGCTGTTAGGTGGCTGGACATAGGTGGGTACAGTGGGGAGCACAGATACTAAAGAGCTTACCCACAAGCTCCTCAGGGCCAGCTCCCTATTCTGTATTTCTGAAGGAGCACCCATGGAAGGGACACTTACATTCAGAAAGGGATGGGGGAGGTGATGTGATGGTGGGGCAAAGCACAGTGAGCCAGATGTCTAGGACAGGAGGGTTTTTCTGGAAAGACCAGAATATGTATAGCAAAGTGGCATGAGAAACATGACATGTGGCATGAGAAACTTTATTCTTATCAATTGCAGTACACATTTTATGTAGTGTATTGTTAACTTCATTTGCATCTCTCCATTTCTATCCCACAAGGACACTGAGGGTCTTCTGCAAAGAACACAGAAGTCTTGCATATAACAATCTCTTAAAAACTAAGATGACTTGCAAAAGAAAAAGAAAAAAAAAAAGAAGTGTTAATAGAGAATTTAGAAGGTGGAAAAGAACTAGTGCAAAGATACTGAGGTGACTAAAAAATATAAACAAAAGAAAGGTAAATGTTCATGGGATGTTTTTACAAGATAAATTTAGAAGTTAATCTTATGAATGTAATACTAGTCTAAGTGTCTGAGTCATCTCCAAATCCTCTTCACCTCCTTAATAACCTGCCTTAATACCCAATTTTCCTTTAACACTCTTCTAAATATAGTGACTTCCTGTTGGTCAACAGCCCAATCAATATGTTCACGTCTCTCAAATTCCATCCCTTACTTTGAAGTCATACTTTGACTCATACGGAATTTCCATCCTTTCTTACAGCTGTTGAGAGTCCCAATAAGAGGAAGTAGCCCCTTGTGCTTCCTCCACTTCCTTCCTGACTGTGTCATTCCTGGGTCTGGGTCAGCCAGCTGCATCCAGGAGCCCCAGAGGATGCTGTGAAAATTATTTAGTGTCAATTGGTCTAGGTCACAACCTCTTTGGAACCACATCATGTAGCATTGATTTATATAAAAATTACTCAGCAAGTTAAGTCCAAGAACTTACTAAAATTAGCAAAATTGACATAAGTGAAAAAAATTTACTATGAATAAATTTTTTTAGCTCTTTATTTCAAGGTTCTCACTTTTGTTTATAGCTAAGTATTCTCATTATTCTTTACAAAACTTATGAAGGTAGAAGAGCAGGTGGGATTATACTCAATTGGATTTATCAATAGTAACAAAGATGCTTTCTTAAAAGCTTTTTGGGATGAACAGTGACTCATAGATAGGGCTTTCTTTAGCAAGTGAAGCATTCCTAAAAGGTATGCAGGAAATATATATATATATATACACACACACACACACACACACACATATATATATATGTGTATATATATATATATATATTTACTTTATTAGAAGAAGATACTTAGGAGTTCTATGCTATAACAGCTTCATATAATGATATTAGGGAATTTTTCTAAACCAAGCTTGACTGCTTTGAGTTAATATTCAGTTGATTTTTTTATACTTCTGAAATTTACAGCTATCACTTCAAGAAAGCCAGTTTTGTCCTTATTATATACATAATTAGAACCCTACAGGTGTCCTCTAGGCATCATATTTGAGCTTTAGCATGTAAAGATCTCAACTATGGGCCTTCCTTATTCACATGAGGTTTGGGGGTTCATTCATCCATTTCTTTATTCTCTCTGCACCCCTTCCCAATTTCAGTAAACAAATTTAAATTTCACAGTTCCTTATTTTTTGTCCTCCAGGGTATCCCAGGAGCCAGCCTTCCCTGAAGAAAAGGGGCCTCTGAGAGCTCTGGGTTTAAGGGAAAAATTCCTTCACCCTACCCCCAGACAAATGGCCCCTCCATACAAAATGCCCCCCCCACACAGAAGGGAAAGGGAAGACTCTGTGGTCCTTTAACTCTCTCTGATTTCAGTCTCACTTTGTGGTCCCTGAACTCCTGTTTGAGCAAAATAAATAAACAAATGTAAACTGTAAATGGTGTAGACTAAGTTGTAGAAATTGCTTTAAGATAAGACAGTAAACAGCACTGTTTAAAATGTCTTAAGTTTGTCTTTCCAGATATGCCAATCTCACAGCTGAAGTAGATGAGGAAAGAGTGTCTGTAACTGCTTTCTCTGACATTCAAAAACATGAAAATAAATTCTGATGTTCAATTCCATGGCAGTGATAAAGATCAAAGACTCATTTTATTACAATATTTTCATTTTTATTGAACAGATTCACTTTGGATCTTGGCTTGCATTTGGAATGTTTACCTTTTAATAAGTGATCTGTTTAAATGTGGATCAAGAGAACAAGGGTTTCTGTTTTACAGTTCAACTTTTGACCTTGGGGGATGAATGGGTGGAGGCTAAGAGGAAAAGTCCACTGTGTTTCTTCTGAACTTTTTACCCTTAAAAAAAATGAGCAAGTTTAAAGTTCACACAGTGCACAAGAGGTCTCCACTGGGGATTTCTGGTATTATTAACTTCCTGACCTCAGATAATTAAAAAGAAAGAGCAGAGCCACCTCAGACTATGACTCAACTTTGAACTTTTAACCTCCCAAGCAAAGTATTTAAATTGTAAATGGTAGACCCTAGAAGCTTCTTATTGCTATTAACTTCCTTTATCCCTGGTCACAAAGTTGTAATTTAGGCCAAAAGCATAGCCTGGTCTTTCCTTTTTATTTACTTAACCTCTTTTAGCAGAAAGAACTGAGAACACTATTTACCTAGAAATGACAGGTATTCTGGTGCAAGAAGTTAAACTTAAAGGGTCATTGAATTTTGGAGTCAGAAGCAAACCTTATAGATCTGCCTCAGCTCCTTTTCATGAGAGAGGATATTAAGAACCAGGAAGTTCAGTAGCTTCCTTGAACTCAGACAATAAATAGAATAAAAGAGGTACCTGACTCATTCGCTCTAGTTCAGAGGGATTCAAGAATGACTGGAGTTAAGGAATACCTCCCCATGTTGTATAGGGTTCTAGAGTATCTGTGGCTTTTAGTTTTACATTAAAATTCAGAGTGGAAACAACACCGGGTAGGGAGTCAAGAGACCTGGGTCCCAAGTGATCTCTTTATCAGTCCAACCATAGGAGATTATTTAACTTCCCAAAGTCTTGATTTCCTTGGTTGGAAAATGAATTGTCCCTGGGAAGAGATAATAAACATCAAAGATTTCTCTCTACTACAATTATTTTGGTTCAATGGTAATCTTGTTTAAGAATTCTTATCACAGTTCATCTTTAAACACTGTATGGATGGATACACTATTCTCAGCTGAGCTTGGCTTTCTTAATGTGGAAGATAAGACTAGATGACTATGATTTTAGCGTAATTGGTAATATGATTTTAGAGTAATTGGTAACACTGATGATGTTTCTCGCCATCCTTCCAGAAAATATATCATCCCCAAAGCAAAAGGAGAGTATCAAGCTGTGAGGCATAAGGACCAGAAAGGAGAAGGAAAAAAGATCCTGGGCAAAGAAAAAAGGGACGACCAGGGCAAAGACATTAGAAAGAAGTGTGACAAAAAGGTGGTATCCCCCTCAGTCCGATGGAGACCCTGCCAATGCTTGTGATGCTGAGAAGTTCAACCAGTCCGTTGTGAATCTGCTGGTGCCACATGCTGCTCACACCAGAGCTTAGGCAGGCAGCTCTCACTGGCACTTGTACAACACACAGTGTGTAGGAGAACCAGGAATCTGCAGGGCCGTCTTTTCCCTCCTGCTAGTTGCTAACACCTTTATTGCCTCCAGTTAGTTACTCACACTACTTTCATTCCCATCTGTCAAGGAGAGTTCCTTTCCAACATTCTGTCCTCCTTTTCTTATAATTGAGACCCTCCCAGTGTGACTGAAAAGCTGATATGGAGCTCCGAGATGAAGCAACTTTGGAGCAGGTTGAGCAATGCTTTTCTCATTTCCTTTTCCCAAAGAGCGAGGGTGATGTGACTATAAGCATCTCCCTGGGACCTTCTTGCAGAGACAGCTTAAAGAAGAATGAATGTAAGAGATGCCTGGCAACAGGCTGGTCTTCTTGGATGGAAAAGAGAGGGCCAGGAGTGGGGGTTGCTTAGGGGAGTCCCCTGCCTGGTCAAAGTGACTATAGCTGTATTCAACTCCCGTCGCATCACAGATATTTACCAACCTCACTCCTCAACCATTCTCAGCTGCTTTAAACTAACTTACTTCTTTACAACCTCTGTTCCTCTTCCCTCCTCTGAGACCTCATCAAGGCAGTTGATTGCTATTTGAGCAAGGGACTGTACTAATGTGAATTTGTCTGATTGGACAATGGAGGTTGCAGATCAGTGGGCTGCAAATAACTGTTAATCGGGGTTTTTGCTGGGCAAAATTTTTGTTTTTTTCTCTGCTCAGTAAGTCCTACTCATTCACTAAATTCCTTCCACATTTTCTAGTCTTGAATGCATCCTTCTTATGTAGGTCTCCAGTGTGCATTTATATTAACCTTAAGCTCCTCTGGGGAGGGAGCACAGGTCACCAAGCAGAGGAAGACTGTCATTATGAATCAAGTCACATTGCCTCATTGACACCTTCATCAACATCTAGAAAGGAAATAAATAAAAGACAGTGTTTTGTCTGCCAGTTACCTCTACAATGGAAAGCATCACAATGCAAATGGGCAATGTTGCACTTGAGAAACTAAGCAAAAAGGTTTATGCCATTATTCTCGGTGACAGGCAAAACCAAATTCCAGGTGGTTCTATTCAAGGCAGTGATCATAATACTATATTTAAAACATTACTTAGGTTTTTTTTTTTTTTTTTTTTTTTAAGCATTTGGACCTTAAGGCAATGGAAGAAAGCACAGGTAAACACAACCCAGTTGTGAGCCAGTGGCAAATAATTTACTATGTGACTGCTCAGTAGTGAGTCCCCTTCTAAAACTGGACCAGAGATCCCCAGATGGGAAGACTCTGAGTGCTACAAAGGGTGGCCAACTGCCTTACCCCATTTCTGAGCAGCCCCAGCTCCCCTCCCAAGGTAAATGGAAGAACAATGTGCAGTAAGTGGCCTTTGCTGACTCCAAGTACCTGCACTACTACAACCTCAATTCAACTGAGAAGCCAAAATTTTGCCTTTAGAAGCAGCCAAAGACTGATGGATTCTCTGCAATTGTCTACAGTCTCTGGCAATAGTCCTCTTTTGGTATGGATATTTGAAATGAAGATAAAACTGAAAAAAATATTTAAAAATTATGACAGTAGAAAGCTCCTTTTCTTTTTCTTTCCCCCATACATTTAGATAAAATGTATGTTTGTAGGCTATTATTCCTTTGGTTATTTGCACCCAACTGGGAAGGGTAAGTCCTCTTTGGTGATAAATTTAGAAGAGTATCCACATAAATGCCAGGAGCTCCAGGCACTCCAGAGTCTTTAATGGAACTCTGGCAGGCGAGACAGTAATTATTGTACAGCAGGTACAATACAAATGGGAAGTTGGGAGCACAAGGAGCTATAATCTTCTGCCTTCTTTTCCCCAGTATCTCTGAGTGTTAACTAGTATCTAAATTAGGTGTTATTTTAGATTACGACTTGTCATACCTAATGGAAGTGACACCATCAAGTAGCCAGAAGCCACTTGGAAATATGTTAGAACCTAGACATGGCAATAGTTGGCTCACTTATTCATTCATTCAGTCATTCAAGTATAAGTATCACAGTCATCAAAAAGATGTGTCCATGTTGGTGATCTGAGATAAAAAAGAGCAAGTTAGTTATGATCCCTGCTATATCCCTGTTTATTCAAGACTGCAAGGCAGAGAGCATGCCACAGAGAAGTACTGGCATTTTGTGGAATATTAAAAGCTGCACTTTGATTTTCCTTGTGGCGGGCCAGAGGGGCTGACTCACTGCACTCCTGAGGGGAAAACTGAGAGGTTCCCTTACACATTTATGGCAGCCACCACCATGAATTGAATGAGGTATTGTTGGTTCTAATTTTGCTAACCTGTGCATGAAAATTCTACCAACTTCAAGTCATTGTGTGGGACAAAAAATAAATTAAACATGTACCTCTTTGAATTAAAGGGAGAAAATCCTTGTCAGTCATAATTGTAAAAAGAGGGTAATTATGATGGGGATGACATGAGAAAATGGACAGTCTATGGGAAGATGCTCTGTAAGAATACCAGAGTAAGTTATTTCTTGAAAATAAAAGATAGCTATACTCTTCTGAGGGTTAATAATAATTTATATCTATATCTTTAACAGAGGCACTGCTCGTTAAACCCTGGGAACCAACTGAGATAGGAATGGTAAAATTGAGGGAGCAAGATGGATTAAGCTAACATAGTAAATAATAATTCCTTAGACTCTTGAAAATGGTAGTGTTTAAAAAAGTTTTTTGTTTTTTTTTTTTTAATTTAAGATTCCAGGAAGCCAGAGACTTCTGGGTAATGTTTAAATCATTGGGAATTGATTTGACATTTAATGGCAAAATGTTGACTCTCTAATGCTGTAACAAGGTCAAGGGGTCATGGGACCTCCATTACCTAACCTTAGCTGGCCTTTTACATGGCATAGCAGAGTATTGATCATGGTTGTTAAGCGGGATGGGGAATAGTGTTCTATAGCCTTATTTTAATGTTCTTAAGAAACAGGGTAAAGTCAGTCTATTATGTTCCGTTATCATCTGTATTTGCATGTGATACCAGGGGGAGGGTCTTGTGCTGCCTCTTGTTTGTCTCCTACTTTCCTTTGTCTGTACTCCTGAGGCAAAATTTGAGTCCTCTCACTGTTCTGTATCCAGAGCTCATTCACTGAGGGGCTGCAAACATTCTAGGCATCTGTACTATAGACTTTTGGCTTTAAACTTCATAGATCCTTCAAATTTCAGTGCTGCTACCAGTGACAATGACAGTGACTGAAGGACTGAATAAAATTTGCTGTCCGTATTGCTAAGTCTGACTTTGTTTTAGTGACCCTCTGTTGCTAGCTTGTCTGTGACATATATTCTATCTTTATTTGTATAGCCTTCAATCAGATTCTATTTAAGGGTCTTTTGCCTTCTCAGTTTACCTGTTAGGCATTATATTTCTTTCATTTATGGGAATGTTGGGTGCTGTCTTCATAGACCCAAACTAATGCCTTCTTAGACTTGAAAAATGAAGTAATAATTTCTAATACTTTTCCTAAAAGTTTTCCTATATATTTTCCATTTTATTCTCAAAATACATCTATGAAATAGGACTATATAATATTTTATAAGAGGGCCATAATACCTCACCAAGCAAATGCATTCTTATGGAAAGTAACTGATGGAAGACAGAGAAATAGTTTGCTCTGCTAAGAACTGGTGACAACTGATTCTTAGACCTATAGTTCATATTCCTACCAAAATCTGTGCTATACTTTTTGCATAGTAAGATACAATGAAAACTGAGACAACGCCCTCCAGACATGTGCTGTCATTTCCTACTCCCTCAGCAACTAGTTGTGGCCATAAGACTAAACTAACTGCAGTGAAATGGGAGAACAAGTGTTGGAGAACATTCCTTTAGCTTATTTTTCCTTCTAATGGTCTGAAATAATTGATGGCAAAAAGGGTTTTAGAAGCCATGCTTTGAAGAGGGAAACATTACCCTCATTTTGGGTTGGGTTCTCACTGGTAGTCAAACAGAACTCCCCACCCTACTCCTAATGAGAACCTTTAACTTTGAACTGTTGCTTGAAAGATTAATCCATTTCTATTTTAATTCAACTGCTATGTTAGCAAGGATATTTATTTCAGTGGTTTAGCTACCTAGTTAATTCAGACTATTATTTGATTTTACTACCAAAAATACCAAGAGTGTTCAAACTGGAGTCGGTGATGACACCGAAAACCTCACTTCCTCTCTCCACCAGATGTTTGATGGGAAGCGGAAAGGTTAGGAAAACTAGAGAAGAACAAAACTGGGATGTGGTGGAGGAGGCTATGTCTACAAGTGTTATACTGGGATGCTTACACCAGAAATGAAAGTGGGATAAGAAAACATTAACAAATAGAAATAGAAAAAAAAATCTTTTTTTAACCAGATATATCTTAATCAAATATACTAAGCTTATCATCAGATAATACATTTTAAATTCTTTGAATCACTATTCATTACAGTATATCAAAGACTTCAGCAAGAGCTTTAAAATAAGGACCAGAAAACGGTGACCCTGGACACATTGCAGAAAGCAACCTCTTAATTTACTTAAGTCTTTTCCAAATTGTGTCTTTTTAACACTTGTCAGATCATTATCTTTGGAGGTCATCTCAAAAGTCTTGCTAGAATCCAGAGAAACAGATAAACATCACCAACTTTTATTGATGACATATCTAGTTAATATCCTTTTAAAGTGATACATATTCGCCTGAAAGAGGGGCCTGATAGAAACTAAAGGATTCTCACAGGGGAAACCATGGATTTTGTGTAGTGACCTACAGTCATCACAGCATTAATAGTATCTGATATGAACCTGGCAGAGTTTCAGAAAAAGCCACGTGCTCCGACTAAAGCAAGAATGAGAAAAACAGTAGAACTCTGCTTTGTCTTAATGTAGTAACAGAGTATGAGGTTTTATATTTTGCTGGTAGAACCAGTTTTTCAACTTCTCTATTTCGCCATAAGGCTTAGCCCCTTTTTTTTTTATTTCCAAAAGTACGTTAAAATATATGTTGGGAATGTTTGCATTCTTATCTTGAATAAAGAGTTAGATTAAATTTGTTATGTCTGCATTTACTAGGACAAAGTTTAAAACTGGAACTGCTACATTTGAAAAGTTTTGCATAGTGCTATACTTCCCATTTCTGTTTTTTTTGGCATGAGGAAGTGAAAAAAGAATTTCTTACTTTTGCATTCTACTTATATATTCCCTTATCATTAAGTTTTGGGAGAGTTCCCATGTTCATTTAAGTTGCTTTTCCAGGTTGTTTATATTAAGTGTCAGGAAATGATCATTCAGTTAATGAATCCAGGTCTCTGGTTCTTTTTAGTTTGGGAGGAAATAACTTTTAAGTAGTAAATTCCCAAAGGAATGAGTGAGTAGCTATGCCCCTTTAGGTAAATATGTGTGAGACAGTTATTGGCAGAGAAAGTGACAAAGCAAGAGGAGACAAAGGAAAGACGAAGTCTTAGGTTAGAAAATGATTTGCAAAATTGTGAACACAATAACATATATGCATTATTTCAGATTTCCTTTCCTTACAGGTTTTTGCATTTCTTCACTGCATTGAGGTGCCTCTTCATTGTAGATCCTAATGCAGACCGTACTGCAAATTTTTTTAAAGCCAGGTTTTCGTTTGACTCTTGATTTTGTGCATTTATTTTATAGACACTTGCCACATATGTCTAATAAATCAGTCAACATTATCCTACCTGGCATTTGTTCCAAATTTAATGCACATCAGAATCTTGAATTGTATTCATTAAAAAAAAAAAAAAAAATCCTGGGCCCCCACCATTAGGAAGTACTTAAGTTGTAATCCTTTGGTAATAGCCTGGCAAGTCTTCTTTTCTTTATTTAATTTTATATTGTTTTTTATTGTGGTAACACTGGTTTATAACACTATATATGATTCAGAGGAATAGTTCACACCTCTGCAGATGTACCATACCGCAACAAACAACAACTAGCTTGACTATTTAATAAACCACAATGTGAAATACTGCTTTGAAATTTCTTGGAGTAGTACTTACATAGGATTTTTCCCAACAATATCTCATTTAAAAAAATCTGTAAATGTCTTCTTTTTTATCATGTTCTTATTTTTTTATATTTATATATTTAATTCATCCAAAATTTATTTTACTGTGTGCCCTATTTCAAAATATTAAGCCACTTTTCCTAGCACAATGTACTAACACATTCCCCCAAAATTGACAATTTCAACTTTATCACTTACTATCATTTTATAAATATTTGTGTCTATTGCTGAACTTGCTTTTACTGTCCCATTGAATTCTCTCTCTATTCCAGTATTCTGTTTTAATTATTATAGCTTTTGAAAACATCTTACAGTATGAAAAAATGTAATTTTCTTATGACTCTTCTTTCTCAAAATATTTTGGCAATTTGTACTTGTATCATTAAAAAAATTTTTTTATTAATTTATGCATCCAGAAGTGGGGTACAGACCAGAGGCATAGGGGTAGTTAGAGAATTCACCAGAAACAGTGGGGAGCAGAACAGGTAGATCAACAAGATACACTGCTGAGGGGGGCAGTGGGTGAGACAGGAAAGGTCTACTGGGCCATCTGGATCACATCCTAGGGTAGGGATCAAACTTGCACCGAAAAAGCCACGGCTTGGCTTGGCTTGGGTTGGCTTGACTTAGTTTTGCAGTGCAGTGCTCCAACCCGTTGCGCTACCAGGGAGGGCCCTGTACTTATGAGATTTTTAAAAAATCAATTGGTCAAGTTAAAATAATTCTTCAAAATGTGTTGCATTCCCTAGGGCTGCCGCAACAAAGCATCATAAACTGGAGGACGCACAACAGCAGTAATATGTCGTCTCAAGTTCTGGAAGCTAGAAATCTGCCATCAAGGGGTTATGCTCCCCCCTGTAACCGGAAGAGGAATGCTTACTTCCTTGCCGCGTCCTGGCCTTTGGTGGCTTGATGACAATCTTGGTACTCTGTAGCTTACCACTATATTATTCTAATCTCTGTGTATGTTGTCTCATCATATTCCCACCATTTATATACATGTACACATGTATATATGTATTTATATAGTTATTAAAATTTTAGTACATTAGAATTGTTTTCTGTTAATATAAACGCTAAGCTATTCTAGTTAGTGCTAAAACACTGGTACAGATGAGGGTTTGCTAGAATCTACAGATACAGTTTTGCATATATGCATACATATTTGTGTGTATGTGAACAGATGTTCACATACGCTACAGTAAACCCATATTTACACATATATGTGTGTAGAATGCATATGTATTTATAGATACTGATATTTAAGTATAAAAATTTTCCATGTTTGAATTGTTTTCATGATTTCCAATAGTACAGTTTCTAAGGTAAGTATTAAAATGGAGGCCTAAAATGAGAAAGCCATTTATAGTTAGAAATCTAATTCACCTGTTTTGTCTTCAGAATTTATAAAATCACTTTATTCGCTATTTCTATGATGAAGTAAAAAGCTGTTTTATGAAATTTCTATTATCTCCCAAAACTTTCTGGAACGGTCAATACTTCTGGAAAGCTTAAGGCTTTCTCTTTTGAGCATGCCATCTCTTAATATACTGTATACTAAATATACTGTATACTAAATATACTGTATATTTACACTCTAAAACACAAATAGAATTGTTCTATTATTTACTAATGCTTATTTGGCTTAAACAGACAGACATTAGGGTGGGTTAACAATAGTATTTGGTTTCAGTGGTAACTCGCCCCATAAAAACGACTTAAAAATAAGTAAGTGGTCTTGTTTCCTCCTGTACTTGCTCCTGGGAAAGTAAACAGGAACTGCTAAAAGGCGTACCTAGTGCTTCTGGGGCTAGCTCCCTGACGCAGTCTGTCCAGCTCTCAAGGGTGCTTGCATTTTCCCTTTTAAGGACAGTGAAGTCCTATCCTGAAGGCCACACTATCAAGCACAGAGAAGCCTCAGGCCAGAGGAAAGCTTCCCGTGACCAGGTTCAAGGTTGCCCCCAACAGGACCATCTCTGAAATGAGGGTTTCAACCACCATCAATCAGCTGTTGAAAGAACAGAGATGCAGTCATGTCAGAGAAGGAACTTCTCTTTTCACAAACAAATGAACAAAACAGCAAACAATAGAGAAATCATTGTTCTCTAAACTGAAGGCTAGAACGAACCCTCTGTGATTTAATATGCAGATTCTGGCTGACCCCTACATTCTTCCAGAAGTCCTTTGTGTTCCCAAGCTGCCAGCAGCAGGGGTTTTCCACTGTCTGGACTCTCAGGCACCCTGGCCTTTTTTTAGGCTTCTAGCTGCACAGATGTTAAATATGGTCTTACAGGCTTAGCTTTAGGAAGCTGCCTCCTACTGGGCTCTGACTGGTAGAAGAACTTCTGCTGTCAATGCCCTTGGATGGACCCTGGACTTTGGAACCTCCTGCATGACACAGTTGCTTACCAGCTTGTTATCATCTGAAAACCTCATCAAGTGATACGTTTTCAATCTTCTGACTGTCTCATGACCAACATGTAGGCATTAGGCAAAGTTTAGTCCAGAAGGCCTGTCATAAAGTTGTTGACTGGACTCTGTCTCAGGAAAAGTTTAGCGTGTCCTGGCAACCTTTATGCTCACACCACCAGCTCTAAGCTCTAAGAGGTCAAGAGTATTAAGTAGAGCAGTAATGTTCTTAAAATTGATTCACGACCCTGGCCGACTAATTCCTGGTCTAACAGAAAAGGTGTCAAATGGTCCAACTTCAAAGTCAATGTCAGCAGGAATGAGGAAGGAGTCAGTTACCACTGAGAAAGCCTGAACCAAGACCAAACCCACACCACACAAGCCGTTAGTGTCTGCACTTTTCACAAGTGCCCCGAATTTCCAGTCAGTGGATACGGGAACAAAATGAAAATCAGTGTTATATGTAGTTGGTTTGGACATAACTCTCACCGTCACAGGGCACAACTTCTCTAGGAGAACTTTTCATTTCCAGGAGAGTTTCTGTTTCATTAATCACACTTTCTTTTGAAAATGCAATAGCATATAAGTGATAATGATTTCTACTTTGCCTTTTACTTTATAAGTAAGCTTTGCATATTTAATTGATTTGAGAGATATATTAATATTTTGTGTGATGTGAGAAAGACTAATATACTATGAATGTGTTAAAACTTTTGTTTTATGTGCTGAGAGAAATACTCAATCATTTTTATTTACATCCCTGTGTAACTGGGTCAGGTTGCCCTAAGGAGTTCTATTTTCTAAAGAATAAGTCTATGGGATGACTTTATCATGGACTCAAATTACAGCATGAAACAAATACAACCTCAGGATTTTTCTAGAGTAAGACAAAAGACCTTTATTATAAAGAAATATGAATAAATCTCTGATATATTATTTTATTTTTAAAGACCTCCATATTTGGGATAATCAACATGAACATGTTTTTCTTCTGACAAAGATACAAATAACAAAGAGAGATGTACTGGTCATACAATTTTAATTGCAACTTTAAAGTAATATATACATTTGGATAATTTCAAAGGCTCTTTTTTTCCTTCTGATCAAGGAAAGATAAGCTACCAACTGCCTTCAAGCAGTGATATTGGGATATGTACATTTATTTAAATAAAAAAGAGCTATAATACATCAAAATTAATGAGAAATCTAAATTATGTCTTAAATATATTTAAGAGATTTTTCTTTATTTTATTTGTTAAGGAACAAATGGGGTAGAAATTAGAGTGGCCAGCAGGGGGCTTCTTTTAGACTTTTCTTTAAGAGCAAGGCTAATTACTCTTTAATGTTGTAAGTAAGAAATAAAATCTAAACAAAACACATTTTTCTTCTTTTCAGTTTATTCCTCTCTTCTGCTCCCCCTGCCACCATATTCTTTAAGACCTAGGACGTGATCCCGGTTGCCTTGGTTTGGCCACGGCTAACTCCAACCCCCACCCCCAGAGAAAATTCCAGCTTTGAAAACTTCCCAGAGAGGGATTTGAATGATGACTTTCCACCAGAAATAAATGAAAATAAATTAAGAGGATCATCTGGTCCGATGATGTAAATGGTAACTACAGAAACCTGGCTTCTCCTGAACCACTTGGGAAGAACTTTCTGAAATGATGGGATTGAAGATGACGATAAGAGGTAATGTATGGCCATGCAATGGGACATTTTAGGAGTGTTGTACTTTCACAGGAATTTAAGTGAGTGTGAAAGGCCTCCAGATCTAATAAGCAGATTTTTGCTCACTGTGTATGTAGGTCCAAACCTCCCACCCATCTTTTTTTACTTGTGTAAATTTTGTCCTCTTGGGAGGCCTACTTCATATGGGAGGCTCAATTACTTCAATAATGGGGCAGAACAACTAGCCAGGCAGTGAATTAGAAGGTAATATTGTAGCATGTTTGTGTCATCCAAATTACACTTCAGAAGAAATTGAAACTGACCTCATATAGTTTTTCAAATAAGAAGTGGATCTTTGCAGCAGAGACAAGAGTAATCCTAAATCCAGTACAAAATTATGTCAGGATTTTGTTTTAAGTCAGAGAAAACTAAAGTGATTGTCAGGATAATGCAGATAACACAGAGAAGATCAGCTAAGCGTTATGTTTTCAAACTGAGATGTATGGCAATGGGACAAATCTCACTGAAACCAGGAGTCAATCTGTAGCTCGTATTTTTTGCTAACTGACATGGGGATTTGGAATAAAAGTTGGCATGTAATTAAACTGGTAAAAGTTTCAAGGACATTTATGCTACCTTGACTGGGACATGTTATGAAGATGAATATATAATTTAAATTATTTTGTTGAAGACAAATCATGAATCTAACAAACTTTTGAAGAAAGGACTATAGGTAGAGACTTAGCTGCCTCCCTCTCCCAGGTACTTTTGTTAGATAAATGCTTTGGAAGCCAAACTATCCAACTTCTCATTTTGTCATAGTGGTTGATGATCATCAGTTAAATGTTCATGCATCAGTAAAACTGGTCACAACATTTAACCCAATAGAGGAATCTTTAGACGACAGTGATTATGAAGTTGAATTTTGTCTTGAACCATTTGTATGGGTAAAGGTATAAATAGCACTGTACATGTGTTTGTTTAAAATCTTGGAAACTATCTGAGCAGAAAAGACAGAGGGTTTGGAAGCAGAGGTGTCACAACTGGTGCTAAAACATACCTGTGATTTATATGTGTTTGCAGAACTTTGTCCTCTTCTCTACCTTAGTTCTCAGGTTGTCCTTCAAAACAGGGAAGAAATGCATTTTTATTACAGGGTGATTAAACCAGTGGCCAAGATGATGACTTATAACCTTGGATTTTAAGACTGTCCATAGGCTTTCATTTGAGCCTCAAATTTAATAGGTTCCCTCTCTGATCCTAAGATAAGAGGTCAATAGGGAAGAATTCTTTCATCTAGATGTGTGCTTATAAAACAATCCCTGATGATGGCATCACAGTGCAACTACTTGGTCCAAATTACTACTCCATATTTATCCATATGATTGCCCCAAGGAAAACATGACCTTTGGTGTCTAAGGTGACTCTCACTTTTTTTTTTTTTTAAAAGAAATCAATATTTTTAAAAAACATGCTCTATCATTCTCCCCTCTTTTTAAATTTCTTTTTCCTTCTGCACTTATTTAAGTAAGGATGAGAAATAAAAGCTACGTACATGATCATACACTCATTGAGCTTGGGTTATCCTTTGAATTTTCCTTGTTTGACTACTTTATTACTTGAAAAACTTTGATAGAGAAATATTAACAGGAATATAAGTTAAAGCCAGATGAGTCAATTGTATTGCACTAACTTTTAATTAAAATATGTTTGATCATTTCAGGAATGCTTAAATTAGCTATTTAGTGTGTCCAGCCTGTCTCAACTTCATGAGGTTTCTGATCAAAGATATGTACAAAATGAACAAAACTGATAAGGACTTATCACTCCTAAGTTTCTGCTTTCCAGGGTTGCTAGTAAAGTAAATAGCAAATAACACCAAAACCAGTTTTATTCCTATTGGAGTACTTTTATATTGTATGTTATTTATTGTATAAATACATCTGAAGATGCTATAATTTTATCATGAAAATTATCTTAAATGATGGAAATGATCTTTCTAAAGTCTATTGAATGGTAGTCATACCCACACTTTGTTTACCAGGCTGTTCCTTATCTGCACAAAATATTTTTTAAGTTTGCAGATAAAATCTTGTACATGGTTTCCCATCATCTTATTACATAGTGATATATTTTTTTTCTTTTTTAAAGATTTATCCATTTGTTGATACAGAACTGGGGTACAGGCCAGAGGGGCAGGGGTGGTGAGAGGACTCACCAGAGACAGAGTGGGGCACAGAACAGGCAGATCGATGTAGTACACTGCTGAGGGGAGCAGCAGATAGGTCAGGAGAGGTCTCCTGAGCCACTTAGGTCACCTTTGGGCCTGAGATCGAACTCATGCTGAAGTGGCTTTAATTTCCTAGTGCTGTGCTTTAACCCACTGTGCCACCAAGGAGGACCCTAGTGGTATATTTTTATTTCTTATTTTATCATGATGTGGATGAACTCATTAAAAAAGAACTAATTATTTTGTGGTCAGTTATGTTCAGGTCAAAGCCAGATCAGAACAGATGATTGGCCAACAAGCAGCAAGTGTGCAAATGAAATTTTGTGAATTAAAGCTTTATTACATATAACAAAAGGAGTTAATGGGTGGGTTTGCTCTAATTTTTTATTATTTCAATTCCAGAAATTCATGAATTGAATGATTCATTTATTAATTTACCTGTTCAACACTCCTTCATTTCACTCATAAGACTATAGACTTTGAAATTTCTTCATTTCACTCATAAGACTTTGCAAAAAATTTCATAACTAAAATTTAATCTCAGCTTTATTCTTTCACAATTGGATTGATTTGGGCAAACATGACCCTTTCTGCTTCTTAGTTTGTTATTTATAAACATGATATCAGTATCTACATTATCATGTATTTACATTAAACTTTTGGTATATTATAGGCATACAACACATTACAAAAAAAAAATGTAATTATCATCCACCAGAAACTAGTATGCAAAGGTTAAAACCACATAAACCCTAACTTCAAATAAGTGAAGAGGGAACAAATAAACACAATGTAGATAGAGGTACGAACAAACCATCAACCAGCGATAAGTGGGTGACTTAATCTTCTGGAGTTCATCTGATGGTTGTTATCTGAGATTGTTTAAATGTGAATTGGGTGTACAGTAGAGGAAACATGGGGAAATATGTGTGGTTAGAACAAATATGAAGAAAGGGAGCATACAGGTAACTTCAAGTAGAGAACTGTCTTTGCCATCTTGTTCTTTCAAGTTTCCAGCATAGACTAATCATGCCTATGAATTTTTTTTACTAAAATATATATGATTTAGAAAAGTCCCCCGCTGCCTCTCTCATGCTCCTATAGTGCAAAGTACAAACACACGCACTTTACTAACTCTGTAAACTTTTGTTTGTTTACTTGTCTTTCCTCTCTATTAGTTTGTAAATTTTTTTAAAAAAAGATTTATTTATTTATTCATATGGAACTGGGATACAGGCCAGAGATGTGGATGGTGAGAGGATTCACCAAAGACAGAGCAGGGAGCAGAACAGGCAGATCGACGAAGTACACTGCTGAGGGGAGCAGTGGGCGGGTCAGGAGAGGTCTGCCACGCCATGTGGTCACCTCCGGGGCAGGCGGGGATCGAACTCATGCAGAGGTGGCTTTGGCTTCTTAGTGCTGTGCTTTAACCCGCTGCGCCACCAGGGAGGGCCCCTAGGTTGTAAATTTTATGAATTAGTGACCATGCCTTACCCATCAATCCATTTTAAAAGTTATTTCTTTAAACATTGAAACAACTATTTCTTGAGCGAATGAACGAATGGTGGAGCAATGGTAGGATACTAGAGATCTGAGTGAGTCTTTTTAGCTAGCAATTTTAGATTCTTTCCTCTTTTTAACAGGGAGGCCTGATCAGAGAAGAGGAGAAATTGAAGAGTCAAATGAATTTTAGTATCATAGACAAGAGCTTAGGGAGAAAGGTGGAATGGGACATATTCAAGACATATTTATGATTCAGAATGCAATAATATTAGGGACTGTCTAATAGAGAACATACTTTAAATTCATGGAGGAGAAAATTATTCAAATATTCCATTTCAAACTTTTTGAGCTTGAAATTTCTATGAAACCCTTGTCAGGAAGCAGTTATAGTTTATAGGAATCCAGAAGATTGCCTAGAACTGGAGAAGAAATTTTGGTACATAGCTGAAATGAAAACTGTGAAGATGATTAATGTAATTAAAGAAAGCTTACAGTCTGAGAAGAGAGTCAAATGATGGATGTCAACATTCAAGTTGTGAAGAACGAAAAGAGCCAGAATATACTATTAGAGAAAAAAGAAGGACACTGGAGGGTTTTATGTACTTGAAACTAAGTGAGTTTCAGAAGGGTAGATATCATTAAACAAAATAAAAGAAATAAATGAATATGAATTTTGAACAACATCTCTTATAATATGTCTACATGTTTGTGGTGGACTTTATTGCCACATATTTTTGTAGTTCTATGGAGAAACTATGTCAAAATGTGTGAAAAGAGAGTTGTTTAGAAAAAGATGAATCTGCATACAGGTTTTTCTTTCAAGATTACTGTGCCCTGAAGGGTGAAGTGAACATAGTTAGTGAAAGATCAGTCAGGCCCAAATGTGAAAAATTTTCATGTGAGATGTGACCATAATTATGGCATGAGAAGTGTCAGTAGAGAATAAAGGATTGGAAATGTAAGGTACAGGATTATTGATGGAACACTATTTTGAGGCTATGGAACAGGTAAGGGGAAAGAATGATGACAAAGTTCTTAACATCTCTACATGCTTGAAGAAGTGGGGAGGAGAATTGTGTAATCAATATTGGTCATGAAAAGTTGACTATATGATTGTTCAAGACATTTTTTTGAAGGTATGGCTCATTTTTACCACAAACATCTACTAAGGATATGCTATGTGACTGGCAAAGAACAGCTGTTTTTACACTTACCCTGCCATATAGTTTGAAGATAGAACTTGATAGTAGTGAAGCTAGGGGCCTCCCTGTTTAAAGTACAGCACTATGAAGCAATCCACACCACTGCAGTACCAGTTCAATCCCTGGCCAGGGAGGTGATCCACATGGTGCAGCAGACCACTCCTGTCTTGCCTGCAGCTCACTCAGCAGTGTCTTGCAGTAGATTCACCTGCTCCCGACTCAGACTCATGTCTCTGATGAATCCTCTCACCTCCTGCACCTCTGTTCTCTACCCCAGTTCTGGTATGCATAAATAAATAAAACTTAAAAAAAAAATAGTGAAGCTAAAAAACCACTGTTGGATTGAGGGGGACCTTGACCAGCAAGGCCGGAATGTCGGGGCCCCAGGTCCGGCGAACAAAAGAATCAATCACACGCGTGTAGTAGAACAAAGAAAGAACTCTTTATTGGGTTTTTATCTCAGCTTATATACAGGAGGAGAGGGATGCCAGGAAGGGAGAAGGCCAATAGAAATGCAACATGTTTTGGTGGCAGTTGGTCTCTCGAGGGGCTAAAGTGGGCTAGAAAAGAAAGAGGAAAGGGAAAAGGTGGGGGCAGGGAGTTCTTCCCACATGCCTTTTGCAACCCGGATGTTTTTCTCTATCCGGACTCCATTTCACCTTTTTTTGGCTCAAGATGCTGACAGACGCAAGATGCCGGCCTCGGTCCCCGACATTGGATAAACATTTTGGAGAAACACAACTCAATTTCCTCAAATTGCTACTCAGCCAGTGGGTAAACTGGCCTGTTACACTTAGTATACAATTTGTGTGTTTTTAGATGATGGAGTATTGTGTGGGATCTTCATGTTTTGTGACTTCTAGGTCTCAATAATTGCCTTTGATTTGGGGATTGACAACTGTTAACTTTGGAAGCCCAAGGAGTCAGGTTCATTAAGCTGGTTCTAGAAACCATTCAAACTGGCAAGGTGTATTGGAAAACATTGACATCTACAACAAATGATGCATTGACAATGCAGAGGAGGATTGAGACTCCTTATTCTAGGATAATATTTCTTCCTGAGAGGTCATGATCATTTTCATATGAAATTTAGTTTGAGCATAACATCAGAAGGTTTTTTTTTGCATTGGAAATTTCATATGGGTTGGTATTGGCACAATAAAGTACATTTATATTCTTTTCATTTTACTTTTGAAAAGAATGACAAGCAATCATTAAGGGGGAATCATATTTTCCAAATTGTGCTTGGGATAATAATATTTATTCTCATTCAAATGTTTGCTTATTTATGGTCTTGTAAACAAAGAATTTAGTTTTTACTGAACCTTACTTTGCTATATTTATTGATGTGATCGTTAGTCTATAGGCTGTTTTAATGTCAACCAAAAAGTGTTCTGTTCCTATGACCTTTAACCTTTCCTACATTTATCCTTTGTTCATTGGCCTTGGCAGACATTTTCATCTACTTTCTACTTTTATATCTGCTACCCCAATCCTTTTTGCAAAATTAGATCTGTAACTACTGGCATGTGTCTGTGTGGGGGGTGGGGGTTGGTGGTGGACAGGGGTGAATCCTTCTAGTCACTTAAGATGTTCAGAAAATGATTCTCCACACTTTGGAATCTTTAATCTCCCCTGTCTGAGACTCTCAGAAAGTTTCACAAATAAGGACCTGAGTTGTTTGGTTGCAGAGTATCACACTGAATCAGTTTTCTTGCTCTAGAAATAGGTTAGCCCAGTGAAGCTGTTGTGTTTCATTTCAGGAGGCAGTGATGTAAGTAGAGAGGGACCATACACTGAAGTTTGGCCTTTAATAGTGTGAGCAATCAGACACATAATAAGAGATATTTCTATGTCAAAAGTAAAAGAAAAATCATTGGAAAAGGTCAAAAATTCAGTTCACTTGTTTTATTTTTGGCCCATTAAAGGTGTCTTTGGCAGAGTGAGGGCAGCAGACACATGTCAAGGTCACAGTCAGTCCCTGGAGCTGAGCTCAGGAGAGACTGTTGGCCTAGGGAATGTTCCGACTGGCATAACACTGTTACAGTGATAAATCTTTTGTAACTACAGTAATTCATCCAGTTTTAACTTGTAGGACTTTGAGAAAGGGCAACTTTAGTCCTCAGTGATGGCAACTCAAGAGGATAGGAAAAAATTAGAAATATTAATTATTGATAAAATAGGCAAGATGGTGGGATCCAGCTTAAAAAGTAGCTATAAAAACTCTCAGGACACAAGGAGGACTGGAACCCCAAGGGTGGGTTATAAATTTCCATCAAAAAAGAAACCTTTTCTTTATAATGACTTCCAATTGGAACAAAGAAAATTGAAATAAGATGAATATTATTAAAAAAATAAGTATATAATAGTAATTGACAACATAGGTCTTTTGAAGTTTGCTTTGTTGGAACTTCTACATAGAATCTCACATCAGATTTTTAAAGGCTCTTGAGTCTATGATATCTAAGTCAAAAGTATGCTATCATATTGTACTTGCAAGACATATAGATTTGGACAAATTGTTGCTTCTTGTTAGCCCCCAAATATTTTAAATTTACTGTCCCTATTAGAAAGTGACCCTTCTTATACACACATGAGACTTGAAACCAGATACAAAAGCCAGACACACAACCAGTATTTTCAGGAGGGCTTTATAAGTGTTGGCTCAATAAAGTCAACTTGAGTTCCTTAAACCTGTTTCTTAAAATATTGATTCTTCAGGGCCCTCCCTGGTGGCGCAGCGGGTTAAAGCACAGCACTAAGAAGTTAAAGCCACTTCCGCATGAGTTCGATTCCCGCCTGCCCTGGAGGTGACCACATGGCGTGGCAGACCTCTCCTGACCCACCCGCTGCTCCCCTCAGCAGTACACTTCGTTGTCGATCTGCCTGTTCTGCTCCCCTCTTAGTCTCTGGTGAATCCTTTCACCATCCACATCTCTGGCCTGTACCCCAGTTCCATATGAATAAATAAATAAATCTTAAAAAAAAAAAAAACTTGATTCTTCAAACTATCGCTAATTCTAGGTAAACCCTTCTCAAATATAACAATCCAATCCCTACAGCCAATGTTTCTGGTTATGATATCGTATAGGGAGCATATATATTCATTTAAATAATGCAAATAACTTTACCTTAATGAAAAAAGGCATAGTCAGTTGGAGTTTCTGAAATTGGGAGTGGAATCAGGTAAGGAGAAAAGATAAATGCTTTGTTTTTGTTTACAAATATATAACTTACTAAAGTTATGTATTAAGCTAACTTAGTTAGCTTAAGAGAAAATAGGGTTTCCTTCTATCAAAAAATAGAATATTAAATTTCCACAATATTCTTTAAAAAATCACAAAAATAGTCACAGTTATTTGTAATCAGCTCTCAATCCTTCACAATTCTTGTTCTGTTTAATCTTGGGTTAGCAGTTTTGTGAACTCATCAGTTCTCCAATAGTTGTGGAAATTCTTACATAGCTGCTGTATGATAGCAAAGTCATTTCAACAATGCCTTTTGGACTTGCACTTCACTACACCAATCTTAGTCCTTACCATGACCCCAAATACACCTTCTTTTTGTTGAGGATAAAGCAGTTTGGCCTGTAGCTTTTTTCAAGAACTTTGAGCAAAGCATCAGATGAACACAATAGCTAAGTAACAACAACAAAACAATATGCTGTGGTGAAAGAAATGACGATAGTTCAGTATAATGCATTTGAAAATGAAATGTATTTGTCTTTGTCACATGAATATTTAAGATAATTGAAGTTTGGATTGATAACATTGTGTTAAGACATATAAGCAGCAACAACATTGTGAAGATTTCAAGAACTTTATATGATTTCTGAAATCCCTTATTCATAACACATACACATACAAATATACCTAGAAGGGTAAAGTATCTGCTTATTTGACAATGCTTCCCAGGCAACGTAGTATGTCAAATAAACCTCATTAGTTTAAAATCTCTCTTTGTATACAGTGAGAGAATAAATCCTTTGAGATTCTCCTTCTGGGAAATCTCAAAGTCAATTTGAAGTCAAGAAAATTCATTTAGAATTTGATTTTGGTAAGGTCAAAAATGTCAAAAGGTTTGAACACTTATTAAGTAGAGTCACGGGTCATTATGAAATAAAACTCAGTTATCAACTCAACCCAAGTGATCATAAAAAAAAAATTTAAAAAGTCAGTATAGAAGATCACATTATTATAAAAATGTTTTAATTCTTTCAACACTAAAAGAACTCTAGATGACTTGGTTCTCTTAAATAATTAAGGACATGATAAAGACAACATAAAATACAGGAAATTATTCTGATAAAACATACAATCTTTGTCTCTGGGTTAATTACTCAGGTGGAAAAGAAAAGTCTTTACAATCTCTTATTAAGAAAAGATCAATAATCCAAGAAAAAATCCTTTTAATAGAAAAAGAAAACCAATAGGGCACCAAATAGTGGTAGAGTACTAATGCTAAAGCTCCTGTTAAAACATAATAAATCCTTCCAATCTTAGCCAATTTTACCACTCCAAGAAAGATGCTCTCTTCCTTCTATCTTTCTTTTCTGATGACACTATAACATTTTATAGCAATTCATGCTCTTGTCCTCCTTTTCCTCTTTTCATTCTGAAATAACCTTTAAACAACTTTTACACAACTATTTTTGACAATATTACTCCCTTTTTTTCTTTAATAAAAACATTCTACATTCTTTGCATAGTTTTATTTATTCCTAGTACTTTCAGTTATATATATCACCTACAATTTTGAACTCTAGGTAATCTAGTTTTCAAGAAAAAAGTTAGAGAATGTGAACTATCTATCATAAACATGAGTTAGTTTATTATGAATATAGCACTTCATAATTTCTAGAGGCATATGTTTTTCTACTACAGTTCCTGACTGTAAGAAAAAGAATGTATTATTAGAAGATTCAAATATATTTGGTCTCTGTAAAAATGAAAAGTCATAAGTATACAAACTTGTGTTTAGCTGTTAATATTTTAGTATTTTATCTTATTTAGAAATATAAATACTCACTGAGTATCTGTCATTTGACTTAGTGAAACTTTTAAGACTTCAAGTTACCAAAAAGGTTTTGGAAACTGCTTCTAAGCAGTCTGCAAAACAATGACTTCAATTTCATTTTAATAAAACCTGGAATTTTCATAACCTTAAACATCTAATAGTATAAGGTTCACTTGGCTAGTAAATCCAGGTAGTATAAAAGTTGTATGTCTGTATCTTATTTGTTGCTGCAATGCTGAAGACAAATTGTTTTTATTAAACCAATTATACTTAGTTTTATTTACCAAACATATCTCCAAATCATGTGAACTTGAAAACATTTGAGTTAGGAGTCTCAAATTTTTATAGGCCAACTTTAAGATTTTATCAGATGAAGACTCAAGAGTTTGATTGAAGAAATTGAGGTTTAAGACAATCACTACTTATGTTTTCATTTCTCTTAAGTAGAAAATAGTTCTTTCCCCAAGATCCTGACTATTTATCTTACAAGTAAGGTACAAGTAGCTTGAGATGAATGGGGCAAACTTGAAGTAAGAAAAATGGGTGGACTTTGTTATTTCTATTTCTCCAAAGACTTGTTTTGTGAGGTAAGGGTTATTAATTCTAATTCCTTCTGTTTATTGCTTTCTCATAAACTTTTTAAAGAATTGGGTAGTAACCTCAATAATAACAGCAAGGGAATGACCTTTCCATCCAATCACATTACTTTTTAATTATTTTTGAAATATGGATGATTTCCAACTAAAGAATAAAAATATTTCTTTTTAAAAAAGATTTATATATTTCTGCTTACAGAACTGGGGTACAGACCAGAGGTGCAGGGGCAGTGAGAGACTCACCAGGGACAGAGTGGGGAACAGAACAGGCAGATTGACGAAGTACACTGCTGAGGGGCACAGTTGTTTGAAACAGGAGAGATCTGTAGCGCCATGTGGATCATCCCCCTGGCCAGGTGAGGGATCAAACTCATGCTGAAGCAGCTGCAGCTAGCTTCGAAATACTGTGCTTTAAGCTGTTGCACCACCAGGGAGGGCCCGAAATAAAAATCTTTGTCCTGGAGAGTCATGGACTTAGTGTTGTGTGCCTTTGGAATAACAATTTGTATAAATATTTGTAAATCAGCTCCTATGAATCATTTAACAAAGGATTTTTAGGATATTTTCCCTCCTTCTGAATACACAACCCTACTTTAGCTGAAGGAAATTTGGAAGGAAGTCTTAAAAGTAGTTACTTTGGCTCTAAATATTAGCATCTAGTTGGATCAATTTCTCATCACTTACAGGAAGACTTGAAGAGGGTCTGAACACTTGTTAGTTTAGTAAAGAGGTTATTTTTCTGGAATAATTTGGCTTGTAAATGACTGTAATTTTGGGTAGGAGAGTTTATAGTGACTTTGGATTTTAGCTTTGTTCTGAATTCAATTTCTGCTCTTTAATTTTGTAAAGGGTGTATTTAGAATAGCCATAACGCTTTTGTCTTTCTTTCAATTTGATCCTTCCAGTAAGACATTGGTTTAGAATGAGAGCTCTCTAAAATTCCTTTTACAGATAAAAATTTCTTCACTTCAAAGTCTACATCATCAGGATATTGATAATTTAAAGTCTCCCAAGGCTTAACTGCTCTAAAACATGACTCCAAACAAACATTTTTATGGCTTCATTAAAGATGCAAGAGGCATCTTCCGAAAGAACAGCAATGATGCAGCCCCAAGATCCAAAGTCCCTTGTAAAGATATCCAAACAGCAATATACTTAGATGAATTTGGGAACTGGCAATGTCTGTAAGCAACTGCAAATGAGGTGCTTAGGGTAGTGTAAGTGAATTGGTCTGGCTTGTAGGCCTCTGCCCTCTGTGGTTATCACCTGCATCCTTGAATGCAGAAGGCGCTTGGGAGCGTGGGCGCAGGGCCCGGGTACCTGATAGTGAACACCTGGGATGGGGTGTGCGTGTGCATGAGTGAGCACACCTGAATCTAGAGCTGAGGATATAGAGACACATCACTCAGAGACGGCAGGACGACTATGGCAGAATGCTGTGAGAGGATGGGAATATGGGAGAACTCCAGGGAGAGCCCAAAGAGAAACAGCAAAGATTGGCCGGGGTGGGGTGCTAGGAGGTCTACTGGGGGCCCCTACCCTTACCAGCCTGCAGGCTTGCCCTACAATGAGTGGTTTGGAAAGAGCCTTAAAGCCTGAAAAAAACCACTGGGGTTTCCAGGATGCTCCCTTATGCTGCCTGAATGGATAGAGAACCCACCCTGAGCATGCTGGCACTAACACACAGCCTACCCACAGTCTGTCTCATCAATTATAAATTCTTGGGAACCCCCCACCCCCTCCAACTGCCAACTGATCACCCTGAGTGCAGATTCAGCAGATGGGAAATCAGAGAGTATGTTCTCACCGGATCCAAGTCAGTCACTCAGGACACAAAATAAGGCAAGTAGAACGCAATGATATGGGTGGGGGTTGGGGGCAAGCGAAGGATCCATATGAAAAGAGCTAACTCAAAACTTACCACACTCAAAGAACTAGTTCCTTCTAGTTTACTCTGCTGATCGAATTTCTAGGAAAGAAAAAAACAAGAAGAGGCATGTACTGTCTTTCCTGAACTGGACCCTGAGCAGTCAGGAGTCTGACATAAGGAAATTTATGTTTGCTGGCTTGTCAGAGACCTCAATAGCTCAGTTGCAACCTCCAGAGTGATTAGAATTACAATCATCCCATCTCATTACCAAACTCTGGAAGGAAAGAATTTCTTCTATCCACTTATGTTCAGTGATTGGGGACCTGTGAATTTAACTGATGAAAGTTTGTTGAGCAAGAGGGGGAATGTCGCATTCATATAGGGTCACACACAAAAAGCTATTCTCTAAGTGGGAAAAATCAGGGGTTTATAGAGCTAAGGTAAAATGGGGAAAGGTCTCCTGTGGCAAGAGCAAATGAATTTCTCTGGGAATGACAAGACAGTTTTAGAGGAACAAATGGAAAATAAGATTGCTTGTGATAATGTTTGTTCACATAGATGTAAGTAGTATTTTTTCATCATCTTCAAACATAGTCGAATTCTTTGGGGAGGCTCTGTGTTTAAGCAGATAAGGGGTGGCTAGTTTTTCTACAGAGGTATGGATGGATCACTTTATCACCATCCTACTATGCTACTATCTTCTTTAATTTTCACATTTCATAATGCAAGAACATAGTTCTCATACCTAATGACAGTGAGACTGGGTTATTAAATGCAGCACATAGCGTGTATTTTTTAAACAATGATATCTGAACTAATTAGTTTTTAAAGATTTATTTCTTTTACAATTATGTGAAGGTAGAAATACATATGGAAGACATCAGAAATTCTAGCTTATGTGCTAGTTTTTCCACAAAAGATTATAATCTAGAATCTCATTTGAAACCTTTTGGTTTATGTAAAGTGAGAATAATAATACCACTCGAACAGGGCTGATGAGAGAAAATGAAATGTAAAAGGATGACAGAATTTGGCATGTACTTGGCGCATAGAGGCATTTGGTAAATTCAAGTTGAATCTACATCTAGTTGATCCCAACTTCTCTTGTACCAATGAGCTGACTTGCATTTCCCCCTTATTTCTGGTCATTGCTTACCTTGCTTTTACCACAATTAAAATGTAAATGCAATAATGTATTCAATTTTTTTATCACTTAATATTATCTGATACCTTTACTCTAGTACATTTGGTCCCTTTTAAGGTCACTAAAAATCAGTCAAATGGAACCACACAGTCATTAGCAAGTGCTAGATATTTGTTTTCCCATATACCTTTTAGATCATAAATTGATGACTAAGTTAATCTCCTTTTTTAATTAAGAAAAGTCAACTAAGCATAAATGTTGATTAAACAGATAAAAATACTGAAGGCAGCATACACATATGTTACCCTAATGATTTAGCCTGTATTTGTCTGTGAAGAGTACCAAGATGATTACTTGAAATGCATAAGCAAAAAGAACAACAAAAAATTTTTACCTCAAGCATATCTGTGATTTTTTGTATTATCTACTTATTTACTTTAATATTCCACTTACTCCTTGAAACTTTACCTAAACCTTCTTTAATAGTCATTTAAAATGGATACTTTCCCTCACAGTAGAAGAAAAATATTGAGAATATAAATGACAAAGCACTAACTACTTTGCTCTTTAAAGGCGATACTGGAAATTAAAAAAGGCAAACATAAAATTTCAAACAGATCCCATTATTTTGGGTGGAAATCTTCCTGTTGTTCTTCGTCAGTATTTTAGTATTGGGACAAGTCTCCAGGAAGGGGTATTTTAACTATACTGTAAAAATTCATGTGCTGTTTTTTCAAATAAGTTATTTATTTTGAGAGAAAAATCAATGTTGAAGTTGAGATTTTGTTAGGTTAAAAGGCAGCTTAAATCCAGTGATGAAAGTGCTCTCTGTCATCCACTCTACCAGTTTGAGTTTAGCTGTGAGCCTCTAGAAATCTTGCCTTTGCCCTCATCTAACTATTTGTCTTATGGTCAGAGAGGAGAGGGTTATAATGTTTATCGTCTAACTGCCAACCATTAATTGAATAATTTAATGGATACACACACTAAAGAAATGAAAAGGTTTGCACTCTCTTCATTTTGTATTCTACTCCATTTGGTAAATACTCTTTTCCTCTTGCTTTCACTGTTTATGTTCAAACATCTAAATGCATTTATCAGATTGCCTTTGGAGATTGCCTGTGAGGATAATAGGGGTTTGCATTCACTTTCAAAGATCACAGCATCTTATTATAGAAAACATTCATACTACTGTGAGAAGCAGCAATCTATACTAAAAATACACAAATGTCACTTGAAATCTAAGCTCTTAAGTAAGAAGAAGTACATCTGGTCAAACTCCTCATGTTCTCTATGCTTTTACAGTCTAGAGACCGTACAGTAAGTTCTCTCTAGCAAGGAATCACATGACTCTTCAGGACAGAAAAACCTCATTAATTTACCCACTGATTAAAAATGTAAAATGATCTTAAAGGACTGAACTATAGAGTCATTGATTTTGCAAGATGCTATAAGAGTTTACAAAGTATGAGTAAGGGTTAAATGGACACTATCTTCAGGATGTTTTGCAAAATTTCTAATACAATAAAACTGTTCAATATTTAAAGGACTTCTAATTCTAACTTGTTCATTTCTTGAGAACAGACATATCCACTAAGCCACTCCTGATAAGTTCGTATTATGAAATATTGTATGTTCTATCTTCTGTAGCCACCCTTTTCCAAGAGAATCATGTGATTTCTTTAAGTCTCCACTAAAATATCACCTGTAACAAATAGCAACCCCATTGTCCCCTGAGAACATTCCAACTCTTACCCTGCCTTATTATTTTTCCTTATTTCTTATCACCCATATGATATATCATTTGTCTCTTTATTATCTCTCATCTTACACCGAAATAGAAACTTTGTGTACGGAGATTTAACTGGCTTTGTTCACTCCGTTTGTTCCCAGTGCCTACAACAGCGCATGGCACATATCAGGTGCACAATAAATATTTGTAGAATGAACAGAGAAATGGGATTTATTTCACTCCGATGCAAAAAACTGGCTAAGGAAAAGACATAAATTAATAAACAACTGATAGAACATTAATACAATCAGAGACAGGACTATGCCTTTTGTGCCCAATGTTCTCAAATCCATTTGCTGTTTGTTTTTTGCTGGGCTTGAAATGTAGGCATTCAGCCAGAGGCTGCATGCTGGCTGATGAGATGGAGACACAGATCTAGCCCAGAAATATTCATACATTCTGTATGCATTCATTTTTCTCTAGTGACATTTTAATATATTTTGGTGAAGATATTCCCAAGATAATGAAGATATGTCGAGTGAGCATTGAAAGTGATGAGTCTTTTTTTCCATTATCAAAGACAAATACAGGTGTGTAATATATGCAAAACATTAAAAGTAGGGAAAGAAAATGAGAGAATCCCAAGTAATGAAAAGAAATTAAAGCTCTCCAGTAATGAAAAGGGAGGCCAGACTGAAAACATAAATCTCTAGACTCAGCAAGGATTTACACTGTTGTGGAGTGAGTAGACCCCTGACTTTCATGATGTGATTTATTTTGAAAAAATGTTATTTCCACAGTCAAATAGAGTTCATGGTTTAGTAAAAGTTTCATCTTCAGTCTGAACATGTGAGCCAAATTCTGACTCTGTATCTTCTGATCTGAGGGATGAATTAATCCCCATATTTATTTGTGATATTCTAGGCATCATATCAAGGAAACATAGTCACACCTGAGGTAAGGTCTTGGTATATTTGCATTAAACCTTATGCTTTTACTATGAAACTTTCCTGTTACACGACATGAAGTAGCATACACACCATTTAATCAAGACTGCTTTAAACTCTGCCTATATGGCTGAGAAAGATAACAATTCACTTACAGAGCAGTCTTGATGGTCAGACCATAGGGTTTGTGATCATAAATTACTGTCAGAAAAACTCATAGAATACATGACAGGGGGAGAATCTTGTCATTTCAAGCAAGACCAAACATGAATCAATCCAAAGATAGCAACAGGCTTGGGGATTTGCAACAACTCTCATGTATTAAACTTAAAAAAATTTCATCATGGAGTAATGAGTGAATTTTAAAGACTCTAATACAGACTGAAAGCAAAATCAGTGCAAGAAGTTTCCATGGTTTGTACCTTGGGGGCATGGATAAAATAAATCCAACTTATTTTATTGAGAAGTTGGAGAATTTATTTGTATGCTAACTTAAAGAGAAGTTAATACAAGGAACACATTGTATAGGCCCTCCTACATTGGTGTGACACAGTAAAATTGACCTCAGTCTTTCTCAGAAAATCCAGGATTGAACTGGTACGTTTAGTCACTATAAATTTATTTCTAATTCTTCTGGTTAGAATAAGTGAGTACTTATGGATGTAAGGAGGAAAAAAAAAAAAAATAGAGGTTAGCATGTAGCTGTAAGGATGAGTGTCTAGACCTGCATCTCCTGAGGAGGAATGAAGCTCAAGAAGAGGAGAGCAGAGATGCTTCAGATGATAAGAGTTTTGCAGTCTTCTGTTAGAAAAGCATCTATTATCTGAGAGAAGGTATGGAAAGCCAAAGTATTGTCAACAGGTTTTTCCAAACTCAATATTAAAGGTGTCACTTTTAAATTTACTAAGATAGTTATAAATCATGACATCAGCCTCTTCAGATAGTCTCTACATGTGGCTGCCTTTGAGACTCTTAGTTATGTCAGTAGAAATCCCCACGTTTTGTTTTTCTGTTTACAGAAAATGATACAGATACAAATTGATGTAGAAAGAAATCACTTATTTCAAGCTCTAGTCAATACTTGTATTGGTTCAGTCAGAATTCTCTTCTAGTAGTCAACTTCAAAAGCACTCAGAGTATAAAAAAAAATTCATAATCTTAAATACAATATATACTTGAAAAGCTTATTATTTTATCAAGTGAGTGGAATTTTTTTCCAAGGTAAATATACTTCATCAAGTTAGTAATTCTTAGTTTTAGCTAAAATTAATTTAATTATATTGTCATTTGAATGAAATATGAATAATGCAGTATAGACAAGAAAATATAATTAGATCTTAATGAATTTCCAACATGGCAATCTCTAATGGTTGCATATGAAAGGAAATAAAAGCAATATAAAAGCTTGTTTTCCTGAAACATCATCTATTATTTTTGTTTGAATTAAGCATAGTGCTCTAAAGGTTATGAATACTGTGCAGTAATTAGCACCACTATGGGAAATATTACTTCTAAGTATTGGACTTCTCCAGTTATAGAATTACAGAATTCCAAAATGAGGAGTGACTGGATTTCTATAACAGCAAATTATTAATGCATTGTTGATTGATTGGCTTGCTCTGAAATGTGAATAATATATAGTAGCTTATTTTGGATGTCTTTTCATTGTTGTAATGTTACAAATATAAACTTTGAAGAAAGTGGTCAACAAATTAGCAAGTATCTAGAAATTCTATTGATTTTTGTACTTTAAAGGAATTAATTTTCTTATAATTAATAAAAAATTAAATTCCCTTTCCAAAAGCGAGATTACCATATATAAAATGCATTTAATTTGTGTATAAATATAGATATATGTTTTGTATCTGATATCTCCCTGTTCTCTAGACTCAGTGTTCTAGAAATATTTAATTGCCATGCATGTGGTTACAGATACTTTGCATGGAGGATATACATATACATTCAGCTTATAATTAAAATTAAAGAATTAAGATTTATGTTTTCCAAGCACTCCTCATGTTATATTAACATAAAAAAGAAACAAATCAAGAAAGGAAACTACACAGCATTTATATATAGGCCAGTGTTGCTCAAGTTAAGGCTCTTACCGTGTCTATAAATCCATGAGTGAACTTCATCAGTGGCAATGATATGTCACCATTGCTCTGGTCAGTGACAAGGATGCCACCTGGTGAAGTCCTCTAAAACTAATGATGATAACTAGTGTGAGCTTACATTTGGTAGAAACTGAATGTTTATATAGATTACTCAATAAGGACAACAAACTCCTTTTGGTATGAACTATTATCTCCATTTCACAGGTAAAGAAATTGAAGTCACATACTATGTGATCCTGGGGAAGCAAGTGACAGATAATTCCAGGCAACCTGAGTTCAAGGTAAGTCAGTGACTCTAACACCCTCCAGAAGAGGGCGACAGCAGCTGAGGTTGGCCTTATGATCATCTTAAAAGACTCAATTCATGAAGGAAGACCAGGGCTAATTGAAGGCTTAGATACCTTAATAATAATAGCAGCAAGCCTTTAGGGAACACTACTTTTATGCCAGTTACTTTATATGCGTTCATTAACTTATCTTCATAACACCTCTTGTTATTTTTTACTATATGGTTATGGAAACTGAGACACAAAGAGATTACATAGCTTGTCTATATTCACAGAAGAAGGCTTTGAACTAAGGTAGTCTGACGCTTTAGTCCATAGTCTTCGTAATTCTGGGATATTGTATCATGTTTTCGAAACTTAAGATCTTAAGTAATTCAAGGGCAAACCTCAGATTATGAGAGCCAAGGTTAGGGGATAGAGGAGGAAGTGTATGAAGTGCCTTTTAAAAATTTAAATTAAACAAGAAGTGATGAAATGTATTTTTAAAAATCAATGACAGTGATTTTCTAAACACTACAGTTTAATCTACATTCACCCTCTTGTTTTTATTCTTGTTTATTTGAACTGTGTGCCTCACACATTCATATGTTGAAGTTCTAATCCCCAATACCTCAAAAAGTGACCTTACTTGGAAAGTAGATCTTTACAGGGATAATCAACTTTAAGTGAGCTCACTAGGGTAGGCTTTAATCTAATATGACTGGCGTCCCTGTCAGAAGAGGAAATTTGACACAGACATCCACAGAGGAAAGACAATAGGAAGAACAATATAGAGACCATAGCCAAGGACAAGCCAGAGGGAGAGATGTGGTATACAGAACTTTCCCTAAAGCCCTTGAAAAGGACCAACCATGTTGCTAACATTATTCAAGATTTCTGGTCTCCAGAATTGTGAGGCAATAAATGTGTATTTTGGAAATTATCCAGTCATAGTACTTTTTTTTCTAGTAGCTTTAGTATATAATATAATGCTCTCATATTCAAGTTTGCAGAAAGTTATGTAGAACAGCTTAAACAAAATAATAATAGTAATAATTTGCTGAAAAGATCCTGGAATTCAGGTATGTGTGGACACTCAACCTTGAGGAATCAGGTTGGATAGCACCAGGAATTCAGAAATCTTCTGTGAGTCTTGCCATTCTGTTGGCCTCAAAGGTTGCCTGTATCACTTTTTCTTCTTCTTTCGTTTATAGACATCTGCCCCTTTTTTACAAATGACTACATGGAAGTTTATAGGGCACACGTTCTCCACATAAAAACAAATATATGTTTAAATCTCAGTTCTAAACTCTAAGAGACAGGCCTGATACAGGTCAAGGATCCAAAGATCTATTCATATTTTAATAAATTATAACCAGTGAGGAAGGACAAAGAGATTGTTGGGAATAGGGTCATATTACAATTTTATGGTTTCCAGGCACTTTTTTGTATGGCTCCTATTATTCCTAAAAATATATCAAAATTATATTTTATGATTAATTGATATGTATTTTTATCATATATTGAAAAACTCACTTTGATATGGACTTTATCTTTTGTTCTGATTTTTAAAGAATTAAGATATTTTTCATGGACCTAAAAAGTATTGTGGGTGTAGTGTGGTGAAAATAGGTTCATTGGGTACAGAGCATTTTTCCAAGAAAGAGGAAATCTATATGGTTAGGTATATGTTGGGTTTTTCAGTGTTTTTTCCTCATTCCTTCAATGAGACACTTGTAACTTGTGTTGCTGTTGATAACTAAGCAGGAAATATCAAAATAAAGAGGGTATTTTTCCTGTGTGTTTCTCCACCTAAATGCCTTTCAGATTTGTAACTGAAAGTTACTGACTTCCACCTTCTAATTCCCATCTGGTCTCAAGGATAAAGAGTAACCTGGATGTCTTTGGTCGAAAAAAAAGTTATGGCCAATTATTCAAGTTAGTGGGCCCAGCTTAGCAGTATTTTCAAATTCCTTCTCCAAAACATTGGGTTATATTTTATCACCTATGACCATGGTAAGATCTCCATGAAGCATAAGCCATCAGTGCATCTTTCATAAGCAGAATAAATCAAGAAGTCCACTGTATTCACCTCGAAATACATGGGTCTTGCCTTCAAGATGACATTTAATTATGGGTCCTATTGAACAGCTATAGAGTATGTTTTCTGTGCTAGGAATCTTATATAAAGGAGTGTCTAAGAGGTAGTCAACTTTTCTAAATACTATTCAGAAAAATAGAAGCTAAATTTTGGTCTGTTCATCTGTGCTAGTAATGATAGAAATGAAGTAAAAAATACAGAATGAAAAGTTTGCAATTATCTTTTTGAGTTTAAAATCTAATATCTTCGGCCCTCCCTGGTGGCACAGCGGGTTAAAGCACAGCACTAAGAAGCTAAAGCCACTTCCGCATGAGTTAGATCCCCTCTTGCCCCGGAGGTGACCACATGGCGAGGCAGACCTCTCCTGACCCTCCTGCTGCTCCCCTCAGCAGTGTACTTCGTTGATCTGCCTGTTCTGCTCCCCACTCTGTCTCTGGTGAATCCTCTCACCCGCCGCATCTCTGACCTATACCCCAGTTCTGTATGCATAAAAAAAAATCCACTATGTTCACTGAATGTGGTAGGTTGAGTGTAAATATTGGAAATAATAACTGTTTCACGAAGCTCTCAGGTGAAACTAGCATCATACGAGGTGAAATATACCCATGAGAAAAAAGACCTACAGTTCTTAAGGACATGCGGGTTACACCAATAGGGGCAGTATCTCAAGACATTGGATGGCTAATTTTAAGATGTCCAATCAAACCAAGACTGCAGAATGACATTGCAGCTAAGCAATCAAAACTCTGCAGATGTTAGAGGCTAGGGGTTACTCAGTACCATTAAGGTACATCCGAATGTCCATTGCATTCACCCAAGAAGGACCTTCTTTGAGTGCAAAGGACCACTCTCTACATCAATGAAATAAATATAAATGGTGAAGCAAAATGATCACTGATTCAAGGGCTTATTCACTCTGGAAACATAATAGGTAGAGATGGTTAATTTTGTATGCCAAGTTGACTATGCTAGGAAATACCAATATATTGGTTGAAAAGTAATTAGAGTGTGTCTGTGAAGGTGTTATTGCACAAGAATAACACTGAATTGATTTATTGAGTAAAGATTTATCACCCTACTTAGACTGACCCTCATGCAAACAACAGAACAAAAATGCTTTTAAAAAGGGCCTCTGGGACCTCCTTGGTGGTGCCAGATTAAAGCCTCAGCATTACAAACTGTCACCAGCCACTGCTGCCTGACTTCCACCCCCGACCAGGAGCTGACCCCCATGGTGCAGCAGACCTCTCCTGACCCACCCACTGCTCCCCTCAGCAGTGTATTTCAGTAAATCAGCCCCTACTCTGCTCCCCACTCTGTCTCTGATGAATCCTCTCAGCATACCCAACTCTGGCCTGCACCCCAGCTCTAGTATGGTTAAATAAATAAATGCAAGTCTTAAAAACAAAGTCCTCTGTCCAGTAAGATGAAACATCTCCTATCTGACTGCTTTGAATTGGGATATCAATACTTTCTGGGTTTTGAATGGAAAAAAAAATGATATTTTTTGAGATTTGAGTGTGCCAGTGTTTGGACTAAAACTACATCATCATTTGCCCCGGTTTTCCAGGCTGGTAACTGCAGATCTTAGGACTTTTCAGCTTCCATAATCACTGAAACCAATTCCTCAAATGTAAATTCCTCTATACAGAGAGATATGCGTGTCTATCCATCTATTTCTGTATCTATCTACTTATATTCTACCAACTCTTTTTCTAGTATAGTCCTTGTATGTTAGCAAATATTTGCTCTTTATAATTCAGCCAAAGTGAAATTACCATAGTGTAGATTCTCAAAGGATCTACTATTTGGGTGTGTGTGTGGTGGGGGGAGAATAACATAATAGTCATAACTTCCATGATCAGATATCATTGCAGAGCAGAAGCCTTTGTTTCAATTTAGTGCTCCCATTTTGAACTGAACTAGACTAGAACTTGCAAATTATTGAGCAGTAGTGTGCCATGGGAGGCCATGAAGAGTTGAAACAACTGACAATTGTATTGTTGTCACCTGTAGGGTACACCGGGAAGGCAGGTAGGACTGGGAGCCAGTTCTAAGGGCCACCACTGGAAGCAACTCCTGTCTGCATCTACCAGAAGTGGGCACTGTGTTGCAGCCTTCTGTGGTATTGTGGATCCCTTGCTAATGAGGTGAATCCTGTAACCAGAATAGCAAGTGTCCTGTCAGAGGGACTCAGTCAGCCAGCTGAGTGATGCCAGGCCCATACTTAGTGTAATACTTAGTGTATCCACTAAGGTTCCCCAACACTCCTTGTATAAGTATCCAGGCTGGTGCCTGGACCCCCAGGGAGGGCTTCCTTACCAGCTGATTGAAGAAGATATCCTCTGTGGGTTCTCTCAGTATGGGGAGATTCTTAACATTAATCACCTTCAAGATAAGAAATCTAAGGGATTCTGTTTTATCTGCTACAAATACCAGAAAAGTACAACTTTGGCCATTGACAGTTTTAATGAGATCAAGATCAAGGGAAGAAATATCAGCTGGGCCTCCCACCAAAAAAAAAAAAAATCCTGCATAAATATTACCATTTTCTATTTATTTATTTTTTCTCTATCTATTTTAATAGGATGTATAAAAAAGTTAGAAGTACTGGACTCGGTGATCTTTACATTCTTTATAGTTCTAAATTTCTGATGAGAATTTTAGCCTGCATCGAAGGAAATCACTGTTAATATGTAGTTTTTCTAGTAAGCAGTAAAAAGTCTTTTCTGCTTTTTGATTTTGTGCATCAAGTAATGATGACATTTCACTAAAGATAAAGAGCAAAGGATAGTCTTATGTAAAGCAGTATCATTTGAGATACATGACTAGTCATGGTGGATTAAAAAGAATCCCTCTGACAGGACACTTGCTATTCTGCACTTGAAGTATCTATACACACACATAGATATGCATATATGTAAAATCTAAGAAAGCATGATATTTTATCATAAAAGGTTGCACCTGCTACGGTGCTAAGGATATGTGAAATGATATAGCATACTGGGAAAATGCAAACTCTTTCCTGGATTCTGCTAGTATTTGCTGTTTGATTGATGAGTGTTTGATTCCCATTACCAATTCCAGATTCTGTGTATGTACAGAACTGCATATGTGAGTTTCTGAGGTTGATACTTTGGATGTAAATCTAAAGCTACCTTTGGAAATTGCCTGTACAGTCTCTTCCTGTAATTTTTAAACATTTTAAAAAGAAACTGTATTGAAATAACATTGAGGTATAACATTATTTTTTAGAAAAAGAAATCTAATTCTAATTTTATCAGTGATTTGAATATGATGAGGGGTGAATCATTTTTATTCAAGATAACTATTTGGTCTATATTTTTTCTCAACAATGACTAATTTTGCACTATTATAAACAGAAATTTTCAGTACAACCTGCCTGAGAGTATTGCTAGTCAGCACTTACTCTATGGAAATTCTATAGAAGTATTTACTATGAATTTAGTTTCAAAAAATGATTTTAATCCAGTTACCAGAAAATAATTTTTCATTTCTCTGTACTTCCAATCTTTACCCACAAGTTTGTATATTTTATGTTGTTTTGTTTCAAAGATTTATTTATTTATGAATACAAGAGTTAGGGTACAGGTCAGAGGTGTGGGGGGAGAAGGAAGAGGGAGGATGAGAGGATTCACCAACAGCAGAGTGGGGGACAGAACAGACATATGTACTGAAACACACTGCTGAGGGGAGCAGGGGGCAGGTCAGGAGAGGTCTGCTGTGCCCTGTGGGTCAGCTCCCTGGCTGATGTTTAGTGGCTGCTGATAGCTTCATAGTGCTGCGTCTTAACCCCTTGTACCAGGGAAGCTCTGTTTCTTCATTTGTCCCTTTATTGTTTTTTCAAGAACCATTTAAGTTTATCCTAACTATAAAGTGTTATAATATAGTGTGGGTACAAAATAAATAGAACAGCAATGCTTGACCAGACGAGAGAATAGTATAGTAGAAGAGCTACACATATAACTAATCAAATTAGATGTGAAATATGCTAGAATTGTAAAAGGGAGACAGAAGTAAATGGGGGGCAGAAAATGAGGTGAGAAAGACATGGCAGGGGAGGTGTCAAAGTGAGCATAATCTAGGGAGATGCCTGTAGTGTAGTTCAGTGTAAATGGGAACATCGTGTAGCAATACGAAGTGAAGTTGTTGAAGAAAGAATTGAAAGACAGAAGAGAGAATTAAAGACAGTTTGGATGCTACACAGACTCTTTAAGCTTAGCTTTAGAGGAATCTAAATCTATTTAAAAGGGGAAGTGACATAGGCCCTCCCTGGTGGCGCAGCGGGTTAAAGCGCAGCACTGAGAAGCTAAAGCCACTTCCGCATGAGTTCGATTCCCGCCTGCCCCGGAGGTGACCACACGGCGTGGCAGACCTCTCCTGACCAGCCTGCTGCTCCCCTCAGCAGTGTACTTTGTTGATCTGCCTCTGAGTTTAAAGTTAGAAGTCTCTGAGTAGAAGTCATTACTTGACTTCACAGAATTTTTGCTAGGCTGGTACATTTATTTATTTATTTATTGTATTATTTAGAATTCTAATAGAAGAAAACATAATACCTGTTTAGCAAATGTTGGGAAAGTTGAATTTTATCAGCTTTGTAAGGTGCTAGTGAAATTGATTGTATCATTTGAAACTTCATCTGTGAGCTCTTGGTGGCTACCTAGATTCCCCTCAGAACTATCTCTGAGTGGAAGAGGGAGCAGGATACATATCTGATGCTTCATACTGGATGGAGGAGTCTATTTGTCTAAAATGTGACCTTAAAAAGCCATCAATTCCACATTGAAGATATGCTTTAATAAAAAAAAACATTGTTATCAAAAAAGACTGCTTTAGAGAAGTACAAAATTTTTGGTGAATTTATTACATAGAATCCAGTAATTTAAGCTGAAATAGTGAAATTGTCTTGACAGGGCTGAAAAAGTTGATTGTACTTTTTTAAGTCCCCCCCCCCACCCCGTTTTTTTTTCTTTTCATTTGTAGAAGAGGAAAAAGACATATGACATGCATTTAGCTCATGTATCTGTATATGTCTCCATGGGGAGACTAGATGTGGCTAAAGCTATTGCCTTTTAGAAACCTTTTATTTTGAGCAACTGCCTTAACAGTCTTCATCTTGCACCCCTATGCGATAAATCTGCTAGGGAGAGAGAAAGCGATGACTGGGCAATAGTTTTTGATTAAAACCTTAAAATTGTAAAACTAAAACCAGAGATGAATGTTTCTGGAGTTATCTTTTTATATTATTTGACATTCACATAGTTTTCTTATGTTAGCTCTAAAACATACCTTTAGCCCCTAGGAGTCTCCACTCCTGGAGGTGACCCACATGGCGTGGCAGACCTCTCCTGACCTGCCTGCTGCTCCTCTCAGCACTGTACTTCATCAATCTGCCTGTTCTGCTCCCCACTCTGTCTCTGGTGAATCCTCTCACCACTCCTGCACCTCTAGCCTGTACCCCAGTTCTGTATGCATAAATAAATAAATCTTTAAAAAGAATAATGTGAAACTTCATTCAAGAAACATCTCACAGGGCATCTCTGCAAAGAGAGATTTCAGGCTGCACAGTCTAAAGGACAATTCAGAGCTTCCTTTCCTCTCAAGGCCTGATATGCAAATGAAGTCTCAGTTCATCAGCTACTAATGTAATGTAAAGGATAAATTATGCTTGTTCATCTAATTGTGCTTAATGGGAGGACTAGGCTGGAGTCAACCTCGGTTTTATTTGTGAGATGTGGCAAGAATGGAGTTAGCCTATGATGCCTAGGTAGGTTGGGGACACAGTTGATAGCAGTGTCCACTAGCAGGCTTTCTTAGTGTCTTTGAGTTGAAAATTCATGGTCCTCTGAAAGCAGCAGCGGCATACTAAAGAAGCATACTAAAACAACATGTAACATTCCAAGCTGCATTTACATAATTGCAGTGGCTATGATTAATATAAATTACATTAATGCATATTATATCCCTAATGGCTGATTGACTCAATTTACTAGCTGCTTTGGTATGGTCAAGAAATGATCTAAATTACCTTTTCATTTCAGTTAAGGAACAAGTCAGAAAAAATATACTGTGATTGGATGAGAGGCTCAGAAGTTTTTTCAAGTGACAGTCTCTCTGGTCTCCTAAACGGACCCTAAATGGAACTACAGTATGTCTTTTGATGCTTTGTCTCATTTGATTCTCTTGCTCTTGAAGAGAAGGCCAATCTTTAATGATAGCTATGTAGAAGGTAAAAATATATTGAGCTTAGAAAGTTGATCTGGTCAGTGGGTAAGAACTTTATGTTTTCATCTATAAATATGTTTCAAAAGAACAACATGTAATGGATATAATAATGGAAACCAATATAAGGGAAATCTAGACTGCAACTCTGAATGGGTATTGATAATGCCCTATTTCAACACAAAGACTAGGCAATATGTCAGGGATGTATCCTCTCTCTATGGCTTAGTCATTCTAGTGAGATCGAATTAGATGAGGGTAGGTCCAGAGAATCCTCCCACAGGCTGGCCTTTGGGGTCTTCCCGAAGCTGGCTTTCAAGTAGGAAAAGCTCAATAATAGAAGTTGCATTTCATATTTAGATTCTGAAAAATTTAATAAGTCTAAATAAACTTAAGCCTAAATTGGACCTTACCTAGGGAAACAAGTTGGAAGAATGTGAGCACAGATCAAAAATAGACCAGATGTGGTATTTTTATGTATTAAGTAGTTATTGTCAGGTTTATATTCGATTGGTTTTAATTTAATATATGTAATATTAAAGCATTGATTTTAGATTGAGTATTTTCATAGTATAGACATTGCTTTTGCCCTCAGCAATTTTTGCTAATAAGTAGTGATTAGCAGGCAGAATGGGAATTGTTGACAAATTGTGTGAATGTCAATATCAAAGCCTTTTGTTGAAACACTTGACATTTATTACATAGAGTTTCCCACTTTTATTATTTTTTAATTTATTTTTAAAGATTTATTTATTTATTCATACAGA
>NW_004567104.1:61084752-61092233 GCF_000260355.1 Condylura cristata | reverse complement strand
TTTTTTTTTTTTTTTTTTTTTTTTACTTTCATCTTAATGGGTTTGAAATAAAGAGTCAGATGCATGGCTTTTCAATTTCTTTTACTACTTTATTTTATTACTTGGTTATTTTAAGGTCAAAGATTTCCATTTCCAAAATACATAATAGAAATAATAAAGCAGTAAAATTCGTACTTAGATAATATGGACATTTTTCTTAAAAGTGTCAGCAAGATTTACAAATTATTAAAAAGGCAGTAAAATCTGAACTTATACAGCATACACTTTACCTTAAACTGTCAGATACATGGTTTTAAAGTTATGTTATTAATGTATCACTAATAATTATTTTTTCTTATGAACAGAGAAAGTAAAGTAAAAGCTAGTTATCTAAGAAATCATTAGAAAAGGAACCACTAGAGGTTCATGTGTTAATTTAGTTTCATTTACCTGAAGTTTATATTTCCACTGTGTTATCTAAGGTCAAGTCTTTATAATCAAATAGCTGAAGGAAAGGTGAGAGTTTGCTCATTTGAATCAAACTGAAAGCATCCTTTTTATATAACGTTATCTGGAGAATTGAGTAAGAGTGGTTGCTTTAAAGGACTGTCTGAGGAGAAAATTGATTCAGTTTCCCGTTTCACTGGAGCGATCCTGATTAGAATGTCCTTTTCTGTTGAATTTCTCTTCAAAGTAGGATTCCAAAATCCCTACAAAATTTGAAGTAGTGATTCTCATACAGGCACTTGAGTATCCTCAGAGAAAGACTGTTGTAATTCATTTGGGAAACAATACCTCTACATACCTAACATAGTTTTTTTGCAAAAAGAATGTTCCATAAGTGAAAGTGATTTCCTGTCTCTTGCTATTCAATTGTGTGTTATAGTAACAGAAAACATTACCCTTGTCTTTGTGAATTTTTTAAAACATATTATTTTGCTTAGAGAAATTTTAAAAAGAGAAGAGCTTTAGAGATAATCTGGACATTAGTGGATCTATTGAGAACTATTAAGGTACCCAATACGACACTCATTCATATTTGCAAAATCGTGTTCATCCCCAGGAAGCATGCAGCATTTGGTATTTCTAGAAAGCTACAGCAGAAGTAGTGCTGGTGGGGATTATGGTTTTTGCCAACTCATGTTGCCTAATGACAATAGACCCTCCAGGAAAGAATTGAAAATTAATGATGATGGCATGTCCTCTGTGTCATTACAGATTCTCTGATGTTCAATGTTAAGTATACATGAATAGTAACTAGTTGTGATCATTACCATTTTCACACCTGTTGTCAGATATCTTTGAATGTAAACCTAGTAAGATGAGGGGCCAATAGGAATGGTTTCCTTAACATATGATCCTTGTGAAATATCCTTGGGCAGCCCACCTTAGAGGGAGAGCAGTTGTATTTATTTGGGTAAAGTGTTTGAAACATTAGGACAAAGCAAAAAAAAGAAAAAAAAGCTTTGAAATGTCTCCTTGTTCCAAATACATTTGTTGCCAGGAGACTCCTGGTCGACCATTTGCATCCCATGCCTGGAATGATGAAAGCACAGTGATCCAGGCTTTTGATTTTATGTTAGGTAATGTTTTAAATCCATGTGTCAGTGGTAGATGAGCTGATTAGTAGAGTAGATAACTTCTGGGAGCTCCCCTTTCCATTATTGACAATTCTGTTGTAAAGCAAATGCCAATTTTGTAGGCTGGCACTCTATAAAGACTGGAACTCTCTTTTTCATTTGACATGCAGCAGTAAAATGGGAAACATGGCTAAGAAATTTATTTGCAATATATTTTCTTTGCACAATTTGCATACAGATAGTGCCATTCCTATTTACTCAAATTAGTAATGTATAATAGAGTGCTCATATCCTTTGGTATATTTCTATTACCTTGAATTAGTGCTCATTTCAGACAGTAATTGTTGTAGTAGAAATTGCCATCCTCATTTTTTACAATTATTTTTATTTTCAAACACTTAAATTTTGAAATATTTTTAACTTTGACTTTCAGTTGAAGATCACTATTTACTCCTGAAAAACTTACTTTGGTGGGGACTCACAACTGCCTTTCTAAAAAGAACGCTTCAGTGAAATAGATCTCATCCCATTATCAATAAGGGAAAATAAGTCACTAGTTAGTTAATCTTCTATGATTTAAGCCAAAAGAATCTCACATGAGGAAAACAATCACAAACTAATCTGGTGATGCTTTGAAAATATGCAGGTGTAACATGAAGGCTTATGGGTAGTCATGGTCCTCATCATCAAATATGTCATTTGGGAGCCAAACACTGGCTTAGAAGCTACAGTTATATAATGTGGACACCTTTGAGGTCAATTTCGCTACTATTCTGTTTGTCAAATGAGAGAAATGATGAGCTAAGAAACTTACCCTGATTATCTAGGTAGAAGGTGTTGGAGCTAACAATTTGACCTCAGCCAGTTTGGCTGCCAATCAGCCCTCAGTCATCAGTTTTAGGACAGATCACACCATGATATCTTCCCCAGGCTTTTTACCATTGTTTTCCTCACTTTTTCTTTTTTTGGCATTCACTTAAACTTTAGATTTTGCAAAAGAAAATTTTAATAATAAAAAGTTACAAGGCACCTTTGGTGGCCTTGGAGTTAATATCTGTGTTATTACTGCCGAGGCCTGAGTTCAATCCCCAGCCAGGGAGCTCACACACATGGTACAGCAGACCTCTTCTGTCTCACCCACTGCTCCCCTCTGCAGCGTATTTCAGTGGATCCACCTGTTCTGCTCCCCACTGTCTTTGGTGTGTCCTTTTACCACCACCATCCCCACCACCCCTCCCCCACATTCTGGCTTGCATCCCAGGTCCTGTATGCAAAAATTAATAATTATAATAATAATAACAATAAAAAGTTACAGTTGTTACAAAATTCTCAAAGCCCCTAACTTCTAAAAAGTTGTTTCAAGCCTTCATTTGTTTCCGGCCTTTTTCAGAATCATTAGTCACAAAATCTGAATGAGGCTGGTTATCATGCCTCCGTGTTCAGCTCTCCAAAAATAACAATAGTAGCATATGACCTATTATTATTTTTTTTTTAAGATTTATTTATTTGTGCATACAGAACTGGGGTACAGGCCAGAGGCTCAGGGGCGGTGAGAGGCTTCACCAGAGACAGAGTGGGGAACAGAACAGGCAGATGGATGAAGTACACTGCTGAGGGGAGCAGCGGGTGGGTCAGGAGGGGTCTGCCACACCATGTGGTCACCTCCTGGGCAGGCGGGAATCGAACTCATGTGGAAGCGGCTTTAGATTCTCAGTGCTGTGCTTTAACCCGCTGCGCCACCAGGGAGGGCCCATGACCTATTATTTTTATGGATGCTATTGAATGATAAGCTCAGCTACTTGTACAAATAATTGTATTTTCCTTCTCCCTTAATACTATTGCCAAATAAGCAGGCACTATTTTCTTTTGTAGGGTTTTTCAAAAGATGAGTATTTTACACTTGTAAAATATTCTTTTATATTTTGGTCCATTGTCTATTTAAAACAACTATAGAAATGAGCTGTTATAACTATTTTCTAAGTGGAAATTATTTTCCAAGTCAATATGTGCTATGCTATCATTGTCGCTGACTTAAAATAGAATTTAGCAAATAGCAAAAGGAAAAGCTGACCTCTTGATCATTAGATCAAATGCAGTTGAATTTTGACCTACATGTGATGGCCTTGTTCATAGTTAGTGACTAAATTGATCTACTTTTTGTTGATTTGGGGTTTTTTGTCAGTTTTAAAAGATCAATTTTTGCCTTATTGCTCAGGTTGCCATGTAATTTATTTCATTTTGTCATTGAAAAAATAAAGGATTGTTCACCTATCAATCACAGATGTGTTTTAGGTTACCATGGGCATACAAAAGTTAGGCCACTGAATTGAAGAAATCAGTGATGTGCGGAAATATAACATTTTAGTATTTAATTTAATTTATGTTGGCTATCAAATTTTGTAGAGAATAATTTGAATGTTACTTATTAAGTGCTTTTGGTATTTGGTGATGACCTAGATTCATGCCAAGTCAGGCAGAGAACCTAACAGCTCTTGGCTTATAATGTGAGACAGAAGAAAACATGCATGCTTTTTAAATATGTTTGAACAATGAATTTACATATGTGTGAAAAGGAGAGAAATATTCACTTTTTTTTTTGCTATCAAAAGTCAATAGTTTTGCAAAGGGAATTAGAAGATGTCACTTTGTCTTCTTGTTAGTCTAAGATGATTTATTGATGGGATGCATTTTCAAGAGGAGTTGGAAAAGGGACATGACCTTTGGTAGACTATTCTTGGCATAGTAAAACACTCTAAGAAAAGATGTTAATGTGGGGAAATATAGATATGGAATGATAGCCCTGAAAAAAATAAAATTTGCATCTAGCGATAGAATAAACATAACATTGAGCTAAAAAGTTGCAGACTAGTTAATTCTCTTAAAGTGCTCTTTCAAATGAAGTGCAGTGGAGGTCCCATTTGTGTTTGGTAAAAGCATATAGAGTGTGTTAGGTTTAAATTAAAGTCTCATCCTGTAACAAATCCGTCACTAAGTATATTCTAGAACACTTTTTTAACCTGTGTTTGAAGTACCTGGAAAATACTCATTAAAATTTCATTTATATTTGGTGATAGGCAGATCATTCCCTAGAACATTGTCTAAATGCTGCTGAGAGATGTAATTTGACTAGTAAATTAATGGTTTCTGGTGATCTTAATGTTCACATAGCATTTGGAGGCATTGCTCATCAGGGGTGCAATATTGTATTTCACAAGATGCATGAGACAAAGGCACTTAATGAGTTTTGGCTGCGCTGCACATATTGTGCACAACTCTCTTCAAACTGTTACAGGCTTCCTGCCAAGATATGTGGGAGAAATTGCTTAGAAGATTAGTAGAAGAAATGGCCCCATTCCCTGCTGTGTACCCTTGTGATTGGTTTGTCAACAGTGGAGAAAATTTGGGTACAGAGAGTAAACACTTAGTGTTGGTTCAAAGAAAGGCTGGACCCCTGAATAAAACTGACGAAGAGAGAAATAGTCACTCCAGGGTAGTTTTTCCTTCCTGTGATAAGTGATGAATTTATTCAGCAATGGATACTTCTGATATTCATTATTTATGCTCATTCATAATAAAAAATACTATATATTTTCTGTGATATATTCCACTTGGTATTCCTCTAGAAAACTAATGACTAGATAATATTGCAAGATTAATATTCCTTTCTTGTACACATAGCAAAAATTTAAAATTATTCATATCTTCATTAAATTTTAAACATAAATAAATAACAATTAAGTTTGTTGCCCATTAATAGTCTGATAATGAATACTGGCAGAGACTGTCTGTACTCTACATGATCTACAGCTTAGAGGACATGCATGTGTAGGCATTATTCCTGAGCTGTAAAATTATTGTACAATGGAAAAGTAAATCTACAAAACTTGAAACATATACAACTGAAATAGTTCAATGTTTCAATTTTTCTTGAAATTTCTTCAGCAAATTTTCCTTGCTGGTAATTAACATTTTTGTAATTTATTTAAAGAATATTCAGTCATCAGCATATACATCTTTACATAGTAGCAAGGTTTAACTTTTTGTTATAATGTTATTAAAACATATTGGCCAACATTTGCTCTGTGCCAGGAATCATTCAAAGTGTTACACATGTTAACTCATAAATTAACATACAATAATCTTGAGAGGTAATTGCTATTATGAGCATCCCTTTATACAAAGGAGAAGTGAAATATTGAAGCAGTAAAATAAAAAAAATGTTCTACTTTCACAGCTGGAAAGTGAAATGAGAATCTTATTAGATCCTCCATGCAGGAATTGTGACTTTTAAATCAGTCCTTTTGACCATTATGGATACTACATGTTTCAATTTAACAGGGAGTGAATGCTTGTGGTAGAATTGAACTGTAGGGTATCTACATAGGTCTGTTCAGTTCTTTCAGTTCTGGAGCCTCATCCCAATAAGTCTGTCTGTGAAGATCTTTCCAAAAAGACCTGACAATTCTGAATCTGAAATCTGAAGATTCCCAGCCCGCTGAAGCCCTCAGTTTATATCCCTTGCCTTTCAAGCCTGACTGGTCTGTTTACAGTCCAGCTGTCTGATGGCTGTTGGTAAAGCTACAATCAGGTTGTTCCATTTTACATTTCCAGCACCATGTTCAAAAAGAAACCCTCCATTGCTTGGCCAGACACAACCTACATGGAGGTCAGGGCAGGCTCACTAGAGGCGCCCTGAGGGGAGTGGCAGCCTGATGCTCCTTGGAGCAGCCCTGAACCACAGAATGCTGGCACCTCTGACCCTTAAACCCATTCATGCCCATGATAACAGCAGCCATGTGGCTCCTGTTTCAAAAGAATTTTGAGATAAGTTCAAACTATCCTTTGGTACCTCATGTCCCATTTCTTTTTTAAGATGGAAAGCAAAAAAAAAAAAAAAAATCTCTGGCAAACATAGACATCACTCTCTGACTTCCAGTCTTGTCTAAGCAGATGGACAGAAAGTGATGCCGGGGTTCAGCAAGAGTATGAATCTATCTCCAGGTCTTTGACCATTTTCTGTCCCAGCTTCTCTTCTTGGTGGCCCTGGCAAGCTTGCCATGTCACATGTGAACTCAGCATATTCTCTAGGGCCTGATATATTGGTTGCATTTTGGAGTTTGGGGTTTTATAGCTAGTTTTGTCAGAATCAGCTGTGAGATTTTGTGGTGTTCTCTGCTGCTTCCCAGGCCAGTGCTCCTTCTCTAAGAAACAAACAAGTCTGTGGGAGTGGGGGCCTGTATCATTTATAGAAATTCTACGGGTGGTTGGTACTGCTCCCCAAACTGACGACTCCTATAAACTCTTGTGCAGTGCCACGCAGGCACTTGTACCCCATGATTTCACCATCCCAAAAGGAGAAACATGAGAAGGCTTCTCAGTAACTGGCCAGCCTCAGATACATTATAAACACTTGGGAGATGGAGGCCAAGTTGAACTTGGAGCCCCAAGATATTTTGGCTAGTAATCTTGGTGGTAATGCCAAAAAAATAGGGCACATGGTAATAGCTCAGGAAAAGAAGAGAGAGAACCAACTGGAAACATAGTGAGGGCACAGAGCCTTCTGGGCGGAGGGGATCAGTGGATCCAGAACTGAGGCCATGAAACAACTTCTTGATGGATCCAGACATCATTAGACCCCAAGAAGATAAGCAAACATTGAATTAGCTTGTTTTTGAGAATTTGATCATTGTGTTTTAAACATTGTTCAGAGAAAGCCCATGGTTCATTAGTGATGTATGCCTAATTCAATTATTGTTCAGATGTCTCAAAAATGACCATTCTGAGAATAATTTAGGCAGGGTGGATTACATAGGGCCTTTCCCATTGTGAGCAATGAAAGTGGTATATCTGCAAAATCCTTTTAGTCTTCAGCAGCCACCTAAAATTCAAATACCTTTATGGCTGTATTTTTATTATTTTATG
>NW_004567104.1:61079626-61084652 GCF_000260355.1 Condylura cristata | reverse complement strand
AAAACTAGTTTTCAAGCAGACATTTTGCTTTAAAGGAGGAAGGGAGAAATGTTCTTGAAAGCATTTAATGCTGAAAGTGATATTTACTAAATTGGATGCCGGGCTGGTGGCCAGATGTTCTAGGAATGCATTTTAATTGATTATCATGTCTGACTTCAAAATGCACATGCATGTGTTTGGAAAATCTATCTGTTGGGCATTTGTATATTCCTTAAAGATAATTCAATCTGATGAAAAGAAAGAAAAAACAGGTGTTAAGTTATTGTTCTTAGTTGGTTCATTTAGAACTGGTACCAGTTATTTTCAGTGGGTTATGGTCCACAGATTAAGGTCCAGTTCTCTGAATTTGCCGTGTTCCACCTGAAAAGCATATTTAATCTACTGTTGATGAGATTAATCATTGATATTCAAGAACTTTAGTGAGTTTCTGTCTCTTTGTTCATTCAGCTACTGAGAGAGTTGTGTTGACATTGCCAACAATACTTGTGGTGTATATTTTTCATTTCACTTCTACCAGTTTGTCCTTCACATATGTTGAAGGTAAGTGTATTAGGTTTGCATGCCTTGGTTCTCTATGATGGTGCAGAAGTCAGACTCAGTGCTTATCAAGAGATTGCCAGCTCTACTGTGTAAGTTTGATCTTCAGGCAGAGAGGTGACCCACATGGTGTGGCAGACTGTCCCCGTCTCACCTGCTGCTCCCCTCAGCAGCGTATTTCAGAAGTTCTTCTCTGTCTCTGGTGAATCTTCTCACCTGTACACCTCTGGCCTAGACCAAAGTTCTTTGCATAAAAGAATTTTTTTAAAAATTTAATAATAAAAAACATCTTTATGTTTCCTCCATGAATCTAAACCTATTAATATGTCATTTTCTCTCCCATCCCAGGTAATATTCCTTCTCTGAGTCTACTTCAATATTATTATAACCTCTCCAGCTATTGATTCACTAGAGTGTATTATATATTTCTTTCCATCCTTTTTCTTTTAATCTATGTCTTAACACTTAAAGTGGGAATTATTATTATTATTTTTAAAGATTTATTTATTTGTGCAAACAGAACTGGGATACAGGCCAGAGGCTCAGGGGCGGTGAGAGGCTTCACCAGAGACAGAGCGGGGAGCAGAACAGGCAGATCCACGAAGTACACTGCTAAGGGGAGCAGCGGGCTGGCCAGGAGAGGTCTGCCACGCCATGTGGTCACCTCCGGGGCAGGTGGGAATCGAACTCGTGCGAAAGCAGCTTTAGATTCTCAGTGCTGTGCTTTAACCCGCTGCGCCACCAGGGAGGGCCTAAAGTGGGAATTATTTTAATAAAATTAACAACATATTTGAAATGAGTATATATTTAGATATTGCTTTATTAAATTTTACCATCTCTATATTTCAATTAGTAGTTTTAGATCATTTACCCTTCATGTCACCCTTGATGTAGTTTGATTAAAATGTGCCCAATACTCTAGATGTTTAATATGTATCCTACCTGTTTTTCTCTTGCTTCTCCTTTTTCTACCTGTTTTGGAACTACTTATGATTATAATTTACTATTTCTTATTATTTATACCTTTTATTAAATTCCAGTGTTTCTCTAGGGTTTACTGTATACATCTTTGGTTAACTACAGTCTAAGTAATATTATACGACTTCATGCCTAATGTCAAAAGTTCTAACAGTGTACTTCTAATTCATCCTTCTCCATTTTATCCTATTATTGTCATACATTTTTTTAGGCCTTTTAAAAAATACAGCCTCGGCCCTCCCTGGTGGCGCAGTGGGTTAAAGCACAGCACTGAGAAGCTAAAGCCACTTCCGCATAAGTTCGATTCCTGCCTGCCCCGGAGGTGACCACATGGCGTGGCAGACCTCTCCTGACCTACCCTCTACTCCCTCAGCAGTGTACTTTGTCTATCTTCCTGCTCTTCTCCCCACTCTGTCTCTGGTGAAACCTCTCACCACCCCTGAGCCTCTGGCCTGTACCCCAGTTCTATATGAATAAATAAACAAATCTTTAAAAAAAAAATACAGCCTCAAATCAGAACCAAACACATGCTTTCACTTATGTATAGTTTATGGTTTTCTAATCTAAGAATAAAGATAACTGCAGCAGAGACCTTAAGGCCCACATGGCCAGAAATATTTACTTTCTAATCCTTTAAAGGAAAAGCTGAGAACGCCTGTTTTAGATAAATATGCTTTTGGTTTGATTAAGAAAAATTACCTTTTATATTTATTATTTTAATAATATGTGGTGACCTTTTTTTCTTTCTGATCCAAGTTTTTATCTTGTACATATTCTCCCTATCCTGTCAACACCTGCCATTTCTTGGGTTTGTTTCATTTTCTTCCACTTTGGTAACAGCCTTTCTGACAGGTGTGAGGTGGACTGATGTTAAACATCTTTTCAAATGTCCCACAGTCATCTGTATATCTTCTTTGGAAAGACATCTATTCAGACCCTCTGCTCACTTTTTAAAATTAGATTGTTTCCTTTGAGTTGTATAGTTCTTTATATGTCCTGGATATTAATCCCTTACTAAACATATGAATTCTGAATATATTCTCCAGTAAGTAGGTTGCCTTTCATTTTGTTGGTGATTTCATTATTGTGCAACAGTGTTTTACTTCTGATGTTTTTGAACAGAAAGGAAATTTTTTTGCGGCAGAGATTGGCCATGATATTTGAGTGTTTATTTTAACTTTGTATATGTGCATGTATGCAACTATATGGATATATATAAAATTAAAGATTTCTAATACTTTCAGCGATTAGTAGGTGCTTATCATAAAATATTGATACCATTTATTGCTAAGAAAATATTACAATACAGAAAGGAACAGCAGGTACATTTTCCCTCTTTGTCTTTTGAGAAATAAGCTTCACAACTTTAACAGTAACAGAATAGTCAATACGTATTGTTACATAACGAATGATTAGCTGCTTAAAACAAAGAATATCTATTATTTCCAAAATTTTGTGAGCCAGGATCAGACTGGTTTGGTGAATGTTTCTGGCTGATAGTCACTCATGTAGTTGACACCAAATTGTTGGCCATCACTGTCCTCGCATCTGAAGGCTTGGCTAGGGTAGGGGATATTTCTGATCTTATTCACATGGTTGTCTACAGGCTCAATCAGCCACAGGCTCAATCAGTCACAGGCTGTTGGAGCAAAGATCTCATTTCCTTCCTCACTATTAGCCAGAGGCTTCTCTCAGTTCTCTGTTATATTGGTCTCTCTAGAGAGTAGCTCACAGTATAGAAGTTGCCTCTCCCTAGAGTGAGTGACCCAAGTGAGGGAAGGACCGTGGCCAAAGCCATAGGTTTATAACTTAATCTTGGAAATGCCATACTATTGCTTCTGCTGTATCTTCCCGGCCACCCTAACTATCCAAGAATAACCTGGGGAAGATACTTTAGAGGCTGTGAGTAGTGGGAGGCTGGAATCACTGGGAGCTATTTTGGAAAATGGCTACCGCAGAGAGAATGGCTGTTTTTACTACTTGGCAAAGAGTTGTTGCAGAACCTATTTCTAAGACTCTTGGAGCTCTCGTCTCTGCCTTTGATGGTGATTTCTGCGACATTACCCAATAATTTAATACATATTACATCTGATTATTTAGTACAAAAGGCAGAAGGCCCTGGTTTATTCAGACCTCTGTTTATTTTTTTCTTATGGCCATCTCCACAGAGCCAGAGTAGTCAGCCCTACAGGCTGTGAATCTCCCTATAAATCAAGTTGGAAGGAAGTCTTATTGGAGATATTTACATAAGGTATTAGAATTCCTCTTAAGCCATTTCACCTCTAGAATTCCCCTTTACAAAACCATTTATCTGTATCCAAATCTGGACTTTAAAACAGTTCTTCTGTATGCTCTCTCTGGTGACACAGCAGATTGAAGCACTGCATTGCTTTGTTAAGCCAAGCCGTAGCCATTTCAGTATGAGTTCGATCCCCGCCCCACACCAGCGGTGATCCACAGGGCACAGCAGACCTCTCCTGACCTACCCTCTACTCCCTCAGCAGTGTACTTTGTCTATCTTCCTGTTCTTCTCCCCACTCTGTTTCTGGTAAATCCTTTCACCACCCTTGCACCTCTGGCCTGTACCCCAGTTCTATATGTGTAAATAAAAAAAAAATCTTTTAAAAAGTGATCCCCAGATTTCTTTAAAAACAAAAAACCAAATGGTTCTTTTGCAATCTAGTTCCTTAGTTCTCTTTTGCAAACAAAAGAGGAATTGGATAAAACTGGGATCATTTCCAATACACTGTTTGCAGAAGGTCACAGTTGGGTTATCTCTGTGACCAGTTGACATATAAAATAATATTTGAAGACTTGGTGAAAATCTTAAGTTTAATATATTAATCAATGGGTTATCAAAGTGATCACACTTGGTTGGCTGGAGGAACTTTGTTTCACTTAAATTGTTTATATTTTTTCACTTAGAAAAGCTGTAAGAAGGAGCAGCTTTCTTTTTGATTCAATTAGATAGTTTTTTGCTTTCAATCTCCAATTCTTGTTGTTAATTCTGGGTATCTGATGAGTGACAGGCAAGTCATAATCCCACATTCTTGTTTTAGAAATTGTCTTATGATAACTTTCTTTACATACTCAGTCTACATTTTGAAGTTAATACTAAGTGCTTATGCATATATGTCAAGGGAGAGATGATTACTTTTTTCTACTCCCTTAACTGTACATGGCTTGAGAAGAGTGTGAGAGAGAGCATAGCTGAACTCTGAAGAATGGGGATATCTTTCTGCTTGGGACTTTATTTGTGTAACAAAATGTAGGCAGGGATAACAGAAGTTGTATTTTAGCAGAAATAGCTCTCCGTTCATGTAAGGGAAATATATGGAGCGTAACTCTCAGATGTTGCCTCAACTCTCAGATACATTAGGAAGAAATGCATGCTTGTTATTGCAAACTGCTGATATTTTAGGGTTGTCCCCATAACCCCAAGCTGATGAACATGCCATATAAACTGAAATGGCCAACGATGGACCATGTGGACACGTCATAACTGGAAACC
>NW_004567104.1:60979011-61078561 GCF_000260355.1 Condylura cristata | reverse complement strand
CAGTCTTTCCTTTTTCCTCTGCTCAGCATGGTATTTTGAGATCTCTGTTGCTGCTAGATATCATAGTTTATATATTTTTTTGTTTTTGCACAGACTTATTTGCATTGCATGATACTTTCCAATCTTTCATTAATCTCTTTTGGTTGTTTTCAGTTATTTGTAACTGTGAGAACGAGGCTGCTTACGAACATTCAAGAACATGTCTATGCGGACACACATTTTCATTTCTGTTTGCTAAATAACAAAGAGTAGAATTTCTACATCGTATGATAGTTATGTCTTTAACTTTTTAAAAAACTTCCAAAATCTTTCCAAAGCAGTTGTACCATTTTAGTTTCCTACCTGCATACTAGAAGAATTCTAACTGCTCTAAATCATCCCCTTCATCACTTAGTATTGTCTTTTTAACTTAGCCATTCCCAGCAGTGTGTTTTAATAGAGAATATGTGTTTATTGCCTAATTGTTTTTCTTCTTTTGTAAAGTGTCTGTTCAAGCATTTTGGGTATTTTAGATTGTGAATGTTCTTACATATAAGTGTGAGTTCTTTGTATGTCCTACCAAAATGTTCTTTGTCAAATGTATATATTACTTAATCCTTTCTCTTAACAGCTTTTTAATTGAAGAGCAGTTCATGTTTCTAGTGAATTATCAGCAAATAACAATATTTTGTAGTTTATGCATTTTGCGTTCTATTAAGATATTTTTGCCTTATCCAAGACTGCAAGAGTTCTACCTCTTTTTTTTTTCCCCCAGAAAGTTCATTCAAGCTGTTAACCCATATGAGTTTATACTTGTAGATGGTACCAAGCATCCATTAAGTTCCAGTTATCCTATATGGATATTTAGTTGTTCCAGTACCACTTGTTAAGAAGTCTTTCTTCCATTTATTTACTTTTTCATCTATATAGCAAACCGACTGTGTATGTATGACTCTCTCTTTTATCTTGATCATTTTAATTCCTTTTACTCTGGTACTACTTTTTTTTTTGATTACTGTAGATTTAGATTTCTAACTTTCATCCGTGTCTCCAAAAACTATTTGAGTAGTGGTGAGAGGAGACATCCTTACCTTGTTCTTCTCTCATGGGCAACTTATTTAGTTTTCTGTCATCAAGTATGATGCGCTATCTGCGCAAAATTCATTGCTGTTCCTAAATGTGAGATGGTTTTCTTTATTGTTTAATCATGTATGGACATTAGATTTTGTCACATGCTTTTTTTTTTTTTGCATTTATTTGGATAATCATATGTTTTTTATCTTTTATTACATTATATTTATCTTCTACCTCTTTGGGATTAATTTTCTTTTCTTCCCCAGCTCTTGAAAACAGAAGTTCTGATCATCCATACTAGATGATTTTTTTTCTGTTCTTATATAAACACTTAAAGTAGTAGAGACCCATTTAAGTGCTACTATAATTGTAATGAAAGTTTTGGTAAGTTGAGTTTTTCTTATTATTTTCTTAGTTGAATATATTTTCTAAATGCCTCTTCTTTGAACTGTGGCCTATTTAAAAGTGTTTCACTTAATTTCTTCATATAGGGGAACTTTCTAGATAATTTCCCTTTGATAGTCCAAGAACATATTGTATTTAATATTTTAAAATTGATTGAACAATAATGTGAATGTATTTAATGCTGCTGAATTAAATGCAATAGGAGGGATACACCCGACAAATTCATCAGCATGCTCAAGGCAGAAAAGGATTTTATCAACAATGATCTTGCCCACCACTGGCAGCTCTACTAGATGCAGAGATGATGATTGGACATCATCACTGGCATGCCCGATTCCCAGATGGGCCTTCCACAGTCTGAGTGTCAGCAGTGCCATGGGCTGTGTTCCCTCTCTGATGCCAAAGTCACCCTATATAGCTTTTCTGTTAGTAGTTGAGAGGCATTGCCCACAATCTTGAAGAAACTCAGTATTTCTAACTGTTTGTGAACACTTGAATGGAAGTTTACTGAGGAGGAGGACACAACAAACATGTAGGCATCAGTATAAGAGATGGAGATTAAGATGCTTTTGACGTTGTTTTTCAAATGATCTCCAGGTCCAGTGCATTCCACAAATATCCAACATCAGTATCATCCCATTTGATGCTGGTGGCATCATGTTTCTGGAAACATAGAGATCTTTTCATTGTTGATAAAATCCTTTTCTGCCTTGAGCATGCTGATGAATTTTTCGGGTGTGAAATCATACTGGGAGACACAGTTAATGCAATGATGGAGTCATTGGTGACTCCTTCATTGAACTACAATCATCCTTGTGTTCTGGGCACTGATTTGGACAAATCTGTTTACTCTTTTTTTTTTTTTTAAGATTTATTTATTTATTCATATGGAACTGGGGAATAGGCCAGAGATGCGGAGGGTGAGAGGATTCACCAGAGGTGGAGTGGGATACAGAACAGGCAGATCAATGATGTACACTGCTGAGGGGAGCAGCGGGCGGGTCAGGGGAGGTCTGCCGCGTCATGTTGATCTCCTCCAGTGCAGGCGGGGATAGAACTCATGCGGAAGTGGCTTAAGCTTCTTAGTGATGTGCTTTAATCCGCTGCGCCACCAGGGAGGGCCAAATCTGTTTACTCTTACCCTAACCGTCATGTCTTAGGAGGGTGACTAGAGTTACATGACAACATATAGCTGTGTGTAAGAGTAAAGGGCCAGTGACCTTTTAGATAATTTAAAACCAAGAACATTTTTTAAAAATTTATTTACTGATATTTACCATTATCGGGAATGGTATTTATTCCTTTGTGTAATAGTGAATCTCCATCCAGTGTAATTTTCCTGCTTCTTCAAATTTTCCTTTGACACTATTTTAGTACATATTGTCTGCTGGTGAAAATTTTTAGAAGCATAGGTTTATATGGAATTTCATTTCCCCTCTTGAAAGGGCATTTATGCTCTGCTCTTTAGGCTTAAGAAGCAGCAAGTTTTATGTGCTTCCACAATTTAGGATGAAGATAGATGCTCAGGCATTTTCAGCAGACCTCCAGGCTCTCAATGAAGTTGGAGTTCTGGTAATGGCTCTGAATTTTCAGAGGGGGTTGTTTTAATTAGAGGCTTGACAGGAAAAGAGAACAGCTGCTCTCCACAGTCTGTGAAATAAATAAAAATATTACTGGTAATAGCTTACTTGAAATAGGTCAACAGGAATTTGTAGTGTCATTCAAATATTGAATTTCTTTTCTAACAAGAAGTTTATTAGTGTGTTATTGGTCCAGGTTTGCTTTCCATGTAGAGCTCTTTGTCTTCTCCTAGGGCTGCTTGATGTTTTTTTCTTTTCTTGAAAGCACCCATTCATTTCTAATATCTTAGAAGTAGGTAATCACAGCCATTATGTTAATGACTTTGACCTGAGTACCACAGTAGTTTGTCACTTGTCTGAACTATATTCTATTATTAATTTCATCTTAGATATGTGAACATAATGATTAATTTATAGAGAATTTATATAGTTTGGTATGAGATAGACTGAAGTTTCCCATCTCTACACGTCTGTGAACCATTCACACACAGAAGAATGCAAACTTTGTAATGACAGGCTGATGTTCAGACCTTATGTTTTATAGCAATTCAGTGAGTAAATTACCTCTTGCCACTATACATTTTTTTTGTTATGTATGTATGATAACTCATGAATGATGCTACCTTTTGCTCTATGATAGAAGTTTGTCTATTGTAAAAAAATCACCATAAAAGAGTCACCTTGACAGGCCCTAATAGACCTGGCAATGTCATATGTTGGTTGTGTGGGTTTTTCAAGTTATTACTTAATTAATTTATTATTTTTGTATTATTATATTATTTCTAAACCTTCATTTCCTTTTCTGACTTGGGATAACCATAGTATTTATCTTGTATGGTTATTGTGACTTTAATGATATAATGCATATAAATCGCTCAGTACATTGCCTGCCATATTGACTCAATAAATGTCAAGGATTATTTTTAACTAGCTTTTATGTTCAATGAAATAAATACATGAAATTGAATAAAATTTATCAGCACCACCATTGTATGAATGCTTCAGAAAACAGAGAGAGAGTGCAAGACAGATAAACATTTGGATAGATGAATACTAATGGTTTCTAATTTAATAGGCCCCCATAACTCTGATATAAACACAATGCACATGGATTCTTAAGATGTTTTCTATTGTAAAGCTGTTCTAATGGCACATGCAATGTAAAGGACATGGGCTTTTATATCAAGAGACTGCTTTATCATTTCCTATCACCTCTTTTTTGAATTATACCTATTGTCCTCTCTGGTCATATTTGGAAACTTACCCTCTTCTGCACTCCCTTCATAGTACTGAGAAAGTTTCTGAAGCCCAGTCAGGAAGGGTCACTGATGGCCACAAAAAGATGAGACTTAACTCTAAAATAAGTAAATGGATGTCACCAGTTATGAGATGAATTCTGTGCTCTCAGAATTCATATGTTGAAATTCTAACTCCTAGTCACTTCAGACTGTGACAGTGTTAGGAGATAGTACCTTGAAAAGTTTATTAAGGTTAAATGAGTTGTTTGGAGGTAAGAGCTAATCTAATTTGATGGATATCCTTATAAGAAGAGACAATTTGAACACAGAGATACACATAAAGTAGACCTGAAGACTACAGAGGAAAATAATAATTTAGAAACCAGCAGAGAGGCCTTCAGAAGATACCAATCTTGCTAATACCCTAGCCATGGACATTTAGCCTCCCAAACCACGAGGAAATAAATTTCCATTTTTAAGTCACTGAGTTTGTGGTAGTTTGTGATAGCAGCACTGCAAATATACTCACTTTCACTTTTGCCCCAAATCTATGATTGCCTGACTTCTTCAAGGAATACCATTCCAATTGGGGTGATATTCATAAAATTATGAGGAATGCCATTCATGAGTCCCTTTAAAAAAGGGATGATATGACCACGAAGTGAACAATGGCTTAACTGAACTCACTTTTGAAAAACTCTGTTTTCCTTTACTACTAAGATTTGACACTATTTCACAGACTGAAGTTCACTGAGATAATGCAGTAGGCTACCAGGTGGCTCTTCCCTGCATCTTATGGTTTGAGTAAATTTCTTTCACACAGAATCCTCCAAAGGAATAGAACAAAGGACAGCTGCCTCTTTCTAGTTTCTAGCAATTGATATGTAAATATTAGATAGTGCTGTCTTACAAGGACAGTGAATGTACCCTCAAGACAAATGTAGTGACGAGGTGATTGCCTTTAGGAAGCCAAAGGGATAGTGCAAATATACTGAATGTCATGAAAACTTACTAGAGAGGAGCTCACATTCTGAATGTTAAATTGCCAGCTGGTTTTCTTTTTTACTGTCAGAATAACATTCATTGAAAAATATACAGGCCCACCCTGGTGGCACAATGGGTTAGGACACAGCACTGCACAATAACTACAGCCACTTCACTGTGAGTTCAATCCTAGGCCCAGAAGTGACCCACATGGTGCAACAGACATCTCCTGTCTCTCCTCAGCATTGTACTTCATCAGTTTTGCCTGTTCTGTGGTGTGTCAGTTCTTGTATGCATAAATAAATAAACCTTTATATATATATATATAACAAGATTGTGACATCATTTTAAAGGACCACCTAGTATTTGTTTGCTCTTTCTGCCATAACAAATTACAAAAATTTGGCTACTTAAAACAACACCATATATTACCTTACAGTCTATGAGGTTAGAAGCTGGACTCATTCAGTCTCTTAGCTTAACAATTTACAAAGTCTGAAACCAAGGTATTTGCCAACCTGGGCTCATACCTAGAAATGCTTGGAAAGAATCTGCTTCCAATCTCATGGGTGGTTTTCAGAATTCAGTTGCTTTCAGTTGTGGGACTGAGATTTCCTATTCCTTCAGCCATCCATCCATGCATCCACCTACCCATCCATCCATCCATCCATCCATCCATCCATGTAGCCATCCAACCATCTATCCATCTATCCACCTACCAATCCATGCATCCATCCAACCATCAACCACCCATCCATCATATAGCTATCCTTTCATGTTCATGGCAACAACGGTAGGTCATATATTTCTGCTTTGAGTCTCCAACTTCTTTTCTGCATTCAGCTGGAGAAATATGTCAATTTTTAAGGGCTCATGTTATTAGATTAAGTCCATCTGGACAGTAGCTCTGTTTCAAGTCAGCTGGCTAATATCTTTAATTATATTTGCAAGTTTCCTTTTGCCATATAACCTAATATCTTCCTGGGACTAATAGATAAATATAACAGAGGCCAGAATTCTTCTTTTGACACATCTTTAAATGATCTCTTCTTAATTTATCTAATGAATTTTTCATTTTGGAATATGTATAAACATATAGAGAGCAAAAATAAGACTTACTTTCATAGATGAACTTGTCTTTACATTTTTATTTTTTATGCTAAAAATCGTTATTTTCCACTTAACTTGCAATTCAAATTTTTGTTATTGATGGATAACTCCCATGGTTATCTCTGGGCTTCTTGTATAACAATCCTGTTACTTGGATCTTGGTCATGAAACTTTTTAAAATTTCTGGTTGTGTACACAGTTAAAATTATACTGACCCTAATCAGAGCTCTTTGATGTCAGTAGTTTTCAAGCTTTAGGCTGCTTCAGAATCACCGGGAGAGATTGTCAGCACAGATTTGAGATGTACTCCTGAGTTCTAAATTCAGCATCCAAGAAGGAACCTTGAGAGTTCGCATTTGTAGTAAGTTCCCAGTGACGATGTTACAGCCAGTTCAGGCTCTCCACCTTGCAAACTTCTAATTTAGATTGTTAAATATGAAACATATATATTTGCCATTTCATGCATTTACAGATGCTTTTTTAATGCATGCTACAGCAATTATTTTATACTTATCCCATTAAATAATGTGCATAGAATAGAAATCTGAGGGAAAAGATGTGACAGGAAAATAAGGGAGACTGCTCATTAAAGATATTTAAGCTATTTCTTTACATGTATCAGGCAATGAATTTATTTTTGGCACTTTATCTAAATATGGCTGTGTGGACATCAAGCATAAAATGGTAAGAAGCTTTGATAAGAAAGGGCAGTCAAAGAAGAAAGGGAATTGTTAACATCAAATGTTTCCACTGGAGGTAAAGTCTCCAAGGGAATTCTTTTGAATCTGATTTAAATCTTGTTCTTTCTCCAGCAGAAGTGCAATATTCTAAAGAAATATTTGCTAAAAGTTACTCATGAAGTAAAGTACTTTTGTCAGTGGTGTAATCATTCACATTGGATAGGACCACTTCTGTTCTAAATGTTTGTTATTTTTTTTTCATGGCAGAGAATTTATCAAACACTATTTCATGGTGAAGGTGGGGGATTTTTCAGCAAAGTAGTTTAGTTCTTGCCAAGGACAGTTACTTTGTTCACATTTTAAGACCCCTACTAATGGAAGCTATCAATACTGATGAAGATAAATGTTGACGTAGTTTCTATATTTTTCAAGAATAGAGGTCAAAATTCAGATCTGCAAATGGAGATATTTAAACATGCTACTGTCTATTTTGGTGAAGGGAGGAATATAGCAAGATTATGTAAAAGATAGAATGGACATGGGTTTTTGAGAGCAGGGGGCATAGAAGAAAATGGAGGTCTCAGGGGAGAAGGAAAGGACTCTAATCAGAGAAGAGAGAGAAATATGATATAATCAGTGGAAACGGCAGCTTCCCTTTCCCCACTGATGTCTGAGTGAATTACTAATTCTTTTCTTTGAACTGCTTTTAATATATTTTTTCTATTTAACTCTGCCAGGATGCTAGTTTCTTAGAATCCAATTAGAAAAAGCAAGAAAATATATTCAACACCTACCAGATTTGCCATGTAGTCCTTTAAAATCCAGGAAATCTGACTCTCAAATAAGTTCCCCGTGAGCATGTCTGCTCAGAAAGAAAAAGCACAAAAGGCCATGGGAAGGGGCAAATGGATTTTACACACTGAGATTGTTAAAGAATTTCTAGCGTCTATATGCAATGTCAATACTTAATTTTTTATGTATGTCTTTGAGGTTTAGTAACTGAAAAGGATATGTAATATTAATTTGTGGCAAGAATAGCCTAAGGATAATGCCAGTAATTTGTGTAGACCAGCCATACGTTGCAGCTCTGGCAACTTGGGGCAGTTAATGCCAGAATAGATAGTTCTTATGTAAGGTAGGTCATTTTTTTTTTTTTAAAGATTTATTTATTTATTCGTACAGAACTGGGGTACAGGCCAGAGATGTGAAGGGTGAGAGGATTCACCAGAGACAGAGCGGGAAGCAGAACAGACAGATCAACGAAGTACACTGCTGAGGGGAGCAGCGGGCGGGTCAGGAGAGGTCTGCCTCGCCATGTGGTTGCCTCTGGGGCAGGCGGGAATCGAACTCATGCGGAAGTGGCTTTAGTTTCTTAGTGCAGTGCTTTAACCCGCTGCGCCACCAGGGAGGGCCGGTCATTTTTTTTTTTAATTAAAAAAAATTTTTTTTTAAGATTTATTTACTTATGTATACAGAACTGGGGTACAGGCCAAAGGTGCAGGGGTGGTGAGAGGCTTCACCAGAGACAGAGTGGGGAGCAGAACAGGCCGACCTATGAAGTACATTGCTGAGGGGAGCGGGCGAGTCTGGAGAGGTCTGCTGCGCCAGGTAGGTCACCTCAGGGTAGGGATTGAACTCATGCTGAAGTGGCCTTAGCTTCTTAGTGCTGTGCTTTAACCCACTGTGCCACCAAGGAGGGCCGAGTAGGTCATTTTTAATTGATGGTGGCAATGAACTGAAAGCAAATGAACAAAACTGCCAGATGGTAAACTCTAGATTTATCTCACATCCCAATGATTCATGGATTCGTGGCAGTCCCAAGAATGCTCCCTCACATCTTCAAGCTCTGCTTTATGTAATTATTTTGGTCAAGGATTTTTCCTTGGATGCTTAGAAACTTGAATCAACTCCAAACATCAGGGAGGGTCTTGTCACATTAGATGCCAGAAACACACACCTGTTCAGTGTATTTCAAGTTTTTGGTGTATCTAGTTCCAAAGTCTACTCTGTATTTGTCAAAATTTGGTTGGTTCTGTCACCAATGACCTGGTTGATTTTGCAAACTTCATTGTTTTCTTATGTAAACAAAGATTCATCGTTAAGGTTTACTAAAAAAAAAAAAAAAGAAAAAAATGTTCTTAAAACTTGACTGACTGCATTCCCAAGAAATAAAAAGGATTTCACCAGTATATTGGCAAAATCTATTCACCACTTAAAGGCTGAGAAGTCATTTCCCCAACTTTGTTATTGTTCCTCGACCATGCCATATTTCATTGTGCAAGTTTCATACTCTTGCTCTTTTCTGGAATGCTCTTCTGGCCGCTCCTCCCAGGGCTTACTGTCTTGCTTGATTCATCTTCTTATGCAGTGGGATGGTTTGACCACACCACACTAAGATTACACAGCAACTGCCTCCACCACCTGCTCTAGCTTTTGCTCCACTTTACTTTTCTTCATAGTACATATTTTATATTCTGTCTAATATGATGTATGTATTATAGTTATGTTACATTGCACATTTATTCATATTTCCTTTCTCTTTCTCCCTTGTTCCTGGACTCTAGACTGTGAGCTTCGAGAGGGTAAGGAGCATACTTACCCTGTTTTATAAGTTTGTTCTAGCCCCCAGGCTAATGACTAATGCAGGCCACATTTGCTGGAAGAATCCATTGACTGGTTGTAAGCAACTTTAAAGTAACAGTATTTGATCTGAAGGAAGCTTCTCATGGAAACTGAAATTCAAATAAAAGGGCTAATTAATCAGATGACTTTTTCTGACTCTTTGGCTGCCGAAAATTCCTGGGATAGGGCAGGACGTAAGCTGGCATCCATTTAATTAAAGGAGGAGACATTTTAAATAGCAGGGTCATTTTGACCCAGTGTTAATGAGGGAAAACTGACATCGCAGCTGGAGTTCCTCTCCTGCTGCCTCTCTTCTGCCTTGTAACGTGGCAGAAGCACACCGCACTACGTCCTGGCTGCTGCTGCAACAGCAGGTGGTGCCTCTTATCCGAGCAACCTGGGTCCCCTACAGGAAGGTCAGCCACATGGCACCAGTAATGAGGCTACGTGGAGGAAACCTTTCCTGTAATGTAGGTCTTCAGGAGGAGAAATGGGTAAGGATATCCAAAACAGTCTGAACTGTGCTAAAACCTGCTTCCCAGGAGGTGAGCATGGAGTAACTGAACTTATGAATAACAAAGCAATTGAAAGGAGAACGACAAGTGAGAGGCAAAGCAATACATTCTTGTGTCCATTTCTTACTTCTCTGTCCCTTCATAGTCTTTATCTGGAGACAGGAATTCATGGATGCTCTGTGTGTCTTAGGGGCATTCCTGATATACAGGTTTATGCCACGGGTCTTGGGGTATGCTGTGAAAGTGTTCTTCTATATTAAAGACATTTTATTCAAAATGGAGATTTTAACTACATTAAATGCCTATGCCAAGGCACTCTTGAAACGACGGCCACAATGTACAATAAAATATGATTCCTCTTAAAAGACATGTAAACAATATTATAAATACCGTATAAGAGGTGTGAGCAAGATGTTACAGGCTCCCCAAGGAGAGTGTGTCAATAATTGGGGAAATTAAGAAGGCCTCAGTTAGAAGGTGATATTTGAATTTGAAAGGTGAGCAGGAATTTATTAGGCAGAAATGTCAGGGAAAGGGCATGCCATGTGGAGAGACCAGAGGGTATCAAAACAATGGAGTAAGTGTGGTAATGGCAAGAATTTTGGTTTGGATGGAACATCATCTGTGTGTGTGTGTGTGTGTAAATGCATGTATAAGTGTGTATGTGTAAACACATGTATAAGTGTGTATGTGTAAATTCATGTATAAATGTGTGTGTGTGTGTGTGTATGAGAGTGTGTAATGTAGGGCAACATTATAATATGTTGGTGGGTGTATCTGTCAAATTTGGTTCAAGAAAACCTCAGTCAGGAATTCAGAAACTTGTGGTCATAGGAAAGTATGGGGGATGGAAAGATGATTTCAATGGGTGTGGAATATCTAAGGACAGGATAGTTCTTAAGAACCCACTTAGAAGGTGATTCAACTCTCACGACTACTCAGTAGCTGCTTGTGCTATCTGGGAAATAATGCCCTCTTTTTCTCTTGACCTTTCAAGTTATGTTTGGTGTATCTTGGTGGTAGATTTAACTCCAAATAATTTAGAGGGATATCTGTAACATCTTATCCATTGTTTCTTCAGACCTTAGTGTGAAATTGTCCCCAAACTCTTTGCAGCTAGATATGACTATGTGACTGAATTCTTTCCGATGGAATATGAGTAAAAGTAAAGTTTAGCATTTACAGAACTGGTATGTGAACTCTTCCATATCATCTAACAAATTCCCATCTGTTGGCTGGATGACTTTGAAAGCCATATAATACATAAAAGCAGAATCTCCAAAAACTTATACACCTTCACCCTCTCACCACACTGCCACAAATGACCTTAGGTGAACAGAAAAAATCCCCACTTCATTAAACTACTAGAAATTCTGTGCTACCATAACTGGTAATATTTTTCTCTATTCTATTCTGTAACAATAAATACCATTTCTTTAGGAGATGACACTGTCAGGCATTGAAGTGAGAAAGTTTTTTTTTTAGTTGAAATACAAGAAGGGAATTCAGGAGTGTCTGAAACGATGGAATTTTGGAATCATTGGTACATAATGTGAAGTTCAAACCATTGGTGTGTGTAAGACAGTCCAGGGGAAATGGACAGAAGGAGAAAAGAATTCCAAAGAAGGAATCTTGAGAAGTTGAGCCATGAAGGTGCAGGCAGAGAAAGAAATGGCAGCAAAAAGAGTGGCCATGAGAATTAACTACTTACTCTCCTAAGAATTCATGAGAATTCAAAGAAGCAAGATAATGTCAAAGGCTGAGATGAATGTTTCACTAGTGTACAGACAACAAAAGGTAAAATTGCTGTTCAGTGAGGAGTAGAAAAGGTGAGTGACAGTAGAAACAGAAACTGCAGCTGATTGTAGAAGAGTAGCTGCCAGGAAAGAAGATGTATGCCTTCAAGGTCACCAAAATGTACAGATGCATTTTAAGAATGAGTCAAGTTAAATAAGTTTAAGGGTTGAAAGAGAAGAGCCACCGAGAGGTTATACTCAAGATGAAAGAACAGTTGACTATTCCAAAGGCATTAGCAGAAACACAATAGGATGGAAAACCTGTGAGGAAACAGGCTTTGTCTTGTTTAACACTGTGCCTCCAGGTTTAGAATATTCTGGAACAAGAAGGCACTCAGTAAACACTGACTGAGGAAACACATGAAGAGAGGAAGGGGAGGGGAGATGAAATCAAGACTTCAGAGGAAGGGCTGATCTTTGGAAGAAAGGCGAGGCATCCTCTGGGACAGAAGGAAAGGAGGGAAGCTGGGGAACATGCAGATAATGTGGAGGGTGGGGTTTGTGACTGATGGTTGCTATTTTCTCTGGGAGGTAGGAGGCTAAGCCATCTGTTAAAAATGAGTGGGTGAGTCCAGCTCAGTGATTTAAGGAAGAATGGTAAATGTTTGTAACAGCTACTGACTTGAATAAATATGGGTTATTTACTTGAGATGAAAATACAGAAAAATCCTAACATTGCATGAATTGTGAGAATTAATTTATTCACTTGAAATTGTTTAAAAAAAGAAAAACAGAACAAAAACCACTGGACTGCTAACTACATTTAATCTTTGGTCAAATTAGGGTTTAAGCTTAAGACCTGAAGGTAAATTTGTTTGTAGATTAGCCAGAGCAAAGACTATCTATTTTTTTATATTGAACAATCTCAGACATTGTGATAGTTTCTCTCTATGAACTTTAGGGTTTTGTCTTAATACCAATTAGTAACAGTAGGGTTATGCAATAAGCACATCATTTGACTAAAATTATGGAAAAAAGAAATTGTCATTAATTCTCATTTAGCTAACAAGTCTTAAATAGTGCCTCTTATGTAAAAAACATGAGTGAATAAATTCTATATGAATATTTAAATAAATTTTATTGACTAAGACTGGCTCTGACTATGTAGATATCATAATGGTGGACACCAGGAATACTTCTATGGCAATAAAAAGTCAGTTTGCTTAGCATTTTAATATACTGTCAACATGTGTACTTGTGCTGAATTACCCTTCCCTATACCTGTGGTGTCCTTCACTCATTCATTCAAGGAGTTTTTATTTAATATTTGCAGAACATTGGTGAGATTTTAGTGAACAGAATGGCATGACTCTCTTGACTTCACAGAGATAAATGACTGAATATTTCCGTTAGCCTAACTAAGCTATTCCAAAATATATTCCTATGGACATAGACTCCTAAGTCTTCACTATTTTGCTGAGAATTCATGGTGAGTTAGACCCACCTGTTATTTGCTCCTATATGATTTTGCTACTATGTGGGAAAAGCAGGGAGATGAGCAACTTCAGTTTTCTTTGTAAGATTCTACTAATGTCAAAAGCAAAGGTTGACTGTTTTGTAAGAGAAGTGGTCAATAGAATTCATGTATGAATTGGACATTTAAAAGAAACATCCAACTTTCTAATATATACACACTATATATCATTATACTTACATGCATGTATATGTATTCAAAAGTATACAGATAGGCGCACAAATGCACCTTTGTCAATTAGGGCAGTGTGATGGATTATTTGTGGAGGCCCGTTTGATTTTAATTGCACTACGATCTATACCTTGGTTCATTCTCTCTTTGAAGACAGAAGTTCTTCAGAGAAGAGAAAATATGAACCTTAGTTTTAACCACATACCTCCCCCCCACCCCAGATAAAATGGTTCTAGAATTTCATACTTCATATGGGAATTCAAAGTTTTTATTTACGAATTTGTATACTTATCAGACACTAGTGAGTTGTGATTGGGTAAACTTTATTGTTAAGTTAGTGTGTGATGATCAGTATTTCTTACTTTTTTTGGTCAGATTAACCAATATTAATCTTACAATGATTATTTTGTCATTAAACTGTGTATTATAAATAAGTTATAAATTTAAAAGTATTACATTCACAGATAAGTAAGGAAATGTTTTTGATGAATGTTACAAATTATTCTTTAAGTTGTAAAGACACAACATGAGATCTACCCTTTTAATAAAATTTTTATTGTTTTATACAATATTGTTAACCATAAGCATGAAAGATGTAGATTTATAGAACTTTTACATTTTGCATGAATGAAACATTAAACCTATTGAACAGTATTCCCCTTTTCCCTCTCCCACAGCTGTTGGCAACCAACGCTCTTGTTTTCTTTTCTGTGAGCTCGACTATTTTAGTCACGAAAGTGGCCTTACTTCATGAAAGTTAAGTCATGTATGATTTGCACATCTGTGATTGGCTTTTTTCACTCAGCATAATGTCCTTAATATTCATTAATGTTTTTGCATATGACAGGATTTACATCTTTTTGTGACTGAATCATCTTAAATGTATAGGAACACCATTTTTTCTTTATACCCTCACTTATTTACATATACTTAAGTTGTTTCCACCTATGGACTGTTGAGAATAATGCTGCAATGCTCTGAATAGCCAAATAGTGCTGAGTAAAAGGAAGAAGGATTGGGGTATTGCCAAGCTTACATTAAATTAATTTTAAAAAATTTTAAAAATGAGCAGAAGATCTGAATGGACACTTTACCGAAGAAGACATACAGGTAGAGAAAAGACATGAAAAAAATGCTCATGATCCCCTATTTGGAAAATTTAAATCAAAACCACACTGTCACCTCATACCTCTGAGGATATGCTGTACTAAATGATCAGAAGCCACTGTTGGTGAGAGTAAGGAAAGAGGAGCTTCATACTCTGTTGGTAGGAATATAAATTGGTAAAGTCATTTTGGAATACAGTATAGACTTTCTTCAAAAAATTTAAAATAGCGTTATCAGATACTCAGCAATTCTACTTCTAGAAAGATATTCAATATAAAAACATTAATCTAAAAAAGATATATGTATTCCCTATATTCATTGCAACACTTATTATAATATTCTGATGCATGATGGATAAAGAAATAGTATATGGACACAAAGCAATATTACTCCATTATTTTAAAAAAGATGAAATCTTCTCATTTGTGAAAATGTGGATGGGACTGGAGGAAATTATGCTAAATCAAATGAGTCAGAAGGAGAAAGACAACTACCAGCAAATCTTGCTTATGTGTGGAATATAAAGAAACAAAGAAAAGGAACAAGAAAACTAAGCCAAAACACCTTGGATTCTGATTGCTAAACTGAGGTGGCCAGGGAGTCAGGGGGTGGTGAGTAAAGGGTAGAGGAGTCCGGTGGTCCCTGATGGGGGTTATCAGGATTTTGGTGATGGGCATGGCCTGTAATCAGCATTTGAAGAGGTGTAATATGTTCTCCAAAAACATAGGTAGTGCTTTAAGCCATTGTTGCCACAATTAAAAAAAGATAAAGTGAGCTTTTAAAGATAGCCTGTAACTGGGCTTTGGTTTTAAGCTATTCAGCCACTCTGTTTCTTAAGAGGGAGTTTAGGGATTACTGAGAGGGGGAAACTTAATATCATTTTGTGAATCATTTCTTTTCTACCATTGTTGCAAATTTTTGGTCGATTTCCTCTTGCTGTACTTTTTTTTTTTTTTAAAGATTTATTTATTTATTCATACAGAACTGGGGTATAGGCCAGAGATGCGGAGGGTGAGAGGATTCACCAGAGACAGAGCGGGAAGCAGAACAAGCAGATCGATGAAGTACACTGCTGAGGGGAGCAGCGGGCGGGTCAGGAGAGGTCTGCCGCGCCATGTGGTCACCTCCGGGGCAGGCGGGATCGAACTCATGCGGAAGTGATTTTAGTTTCTCAGTGCAGTGCTTTAACCCGCTGTGCCACCAGGGAGGGCCCCTTGCTGTACTTTTTAATGTTTTATTAGTTCTGGTGACGTGACATATTTGAACTCCTTTTCTCTTTTGTGTGTTTCTTCTATGGATAATTTTCTTGTGGTCAGTGTGATAACTGTGTTGGCTGATAATAACATCATTAACATAGAAAAATTCAACAGATAATAACATCAGTGACACAGAAAAATTCTACACCTTTACTTCTCTCCCTCAAAAGACTTCACGCTACTGATAGAACACATTTCATTTTCATATTGTGCATTCACTAACATATTTTATCATTCTGCTTTTATTGAGGTATAATGACATAAAATTGTATAGGTTTAAAGTATATAATGTGTTGATTATACAATACAATGTGATTATCACTGTAGTGTTAGCTAATCCTTGATCATGTCACATGTCATTGATTTTCTGAGCTGAAAATAATTAAGATCTTATCCTTTAGCAACTTTGAATTTTATATAGTGTTATTGATTATAAAGACCACATTGTGCATTAGATCTCCAAGGTACTATTTGCAATTTTGTATCCTTGGACACCTTCCCTTTTCCCCACCTCACAGACCCTGGCAATCAGCATTCCACTTTGCCTTTAAGATTCAGTTTTTACAGATTACATATTTTATGCCTAATGGGTGTATAGGTCTGTTTGATAATGTCTCATAAATTCTTTAGATTTTTATATGTTGGTTAATTTCTAATGACCTATCTTGAAAATCACACATTTTTCTTCTGATTAGTTTCATCTATTATTGAATCCTTCTAGTGAATTTTCAAGGGACACTAATGTATTTTTCAGCTTCAGAATTTGTTTTGTTCTTTTAAATATTGTATATCTATGATGATATTCTCATTTTCTCCATGCCATCCGCTTCTTGATCTCATTGAGTATCTAACTTCATAATGGATAATTTCGGTACATTTTCAGGTAGTTCATATACCTATTTGAATAGGTTTTCTGGAAATTTCACTTGTTCCTTATTGGCCTATGTTTCCTATTTTTGTCAAGTGCTTTGTGACTTTGTTGGAATTTTGTATTTGAAAAAGCAGTCACCCTCTTAGTCTTTACAAACTGACTTTGTACAGGGAAAGACCAATCATTTCTCTAGGTATTCTGAGAGCCTTAGAACGTTTTTGATGGGTAACATGACTTGTCTGGTCCTGCATGAGCTAAATATTTCTCAATTGTTGGACTCTTTCCAGGCGTTTGTAATTCTTGCTCCCTCTGTTGTCTGTTTGTGGCAATGCAAGTTCTCTGATTCTACCCAAGCAGGCCACCAAGCCCTCTTTTATTCTCAGTTGTCACTAGGTATCCAGAATTTACTGGTTCCCGATCAGTACCCTGGTCAGATAACAGTTGGTCACTCATCCCACAAGAACAACCTTGCATACATACCCAGTCTTCGCACTTCTAAGGGAAGCTTCCTGTGGTATACATCCTCTTGACAGTGCTGTTCAGTGCCAGTCTAAGCCAAGTCATATAGTTCCTTTCTTATGTTCTGAGAAGTCCCCAGACTTCCAAGCTATGCTGGTTATACCAGTGCTTCTACTAGGGCGAGATAGGAACTAGTTCTGTAGGAAGTCCTTCAAAGAGCTAGAACAATAAACACACTCTCCACCCCCTCCTGAGGAGAATCCTCATTCTGTGCTGCTTCTCCCAATTCCTGAGCACTGCTAGCTGTCATAAGCCATCCATCACTTCTCTTTGTTTCTAGAGGCCTTCAGGCATACAAAGTATACTGGTTTTGTTAGTCCTTCCAATTAGGTGACAAACTAGTTCTTCAGGCCTGCTTCCCTCACCTGTTTCCCATGAAGAAGCAGTCATGGGCTGGGCCATTATGTCCTGGAACTGAGTTTTACTGAGTTGGGAAGCAGGCTCATGCCAATAAAGTGTAATTGCTTTTCTTACCTGTTCCAGCACAGCTGTTCTTGGCTCTGTTCTCACCTGGGGCACTGGAACTTCTTATCTGGATTCTGGAGTTCTCATAAGGGTGATTTGGTCTCTAATTGTTAAATCAGTGGGGAAATGAGGGCTGGGTCATCTTGCTTATATCACTCCTATTGTAAATTATTTTTGCAATATTTTAACATGTTTATAATTAACTTTATTATTGCTTCTGTCAACTATCCATCAACAAGACTCACTCAAAATTTTGTAGGTTGGTATCAAATAGTCAAAATCCTACTTTTTCTGGAAAAAGTACTTTGTCATTGATTGTGGTGTCGAGCTGTGCAAACTTTTACTTGATAGTGAGAACTCTTTCACTGAAATGCAATTCATAAATAAGATATTAGGAGTAAACAAGTAGACAGCACTCTGAACTTGTCATGTGGAAGCTTTAATTGGGCAATATAAAGTGATACTCATTGTTCCAAAGCCCCTCCTTGCCCAGAGGGTGGGGATTGTGGTAATAGGGGAATGTGTCCTGGAGAGGACATTTTTACATAGAATAAATGGAGATAAAATTTCATCATCATTATTCGTAATCTTCTGTGTTAACATTGTATTTTTCTCATCATTTTAATGGAGATTTTTTTTCTCCTTTCACCTTTGCTTCCCCCCCCCCAGTATTTTCCATATTTATTTTCTTTCATAGCCATCATTTCGCTTACTGCCATCTCCAGTTGGATATATTTATGGACTTTATCTTGGCCTCTATATTGTCCTGTATGTACTAATCACTAATTCTACTTTATCTTCCTTTTCCAATGATTGTGTTTTCTCTTCCTCCTATGCCTAACCCTACCTTTCTCTCCTTTGAAATAATTGCTTTTGGCTTACAAAGAGTGTTTTGAATGCTGAATTTATAATCCAGGCACTGATTTTTAAACAGAATCCAAAGGTTGCATTTGAGATTGGTCTGACTTTGTATCTGCCATATGCCACTGAAATAATCCATTGTTTATCACTGTTTTATTGTGTTCTTATACAGTTTTATATTGCTTGGGTGTGATCTGGCACTGTTAGCTTATCCACTTCAAAATTAGCCAAGCCAGCTGGAAGAGTGTAATTTAGAGGAGGAGCACATGGGTGTGTGAAAGCTGACATCTTGAGTGTGCTCTAAGGGTGTCTTATGCTTCCTTATATTCTAGTTTCACCCAAATAAAACATGAGAAATAAAACATATATCCAAATCCACTCCTCAACAACATCAAAATCCATGCACTGTTCAGATTCCATTAATATATCAAAAAAGGAAAAAGAAAACAATAGTATGTGTATTTCCACTAAATCATAGCAAGTATGTGGTATTTAAAGATACTTCAGCATGGCATGATATATGTTTCGATGATTATTTGTAATATACTGTCCCATATTTTATTTTAAGTTTGCCAAATATTTAGACTATTTCCCCCCTACCCTCCTACTTACTTCCATTTAACCTTCTTTTCAACATCAATTAGCTGTTTTACATAGGACACCTATAAGTATATAAATAGCAAAGAAGATATGGTTTTTAGTAGTGGTTACTTTTACAAAAACAAATTATAATTTTATGGTAGAGATTGCTGGATGAAGATGGGGTGACTATTTTCTTTTAGAAAATCAAATAAAGCTTCTCTGAGGAGGTGGTATTTGACCTGACACCAAAATGACAAGAAACAGCAAGCCACGGAAGAACTGGGGCTTTGTATACTGAACAGGCAACAAATATGATCTTTGGAAAAATCTTTAGGAACATTTGAACAAAAACAGTAACAGAGAAAAATGGAAAAATTAGAAGGACATAATTTCAGAACGGTTCGCAGGATTCCACTAATGTATAGTGATGAGAGTCATGGGAAATGGTTTAAATTTTATTCCAGTTGTAACAAAGAAAGGTCCAAGAAGCTTTGAGTTTGTTTTAAAATGTCTCCACGGGGCCTCCCTGGTGGCACAGTGGCTAAATACAGCAATATCAAGCTATTAGCATCCACTGCAGCACAAGTTCGATCCCCGACCAGAGAGCTGACCCACATGGCACAGCAGACCGCCCTGTCATGCCCACTGCTCTCCTCAGTGTATTTCAGTAGATCTCCTGTTCTGCTCCCCACTCTGTCTCTGGTGAATCCTCTCACACACATATACCCTCATATCTCTAGTCTTCATTCCAGTTCTTGTATGTATAAATAATTTTTTTTTTTAAATCACCATGCTGGTGCTTAGCAAATGAGAGAGGCAAAGAATGGAAGCAAAAACAGTGAAATTCAGGTATAAATAAGTTAAGCACTTTATCCTGGAATACAAAATGAAATACAAACAGGAACCCTTGTTTCCTGACTCAAAATCCAGTTTTTTTATTGTTCTATTAAATAAAAGGTAGTCCTACTGACATTTTTTTTTATTTTTCCATTATTTTGTCCTACCAACTTGTCCTCCATTCCTATCTTCTCAGATTATTCTAGCAATTACTCAATTTAATTTTAATTCTCAAAGGTTGCCCTTGCTAGGTTACAGAAGCATGTTATACTGTTTTTATTTAAGGTATGCCCTTTAGTAAGGATATGCTTAGTGCATGGCTGTGTCTTTAATTAAATGAAAAATATCAATCTAGAATAAAACTGATAAATACCTCCCCCATTCAGAAAGGACACTGAGAGATAGAATAGTGAAGGGAAACTAATTCTGAGTACTTACAATTGCTTTTCGACAATGGCTTCCCAATGACTCAATTTCATTTTGCAGGGGTAAAATGATCACTTTTGTAAAATAATTCCTTTCTCTAGAAATTTGAGTAATCAAGTGATATAATTCATGCCTAGATTAAGAAGTGGAAATATTAGGTGAAGAATGGATTGCTATGTAGCCATCTTAATGCTAATTATAATAGAATGAAACTTTATCGATCTCTTCATCAATTACTTCTTTCCATTAATTTTTTCCCCCATTTTTTCTTTAGTTCAACAAATCTTTATGGTGCTTTGTATGTGTCAGGGATGGATGCTCTTAAATATCTGACTTTTTAAAATGCTGATCTTTCTTGGTTTGTTTTTTACTTATCTCTTTGCTTCCTGACTTTTTAAATATGTTTTTGCAATTTTATAGAGTTCTTTTACAGATTTCTGCCAGACTGAACATTTCAATGTGTCTCTCCTGTTAACCCTCCCTACACTTCCTGGTTCCTTATTTCCCTTTCTCAGAGTCACTTTGTTTTACCTGCCTGTTTCAATCTAGTACACTCTGTAACTTGGATGTTTTTTAGTCTGGGGGAATTGAAGCTTTTACTCTGGTTTTCATGTTCTGGGACACAGATAATTCTTTCTTATCTCCAATGAATAACTAAAAACTAACTTAGTATTAAAACTAAGTCTAAGGGGATAGAAATTTCTGTGTTATTTTTGTCCTTCAAAGTGTGTAGATTGCAGGCAATAGAGTCACACAGTGTTATCAACTTCAGAAGTGCTCTGTTACCCAGAAGTCCTAGCTACCATGGTGGTAAGCATCACCAAGATGGACTTAAATGGTAGATATCCATGAGGGTCTATATTTTTTTCCTCTTTCTCTTTGTGTCTAGTAACAATAACCATTTAGGATCTTAATGGACTAAATTTCTAGTATTTAGATATTTGTATTAGTTATTTGGATATGGGACAATAAATTCTGTTGTACTTGAAAGTTTAAGAATATTGTTTTTTTTTTATGGTTCTGAACCCTAGAAAGCAAATACTATGCAGCTTTCTCAATATGTTTTAAGCAGTAATATAAAGGCGAGTAGCTTACTCCTTGTTTTTTCTTTAGGGTATTCATATGGACAAGTATTTAGTTTTGTTTTGTAAAAATTCTCCATGATATTGATCGAAGAAACTTACCCTCTTCTTTGCTGCTTATCTATAACATTTAAAATTCATTGTCCTTATTTTCTTTAGTATTTAATATACTTTAACAAGTGGTTCTCTAGTACTATAAATGAATGATTAAAATAATATAAAGAAATAGAGAAGGAAATGAAAATAGGTTGGGGAGAAAATAGGGTGTGGGTGTGACATGTATAAGGATAATTTCTAAGAAACTAGCTCTAAAGTCATATGACTCATATAATAGGTACAGGCGATTGGAAATATAATATTTGCATTAATCAGAAAATTCCATATGGATATGGCTTCTAATTTCCTCTCCTCCTTAACTTTCCTATAGATACAAGTATCTGCAAAATTTATATTTGAAGAGAAAGAAAAACTCTTCTACACTCTAATCTTTCATTTCTAACAGTCTCATAATGACCTTTAAAATAAGTTTTGTAAATCAGTGGATATACTACTTACAAAATGGGCTTTCCAATTAAATCAAGTAGGTGAAGACTCACTTGAGAAAAGCAGAAGGATCAAATCTCTTCATGACAAATTCAGCTTTTTGGAAACTTGTCCAAATGAATAGATTGCTACATGTCACACTATCAGTGCTACAACACTGTCACCATTCCACAACGCAGAGTATTAACCACTCTACAATCATGGTCCCCATCCCCATTTCAGACACCAGTTGCCAATGTCAGGTTTCCATCTGACTACCTGGCTGTGAACTCAGGGGGTTTTCACAACCACCTTCTCAGATTAGATCATTTGCTAGAAGTGTTCACAGAATTTAGGAAAACAGTTATATATTACATTTGGTTTATTATAAAGGATACATTCAGGAATAGCTCAATGAATGTTTAATACAAGACATGGGGGAAGAGGCATACAGAATTACTCCCCGATGTGAAAACTATTCAAATCTCATCATTTAGGATTTTGTTTTGTTTTGTTTTTAACGGAGATTCCAGTGTGTAGCCATGATTGCCGAAATCTTGGCCATAGTTGATTAAAATCAAATTTCAGTCCTTCTTTCCTCTTCAAAGGTTAACATGTGCAGTGTAAGTTCTAGCCTTCTAATCACATGTTTGACTCCTCTGGAAACAAACCCCCACATGAAGCATCTAGGGACCCACCAGGAGTTAACTTATTATGACAAATTTAGTTGAGCTTGAAAGTGGCTTTTAATGAATAGCAAAATAAAGTGTTTGTATCATGTTTACCATTCAGAAAATTCCAATTCCAATGATTTTAGAAAATCTGTGTCAAGAACTGGGGGAAAAGAGCAAATAAATATTTTTCATCATCGCATTCTAAGGGCAGAAACTACTATACAAATTAATTAAATATTGTGTTGTAAATGTTTATGCACAAAAATATATATAAAGAAAGATAAAGATAATGCACATAAATTACACCCAGCTTAACAAATAAGATATTATTTGTATGTTAGAGTCCCTGTGTTTACCTTTTTGATCAAACTTCATTTCTCTTCATTTCCTTTTTGATCAAGCCTCTAGAGGGAGGCTAGAGTGTTTTTCTATCACTGAACTGTCAAGACTCCCAAGCAATACTTAATATTTTCTTCTATTTTAAAAGCTTATATGAATAATCTCAAATCATTACGTTCTTTGTTCATTTTCTGTCAACATTATGTTTATGAGAATTATCCATAATAATAGTGTATCTTTTCTTTGCAAGATAATATTTCATTGGTTGAACACAGCTCAAGTTACCAATTCTCCTATCTGTGGACATTTAGTTTTTTCCCCCTCAGTTTTCTATTTATCTAAGTATTTAAGCTTCATAATGTCTTACGGATGAAATGGGATCATGATGTTTATTTGAAAATATATTTGATATTGTATTACTTTCCTGTATGGAAACAATTTTTTCTCATTTAGTAAAATGTATATTTTTTCTATTTCAATATGTCTTTCATAGTGATGTGTTATAATATCAGATAATAAGTAATGTGTTATAATATCAGATAATAAGTTCCTCCTACATTTTCCAGTAGTCAGATTTCAAGATAAGATCAGAGATAGAAAGGGAAAGAATTAGCAGTGAAATTCTCAGTCATTAAATTAAAGGTCCAAGTAAAATTTGATTAGGAACGTATGGTGTTTACTTTGTAGGGAAACATGACTGTGAAATACCTTTCCTCAACACAGAGACACTGCTATTATGCTGTGTCATTAACTCATTTATGAATTAATTACAACTTTCAAGGCTGACTTTCTGTAAGGTAAACTTCCAGAATTGCTTTAAATGCAGTCTTCCATTTACAGCTGTTATTACTCAGTGCTCCACAAGACAGACTCTCTGTGGATGCTGAAGGGCAGGGAGCCTCGCTGCCACTCCACAGTGCTGCAGATGGGCGTATGTTTGGCTTTTCTGGCATGGCTGGAATGAACCGACTGCCAAGTCCCCACAATTAGTTTAGATTTCTGAGTCTCTCAGCATGGAGTACAAAAACTTTCAGAAAGTATAAAAGTACAAAAGAAAAAAATCATTTCATTAACGGCTACTTCCCCCTTCTCCTATATTTACAAGTTGTATGGCAAATCACATAGACAAATGGAGAAATTCAAACACTAGTGATGTTTTGTAGCTTGACGTTTATCTCAACAAGTAAGGAGATGATGTCATATCACAAGAGAGGTGCAAGGGGAAGTGTGAAGACAAGTCACTCCTTAACAAGGGAAGATTAATGTGCTGTTCTGAAGTGGAACTATTATATGTGCTGTTTACTCAAAAGAAGTATGAAAGTGAACAAATGGAGCTGTCAGACAAAATGCTGATGACATACAAAATATTGAAATAAGTAGCTGATGATGCACGAAGCATTGAACGACACGTGGAAACCCCTTTGGCTCCATTCCTCCTTAATTTCCATGTGGTTGTCCTTTTCTAAATGTGATGAAGCTTTTGCTCTGTTAATAATTTTCCAGATCGGGTTTTGAGAGTAACAAGGGGTTGGACGTCGTGCAGTTTTCCATTGACTATGAAGTAATAGAGATATTACAAGAATACAATGAAGACAAAATCAGCTGCATTGTTTTTTTTTTTTTTTTAAGTGGCAACTAATTAAATCAGTTATAATCCTCATGGAAGGGGCTGGCTAGCTAATCAGAAACATGTTCCTTTTCTATGCACAAAGGATGAACACATTTCTCAGCATTCTTTCCAGTTGAGTTAGGACCATGTGCCTACTTCAGACAAAAACATTGTGAAAGTGCTGAAAGTCACCTCCAGGCTCCATGCCTAAAATTTCCCCTGAGATCCTCTTTTGTTGCTCTGTGCACTGTCAATGAAAGACTCCAAAATGGCAGACCCACATAATGGAAGAAACTGATCCTCAAAGTCATTTAAAAGAAACACAGTCATGAAAGTGCCCAAAGCATAAGGACTTTCTATAAGCAAGAAATTAACATTCATTTTGCTGGACACAGAGATAGGTATAATCCGAACAGCTAGCATTTCTATCTTAATATGATAAATCAAATACATTTCTGTCAAACTCATGGTTTTGTCATAGGTTTAGCTATATAACTTAATTGGGTATTCTTATAACTGAATCAAAACACTTCATACGTGCAATGAATTTATAGAAGTGTGTTTCACCTACATAAAGGGAACCTTACTTACTTTTGAGTTTTGTTTCTTAGAATTCCCAGTTTCTTATAATTCAGATACTTTCTTTGTAAATTTTTATAATTTGTAGATCATGTTGGCCTACGAAATGTAATAAATACAGAAATGGACAATATTTTTAAAATATTTTCTTATAACTAAAGAAAAAAAAAAGATGAAAAACTGAAAATGACCAAAAAGATTACATCTAAGCCTATCCTTCTAGGTTGACTTATTCTATAATCTGTGGATTGGCTATGTTTTTTTTGTCTTTGAACTACTTTACAATTTTTTCAGTGCTAAATAACTAACATCAATACAAGTGATTATTGTTCACCTACATGCAAGTAAATTGTGCAGTCAAAATATAGTTGATGGTCTTCTTTACCCCTAGTACTGAACAAACCAGTTTTGCTTCTAATTATAAATTTATTTCAGCATTAGTCCTTTTCTGGATGTCTTCGATTAATCCTTTGAATTAGTTATAATATCCTACTGGTTCTCTCACCACTGGATGAGTCAAATAAAATCTGTGTTATGTTCATTATATATATATATTTTTAAAGATTTATTTATTTGTGCATACAGAACTGGGGTACAGGCCAGAGGCTCAAGGGCAGTGAGAGGCTTCACCAGAGACAGAGTGGGGAGCAGGACAGGCAGATCTACGAGGTACACTGCTGAGGGGAGCAGCGGGCCGGTCTGCCATGCCATGTGGTCACCTCCGGGGCAGGCGAGAATCGAACTCATGCGAAAGTGGCTCTAGCCTCCCAGTGCTGTGCTTTAACCTGCTGTGCCACCAGGGAGGGCCCATTTTATATTTGTATGAGAGCTATCACTATCCCTTCTTTGAGGAGTTTGGGAAGTTTCACCAAGAAACCCAAGTAAATTCACTTGTCAAATTCTGGTTATCTGCATTGCCGGAGAAGTTTATCTCATAAACAGCCTAAACCCATATTTCTTTTTTACTTATTTCCAGGGGTGAAAACCAAGTGGCAATAAAATAATAACTTTTGCTTTTTAGTGATTTTGTTTTTGTTTCTGATTTGTACATTAACCATGAATTATGTACAGTGAGTGGTAGCAATTACTAGGAATTTGTTTATATAGTCTATTTGTGATCTCTGTAGATAGAAGATAGAAACCTATTCTCTATCTGGTAAAGAGATGAGAAAAGTTGGTTTGTAACTTCTTTGTGTGCTTGATTTATCTACTTCCCACCTCAAATTGCTTAAGAATTTGTGCCCACTGAGGTCTACAGTTCTTCAGTATTTTAACTGTTGAGATTTTTCTTATTTCTCTGTTTGCAATTGATCAATCTGCAGCTGTAAGATATTTGTGAATTTGTGTGCCTGTGGTCTGTGAATTTGAAAGTTGTTTTCTCTTTGTGTTTGTGTAAGATATATTCCTAGAGGGTATTAAATACATTAGATTATGAAGTTATTTGAATTAAACTTTGATTAGATTATTAACACATTAATTTTATATCACTGAAGTTCATAGCAAAATAAATTAATGAAACTCAATATATTTAATCAAAAGTTTAATAGACATCAACTTGGAAATTCAAGTTTACATAGTACAGCAAAGTTTTGGTAAATGAAACTCGATAAAAAATTTTGATTTAATTAATTCAAAAGGATACCTGCACACCCCTATGTTTATTGCAATACTATTTATAGTTCCAAAAATAGATGACTAGATCAAGAAGATGTGGTACATATACACAATGGAATACTGTTCAGCAATCCAAAAGAGATAAACTAATGCCATCTGCAGTAACATGGATGGAGCTGGAAGGGATTATGCTCAATGAAATAAGTCAGAAGGAAAAAGAAATATATTGGATGGCTTCACTTAAAGGAGGAATACAGTGGACCAAATACAACTATAAAGTCAGGGGAGGGAGGAGGATCAAAATGAGGGCGGGAAGAGCAAGTGACTATGGTAGTGGTGCATGGGTGAACTGGTGGTAGAAATTCAATGGGGATTAGACCTGGTGGAAAAAAAAAAAAATATATATATATATATATGTGTATATATTTTTTTGGTTTAATTAAAGAGGTATATCTTCTCATACATATTATTAAATAAAACATAAACATGCAATATTCAATGAATGTTTTATCAGTTAGTTTGTCATACCTAGACATATGCAAGTTTACTGACCAACAAACTAACATATTAGTTATATTACATAAAACTTAAGATAATGAACAAAGTAAATTTGTATTCACCTTAATTATTCTGGTGAATGTTTATTTCAACAGTAATTTTTTATAATATTTCATTTGACTAAAATTTTCAGGATTTGTAATAACTGAAATTTTGAATTAATATAAAACTAAGTAGATGTCTAGAAAATATAGTAACTGGTTACTCAGCACATTTTTTAAAGTTTGTATTCTCTATTATTTTTACATTCTGTAGAAAGGCGCTGTCTTTTGGCACCTTTCAATAAATGTATTTATTTTTGCCACTTTAAGAAAGTATGAAATGTATTTGCCTGTCTGGGGAAATTATATCATGTGTTTCTATGAGATTTACTCATCTGCTAAAATGCTTGTGTGTGACAGACATTTCGTACTAATGAGCCACTCCTCACACCTCAGTGTCCTCAGTGATTATTTGATAAAAGCTGTAATTAATACGAGTGATTGAAACTACACTTGAAACAATGGTAACAGAAGTGCAACAGTGCATGTCTTCAGCTTTTCAAGAGAGTGTTGTTATTTTAAAGTAAGAGTAGTTCGCAGGCCTGTGAAGGTGGGGTTGTGGCAGATAAGCTCCTGAACCCATTATACTTTTTCTCTCTGGGGACTCCTGGAGGTTCCCAAAGAACTTTTGCTTATGAGAGTTGTTACTTACCATATTATTAATATTTACCATACTATGAACTAAAACAAAAAAATTTAAATCTTTATTGATTCGTGTTAAGATAGCAATGATGACTCATTACATGAAAACATAAATTTTATATGTGATTGAAATAAGTTGTTACCTCACAAGCCCCCTGAGAGCTCTTTCAAAGTGAAAGATCAGTTTATTGTGGAATATGAAAAAAAAGCATAAAGAAAGTTGAAATGTGGGAAGTGGTGGATTTTGACCTTGGTTAAAACACATCCAAAAAAACTAGGAAATGTGTTATAATTTTAGCAAAATTTATTCAATCTTAATGTGTTTGCCTCCTAAATTCACTGGCTTCACCTTCAATATGTCTTTTAATTCTGTGGAATCTACATCAAAGCAGTGTCTATATTTTACCAGAATTTTCTTTTCATGGACTTAATTTCTTCATTATGCAAAGTGATAAAAATTAACAAAGGTTTTTCATATATAAAAGAACGAATTCCTATAATCGTTCACTTTCCATGTTGTTAAATGTTTAACTGTCACTTAAATAGATAACTAAATATTACTTGTCAGGCATATGACTTTACCTTTATCATGCTCTATATCTGCCTTTTTCAAAAAGTTCCATTAGGAAAATTTCCAGTGCCACAGAAGTATCCCAGAATATTCCAAAATGTACGGGTAGGCATATATCTTTTTGCTGGCTGGGTTATCTATTCTCTCAGCCATGCTTTCCCTCTCCTTCCTCAGAGCAAGTCACTGAACTTAGTCCTTCCTGAGAAAGTACTGGGTCTCTTTTGGGAACTTGTGAGTCCTCCTTTGAGAAAATATTTTTTTTATTTTTAGGAGAGAAGATATTTCCAACTTTTCTTTTCTGCCAAGTAGAGATGCTTGGCTATATTGCATGTGTGTGTGTGTATGTGCATGTAAGTATATGTACATATGTTAAAGCTCAATATGTAACAAGAAATTGCACCTCCTGAAAGTATAAATTTTGATAAATGTGTTTTAAGTTTCTTTAAAACTGTAAGTGCTCTTTCCATATCTTTTGGTTCCTATAATTTCTTTGTTTGAAATAATCAGGTTGTTGGCCTGTAGTTTTCCAGAACATATGCTTGACTGATTGCCACCCTAGATAGAGTTTAACATCACATTCCTTGGGCTTATGCACATTTGCAAATTGTTATTTGGTGATCAAAATTTTATTCCATTAAAGTTTGCAGAATTGTGAAATTCTAATTTGTTATTCATTTCTTAGTTAGAATATTTCTATACAGAGAAATAGCTTCTGATCTTCCATTTGATTATAAAGTGGAATAGTTCATGTGGAACGGTAAAGGCTCAATCCCTTCTCTTAATTTCCTAGCTGCTTCCCTGAAAGCCAATACTGACAGCCACTAATAACACATTAGAGTCTCTCTCGCTTTCTTTGTCTCCATATAGGTACTCTGACAATATTATGAACTCATGAACAAACATTTTCCTTGCAATAATTATTCTTAATTGTGGTCAAATAACCATCTTTGACCAGTGGGGACCATTTACAGCACCTCCTCTGTCACTTTTATATATCTCTATTAATATAAAATAGTTTTCTTGCTTTATAGAAAGATAAGTTGGCCAGGTTCATATTTGTAATGCCAGGTCTGGAACCAGTTAGTGAGAAATAGTGCCCAGAGCTATAACGGGTATATTTATTGCTACCCTGTTGGTCATAGTTTCTAGGCCATTTCAGTGAAGAGATATTAAAAGTCTATTTTAAAGAAAAAATACTTTCAGAATTCATACTATTAAATCTAATTTAAAGTGAGAGTGATAGGTTTATACTTAACCTGTTCTATTTTAGCTATTTATTTCCTTTCTTATTCTTAAGAATACTGAAAATGTTAAAATATCACTTAATTACACTTTTTACTTTGTCCCACATCATCCAGAAAGTAATCACGCTCTTAGCAGCAATCTATTTAGAGAAGGCAGCCTTACATTTTAAAAAGAAAGTTCTCCTTGACACCAGAAACAAATTATTACATTTTTAAAACTCAGAAAACTTTCTATTTGTAGAATAAGATCATCAAGGGGATGTTCACACATGCCAGCATTTCAGGCACTCAGGACAATAGTCAGGAGAGTGACAGCAGTTGGGGGGAGGGAAAACAGTAATCTACCAACTTCAGGAGTCCTCCATATCAACCAGGGCATCTACATGAGGATTTTCTTTCTTACTTTATAGAAAAATAAACTTTTTAAAGTTATTTTATTTTTTGTTACTATACATGATATAGTAGAAGCTAACTCTACCTGATATAAAGGTAATTAAAACAAATGGGAATTAATACTAAAAGGTATAGAAATTATTGAATAGGAATAAGATATAACAGAATTATTAAAAGAATAGAAATGAGAAAATCTCTAAGTAAATAAGTAATTGAATTAATCAGACTATTTAAGGACAATTAGAACATTTAAGGAGCGTTCAATAGAAAACCCTCTGCTAGCAGAATATTAATGGGTTAAATGAAAATCCAGATAGTCATATCAATATATGTCCACATTTAGCTGATAAAATTTAATAATAGTGAAGAAAAAATAATTTAAAATATTCATAGAACTTCTGTGTGATTTGACAGAATACTGTTAAAGTGCTGGAAATAAAAGTATGCTCCTTAAAGAATATGTATCATAAACAGCTAATAAAATACTTAAAGTTGCACACTGAGATGAGTTATTCTAGTGCATTTAATAGCTTTCTATGGGTCAAAAATCCAAGAATGTTCATTCACTATTATCATTACTATCATTGTTTTGAATTTTCCAGTCAATACAATAATATGTCATGCTGAAAACAAATTATCATTTACTTACAGTATAAAAATAATTTTCCAATATTAGTTGAAAAAATATTATGATTAAGTCTAAGTTCCAAATGGATAAAATCTAAGGCTTCTGTACTTACCAATAATACATATTAGATACGTCGTGACAGTAATTCACAATTGGTTTGCAGAACATACTTTTGTGTATGAAATACATAAAGCCTACTCTTTTGGCATCTCCACAATTGTAGTTCCCAGTGAACTGGCACCCAGAAAGGACGCCCAGAATTTCACCTTTCCATTCGTGCAGCAAATATGGACCTGCAACGTACCTGCCTGGTGTGATCCTTGGGTTGTTGTGATCCTTGCCACAACTCCAAAGCTTAGCACCTTTCCTCATTAATTTTCCCTAATGATTTCCCACAGGTTGCTGACTCCATCTGTTAGGGAGTGACCGTCCTAAGCACTGCTGCATATTCATTAGGAAAGAATCTCCTTTCTTATCACCATCATGATTTCTGGACACTACCAGGGATACTTTTTTTCTTTCTATTCTTTCTGTCATTTTCAGCCATGATCCTAATTACACAGACATTGAGCTTCCGGGCTCCACTTCAAGGTTTTATGACTGCCTTCTACCATGTTTCATCATTAAAAATCTTAAGTATGAATAAAAATTACATTTTTATTGTCTTTAAAACTCAGCTGCTCCCTCCCACACCACCGTTCTTATCCAACACATCAGGCATAGCGCAAGTTTCTGCATGCTGTGATGCCAAGCTTGCAGCTGATGCTGGTATAGGTGGTCAGAACTTTGTCCTCTGGAAATTGGCTTTTAGCAGCTCCTGACAGCTCTTTCCAATCTTGGTTCAGGAGAGAGCTTATATAAGTAGAATGGCTTGAGTCACCACAGGTCACCAAATATTCCTTAGCACTTTCACCATACTTCTTATCTGTCCAGAAAGAAGTAAATACCTATGACTAGTGAAGTTCAACAGTTTGAACTGTAATGTGCAATTTGAGTTTTGAGTGGTTTACCAAACCCTTCTGTATTTGACTTAACAATAAGACTAGAATGACTTGAGGAAGACTGAAATGTTCAAAAATAACATTTTAAACTTTCCTGGTCTGTCCTGTTAATGTCTATTTCATACATGTTACTTTTAATCTTCTCTTTAAATCTTCTCTTTTAATTCTAATTAAGCGAAGATTAAAAGTGAGTGAAAATAAACCTTCATTTTCAATGAATAGCTCCAAAAAATAATGAGGGTTTTCATGCATAGTTTTAATTACAATTTAAAGCACATAAATATTTTTTTTATCCTCAGCAATTTAATATACTGCCACTATATCTTATTTAAGTTAATGACATCTGAATTCTTTTCCACTCTGACTCGAGTTAACTACTGGAAATCGTTAAACCCTAAACTAACATAGTGATAACAGTATTACCAATAAATATTTAATTTTACATGATAATGCTTAACCTATTTGAAAGATATATTTACAAAAAGAAATGATAAGAATAGCTGTAAATATTCATCAGCTATCAAAAGCGCATTAAACAATTGGTAAAGTATTCTTTTTAATTATTTATTTGAAATATTAAACCATGGATCCATGAAAGGCTGTGAACTGATAGGTGTCATCCCCTCCCTCTTTACCTATTTAACTTCTATTCATCCTTCAGTTTTCAGTTTACATACTTACTATATTTTTTCTTACCTTTCTCTACTTATCCCCCTTAGAGCATTATTCATATTTTGTAAACACCTCTCTCTGACTGTTTACACTAGAAATAAAACTTGTTTACTACTATACCTTGGTGATGCTTCCAGGCCCTGCCTGGTAATAGTGGTTGCCCTATAAATAATCACTGGACTGCAACTAGCCCAGGCCTAGCATTTCTGAGAGACAACAGAAAAAACACCCTATAAATATTCTGGAACGAAAAAATACAAAGGCAGTCAACTATGGCAACCCCCAGGGGGTGCTAATGACCCAAATCTTGTTTACTTGAGACTTCAGCCAAAGTAAAATTCTCTGTAATGTTTCTGTTAAATTCAACAAACACTTATTGAGTGTTGTGAGATTCCTTAGACACACACAGATAACAGACTCAGTTTTTGCTCTTGTGACATTTAGAAGCTGATGTGGCAGCTACAGCAGTGGGCAAGTTACATCAGGATTATCCACTGAAAGTAAGACACCAGGTCTTTCAGGAGAGAGGAATGTAATGGATGCTAAGGTGCCTAGGACATTTATCTCAAGGCTATGCTTAGCAATACCACCATGGAGGACCATGTGCATGAATGTTCTGGGATTCCCTCCTAATAAGGAATGCCACTGATGCTTGGGACATCCACCTATGAGGAGCTAGGGGTGATGAAAATTTTAGAACTTTCTGGAGATACCTTTCCATTCCTAATGAGAAGTGGGCTCAGAAGTGGCCACATGGGACTAGCATGGAAACCGCTCCCCTCTTGGCCCTTTAAGACGGCAATCACTTGATGATCAGTGATGCCTTTTCATTCATAGTCATACAGATTTAGTTATATGCCCAGAAATTTGAGCTCTGCCATAGGGATAATGACATCTTCTTAGTCAGAGAGTCTAATTGCATATGCCTCTAATACCATAATCTGAACAGAGGTCAGAAGACTTCTTCACCTGGGTGAAGTTTTCCATAGTACAATGCTTGACAATGATCAAAGGCTCCCAGTGGTGCCTAATTAGAGGGTACCATCTTTGAGTGATCGAAGCTTAAGTTTATTACCAAAAAAACACATGTCTCCCATGCCTTACACCGAGGTGAACCTATAATCCTCTTGGATGAGTAACTAGCTTGCAAACTTCTTTTAATCGCTACAAGCTTCACCAGAGAATTTTTGTTTTTCTTAATGTTAAGTTGGAAATTAGATAGGTGTGTAGTAATCCTTAAAATAGATTTTTTTTGTTAATTCCCTATGAGTCGCTAAAGATTTATTTCCTAATATTAATTTGACTAAGCATTCTGTAAGTAAGACATAAGCTCTGTTTATCATAAGTGCCCTTGTTGAAGGGTAGAAATAGCCATGGAAAGGTCCCAATTCTTATCAACCTCTTCAGCAAACTGAACTATAACTGTAGAGATGGAGTGATTGGGTGACAAAGGATTAGAAAAGAAGGAGAGGTTAATGCTTGATGTTACCTTGTTGAAAAACAGGATATTTTGCCTGTTACATCAAGCAAAGTACCAGCACTGGTTTTCAAAATAATGTATAATGACTGATTCAACAAAGAATGTGTTCTTTAATAGTGAGAGCTATATTTTTGTGTTATGCTGGCTCACTACACATTTAAAATTGACATACATTGGAGCACTTCAAATTTATATCTTCATTTCAGCCATTCATTTACTAGGTCAAATCATCATTATATTTCACCAGCATGGTGGATTTTAATTCATTTAACATTTTAATCTTTCATCAGTTTTTCATTTAAGAAGATTTCACAGCATATATGGGATTTGTATAAATTTGTGCGCAGTAAATTTATTCTTTTAACAGTTTTATTCTTTCATCAGAAATTCATTTAAATGGGTTCTACTATATATCACTTCTACTTCCAGTGCAGCTTTAGGTCAGGCTGTAATTGATGCAAAAGCAATGAGGTATTAAAAGAGATAGGAAATATCTGAAATTGGAAAGAGTTCAAGAAGTGGGCTATTGTAAGAGCATTACACTCCTCAGATAAGGTGGGGAGGGGAGAATAATACCGCATTTTGATCTGAAGCCTTGCATGCTTTATAATTTCAATTCTCAACAAAGTCAAAGAAGATCTATTTTATCTAAGCTTGTGTCTTTAAAACAAAATTAACTGCTTCAGTGCCCTAAAACAGCCCCCATATGGCCATGTGAATATACATGCTTGTCTTTACCATCCACTTGAATTAATGGCACAGCTTGTTTCAGTGAGCCTTCGATCTCCTCTCACTCCTCTGCTGACATTCATTAAATGACATCCAGTGATAAACATTAATATAATAAATACACTAGTGATGGAAATAACCCAGGAAGAGGTGCATTCGATCATGTTTTCAAAGAGAAATAGATGAAAATCACTAGTAGTGCATTATATTGGCGACAGAAAACTGCCTCTACCAAAGAGCTGAGGGGCAGGTGCTTGCCTTGTGTGCATCAGAAAAGTCAAGTGTGACCTTGAGACACTCTCCTGCTCTCTAGGCCTCTGGGAAGGGAGTGACTACTTTCATAGTATCTTCTATAAATAGGGCATTGATGTCTTCCATGGCTTAGGGGAAAGTGTTAAAGAAGTGATAGGTGGAAATTAGTATTTGTTTGAATTTGTTAATGTCTCTTTGGGAGGACAATGTGCCAGTAAGAAATGTTCAAACACAGAGACACATAAGTAATTTATGAAATGATGGATATGTTAACTATTGTTAGCAGTCATTTGGCTCCGTATACATATTTCATATCATTAGGTTGAGCATCTTAAATGTAGCAATATTATATGTCAGTTATAGCTCAGTAATACTGAGGAGGGCAGAAGAAGGAAGAAGAGGAGAAGATAAAAAGAGGATGAAGGAACTGAAAAATTTACCTTGTGATATTGTAGTTGATGTGTTTAATATACTCCTTAATGACACTGACAGCTATAACTCGTCAACCCCCCCAGTTTATTGGCACTGGAACTGCTTGTCATGTCAAGTGTCTAATCGATGTTTGTTGAAGTGAACTGAAAGAAAAAAAATAGAAAACGCTGGGAAAGATGATCCATATCAATCCACCTTCTACCCATACCCACCAACCCCTTTTGAAGTCATGGTATAATCTGGCTTTAGAAGTGGGAAATCAATTTACTTGTTCATAGAACATGTTCCTTTACTGTCTGTTGTTAAGGAGACAGTGTGGTTGAGTAAATGAAGGCTGCACTCAAAGCAAACATGTAAATCAGCATTGCAAACGAGCATGATCACTGATCATGGAAAGACTGCAGGAGGGTTACAGGAGTTCCAGGTGGATCATCCCTTCCTTCCACTCTAATGTCTGCTGAACTTTACTGTGGGTCCTGATCAAATTATGCAGGACCCAGTTCAGGGCCATCTGTAGGTTCAAATCTATGGCTACTTTTATTAGGAATTTATAATTGACTTTGGGACCAATTACTGGATTTCCCTAAAGGATCAAGGTAGCTTTTCTGTGTTTTAGATCTCACAGGACAACCTAGAACTGATTATAATATGGAAAATGGAACGTATTTCTATGTCCATTATTAAAAAAGAAAGAAAGAAAGAAACCCAAAGCTTCATTTATTTACAGTGGTCTGCGGGAGACAGGGAAAAGACAAAGGTAAGATTTTTTTCTCTAGGGCTTCTGATATTTCAGTGACCTGTTACATGCTTGATCAACTACTTTCAGGTCTGTCTGAGTGAAGTTTCTGGTTCTCCAAAGCACATCATAAATACCAGAATGCTTATTACAGTAATGTGAAACTATCTTACCGAAAGCTAAGTTTATTTGGGTCTAACTTATCAATCGAGCTATCAAACCATAACCAGAATTTCACCATGTAGACAATTTAATAACCTTTTAAATGATAATTGCCTGAATTTTTATGCAGGCATATATTGATGGAGATTGACAAAGCAACAAGTCATACCATGGAATAGAAGATAGAAATCTGCTTCTCCATGATTTCCTCTATTGCTTTTTTTGTATAAATGTTTATATAAAAAAAACCTTTCTTTCAGATGTACAATATGGGGCTGAGCCTCATTTACCTAACTGATCGTTAAAAAGGTTTCTTCAGCATTACTTGCTCTTCTGACCAGGAAGCTTCTGCCAGCTGTTTCAGAACCATGGGTTCAACTAGGTAGTTTTCTAGTTAGGACTCTTCCTTTTTTTGAATGTTAATAAAATCTTGACATGCTTTTGTAAATGTTAATAAGATCTTGACTTAATAATTGAGTAACCTGATTCAGGAAGTGCTAAGAAAGTCTGAAAATCTGTAGTCATCTATCAACTTCACAAAGACTGAGCCCCATTGTGTATTCTAGGAGTTGAGTATTATGAATATATTAATTAGGGTACTGAGTTTCCTCTTAATTTTTTTTTAATTAATGTCTGCATTTCATTTTCTATCCTTTTAATTTTAACCCACCTATGCTGTTTTCAATGAGTTTCTCCTATATAGGTGGGGCTGCTATTTTATCCACTTTGTCAACTCTTTCTTCTTGTTGGGGTATCTAATTTATATTGAAGGTTACTAATTATATGCTAGAAATAAAAATGCCATATTGTTTATTACTTCTCATATCTCTGCCTCTTGCTTTCCTGTGAGTTAAGCTTGACTTTTTTAGGACACCATTTTATTTTTGATGTTTTTGAGTGTGTTTCTTCATTTAATTCTGTTAGTGGTTGCTCTAGATATTATAATATGCATACATAACTTATCACACTAGTCAACATTTTATCACTTTAGTGCAGTATAGAAATCTTACTGCTATTTAAGTTTTCATATCAACCCACTCTGAAAATACAATTTTCTTGAATATTCTATACACACACACACATACACACACACATATATTGAATACCATCACTGATAGTCTTAGAATTTTTTTCAATAAGCAAATGCTTCTTTTTCACAAAATAAAATTGAAGAATATTACACTTATCAGTTTTGCCCTTTACATAGTATGTCCTTTTCAGAGTTCCAAGTCTTGTATTGTTATTATTTTCTCTTTGTTGGAGAACTGTCTAGGAGAATTTTGTAAGAATTTTTTTAATCATTCTTCAAGAGTAAATCTGTTGGTAGCAAATTCTCTGAAATTTCCTTTGCCTGAATAATTTCTTTGTGAAAAGTATAGTTGGGAGAGTGACAGTTCTTTTTTTTTTTTAGCACTTTAAAAATACCACTTGTAATACCACTTCTCTCTGGTGTCAGTGGTTTCAGATAAGAAACGTCATTTTATGTCCCTATCTAAGTATTATCTTAGTTAACTGCTTTCTCACGGCTGCTTTCAATATTTTTGTTTTAAAAACTTTGGAGTGTTTCGGCCCTCCCTGGTGGCGCAGCGGGTTAAAGCGCAGCACAAAGAAGCTTAAACCATTTCCCCATGAGTTCGATCCCTGCCTGCCCCGGAGGTGACCACATGGCGCGGCAGACCTCTCCTGACCCGCCCGCTGCTCCCCTCAGCAGTGTACTTCGTCGATCTGCCTGTTCTGTTCCCCACTCTGTCTCTGGTGAAGCCTCTCACCCTCCACATCTCTGGCCTGTACCCCAGTTCTGTATGCACAAATAAATAAAAATCTTAAAAAAAAAAAACAAAACTTTGAAGTGTTTCTATATGAATATCTTTTAGTCTATTCTAGTAGTGTTTGCTTTACTTCTTCAACATGTAGGTGTGTATCTTTCATGAATTTTAGGAAATTTTCAACCATTAAATTTTTTTGAAGAAAAAAATTTAGCCCACTTTCCTCTCACTCCTTCAGGGATTTTTATTATATAAATACTGCATTTTTATTATTGTCTCAAAAATTTCTGAGGCTCTGTGTTTAATCTGCTTTCTTCTGTTGTGTAGACTGAATAGTTTATTCCATTTTTAAGTTTGTTGATTCTTTTTTCTGTCATATTTGTTTTCCTACTGAGCCCCTACATGCTTCTTTTAATTTTCATTATTGTATTCTGTTCTTCAATTCTGTAAAGCCATTTGGCCTTTTTCAATTTTGGTGAGATTTTCTATTTCTGTCATTTTCTTCAAAAGTATTTGTTATTGTATATTTATGATGGCTATTATAAAATCCTTGTCTGAATATTCTAATATACTTTTTATTATATGACATTTGCTGCCTTTTCTTATTCAAATTATTTTCCTGGTCCTTGTTATTCAAGCGATTTTCAATTGTTACCAGAAGTTATATTGTAATACTGAGATACTCTGGATCTTTTTAAAATTTTGTTCTTTATAAGATAATGACCCCCTCTTCATGTTTTCTTTGTCTTCTTTTTTTTTTTTTTTTAAGATTTATTTTATTTGTACATACAGAACTGGGGTACAGGCCAGAGGCTCAGGGTCAGTGAGAGACTTCACCAGAGACAGGGTGGGGAGCAGAACAAGGAGGAACAATGAAGTACACTGCTGAGGGGAACAGCAGATGGGCACACCATGTGGTCACCTCTGGGGCAGGCAGGAATCAAACTCATGTGGAAGTGGCTTTAGCTTCTCAGTGCAGTGCTTTAACCCGCTGCACCACCAGGGAGGGCCTGTCTCCTTTTTTTTTCATGTCACATATTCAAGTTTATTTTACAGAACCCGCTCTATGTTTTATGGGTCACAGATACACCAGCAATTTACTGAGTCTTTGCTGTCTATTTTAGTCTATTTGTTTGGTGCTACTCAGTTTGAAGATTCTTTCAGTGCCAGTTGCCAGGACTTTCTTTCACAGACCATCCTTCTTAATGTTCCTCCTGACTTGAAGAAATTTGTTAACTCAATAACTAAAGGGCTTAGTGAAGTGATGGAGATTCCTCTGCCCCCATAGAATTTTAGGGGAAAAAAATGTAAAGAGACATGAATTGAGGAGAAGGATATGGTCGTCTGTTTTGTTCTTCATTGACTACATTCCATTTCTCTTTTTTTTTTAACCAATGGAAAATTAAGTGAGATCATTTTTCTAGTGAACTATATTTCAAAATAACTGTGCTAAGGGATATATCCAACTTAAAAAATTAACTCTCCCTCTTGGAGAGAGGTATCTTCTGGTAAGGTAGTTGCATGTACATTGATCATATCTCATTCTTTCATATAGAAAAAATAAACAGGTTTTGATGGATTTCATATTAAACACTGATCCTAGGCATTGATACAGAGAACATAATTCTTTTTCATTTCCCTTAGGAATAGTGGATATGTTCAGATGATTAGTATTTGCCATCTTTCAAGAAATTGTTAGTCCAATGCAGAGTAAATAACAATAGGCAAGTGAGGAGGAAATGTGTCATGGTATTTTTCTCTTGCCTTTGACTCTTTGGTGATGTTTTGTTTAATTTTGTTATAACTGCAATAGTGCTACTTTTAGAAACACCAATTGTCCAACCTATTGACAGATTATATCACTTTTATGGAACACAAACCCCTTGTGGTGCAAGGGGTTAAGTTGCAGCACTATAAAGCTACCTTCAGTCACTGCAGCATGTTTGATCCCCAGCCAGGGACCTGACACACATGGTGCGGCAGACCTCTCCTCCTCACCCGCTGCTCTCCTCAGCAGTGTATTTCAGATGATCTGTCTATTCAGCGCCCCACTCTGTTTCTGGTGAATTCTCTCACCCACTATACCTCTAGCCTGTACCTCAGTTGTATGTATAAATAAATAAATCTTAAAAATATAGAAGTATCGGCCCTCCCTGGTGGCGCAGCGGGTTAAAGCACAGCACTGAGAATCTAAAGCCGCTTCCGCATGAGTTCGATTCCCGCCTGCCCCAGAGGTGATCACATGGCGTGGCAGACCTCTCCTGACCCGCCCGCTGCTCCCCTCAGCAGTGTACTTCGTCGATCTGCCTGTTCTGCTCCCAACTCTATCTCTGGTGAATCCTCTCACCCTCCGCATCTCTGGCCTGTACCCCAGTTCTGTATGAATAAATAAATAAATCTTTAAAAAAAAAATATAGAAGTATCAAACAGAGTCTATTCCAATAACACAGGTGACTAAATTACATGATATTATATTCTTTAATTAGATTTAGGATTCTTCCCCAGAAGATGTGATTACTGATGGAGAAAGCTGATATTCAATCTCATGCCTATATAACTTGTATATGTGTTTTTATAATCCTACTACAATATGTCATCTAATATTACTAAATGAATCTCCATATCTCCCTAGGGTTAGTCAAATGCTTTGTTGCCAAAACTTTTATCTTTAAGCAGATCTGGTTCATATGTTTGGTATATAAACTAGAGGAGTTTCAAGGTACTGTAATAACTGGTCAGGCTACCCATAGTTGCACTTAATCATTATATGGGATTGTTGGAAAGTCATGACATATTTTTTTTCTGTTTCCTATGCAAAAATGTATCACGACTTTTCTGACATAGCCCAATAAAAATTAAAGATTTTTTTTATAATCTGTGTTTATCATGAGATCAAAGAAAGATTCAAAAAGATAAGCACGAACAAACATACCATATATTTTGGCCCATCAAATTAAAAATTATGGGTTATCCCATTGATAAATATGTGAATAAGCTGAAGTTGACATTGACAAGAGTAATTTAAGGGATGAAAACAGATTTTATGCATAGAAATGAAAAGAATAGGGCATACTTAGCTCAGAGATGAGAAATACAAATAAATAAATTAATTTAATTAATCGAATTATTTTTCATTACCTAAGTCACTCCCTGGCAGAAATCTGGAGCTTAAGATTATACATTTTTTTTTTCTGTGCCCAGGGTCATCATTTAGTACAGCTGAGCAGTAACACGAGATACTGAATAGTACAGCTAACCTGGTGTTGGCTCACTGATCACTCAGTGATAGCTCAAAGGAAGACTTGAAGAGATCATCTGACCCAGGCTCCTGAGGAAGATAATGTATCACACAAACATAGGTTGTTCACTTCTTGTACTTTTTCTCATTACTGAGAAAGAAACACACACATACATACATATTCATTATATACATTTACTGATCATATGAAGCCAGCCTATTAGATGCTGATAGTGAAGGAATGAGGAATGAAAGGCATTGAGTAAAAGAAGAATCCGCTGACTCTTTAAAATGTGAATAATTACTAATACATGCCGAGAAAATGATTAATAAAGATCATAAATCGGATTTTTATTATTTTCTATATGACCAAAATTTATGTAAATGCTTAAGAAAATTTACTTCATAATTAGTTAATCAGAGTTATACAATATGCCTACATATTTCTTTCAACTGATCAAAAGAGCAAATTAAAATTTAAGTAGAAAATATAACTAGTGTCATCAAGATTAGTAGTGGAACTTTAAGGAAACTGGTAGATTCTCCTTCAGAAGAAATTACAAGCACTATATTGCATTCTGTAATTTATAATTTTGGGTTTTTTCCCACTAAAATAAATGAGATATTAATTAACAGTGCAAGAAGTAAATGAGTCTTGGTAAATTTTGATATTTTCAGCCATAAATCACTTCCTTAATTAAAATACTATTTAGAACTTTTGCACCATGACTTGAAAATCATTGTTCTGTACCATCATTAGTTTTTCTATTTATGAATGAATGTAGGTGGTACCTATTATTCTGCTTTGGGAGTTACACCTCCAGGCTGATATGCCATCTCAGTATGTCAGAGAACTAGTTTTCAGCTTTCTGCATTCAATTTCTTTCTGACAGTCAAGAAACTTGATTTTTATAATGAGGTGTAAATCATAGAAAAGGGTTGTCTATAAAAGACTTCAGCAGAGATAAGAGGAGTATGAGAATTTATGTCATTAATGCTATAGGTTAAAAAAGAATGTCAGAAGTAAGGACACCATTGGAGATTAAGGGGAACTCAGCATACAGTGGGTATCTGTATCTGTACAGGATATACAGTAAGGAGAAACCTTACTGTATCAGTGCTATATTTATGTTTGGATCAAGCTTTCCCGTGATGGTCATCATTGAGCTGCCCAAAGGCAGAGTCATGGCATAAAACCCGTCGTTGTTTTTTACATCATTCTGTGTTCTCCATAGGGCATGGAGAAGGCAATGTGGGATACTTTCCCTTCCTCTCACCCACATTTGAGCATAATCATAGATGACATCTGTCTTTCTTTAGACAGGTAGAATGAAAAAGGAGGATGTAGGATAGCATCATAAGAAAAATAATCATATTTACAGAGATGGAAAAGGTGCTCATTTGCTAGCTGATGGAGAAAAGAAAGGTTTTTCTTCAGGACATAATGGGTATTAATACCTTTAGTATTTGGCCAACTTCTTATTTTATTATTATACTTGAATACTTTCTTTTTAAAGTTGATAATTTAGATGGTTGGTAGAAAGAAAATGAACAAATGAGATGCACTACCAGACAGTATTCTCCTTCTTTCTTTCGTAGCTACAATAAACTATTACCAGATAGTACTGCTTTAGCAACTACTGGCTTAACAGAAACCTGAACACTCATCTTTAATTTATTAATCAGGAAAATTGTAACATTTATTGATTTAAAAAAAATGACACGACTGTAGATACAATCTTGCTGCTGTATAATTCCAGAAATCCAGGTAAAAATGTCTGTACAAAAAAAAAAAAAAAATCAGGTACTTGGGTGCTCCCTCAGCAATACCTCATGACAAAAGAAACAGAAGTCATACAGCAGCTACAGGATACAGGAGGCTGCAAGAACCTGGCCTTTTTCTTGACAGAGAAGGGTGGGTTACAGGGGAACTGGATTTTTAGGCCTTAGGGGATGATTCTACTGATAAACTATGACCTCCCACCCATACCTCCAATCTTATTAACAAGGCGTTCTGTATGCTACACCCACACTTGTATACAAACTTTGAAACACTCATATGTGAGTATGAAAATAATAAGTTCTAGAAAATATCTTGATTTTTATTAATGTAATGTCAAACATCCAGATGTCTAAGAAATATGAAGTTAACTAGTTGGGTATTCCTGTATTTCATGCAGATAACCTGGCAGTATTTATTGATGCATTGGTTCACTAACAATTACATGGAGATATGTAATCCCTTTTCATGTGAGATAAGGCTAATAAGAGGGACAAATTTCATATGGAAATATATATATTTTCTCATCCCATCTCATATGTGTAATGTGTTTGCAATTATTATTTCACTATGGTCGAGTTTTAAGATTAATGTTCTGTCAGTGAAAATTAAACCTAGGGGCAGGAAGTAGAGTGTATCCTAGAAATAAAAGCATCTTCTATGCTATGTCAGTGCTTGGATGAATTTCAAACCCATTGGCTCAGATGCCCTACCATTAGATTTATTTGATTCTTACATACTCTAATGCTCCTGACTAGGTTTACAACAGTGATTCCTCAGTAAAACATATTTGTCTCTCTATATTTTCTTGTTTATACACCATTCTTCCTGTTGGATGTTTCCAGCAGAAGAAATGATAAAGACACAGGGGAACAATTTAAATGTCTCTAATGGAGACATTAGAGAATCATCAACAGTGATGATTCTCAAAGGTGGAAGGTAAGCTGCTCATTTTTTTTAAAGATTTATTTATGCATCAGAACTGGGGTACAGGTCAGAGGCTCAGGGGCGGTGAGAGGCTTCACCAGAGACAGAGTGGGGAGCAGAACAAGCAGATCGACAAAGTACACTGCTGAGGGGAGCAGCGGGCGGGTCAGGAGAGGTCTGCCACGCCATGTGGTCACCTCCGGAGCAGACGGGAATCGAACTCATGCAGAAGTGGCTTTTAGCTTCTTAGTGCAGTGCTTTTAACCGACTGCGCCACCAGGGAGGGCCAAGCTGCTCATTTTTATGGAATGAAACAAATGTGTTTGGAATGATTAGAAAAATTAGCCTTGAAAAAGGTAGAAAACTATAGACACTCAATTCTATTTGGGTAGCAAACTACATGAGATAGAAATGCAAATTCTCTCCCAAATTCACATATTTAACTTTATTTAATGTTAAACTTCAGCTAGACTGCGGCAGACAAACTGCATAGTCTATAAAAGTCACAGTACTTAAATGCCAGCCATCCTACTCAGTTAAAAGGCAGTTTATGTGATGTGCACTTTTCCTGAAAAATTTTGTATCCTGTAAAAGCCAGCATAATTCAATGCTCAGCAATAGCATATCAATAAGTCCAAACTAACTTTATAACTAATGGGTCACACAAGTCACTTAAATCCTAAAAATTTCCAATAATCTATAAAATAAAGAAAATTCACCCATTCACTCCATTTATTCCACATGTATTTAACTTCTATTTGATGCAGAACTCTAATGTCAATGCTTTGAGGTTTGCAAAGGAATCTATATAACGTGTTGTTATACAGAAGCTGGACAAGGACATGTCCATTCAAAATAAACTTGCTTCTATCCAGAGTTATGCTTTGCTGTAACTTGGGCTATGCTTTAATTTAATAAGACTAATTTTAATTTCTGGAGAACTATTTCTGCATTTTCTAAATCAACTTCTAATATCACTCAACTACCTTTTCCTGTTTCTTTGTCCAAATTCAGAGATACATAGACCCGAAGAACTTTGAAAGCCCTTCTGAAGGCCACCCTAGCACAGCACCCACATGACTGACTTCACTTCATCTTTACCCCATGCATGGTCTGAAGAACATGAAGAATGTGCTCAGGAGCTTTAGTAGTAGGAGGCAGATTCAGTCCTAGGAGGTTCAGATTTGTTCTTAAACCTTAAAGCCATACTATAGAGTATGGCCCATCTTCTAAGAAAAGCAAGATTTCAGGTTGCATCAGGCCCAATGAATCATTATCTCCACTCATGCACATTCAAATTTGAGAAATGCAATAATAAGTTATAGAAAGATAAATGAATTGGAAGACCATCCTTTTATATCCTTAATTTTGGTTCAGATTAATTAAAGCAGCATTGGTCAGATTATGATTTAATTAAGTCTGTGTTCAATACCATATAGGCAATTTAGAATAGGGATTTATTTCTCAGGATTGTGTCTCAGGTGCTCAGAAAAGATCAAACATGCACTGAATAGATATATGTTAAATTAGTGTTATGCCCTGCCCAGGATTAAGAAGAGTTTTCTCGATGCACAATATATGCTGATGACTACAGAATTTTAGAGAGAAATTTAGCATATTTTCAAGCCCAATTTTCTACTTCCTAAACATTCTTTACATTCAATCTGGTGAAATCTTGTAAATGTAATCCACTTCATAAGATCTATATATTTATTGAGCTCTACAACTATTCCCTTTGCCAGAAGTTGAAATTAAGAATGAAAAGAGATATTCTTTTCCTCAGAGTGTTTATAGTCTATCTCATTGGTCATTATAAAAAAAATGTATTCACGATAGAGAAATATATAAAGTACAATAGGAATTTAGGATTATCATTTAATTTTTCAGCTATAGACTAAGAATGGTTTCGCAGAAGCAGTGCTTGGATGAAGATGATAGATGAGTAATTCTTTAAAATCAGAAAAGTTCGAGAGTATTCTACAAGGAATCAGGGTGCAAATGAGCTTATAAAGTGACTGATTTCTGACATTTACATGGAAAGCCTAAGAAAGGGAAATGAAACTTCCCAAGAAGGCAGTGAGCTAATGAAGCTGTCTCTCGCACAGTTTTACGATTAGGTGTGTGTCACTGAGCCGATAATGTGGGGTCACTGCAGAATTCTGAAGAGAATGTGAAATGGTCAGAAGAATATTTTAGACAGCAGTCTTGAGAATAAAGAGGAAGGATTATAGCCAGAGTTAGAGAGAAAAGCTAGGAGACTATTGCAATAGTTTACATTAGAAATATCAAGAAATTAGACTATCAAATTCACAATGGAAATGGAGAGGAGAATGACAGAGAAATATTCTCAGGAAATATCCTGGTAGAGGGGCAGAGAGGTCTATAGACTCGCTATATTCATTCAGGTTGGGAAAAGTGAAAGTGAATGGCTCTTGGCAGATTTTCATTGCCCTAGTGAGTAATTATTTGTCATGATTATACAGTTAAAAATATCAATGGCTTTTGAAGGATCAAACTTATGTTTGGTATAAGAACCTTGAAGACAATTCTATCAAGATTGTCAGAATCAACACAGAATGGAGACACCCAGGCTACTTATCATTAAAATCTGGGCACAGAAATCATCTAGCAATGCAATGTTAAGACTTGCCTACAATATAAGTGAATTATCTATGAGTTGAAATTGATTTATTTCATTTACAAGGAAAGTAAATATGAAGAAGACTTCATAAATCGGTAGGCTTGATATTCTTGATGTTGAGGGACAATAGAGTCAGCAATAAGAGCCTCTCTAGAGAACTTATGCAGAACTATAGGACATACATGAGTATGAGGAGTCCTTTCTTTGTATGTACAGTTTGTTTAAATGGAGGACAACTGGTCAGACATAGGTTTAATGTGGTCTAACTCAGTTTCTCAAATGCTACTGTTCTTACAAAAGTACTAAGATCTTACTAAACTGTAGGTCAGTGTCACTACATTAGAGACAGGACACATCTCCAAAATAGATGCCTTTCTAACAAATTTCAAATGATGTTGTTCACTGGTCTAAACACACACACACACACAGAGGCCAGTAAGGTACCAAGGAGTAAAGATGCTGGGTCCATCTCCTCCATATAATTACAGTCCAGTAATATATATACTAGTCAGTGGTCCTGGAGGATGGCCAGATGACTACTGTGTACCTACTGCAAGGCGAGGGGGGGGGGTTAAGAAAAATTGGAAAATTGTGTTTGAGCATTGTTAGAGCAAATATCCTGACTATGCATGAGTAGCTCAAAAAAAAAAAAAGCCACAAGATGAGTGGGGAAAATCTGTAGATTCACAAATCCACAACGTGTGAAAAAAATGTTAAAAAGAAGAGAAACTATTTGCAAAAGTAATTTAGAAATCTAGAGGTGATCCAATCAGATTCCTTTTCAAAAATGCCTCATTTTGTGATATTTTGTAGCCATCATCAATGTCCTCAGCTTTCAGATGAAATTGTTTTTATTTTTTAAAATATTAACAATTGGTCACATTTGCCACTTCATATAGAAACACGGGAGCTGCAACCAGAAGGAAAAAATGTATCTGGTTGTACACAATCCAAAACATAAAGCTGAAGTGCATATATTAGATAAAGATGACAGCATACTTGAAGATATAATGAAAAGATTGATTCTGGTTATAATTATCATTGTTCCTTCTTAAATAAAAAGTGGAAGTTTATTTATATTTTTAAAGATTTATTTATTTTATTCATACAGAACTGGGGTACAGGCCAGAGATGTGGAGGGTGAGAGAATTCACCAGGACAGAGTGGGGAGCAGAACAGGCAGATCAACGAAGTACACTGCTGAGGGGAGCAGCAGGAGGGTCAGGAGAGGTCTGCCACGCCATGTGGTCACCTCCGGGGCAGGCGGGAATTGAACTCATGAGGAAGTGGCTTGAGCTTCTTAGTGCTGTGCTTTAACCCGCTGTGCCACTAGGGAGGGCCGGAAGTTTATTTTTAATGACAAAAATTTTACTAAAGATTAACAAGTTGAATAGCAACAGAAGAACAAATGAAAATGTCATGTGGTTTAAATTCAGCCTTTAAAATTTCAGACTCATTGTTTAAATATAAATTACTTTTTCTGGGTCAGTTTATTGAGCTATTTTCCATTTTAAATAGATTAAAAATATGTGACCACATACTTTCACTTGGCTTTGAAAATTAAGTATATGGCTCTTTCTCTACTCTAAAGTAATTCCCTCAGCCTGTTCCATAGACAGGAATAGTATAAAAAGAGGATTAAAACTGTTTTCTGTATCCTCAACTTTATCAGAAATAACACAGAAATCACCATCATTCATACACCACAGAAAGTTCTAAAGCATGAATAGTTTATCTGGCTTATATGTTATATAAGCTAGAAAGTATATATTTTTTTAAATGAATCACCAATCCAGTCATAATGCAAAAATTTGCATTGCAAGTTTGATTGGTACAATTCTTGCTGAATGAATAAAATAGCATTTGCTTCTAGAGAAGCTAATATTTAATAAATTTGAAAATTAAAAAAAAAATCTCATCTAAAAGGGTTAAAATAGGTATTGGGGGGAAATATGCAGTTTTGTAAGAGAGGTATTAACTTTGATATGTAAATATTTTCAACATCCAGAATAGTGGAATCAATTTTTTTTTAATTCCCTATGCAAAGTCATTATAGGGTAGAAAAAGATATTTCTGACAGCATCCATGTAATAGGCTAATTAACAGAAGCATCTCCTAAAACCAAATTAATACTTGATAAATATACTATTACATTTTCTTCAAGGATCATTATGCATATTGTATAACAATTGATTGTAATTCATGTTTTATGTATTATCAATAAATTAGTACTGCTAGAAATATTGTATTTTAAAAGAAGAGCCTCCTAAAAGCCTAGACTAAACAAGTTTTCAATAAAACACAAAAAGTCAATATACAAAATACAAATAAATCATCATTCATAAAATACACAAACTTTGGTAACAGAAAAGTAAAACCAAGTCAGATGAATCAGTCTTTTTTTCTGTCTCTGCATTACGCCCCTCCACCCCCACCTCACCCTCCCTGGATTCTTTTAGAAATTCTTGAAGTGTTAAAAGATGAAAAGGGAAATCAAGGATAGCTAAATGAAACAAAATAGTTAGAAGAAATTTAAATTTTACATAAAATGGCAATTCTGGGATTGGCCTGTGGGAAAAATGGTTTTAGGTGAGTGGATTTTGAAATTGTCCTGAATTCTAAGAGGACAGTCCAAGTGCCTTAGATGACCTGTCAGCTCATTTAATATGTAGATACTTAAACCATACAACAATCCTCTGGAGCTGAAGCTCTGGAAGCAAGCTTTTGTCAGTTTTAAATAACCTTCTCCAAGACTTATATATATATATATATATATATATATATATATATATATATATGACCTTGTGTGTTAGACAGTGACAGTTTCTAAGGCTAATGCGCCTGTTTTCCTCACATTCCAGATGTATAAAAATGTCACGTTGCTTTACAAACTGAAAAAAATCATTCTCCTGTTCTCAAGTTGTCTGCTACTGAAATTCTCAAGAACTAGGAAGGCTCAATTCATCTCATACCAAAAGGTACTGAATTCACAATGTAATTATTAGATCAGCCAAAGAACCTAGCTGGGTAGAAGGAAAGATATTTTCCTTGCAGTAGCAAGGATTAACATCCCAGAAAGTCAACACAAAAATGTATGGACAAACAAATCTAAGTTTACTACTGAAGTAAAGTAAGCACCCCATTTTTAATTTTAACGGTGTCTCAAGAAAGCAAATGTCAGAAGAAAATATGGGATTAGGAGTTTGGGTTTAAGTGAGCCTCAGGGTATTTATTCGAGGAGCTACTTGGGCCTGGGCAACAATGTGATATAAAAATCAAGCATTGGCGTATAAAAGAGGGTGGTTTTAAAGTGAAACTTGATAAGTAAGCTGAGTTTGATAAGAGATTTTTTTTTTTGCCTAAATAAGCAATCAGCTGTCCTAATACAACAAAATATTTTCCCAGACAAATCAGTTCACAGGATTCACAGGAATTTTCTTAACAAAAAGCAAATATATAATGATGTATAATGTCATCTTCTTGGGCAAGACTTTTTTCCATAGTTCAGTAATGTTAATGCAAATAGCTTCAGTTTCAGTTCTAACTAAGAATTATTAGACACTATAGACAGAGGTGGTCATACTTCTCAAACCAAAGGAGAATCAAAGAGACCTTCCCTGGAATCTCTTTATTCTCAATTACTGGGTAATTTCATTCAAAAATTTTTCACTGAATATGCAATAGAAGATGAAAAGTAGAAAAAATACTGCCACTGTCCCTTTCAGGTTGCCCATGACAGACAGTGATAATCAATCACACATTCATCCCCATGAATATGGTGTCATGATCTTTTACAAGTAGCATTTAAAGCTATCATTTTCAATTAATCAGAGTAGTCACTTAAATAGCAACCTAAGGGACTGTGTGTAGCATTTGGGGCCTATCAAAGTGAATCAGGCATATGTTGTATTCTCTGGGAACTTGCTGTCAAGAAACCATAAGAAGAACCCTGGGATCATGGCTGTATACTTGGTTAGAGTGAAACCTACATGAATGTGAGTAGTAGGAAGTAAGTCCAAATAGAGAAATAGGGCTCTTATAAGTGGCCTCCAAGGTACAAGCAAACTGTGAGGCATTTATACACTAGAGAATGAAGAATGACTGAATTAGGGAAAACTGGGAATGAAAGCATTATAGCTGTTCTTATGTGAAATATAATGAAACAAAACAAAGGGACAGAAAAATGAATTCAACAGCCAATCCTTTCGTCTGAATGCAAAGCTGAGAAACCCAGAAGGCAGAGTGGCAAGGCGGGAGTGTGGGAGGAATGGAACCCAGTAAAGCATAGTAGAGTATTACTTGGGCTTTGGTGGTGGGGATATTGTAAAAATATACAATTTAGAAATTTGGACATATAGCTCCTAAGAAAAATAAAATGACACAAACTTTACCTCAATAAATACAATTGGAAAAAAAATCAATGATCACTTTAGCACACATACACACAAAGAGAAAATTATCTGGAAGTATGTAAGAGAGTGTAAATACAAAGAACACATAGGAAACTATTTCAGAAATTTTGAAAAAATCATAACTTAAGAACAGATAGTTCGGTTATAGGTAAAATTGAAAGGGAAGTGTGGGTGGGAGGAAACATTAATTTTTTTTAGATATAAAATAATTTTTGAATCCAGTGGTTTAACGATAATGAAATAATAAGAAAGCAAAGAATCTGAACAAGAAACAATTTCAATCAAAATTCAGTGTTAGTGAGGTAAAGGAGATTTGAGAGATTTGACCATTGTGGATACATCTTGCTTCTGAATGCATAGTTTCTCTCCCTTTGGGAAGCTACTTGTTTTCTTCTGCACAAGTCTCTTATGGTCGACAAAACTTCAAGCCCAGTTCTGCTTGGGCACAGGGCTTCCACATAGCCCATATTAGCCCAATTATTAGCAGCACACTATAGGGAATTTGATTCTCCAGGTGAAAGACTCAGGAATGAAAGGTGTTACAGACTGAGTCTCAGATGACAGGGTCTTAAAGAGACATTTTGTACATTAACACTATTCAGTTCCTTAAGATAGCTTAGTTTTTATCCTTCTGGAGATCTGGTTCTTTAGTTCTTCCTATGAGCCCATGAGCCTTTTAATGAAAACTGAAGCCAACATAATTCCCTGTCCCTGTATTAGGCAATACTGCTGAGATCCAGCAAGTATTGCTTAGCTACTTCTCTGCGATATACTTGTTTCTAGAAGATTGTGAACCAATTAACGTCAAGAGTAACAGCTTGCTTATCAAGATTCATTTCAAGGTCTCCCTGTGCCCAATAATCTAAACTTTTATATTATAAATTCTACCTTACCACATTGACTTAAAAATCTTTATACCTAGGTTGAAAATCCTATAAATGCTGACCTTACTTAATGTAGTAAGTCAAACAAACTTAACTTTGCTTAACCAGTAAGTTTTTATGGTGGTCTTTTGGCTAGCCAAAAACCATCAGTAAACAAGTAAGTACTTTATTTCCTGGATAAATTTGATAAAGTTAAGTTCTTCTGCCCACAAATAAAACTTGCTAATTATATCATGCATTATCAAACATTGTTATTTTGTATGTAATTCTAATTTCTAAAGGGCAGAAAATCCTCATAGGCTAATGTTAAATTATGTGGATATAAAGAAATAGACACACTTACCACATCATGTCATCCTTTGTGTGATAGTTCCTGGTATATTTTAAATAAAAGTAGGTTTCCCATATTTGATGTTTGACAATAATTTATGTGCTCATTATATAAGGCCTGTTGATTTTTAGATAAGGCTGCTGTAGGCATTGTTAATGTGTCACCCATTTCCTCTTGGGTTCCTCTTTTCATTTCAGTAGAAGTGAGCCTATGATTCATCAATAACACCATTAGTTTCTCTGTGACAGAGCTTTCCTTGGGAGTTTATTGCAGAGGCAGCTCTCTTAACTAATAATTGATGAGTATGAAGAGAAAATTGGCCGGGTAATCCTGGGTTTCCCAAGGGGCTAAGTGTTAGTCATCTGATGTGGTAACTGACTTTAATAACATACTTTTATTGGTTGCCTTCCTTTTTCCCACCTCCTTTCACCCCTTCTTATATGAGGAATAAGTTATACACAAAAATTACTTCTTGAAGTATGAGGATAACTGTCATGATTTACTTACATTTTTATTTACAGATACAATAAATTGATTTTGCCTAGAGTATCTAAATAGGAGGGATTTGCTAGTAGGGAACTGGTATTAGCTCCCTAGGTCACCAGAAGTATCTGATAGTCAAGCACAGCTAAGTATGAACATAATCCTTGCCTCAGGGTCTGCAGTTCAGGAGAAACCAACTAAGACTTAAGACTTCTTAAGAAAGCATGTTATCATCATCTGTTCTTAGTGAAATGCTTCCTAGAATTGCATCAGGATTACTTTTGATGAAGTGTAGGCTACACTAGACACCTTGTAGAAAGACAGGTGTCTAATTTGTCTTTGTCTACTAAGTGTCTAGTACAGTGAATATCACAGACTAGGCTCTCAGCAAATACCTGCTAAGTGAATCACCAGGGTTTAAATAACGTGGATCAGGGCCTGGTAATTACAGGTCTATTGTGGGTCTGCTACTCCTAAGCAGCCTGTTCTGCCACCATTTTGTTACCTGCTGTTCTGCATTCCTAAGCAAGGTCAGAACTGCTGGGGCCATCAGTCATAGGTAAACCTTACAAGGTGCCTTTCAGATCAGTCAAGAGCAGAAATGTTTGAACACCCTGGGAGGGGTCTGTTTCGTGAGGCATGACCAGGAATGTCTAGGGGACCCCTGATATATATCACAAGGTATGACCAGAATGACTGGAGGCCAAAGACTAGGAACACCAGATGCTGACTAGTGACCTGCCTGTTGATAAGATTGAAACCCTGTTTGGGGACCTAGGCCTTGATCTTAATTACAATACTTAGTCAGCAAGCATATGAAAAGTGCCTGGAGGGCAGACTCACAACCCCTGATACCAGAGATGACAGCACATTTTCTAGCTTCACCCCTCTCTTTTTGTCTTACCCCTCATGACTGGTGCTGTAGAATTCTTCTGGCAATACAAAGGCCAGGATCTTACTCTTTGGCAGCACCCTGCGTCCTACAGCTTGCTCCACGACTCCCATTTGTCCGTGACGTTTGTCAACGCACAGGACATGACAATTACAGTGAACTAGATTTGAATCATGATATGCAATGAAATTGGCATTTGTTCATTCAATAAGTGTTTTAGTCAACCTCATAACTATGGCTGATACTTGGGCAACACTAGGAGGGATGATGAGTCAGTTGTCCATTCTAATGCCTATCTCTTCACTCTGATTGGTAGATGCCTATCTAACCTGCTCATTATCATTTCTATCGTCTATTTTGCAAATATGCTTGAATCTTATTCTTAAAATCAAAGGGAAATATTCTGATATGCTTCCATGTTAATTAATGTCTCTTCTCACGAAATTTTAGCATTTCAGAGAGAGACAATGCCTTGGTTAAATCGTTTATTTCTGAAGCATATTTACCTGGTTATGCATCTATGCAAATATTTGTTTTCATCCTCAGGTATGCTATTTCTTATTAGCATTGATTGCATTGGTCTAGTGTCAACTTTCTCTTTTGCCAGAAAGCATTAAGTACTAGTCTTGGTTTATAATACAGAGCACTACTTATGATTAGCCAAACAGTTTTAAGTCAGTACTTAAAGCCAGTCGATCAGAAAATAATCTTTTAATATCCATGTAGGTATAGTACTGTAGAAGTAGTCAAGAGAATTTATGAGAATTTCAATAATGATCTCTGCATTCTGAATGTATACACTTCCACTCCAGGCCTGTAAGCAGTGTTTATGTAACTCCATCAAATAATTTAACTCTTGTGCCTCATTTACTCATTTACTGCTTTTCATGTTTAATATAACAAAGGTTCCTTTAACATATAACAGGCATTCAAAAATGGCAACTGTGGTAATTATTCATCTAATTGCAAAGTTGGGAAATAATAAAGCATCTAACAGTATAAAATTTCACCTGATAGCTATCAAAAGACTGGGTAACATTTCCACCCATGTAAAGCCTACAGTTCTATGAGTATATGAAGTGGTCAAAGTGAATGCTAAAATCACTTGCTTCTTTATCTTTGATATTTTTTAATTTAATAGAATAGCATATTTACTACAGAAATGAATACTATACCCATCTCCCATTGACCTTTCACTTTTTCTTGTTTTGATTGTGTTGAACAATAATCATGTTGTTATTTCTTCATTATCAAGATAATATTTCATATTTGCTATTTTTTTAGCTAGCTTGAAATTGATCATAATATCTACTCCTTAAAAGAAAATTTTAGAAATAAGGGTAATGTAAAAGAAGGCTATGTTCTAGAGTTATATTTAAAATTGTCATTTGCTTTGTAGAAATGAAGGTGTTAACTTTTGTTCTGGATCCATTTTTATGTTACCAAGCAAAACTGATGTCTCCATTGAATTATAGGTATGAGAATCATTATCTCCCAGGAGCACCTTGAAAAAGAGATGTCTAATCTCAATAATATGACTTTCCACACCAAATAAATCCCCCAGGATCAGTACTTGTTTGTCCTTAAGAAGAAAATGTCTCCCCTCCACATTCAATTCTTCTAATCTTAAAAAAACCTCTAAGAAATTTGTATTTCTACCAGTTAGAATTTATTTTTTATTTTGCTTCTTTCTAGTTGCTATTCTTCATCACGTGTGTGTGTGTGTGTGTGTGTGTGTGTGTGTTTGATGTAATGGATGAATAAACTGAGACTAATTCGTTTGCCAATCCGTTTACCATAGAAACTATCTTCCTCACATTGATTTTACTCTTCACTATCCAGACTAAAATAGTCTAATTTTTAAAAGAAATAATTAGTCTAATGAGCCTAGTCTATCTAACATACCTTTAGAGCAATTCTTGAACAATGCCTAAGAAAGTGTTTCACTTGGATTTTAAAAGGTTGAGATAGTTTTTCATCTCTGCCTTGCAGATGAACTACACTTGAACATTCTGCAGAAGTTTCATTTTCTAAGTATTACTGAGGTACTTTCAACTATTTGACACTACTAATAATATGACTTTGCATCTGCAGGAATGTTCCTGAGTAAAAGCTGTTCATTTTTGTTATTCATGTTGTATCTTCTTTCTTAAAACTACATGAACTATGGCTAGTTAGTGAGTTGAGTTAGAATAGTCACTTGAACAAAGAAATAATTTTTTTTTTCTGTAAATTTGACTTTAGGACTTAGGACCTATTTATAGGTCCTATAAATAAGGCTTCTTTTTCTCTTCTGTCCTTCACAGCATGTTTACCTTTCTACCCCTAAGCCACAACCTCTTCGATGAAACAGAAATAGTACAGACTAAATATAGCAAAATAGCAAAGCTGCATGTGTTCCCACCAGTAGCCCCAACCAATATCTTGGTTTGCTTTTATTTTTATTTTTATTTATCTATAATTTTACTTTCCTGGAGAGATAAAACAATTCATATATATGCACATATGTAAAAAGTTAAATATTGCCTAATGTAATGCAGAGTTTTTAAGTCTTGCATGAATGGTATATACTGTTTCATATTTTAGTTAGATATTTGAGAAATCAGAGTCAAAAAAATTCTCTAGTCAGAATTTTAAAGCTAGAAATGCTAATACTATATAGTCTAACTCAGAAATAATTAGCCCTTGGCTCTAGTTAAGGACAGAGGCAAGATTGGTAGGTTTTCACAGATCAGTAAGCAGCAAAGTGATCAACCTTTCCCTTTAATCAGTAGCTGCTAAAATAATATTGTCTTAAATAATGTTACTCTGTTCAAAAATCTTAACTATTTATATTGATGGGGCTTGACCGATTAGCATGATCACATTTAACTATACTCCACTCTGGTGTTTATTTGCTGAGTATCAGCTCTGCTTGGTAACTGATTGAGTGAGGATTTCTTCATGTTCCCTGACATTCTTTTCTGCTTTTAATACATCTAAAAATTGTGCTTCTCCTAGTTACAGTCCCACGTTATTATGTCAGGTTTCAACTGGGGTCAGTTCTGACCTCAAAAGCCTCTCTGACTTAGACAGGTCAGCCTCACTCTCTTTGATGTTTTCGTTTCTCTTACTTAATAGACACGCTGAACCTGCCTCTATATTATTACTTCATCCTACTTAGACCCATGGGTTATTTCAGTATAAAGTTCATGTCTTATTTTAATAGATTTCAACTAATTCCCAGCCACCAGAAAATGAATTTGAGAGCAGATTCACTGAAGAGATCTATTTCATGACCAAACTTCAGTTGACTCAGGAAAATTAGTGAAAAATCAGTCCTGTCTGATGTTTGGCATTTTTTAACAATCAGCTGATTAATGTATTGTTCTGTTCAATGATCATGCTGGACTGTTAATGAAAAATATTAATATTGCATAGAGGTCTAGCATAGGTGGAATGCCACCAGAATTTTGAGTGCTAGGATCCAAAATACCCACCCGTACAAATCCTCCTTGGGAATGACCCCTAGCAATTTACAGTTACCTGCTGATAATTTGATTTAAATCACATCGCCTCAATCTGTTGGTGAGTACCATATGCCACTTAGGGTGGGATAAAGAGGTGTGTGTTGGTGAGACATAGCATACCTATTTCCTCCCAGAACCTAGCAAGTTTATCATTGTAACAGAAAAGAGGCCCCTGTAGCTTTTAGAATGTAAAGTGTGTAAGTGTTTCTTAATTGGGTTCAATAATTTTTAAAAGAATCCACATGCTAGACAGAAAACTACAGTGACTAGCTTGAGCGTGATCGAAAGTAACTTTTTTTTCAATTATTAATAGCTCCTGAAAGACCCCATGTATTTGGGGCAGGGGGAAAACCAAGTTTAATCAGAGCACTCAGGAAGGACGGGTGATGAGAGCGATTTAACCACACTGGGGTATGGTCATACAAGGGGCAGGCTCAGATGATTCACTCGCAAAAATGAGTAAGAACAAGGAAGCGGAGAGTTGGGGGAGGGTGACAAGATGGGTAGAGAAAATGGCATATGCGGTGGTAGTCAAGTGTCAAACCTCATTAAAGAAGTTGTCCAAAACATCTCTAATGAGCTGGAAACAATGTGCGACTCACCTGGTTAGAGACTTTTTTGCACAAATTCAAACTCAGGCCAGGTTGCTCAATGGGTCTTCAGAGAAATGACAAACACTGAAGTGAATCCTCGCCAAGGAGAGCTGTGTTAACAGACTTTCCTCAAACAACACTTTGGCAAATGAGACAAAGATAAAGATACCTTACCTCTTTGAGGTGATACTGAATTGACTTCACCTTTATGTTCGCACTAATATTGCTACAGGAGATGTTGGGACTAAAGGAAGCGAAATAACAACAACAAACAACACAATAAAGTTCTGCTAAAGTGTAAGGATGGAGCAAGGCTGGGGGCCAGATATCAGTGGGCGGAGGAAGGATTTGATGGAAATCTGTGTTTCTCTGCCAAAGGAGTTAACTACACTGAGCCACCTAAGCCATCTGTATATGCAGAATGACCTTGGCAGAAGTAGAACGCATGATTTGTTTCCATGGAAGAAGGGCTGGTGGTTTCTTTTTCTTTCTTTCTTTCTTTCTTTCTTTTTTTTTTTTTTTTTTTTTTTATCAAATGACATGGTCTAGTGCAGACATAGCTTCACTTTTCCTGCCAGGAACAACTGGGCAGCTGATGAAACATGCTGAACTTTTTTCATGCTTTTTTATCTAAGTTTGTCCTCCTCTATGCTTCATAATTAATGCAGTAGAAAAGTCACCAGACCTCCGCTCATTTTTTTTTTCCTCTTCTTCCTCCAGATTTCAGTAGAAGGAATGATCTTCTGCCATCATCTTTTTTATCATGTCACTCTCTTTAAATAACATTAGAAGAACAACTTGTTTTAATTTGTATCAAGTAAAATGTTCTGACTCTTTGTCCATCCTGTACTTCGCTGTTCTTATTTTGTGTTGCACGCTGCTCTCCTCCCCTCTGCAGTGGGATATAAGCTGGTTGCCACTCTGTGCCCCTTCTTATTTTCTCCCTTTAAGATTTGCTATGTTCTCAATTTAAACATCACCCACATCCTTTAAAATGGATCACTTATTTCTGTCCATACTTTAGTTTGTAGAAATTTATTGTGACTGTCTTCAGTTTTATGTGTTTACTTGCTTGATACTTTAAGTAATTCATATGCATTGATGTGGTTTCTTCTCCAAGTTAGCAAATTCCTTAAGGACACCTCTTTTCTGTCATTTTTTTTTTAAGATTTATTTTTATTTATTTGTGTATACAGAACTGGGGTATAGGCCAGAGGCTCAGGGGCGGTGAGAGGCTTCACCAGAGACAGAGTGGGGAACAGAACAGGCAGATCGATGAAGTACACTGCTGAGGGGAGCAGCGGGCAGGTCAGGAGAGGTCTGTCACGCCATGTGGTCACCTCCAGGGCAGGCGGGTATCGAACTCATGGGGAAGCGGCTTTAGATTCTCAGTGCTGTGCTTTAACCCGCTGCGCCACCAGGGAGGGCCTCTAGTAGTAAATACTGTGATCTTTTGCTATCCACTTAATCTTGGGTATATCACTTGGGAAATTATCACTATATAACTTGTTCTTAGGTTAACCTTATTCATTTTTATATCTTTAAGTTTTTATCTCATAATTTTATCTCAAATTATGTTTCCCTTAAAATAACAAATGGGCTCTATCTGAGCACATGGTAGACCGTTCTAAGCATGTCAGGTGATGCTTTGGGAACCCTAAAAGCATATGGCAAATGTCAGACTCAGAACCTTTTGTCTTCTAAATACCCAATACTTACTTGACTCTGTTTCTGTAAATAATGTTAAGTTCATACTTATTCACATACTCACCAGTAGCCAGTGTGTCTGGTATTTTGGTTATAGCATAACTTCCAGAAAATATCATTTCTCTATGGATTGAAATTTATATTATCTAATTCCTAGAGTGATGCTATGTTTTCCATTTCTCTTATTTGTTGATGATAAGAAACACAGAAAACACAATTTAACAAATGTTTCAAAGCAAAAAGGAAAGCAAACAAAAAAAAACATTTTAAATGATGGCATTTTCCTCATTTCAATCTAAGCCACGATCTTGTTATTTGCTATAAAACACATCTACTGATAAAATAAGCCCTGAGACCTATGCGTGTGGGATCAGATAGACCTTTCAATGTGAAGAATTTAGCCCCAAACATGCATTTGTGACCATGTGCAATATGCATTTCTCTTCGAATATCTCCAACTGACCCCAGGCAAACCCTGCATAGAAGCATGTTCTCAAGGACTAATTACATTACTCATGTAATTGCTCTGCCATCACCCTATCTCTCAGTGAGCCCAACTCTGAGCTCATTGTGTTAATTTAAAATATTTGGAACACAGCAAAAAAACAGACATGAGATGTATTGACTTAGTCTCTGTTCCAGAAGGCTAAAACTTTTCCATTGTACTGAAAATCTCAAATTTAGCCCTTCAAAGTTTTAAAACAATGCTCTCCAATTGAATTTAAATAGCAAAAAGGAGAAAGAGAAAGGGAAATTAAAAATGCGTGATGAGAATACTTCTCTTAAGTTTTACTATATTCTGGCTTGAAAATGAAAATTTATGGTGCTTATGGGAATGTGCGTGTTACAGGTACCTGTAAGAAAATTTTGTGAGGTGTGAATAGTTGGGGAAAGCTTAAGTAAAATAAAGAAGAAAGATGACACATTGAGCTGGACTATTATTTATATTTTTAATATGAACATTATATAAAACTGCCTCCCTCAGATTCAGGAAGAGCTTATTAAAAATACCCCCCAGACTGCTTTTATGCCTTTAGGGGTTTAATGCCTTTAGGGGTTGTACTCAGTGAATTCACTTTCCTTCTTTTAAAAAAAAAAAGATTTTTATTTATTTTTTCCATAGAAGAACTGGGATGTAGACCAGAATTTGGTGTGAGAGGATTAACTAAGAGACAGAGTGGGGAGCAGAACAGGTGGTTCTACTGTAAGACACCGCCGAGAGGAGTAGTGGGCAGGACACGAGGGGTCTGCTGTGCCATGGGGTCAGCTCCCTGGCGAGGGATCTAACTCTTGCTGCAGTGGTGATATCTGAGTCTTAAACCTCTAAGCCACTGGGGAGGCCCACTGAACTCACTTTCTTAACATGCTCTGTCAAGTGAGTTGAATGTTTGATAAAATTTGAAGGCCATTAATGTACACTAAAACTATAAATAAAACACATTCACTAGTGCTGTGCTATATGTTAAAATACTAAAGTATTTTAAACAAACCCAGTTTAAGAATTCCCAAAGTAAATTATAGTAACATAGTAAACAGTTCTATACTTTGGGAGAGTTAATTTAAATTATAAAACTTGACTGAGTTTCTAGGTAGGTTACTTTTAGTTTAGTTCTTTTTTTTTTTTTTTAAAGATTTATTTATTTATTCATATAGAGCTGGGGTACAGACCAGAGATGCGGAGGGTCAGAGGATTCACCAGAGACAGAGAGGGGAGCAGAACAGGCGGACTGATGAAGCACACTGCTGAGGGGAGCAGCGGGCGGGTCAGGAGAGGTCTGCCACGCCATGTGGATCTCCTCCGGGGCAGGCGGGAATCCAACTCATGCAGGAGTGGCTTAAGCTTCTCAGTGCTATGCTTTTACCCCCTGCGCCACCAGGGAGGGCCCTAGTTTAGTTCTTTTTAATGGAAATGCATGAGCTTCAGAAAGTACACGAGTGAGGAGAATTTGAGGGGGGAGCACAGTGGACTACGGTGGAGGACTGTGGGAGTTTTGTGGTGTTGAACGGGGCATCCTATACCTCTAAATCATTTGCAGTGTTCTAAGCCAGTCTCTCCTCAAATAATTACAGAACAAATGAAACAACCATAAAATGTTCTAGCTGTTTTAGGGAGACAGTTTTTAAAAATCATGTGTCTAAACCAAATTTAGGATGTTTTGCAGAACTGTTGTGGGCAAAGTTGTGTTTTTAGTGTACAGCTTTTCCTTTCTTTTCCTCAAGGACTTACTTTACACTTCAATGGTTTTCTGGTCTCAAGGCCTTTGCTGTCTTGTAAAAACTGCTTTAATGACATGAATTTAGTAATAGAAAATACTAAGGTGCTAGTCAAGAATAGCACCAATGCCACAGTTCGGATACTAAATAAATTATATGGCTTTGAGCAGGGCTCTTGAACTCTAGTTTTCTTATCTAAAAAGTAAAGGGAAGGTTATGAGGAATTCTCACATTCTTTCTAGGCATCTTTCTATGATTCATTGAGTTCTCTGTGCATTGCACTTCAAGATGGAAGCCCAGATCTTTACTTGACAGGAAGAGAAACTGCAAGAGGCAGAGACTTACATGAGTTGCTCATGATCTTAGAGCAGGGAATTGAACAAGCCCCTCTAAGCTAATGAGGTGGTAAGGTGCCAGGACTCAGTGAGCCTTGCTCTACCTCTGAGTGTTTGACATGTAAACATATCTTCTGACTTCTTTGTGATGTATTTTCCTTATTTAGGGGGTGTAGAATGTAATGGTAATTGTTCCCTAGTCTTTGTTGATATTACTAAGGATGAATGGATGTGTTTGGGGTCATGCAAACATTCCATAAATGTTATTCCTTTATTTGCTATGGAAGTGTTTTCTATGTCTTACTGTACCCTCCCAAAATTGGGCTATCTATATACTTAATAAGCACAAATAGGGTCTGTGATGCTCTCTGAGCTGATCTAAGAGCTTTCCTTTAATAGTTACTCTATCAATCCCCGTCACAGACTGCAAGGAACTATTATTATATCCATCAGACATACAAGGAATCAAATGTTATCCACACAGCAAATTAGGCACAATCTGGGTCCACAGCCTGTGCTTTCCATCATGGACCTGGTAGCCCATAAAAAAAGGTCAGAAGGTCAAGAGAGAGAATGGAATGTTGGCAAGTGCACTCTATTCTTTGATAAAAACAGCACACATTTAATACAGTGAAAAGAGATCACAGTATTAGGAAAATATCTGCCATCATGTACCCTATGAATCCAACAACCATGTGCTAATTTTGAAGCATTATTCTGACATCAAGAATACTTACAAAGTATTTAACATCTACATGACAAAACCTGACTGAAAAATCAAAGGGTGAGACATACAACATTTGACGGCCACGTTCTTACATCCTCTCTAATATCTCTTCCTGCCACGGGTCTCGGAGGAACAGTACCTCACTCAGGGTTTCCTGACCTACTCAGAACACCTAAAACTTTCCCCAGCATGGTTGAAACACATTTACCTCAGAATGCTAGTCTTTGCTTTCTGCTATGTAGCTCATTATACATTAATTTTATTTTTAAGTCCTTACCACATGGTACAATGGGACATGTTGCAGAAAAATCATTAAGGCTCGTTGCTTCCATGGTTCCTCATACTTTGGGGCCTAAAACCTTGATTTTGTTAGTTGACTGAGTTTTCTTTAAACTGTAGATCTCCTAAAACAACAAAGTGATTAGTTAAAAAGAACTCTGAGGTCCCTCCCTCGTGGTGCAGTGGGTTAAATTAAAGCACAACACTAAGAAGCTAAAGCCACTTCAGCATGAGTTCGAACCCCACCCGCCTGGAGGTGACACATGGTGCGGCAGACCTCTCCTCACCCACCGGTTGCTCCCCTCAGCAGTGTACTTCGTCATTCTGCCTGTTCTGCTCCCCACTCTGTCTCTAGTGAATCCTCTCACTGCCCCTGCACTGTACCCCAGTTCTGTTGCACAAATAAATATATCTTTAAAAAAAAACTCTGAGTATTTCATTCTCTCCCTCTGAATTTGCTCTGAAAATTCTGGAATGTCCCAGTGCGCTAAGGATTTTCTTCTCTAGGTACTGTCTTTGATGACTTCATGCATTCTTTATTTTAAAAATATCTATGCAGAGCTGCCAACTTTATATTTCAGCCTAAATCTGATCTCTAAGCTTCACAGTCCCAAGCTATATTGTCACAAGATATTGAACTATATGTAATATTTCAACTTTCATGTCATTCTGCATCAAGTTTTGAGAATTATCTATTTAAGATCACTTTCAACTGTGGAATAAAAAATCTAATGTAGAAACAAATCTAATCTAGCCATCTATTTCCTTGACTTGAGAAAGTTATTTCTACTTTTTGGTATTGCAAAAATAGTTGTAAATAAAATTTAAAAAATAAAAATATTTCTACTTTTTGGTATTACAAAAAGAGTTGCAAAAAAAAGTCTGAATTGTAAACAACTGTATCTACAACTAATATAAAATAAAATCTAGCATAATTATTTAAAATTAACTAAATAGACATTTCTAATTTTAATTTCCAGTCTAGCCTTGTGAGTTAATATTTAGCCAATTAGAACTAAGAATTCTGCTCCAGGCTGGTTCTACTTGTCAACATTTTCTACTGCTCAAATCCTGCCAAACTTCTTAGGTAACAGAAGATTCTGCCCTGGGATGTTATTTCCTTATTTTAAGTTCCTTTTGCAGTAAGCAGACCATTCTTAGTCTATGCTTATGTAATTGCTCAGCATGTACTTTAAATAAAAACTTTCTATCATTCATATTTCTAAAGGGGTTCGCTCTGCAAAATTCTCTGCCAAATGCCTGCTATTAATTACTTATTGCCTCGGGGGACATTTCCCCTTGATTGAAACATGGTCCGAAGCTTTGTGTCTCCACTGGAATTCTCCGTCTACTTAGCTGACTTTATGTTCTTTCACTCATTAAACTTTGACTGAGAACCTACTAATGCTAGACATTTCTGGGCACTGAGATTACAAACACAAACAAAATATTTCCGCTTTCTAAAAGCTTGCCTCTGAATGGGACAGCTGTCTAGACAGACACCTGTGATATTATTTGAAAAATGCCATGACAGAGACATGCCCAGACATCGCAACGTAAAAGAAAAATATCAATCACACATAAGCATGGTGCAGCAAGAAAACTTCAAAGAAAAAATGATCTTAAAGCCAAGTCTTGAAAATTATCTTAAAACAGACATTAGGCAATGAGTGATGTTGGAAAAGCCAAAGTACTCTAGAAGAAGATGCAGCAAGTACAATAACAAAGGACATCTAGACTTTGGTGTAGACAGGAAACCATGAAACATTTGGTATGACTAGGCAGGGCGTGTGCAGGATGGCTGGGGGTGATGGATGGATGGGGCCATGTGGGCTGGGTCGTGAGAGCCAGGTGGTGAGGGCTGTGGACTCTGTGCTAAGGTATTTGGTTTTGTCCTGAAGATAACATTTTGATTGGATTCCAGATATGCTTCAGAATCTGAAAGAAACAGAGCAACTTCTCCCAAGAAAGATAATATTTACACAGAAAATCCCAAATTCAAACTGGTTGGGGAAAATTTTCAATTCTTCAGATTAACACTTAGTACTCTAGATGAGGAAGAAGTGTTGATGTAGTTGGGGAGTGGCATTTGCATATGTTGTACCAAAGGAAGGGGTTTGTGGGTGCTATAGATAGTGATATGCACACTCAGGATCCTGAGGCACAGACACCTAATTAAGAGTTACAAGGAGCTTGGTGAACAATTATGGTGTATCCTAAGACCCTAGTCTTTGAAACTGAAGCAGGAGGGATGGCAGTCTCGGGTTTGAGGCTTAGCACAAATGTTGTATTGCTAGGAAGAATTAGTTATTTGGCTATAGTGGAGAGTGAAGTGGGAACAAAAAGGGAGTTGGAAATAACTGGCTGGAAGTTTCCGCAAGTGAGCTTAGGGTAGCCCAGGCTGAGGCCTCAGGTCAGAGGCCTAATCTGTTATTATTTTTTTCCTTTAGAAGTTTGGTTAGATGTCTACTTTGGCATTTAAGGATTGATGTCTTCCTTCTCTTTCTCTCTCCCTCCTTTCTCCCTCCCCCTGTAAGGCTAATGGACCTAACTAGGCTTTTTGCTTCACTGATCCCTAGGGCTATCACCTGTGACCTTGATGGTTTTAATACAGACAAAGCTTGGGAGTGTGGTGTGGGCAAGGGAGCACTGCCTGATTGTGGATCCTGGTGCACAGGTGTGGGCATGCATGCATAAGTGTGCACACCTGAGCCTAGGGCCGTGCCACTCAAAGATAAGGGGCAGCAACAGAAGGATGAGCTATGTGACTGCAGGAGGTGAGACCACGAGAGAATGCCAAAGAAAGAGCATAAAGATTGTGGGGGGCTAGGAGGCTCAGGTGTCTGCATACCTTTTAGTAACTCTCCCTCACTCCCCCACACCTGCTCAGCCCAGTGCCTGGTTCCCTGAGAGAGCACTGAAGCCAGGGGAATCCACTGAGGGTCCAGAGTGCTCCTTTGTGTGTCTTCCCTGATCTATAGGGAACCTGCCTCATGCATGCTGGTACCGGACTCCCTCTCTATCTCTCTGAGTCTTGCCACTTTCTGTCTCTCCATCCTCCCCTTCTTCTTCCATTTTGCAGAAAGAACCTTTATTTTCTCCATAAACAGTAAACTTTCTGACTTTTGTAGGGCACAATGATTGCATTTTTTTAACAGCAAGTCTGCAGTCAGGCGTTGGAGGGGCCCTTTCTCAGAGAATCTTCTCTAGCGGTTGGGGTCCATTTCCCTCCACTAATACCACTCTACCTCCACTTCCCTCCTCTGAAGCTTGAGCAAGATCTGCCCCTCAATTCCTGCAGTGGGTACAAAAAGAGAAATATCATACGGAGTGCTACCATCTGAGGTAAAACAGAACTCTACATAAAGGAAATCACTTGTGATCTCCTAATCATACCTTCCCAACAATTCAATGGGAAAGGTACTACTTTAACCCACCTAAAGTTAAAAAAAAAAAAAGGGGGGGGGGAACTGTGAGAATTTAAATACCTGCTCTGTGTTAAAACTCTAGTAAGTGGCTAGTTTGACATGTCTGTCTCAGTTCTAAATCACTGTACTTCAAAAATGACTTTGTCTTACCTTTATTGAACTTCAGTATGAGTACAGAATTATGAGTAATTTTTCGGTAAAGTTGTTTTCATGAGAAGCTAGAGTCCAGATTAACAGCAAAAACAACAAACTGAAGATATAGCCTCAATAGAAATGAATGGCTACTCTGGCCTTCCCTGGTGGTGCAGCGGGTTAAAGCGCAGCACTGAGAAGCTAAGGCCACTTCCGCATGGGTTAGATTCCCGCCTGCCCCGGAGGTGACCACATGGCGTGGCAGACCTCTCCTGGCCCGGCCGCTGCTCCCCTCAGCAGTGTACTTCGTCGATCTGCCTGTTCTGCTCCCCACTCTGTCTCTGGTGAATCCTCTCGCCACCCCTGAGCCTCTGGCCTGTACCCCAGCTCTGTATGCACAAATAAATAAATCTTTAAAAAAAAAAAAAAGAAAAAGAAATGAATGGCTACCCTGGCAGCCCACACATGTTTGCGTTAGGTCTGTTTGGTAAGTCTGGGTGGTGTCTGAGGAATTCTCAAGTGACCGCCAAATCTGCTGCGTAGTGATTTGAAACTCAGAGACACATCAGTCACCTGGAGGGAAACTACGTTTCTTGGACCTCACTTCTTTGAGTCTTGGATGGGTCCAAACATCTCCAGGCTTTAAATATCCCCAGGCGATTTTAATATACAGTCAGAATTGCATAGTATGGCTTTGCACTGTTTAATATACATACTCTCCATATTCAATATCCATTTCAGTCAGTCTTGCTATAGGAGATTTATAAACAAATGAACATTTAGACTCTAGCCCTGTTCCCAAAACAGAAGGTGTCATGCTCACTGTTGAAAGATTTCAAATAAATACCAGTCTTTTACTGCACTTTTAAAGTTATTTCTGCTATACCTCAAAAAGCCAAGAATCCATGAAATTAGCTCAAAGTATGTCTTCCCAACACACAAGTATAGTTCAGTGGAAAAAAATGATTCACCTCCCTTCTTGCCTGGTGTTTTTCAAATTGATACTTTTGGCTTCAGGAGGTCATGTTGATCTCTCTCTCTGACAGTAATAAGTTGACAAGCTTATCGCTTCTGGCCTCCTCTTTACTATAATCCCAAAGCTCTTTGCTCTTGCAGTACTTAATTCCCACACCACCTACATCTTTCTAGGACACCTCACCATATGGCAAACATCATGTACTGACTGACAACCCATTAGGGGAGATGCTCTCCGAATCACTGTTTCTTTGTGAGCTGCACTATCATCTTGCTCTGTACAGTGTATGGATGGGAATGGGAGCTCCGTTATGTCAACATTTTCTATTATTGCATTTTTCTTAGTTCATAACTGTGTTTCCAAAGGCAAATTTGGATTAGAAATGTTATAAAATGTTTTAACTCTCAGAATCAAATTTTTTTATAATATTCAGACTTTTTCTATACTATTTAAACGTTTTATTTCATATCTTGAAATTTATTTGGTTAATTAGGTAAATAATCACTGACATAAAATATGATCTTATTTTATATGTTTGGAGTTTTGTGACCTGAATTTGTGGCTATGCAACAAATAGCTTATTTAGTTGCTGAGATAAACCTATAATCTGCAGAGAAGTGTCCAAGGTCATAGGACTGATATGAGTACTGTTCCCAGTGGGGCACCCAGGAAACACTGGTTAGTATCTGTGGGAGTGTCAGGACAGGCTTTGTGACAGAGGTAGCAATTGCAGTGGCTGTTGAACTCTTGGGTGTCAATTAGTAAGCAGAGGAGAAGGACATTCTAGAGAGCAGAGACCAGAACAATGTCAAACCTCACACAGACCAAAGACTTTCCTGACGGTGTGAGTTGTCTGAGAGGTGAGGCAGGGTGCCACTAGAGATAAGGAACGGAGATGTGACATAAATAAATCAAAGGCCAGCTGTTTGTAGCAGATGCTGTCAGTGCATCACTCAAGTCCCTGGTATCTGAACCAGTTCACTGTGCCCCGGTGCCAACTTCCCTGCGCCTGGGCTTTCTTGGATCTGGAAAAAGCCATTATGGCCACTTGCAGCAGACCAGAAATTCCAAGGGAAGTGAGAACCCCATCCCTATACCAGACTGGAGTTGATGTGTAGAAATCCACAAACTTCCTCTTCCAGAAAGGTAACTCTCAAGAGTTTGGCAGCATTTCCCTGAGAATTCCAGTAGGATTAAGCTCCAGTAACTTCACCTTCCTGTCTGTGTATCATTTCCCATTCCCTCGTGGTATTCCTTGTTTCCTATTCATCCAAAATAACTACTAGTATTTGAATCCTATGTCACAATCTGCTTCTGTGGGGAAATGTAAGCTAAGGCAACATGATAAGGAACACTGAGAAGGATCTCAAAGGTTTTGATAAAAGTAACTTCAGGAGATCACACTGACAGCAAGGGAGAGAGGAAGTAGACATAGGAGACAGCAGAGGTAGCCAGGTGACTGCAGAGATAATTGCCATTGTCAAAGGAAAGACTGTAACACTGAAGTAGGGTACAGGGGAGCAGTGGGTTGGAGACAGAGATGTACATATAGGCATTGGGAAGAAGTTATGGCCATAGACAGGGAGGCAGTAAATTGAGGCCTTACAAAGAAATAAAAGGGAATGATTATAAAAGAAAAAAAATATCAGATGACTAGGAGAAGGAATTATTCATTCCAGGAAAGAAGGAACAATCACTCCTGCCAAGACCTACAGAGAGATGACGTTGCAATGAGGCTGTGGATTGGGAAATGCTCAATCATTAATAACCTTCAAAAAATTATTTAACAAAGGATGATGGAGACAAAATTCTGATAATAACATATAAATGAGTTGACCAGTGATGAGGAGAGCTTGGCTGTGAGAGTGTAGTGGTTAGTGGAAGGACATTTAAGGTCAGAGAGGGCATTTTGAAGGCAGGGGTGCCCTGAGGTAATATGCAGGTGCTGAACAAGAGCCACTGAAGACTCAGAATGCAGTATTTGTTCATATAAAGTCTTGGTTTTGGAAGAGATGGCAAGGAGGGAATGAAGTGAACATGACAAGAAGTGTAACCTCACATTGTCAATTTAAAGAGATACTTTTTACATGCCAGATGCATGAAAGTAGTCAGAAAGCTGGTCTTAGCAGGATGTCATATTGGAAATCTCTTCTTCAAGGTTGGTTTTCTAGGAATTCCTGGAAACTCATATTGCTGAAGGTGCTTATTGAAGATGCAGCCCTAGGTCTTCAGCTACATGCTACTAAACAGAAGGTGATAAATATAACCAAAGATTGGGAGTGGAGAAAGAAAGGAGCCAATAGGGAAATGGGTTGTAAAGTTTATGTTGTTAATGATTTGCAAACATTTTCAGAAGCAATGCAAAAGAAATGAGTTTATTTTCTACAATGCATTGTTTGTTTGTTTTAAATTTCCCCTGCTAATGTCATCTAAATTGAGTTTCTATTTTGAAAATTTAAAGTCTGCATCATGTGTGGATGACTACTTATCATTCCAGCAGTAAACAAGTCAGTGAACACTCTAAGTTTTAATGAAATAGATTATTACTTCTTTTACACCAATTTACTAATTTCTCTAAATTCTACCCATGGTGCTTACACTGATCACTCTAATATCCACCCTACATCCCAAGAAAAACTAAAATTAGCACTTTTAATATTAATCCTAAATATAGGACTTCCTAACCATGACAGGTAGGGGCAGACTTAACAGATTTTAGTTTTTCAGATCTTTTATGTAGTCTGATTTCCTAAAGTCCAAGAGACATCTGCCTGGGGTCTGAGAACTGAGACGATGAACATCCAGATGTCAAGGAAATGGCTTTCTTACAGCCACAGCTCCATTTATAGCTGAGCATTTCCTCATTCTTGTCTGGCTGTAGATCATCATTAGTTAAGGTTTGTGCTAAATTCAGACATGCTTTCATTCTGATGGGGGTGGGTAGTGATGGCTATCGTCTGATTTAAGCAAGGCAGATATAATCAAAACAGTCTCCAGATAACACTTCAATTTTGTAGCTTGTAGAAAAGTAAAATATAGAGACACTTCTAAATGAAACTAATAAAAAACATGAAAACACTTGTTTTGTTTTTGGAATTCAAAGACGAGTTCTCGTTTCTGGGCTTTCTAGTTTAGTCATTGTTTCCTCCTCTGTTCGAGGAAAGTAAACCATTTTGTCTTCTCTTAAAGTTAGCATTTCTAATAAAAGTGTGCTACCTTTCTGATTTTAAGACAGGAAACACTATTGAGTGGTTAACTGATTCTCTCTTATTATCAGCTTGGCCCAAGTTTGACATTAATAAAATTGGTTGAAAGATAAATAGAAATTGAAATAATTAACCACTTAATTTAAACTATGTTACCCGTCAATCCAAGTGATTCTAACATTGGGCATGTTTCTACCTTGAGTTATTGATGAAGACAATCTATAAAGTAGACTATTGGTGATGAATCGGTGCCAAGTTGGGTCATTTAGCAAATGAAGTGGACAGTTTAATTTTTAAGAGTATTTGGAATCCCTCTGGATGACTTATATTACTGTTGTCATGTGGCTAAAGTAGAAATTTCCAATCATTTTTAACTTGCAGTACCCTAATATTGTTTCATTTTATGACATCACACATCTATATTCAATATGCATTTTTTGCACTTTAATAAGTGAACTTCTACTTTGTTAAGCCACTCTACTATATATATATATGTATATATGTATATATATGTATATATGTATATGTATATATACATATATATGTGTGTGTATGTGTATGTGTGTGTGTATATATATATATATATAGGAAATTACTGCATTAGAAATAAAGGAATGTCAGGAGTGCTGGGAGCCACCGGCCCTAACCCTCATGTTAGAGTTACAGACGCCAAGGTGAAGGAAATGGCCCAGAGTCACAAAGCCAGCTACTGGTCATGGGGACCCTGGTCACACACTGGCTGCAATTGTTCATGCCGCTGCTTGCATGTACACTGCGATGTGATTTTGCAGCTTCTTCCATGGAAAGTTGACACTTATTTCCCCACCTTGAACTGGGGGGCTTTCACTGAGACTTTCTTTGACTGATAGAATGCAGAAGAAATAATGGTGTTAGCTCTGCAGCAACTAATGCATGGTCCATTTTACTGTATTTTACTTTTAATTCTGAAAATTGACAATACTTTGAAAATGGCAAATTTTCAAATCTTTGCTTTTCTTTTGTTTGCTTGTGTATTGTGCAACTTCTTTCACATCTTCTACCTTATGATGCTTTCTAAATATGCCTTTGTTTTCATTTTGGAGGTTTTAAGGAACATGTTTGACTGAGGTGGAATTTTTGACTATGCTATTGGTATTATTTTGTGACACAATATTTAAATCCACTTAACAGCTTCAAGCACATTTAGTTTTTTTGGCAGGCGGTGATATTGTTTACTATGTCCATACCAACTGGCAAATAACAACTAGCAAGTTGTTCTTGAAATGAAAGCAAAAAGTTTGAGGTCAACTTGTTGTATTTGATAAATGTCAGTTCTCTGTCACCTGAAAGCCACAGACATTAACATAAAACATTGCCATATTTGTGACCTAAATAGAATCATCTCTTATGAATCTTCTACCTATTTTTGATGATTATTTTTCTTATTTGAGGGACAGTATGATGTAGTGAAATGATCACTAAGCTATATGATTGGAAACCTGATTTCAAAGCCCAGACCATTTACCCACAAGCTCTATCACTTAGTGCAAGTGCTATGTTAATGGGATATTAAAAGGTGCACCCACTTTAGACAAGCACTTGCCATATTACATGTATATATATACACACATGTATAATACACACACATACACACACACACACACACACACATATATAAAATCATTGAAGGACCTAGATAGCCAGATAGCCAAGATGATATTAAAGAACAAAGGTGGAATACATTCACTGTTAGATAGAAAGCTAGTTCTAAAGTGATAGTAATTAAAACTGCATACTGGCCCTCCCTCCTCCCTGGTGGTGCAATGGATTAGGATACAGCACTGCAAGCTGGCTGCAGCCGCTTCAGTGCCAGTTCCATCCCTGACCCCAGAGGTGACCCACATGGTGTAGCATGTGGACCTCTCCTGATCCGCCCGCTGCTCTCCTTAGCAGTGTACTTTGTCGATCTACCTATTCTGTTCCCCACTCTGTCTCTGATGAAGATTTCCACTGCCCCTGCACCTCTGGCTTATACCCCAATTCTGTATGAATAATAATAAAAAAATTGCGTACTACCAGCATAAATGATAGACCAATGGAATATGACAGAAACATATTCATACTGAAATGGTACTTTGGTATTAGAGTGTGTCTCGCACTTCAATAGAGAATTGTTAGTCTTAATTCAATTGATACAGCACTATTTGTTATTAGTTAAAATAAAACAATAACTGAAGAACTTTGACTCCTGCTTTATGCCAAACACAGAAACTAATGTGAAATGGATCACAAATATCACATAGTAAAATTAAATCAATCAAGTTTCTATATAAAACAAAAGACATTTTGATAATTTTGAAGTTGGTAAAGATTTCTCAACTAAGACACAAACCTTCTAGCCGAGAGGAAAGTTATTAATAAATTAGATTTCTTTAAAATTTTCCATGAAAGGATTAGTTCCTAATCCTCAGGTAGAACTAAAGTGAGAAGAGGATGAAAATTCAAGCTAAAAACTATTTAAAAGCCCTCCCTGGTGTCACAACAGGTTAAGAGGCAGCACTGCAAGCTAGCAGCAGCCACCTCAGTGTGAGTTCAATCTCCACCCTGGAAGGACCCACATGGCACAGCAGACCTCTCTTACCCGCTGCTCCCCTCTGCAGTGTACTTCATTTTTCTGCCTGTTCTGCTCCCCACTCCATCTCTGGTGAAGCCTCTCACTGCCCCTGCACCTCTGGCTTGTACCCTGTTCTGTATGCATAAATAAATCTTTTAAAAACTATTTAAGAAATTATATAACATGTAATATGTGTGTTTGTATAGCTGTATATACACATATGTAACTTTAAGTATCTATAGTTAACTATGTATTTGTCAAAATATTCATAGCAAAACATATAGAACTCATAAATAAATAAAAAAGAAGCAGACAACTCAAGAATGGGTAAAAGATTTGAGCAGACATTTTTTTAATAGCAGTTTATTTTTACATCATTTTGTACTTTTTTTTTTTCATCTCAATTGTAATCCCCGTGGGTTTCCCATTACCAAGTCACCCGTGTGCCATCAACATAGTCCCGTGAACTTCCCTCCCCACCCCCCCATTTTTGATCCCATTCCCCACTTCACCCCACAAAATGTCTCTGGTATATGGCTGAGAAGACATTTTTATAGTGCTAAAATGGCTAGGCAACACAAAAAGGCAACTAACATTGAAGCACATGGCCCCAAAGGGGATGTTAATGGGGATGTTGGAAGGTGCACCCACTTTAGAAAACCACTTGCCAGTATCTATCAAAGTTAAACCTACATCCATCCTATGACTCAACTTTACACTTTTAGTTACATAACAAAGACTAATGTGTGTACATGTCTATCAAAAGTCCTTCTGAAGATCGTTCAGAGGAACTTCATTCAGAAAGATCAGATTGGGGAAAAACCTATAGTTCATCAGTATTAGCATGGGTAAATAAACTTATGAACTATTTACATAATGGCATGCCATATATTCATGAAGAACAAATTATAGTATCAATGAAAATCATTGACTTAATGTTGAACACAACAAGTCAGATTAAGAGAACAGGTTGCATGATAGCATCTATATTAAAATTAAAGGTGGAACTTATGTAGAATAAAAGAAGTTAAGATAGCAGTTACCTCCAAGTGGGTGGAGAGAGATCACTAGGAGGAGATCTAAAACCACTGAAGCACTGCAGTGGGAATCGATAATTCCCTCTGGGTTTTGCTCAAACGTGTGCATATGTAAAGATGTATTAAGCTTTATTATGTACTAACAATTTATACACAATTTATAAAAGTTGGCAATGATGTTATTCCCTGAAAAAAAGAATTTGTCATTAAAAACTTAAGAGAAAAATTCTGCCTGACTTCTTTGGCCTAGCAATTGCTTCAAATACTTGCTTTTGAAAGGTTTTTGGGAATCATGGTTTTCAATCTTTTTCTCATCACAGCCCCCAGAGAAAATTCTGATATTTTTATAGCACACAGACATCTGACAGACAGAAGTCTGGGATCTTTATCCTAGACTTAGTGGCCTGAAGACATAGCCGTATTTTGTTTGCCTAAGTACATGAAAATACAGAACTTTAGCATTATCAAAAGTTGGCATAAAGCAGATGAATCTAAGATTATTTTGGATAACTTGCTACATAGAAGCCACATGAGAAAATGGGAAGTTCAACAGGTAGACAGTGATGGCTTAGCTTACTTTAAAGTTGTTCTGTGTCCAAAGCAAAGAAGATACAGTAAACAGCAATGTGTACTTCCAAGTGTCATCAAGTCTTATCAGGGAAAAGCAGTTCAGTTTAGATGGGGAAATAAAAAGCAGAATTCCAGGGTCTCACCATCATTCGAACAATCTAGAGTATACCAAGCAAGTGATCAGGCCTTCCCTTGCAATCTGTTGGGCAGAAGACAGTTCAGACATGTTTGTTATTACTGATCTTTATCTTGTCTATTACACGAAAACTTTAAAGGAGAACTAGTAAAAAATGACAATTTTATTTATAGACATACTTTTAAAAACTAAATACATTTTTCTTTGAGTATAGCTTTGTCAGTTACTTTAAACATATAATTTACTCCAGTTGGATTATAAAGTTAGCCATCTTTCATTCATTACAGGATGTTTTTCCTATCGGAATTTGCAAAATGTTGCAAGAAATTTGCAAAAAGCCAAAGTTATGCTGTAGATGATATTAAGGTAGAAAGATATGATTTGTGGATTCTCACCTTTTCAAAAAATATTTTCCTTTTCTTCCATATTAGCAAATCACTACTTTCTAAGACAAATCACTTAAACTTCCTTGTCAAATTCAACTTTGGTTGCATGGAGCATTGAATACTTTTACCCAATAAAATTTAAAATTTCAACATTTCCAAAACAACACATTTCTATAAACTTCTGTAAACTATTAAACATGGCTCTCCATCATTCTCCTTCAAAATCAGCCCCTGGAATGGTGATACTGTTTGTCACAAAAATGTATATACTGTTAGAGATTCTCTTTCTTTCACTGTCTTCTTTCGATAAGGGATGCTTGAAACAGGGAAGACATGTTTCTGAGTATAGTAGTTGGCACTGTGATGGAAACCCTTTCTGTTAATCATTTTCAAATTAATGGATGTTTTTATCTTTTACCATTTCTCATTATGCTTCTTTGAAATTCATGACTTAACATCTGTACTTTGTTTATGAATCTTTGGAACTCTTTGAGACAAAGAGTTATTTAAACTAAGACATTTTCTTTGCCGTGAAAAGGACTGTGTGATTTATATTTCAGTTTAATTAAAGGTAGTACACATGGGAGTAGTCTCAGACTGTCTGTAGTAGTCCTTGGAGTGAATGCAAGGATACGATTTTCCTGACTGGAAAATGTTTTCCTCTCCCCATTCTATCATTTCCATTTTTTTCTACTCTGAAATTTCCATCAGAAGTGATGAGTTAGGAGAACTTTAAATGTCCTCCAGATCAGAATTTCCCAACTGGTATGCAGTGACGTTTGATATAAGAATGTTTGTGATGTATTGAGATATCATCTCCTTGGAATTTGAAGTGACTGTGAAGGAAGTTCCCATTTGATTTTTGTACCATTACGAGAACAATGTTGAGAAAGGCTAATTCTCTTTTATGTTATAGATAAGCTGAAAAACTCTTTGAGTTTAGAATGCGTTGTTATAGAGTTTCTTGGTTCTAGATCTATATTTAGAATCATGATTTTGTGGCTTTTGCACTTTGGCCTTGACTTCCTTCTCTTTCAGTGAGAGAGAATTTACTAGTCGATCTTAGTTTGCACTTTAATTGAAAGAAGTGACCAAATTAATTCATAACAACATATTGCTGAATCCAACCTGAAATTCACATTACATACCTCAGCATCGGCGCATAGAAAAATACTTTAAGATGGATTCTATCACCACTTTTATAGAGAAGTGGAAATTGGCATTCAGAGAAGTTAAGTGACTTGTCAGATTTCCTAGTACCTTATTGCATTTAAATGTGGGCCTATCTGCTCCAAACCTTTTGCACTTTGCACACTATCATGATAACTATGTGTTGGAATGAGAAATAATTGTCATCTTACAATGTACAGAAATTGCGCCTGCCAAGGAAATAAAAAAAGCTAATTTCAGCAGATGAGAAGAGAGGGATGTGTGAGGAGCCAGAACAGCCAGAGCTGGGTCTCCCAGGCCACATTCCCCTCTTTGAATAACAATGACTCTTAGTAGTACTGTCTTGGTGTAATTTACTACCCAGAAACCTTTTACAAAAAGCTTAGGCTATTGTATTGTTTTTGTCACCTCTAACTGGCACAGGAGTTAGGAAACTTCAAGTTGAAAATTAATAGACAAACAAATTTTTACAAATTTTTTTAATTAGATATTACAATATTATCTTTTGATTCTCACAATTACAGCCTCCTTCTTAATGAGAGGGCTACATTTAACAAAAACGATTATAAGGACTGAAGTCTAACCTTAAATTGTACCATGGATTAGGTTTGAATAAACAGAACCTCCAATCATTAGATGAACATGGGGTTGGGTCTGTGGGAAAAAAGAAAGAGGTATCTTAAAACAAGCAAGTAAAAATCAGAAAGAAACACAGAACAGGCAAATATGCCATATATTGTAGATTTGGTGTTTGAGAAACTATTTCCTTGAAGGGTGGCTGACTCGAGACCCGAGTAAGCAAACAGACAAAATAAGCCTAGGACATGCTATTGTGCCAGAGTTCAAGCTATCCAAACACATTGGCATCCAGTAGACTGAAAGCATTAACTGTAGCAAATTATATAAGTAAAAGTCCATAAATTCATAATGTCATAAGGAAGATAGAGACTAAAAAGCTAAAAAGGAGAAGGTGGGGGGGGGGAGTGGAGGAGAAGAGAAAATTAAAAAAAAATCTAGAGTATTTATTTATTTCTTACTCTGAAATTTCACATCCCTACCTCATCTGTTAGATGGTATTTTAGGTTAACCATATTGCTAGGGATGAGGGAAATTTCTGCTTTATAAAACTTTCCAGCTGATTAATGTGAGCAACTTATAAAAAAATGTGTAGCTTCTAATGAAATCATTTAAATTTGGATAAACAATAAATAAAACACGATCAGCAGAAGTGGGAGGCCTTCAGTGCCTCCTGATGTGTCACAATGTGCAGCAACCAGTACCACCTGTGAAGTGTTGAAAATGTTGCATTCAGAACTGAACTAATTACCATTTGTAGACAAGAACTAATTTCCAGTTACAAGAAGCACCAGAGATGGAAAAACAAGCTGAATGATACATAAAGAAGCAACGCTGAATGTCGCACACTTTGTAGAACCTAGTTTCTGGAAGAAACTAGTATCTGCAACAAGTTTAACAAGTTCATGAAACAGAGAGAGAGAGGAGAAAGAGAGAAGAGAGACAGGGAAAGAGAGGTCTCAAGAAACATGATAACCAAATGTAATTTGTGGTCCTTCCATGCTTGGGTTTTTCAAATAATGCTTTTTCTGTTTTACCACACAGCAAAATTTTGTGGCTTATAACAATAGTCTATTTCCTCACAATTTTGCAATTTGGTCAGCTCTCTGTTTCATCGGGCCTAGTTATGATGGCTCACCTAGGACTTCTTCCAAGATGGCCTCATTCATCAGGCTATCACACTGATCCTGCTTGTCAACCTGGATGGCAGTTGGGACTGTCACCAGACTCTTCCATATTCCCTCAGATAGATCTCTTCACTCACCTGTTACCAGGATTTCCTTACAATAGCTGGTTTCCAAGGAGGAGGAAATAGAAGCTGGCAGTTCTCTGAAAGGCTAGGTTGGGGCCCTCCCTGGTGGTGCAGTGGGTTAAAACACAGCACTGAGAGGCTAAAGCCACTTCTGCATGAGTTCGATTCCCGCCTGCCCCGGAGGAGATCCACATGGCGAGACAGACCTCTCCTGACCTGCCCGCTGCTCCCCTCAGCAGTGTACCTCGTTGATATGCCTGTTCTGCTCCCCACTCTATCTCTGGTGATGCCTCTCACCGCCCCTGAGCCTCTGGCCTGTGCCCCAGCTCTGTATGCACAAATAAATAAATCTTTAAAAAAAAAAAAAAGGCTAGGTTGACATCTAGCACAATGATGCCTTTGCCACATTTCATTTATCAATGTACTCACATTCTCAGCCCACATTCAAGGGATTGGAGAAGTAGATGCCATCTCTGTTGGGGAGTAACTCAGGGAGGTATTTGAAGTTATCAAGGAATAATTTTTAAATGTAGCAATGGCACATAGGTTATCTAAGAAAATGTCAGTTTAGAGATAGAAAATGAAGTATGTAGGAGTGAAATGACGTGATTCTGAGGTTTAAAATACTTTGACAGGAAAAAATGCTAAGAATAAAAGGGTAAAAGAAGCAACTGTTGCAATAGCTTCATAATTTTGGAGTATAGGTAATAAGAAGATGGAGGGATTATTGAGATTTAGCTTTGAGAATGTATGAAAATTTTATAATTGATATTTTAAAATATTGGGACTTGAAATAATATAGTTCTTAAGAGAGATTCTAAGGAAGAAACCTAAAGTTCTAGTTTCATCTGATTTTGAAATATATTAATCTTAAACTATGCCTTAAGTAATATTCTCCCAAACAGTAACTTGGGAAAGCATGCAGAAATAGAAAAAAACTGTTGGGATGAAAAAGAAAAAGATAGTCGAACAAAAATGGCGGTTTTGGCGTCGATGTGGATGGCGTCTGTTTCTTTGGTCTGAAAGTAATTGTGTGAGAAGTCACTATTTTGAGCTTCTGTAACCATATTCAGACCAGGATACAGATGGAAAAACAAGCTGAATGATACACAAAGAAGGGTGAATGTCGATAAGACAAGGGATAAGAGCAAGGGAATGGCAGACCTCACTCTTACTTCACTGACCCTCTACACTGATGCCAACAGTTTACTAATCCAAAGACCCATTTTTATTTGAAAAGAATGACTCTTTTGAGTAATCACTCTCAGTCACCTGGTAAGTGGAATTCACAACCAAATTAACAACATTCTGAAGCAGAAGGTGTTAATGCATTTCTCTAGATATTTCTAATTAAAAAAAAAAAAAACAAGACTCAAGTATAGATGCCCTTTACAAGGATATTAGAAATAAAGTTACCTAAGGAAAAAAAAAATAAGGTCTGAGCAACCTGAAGGTGAAATGTATTTGTAAGATCTAGATTTAACTTTTCAAAAATTCCACTTCTGGATATATATGCAAAAGAATTGAGAGCTGGGGTATATAAATACATGTGTTTACCATGATCACGAAGCATTATTCACAATAGCCAGAAGCTAGAAGCTCCTCAGCTATCCATCAGTGTATGAGTGGATAAACAAACTGTTGTCTGTATATACAAGGAATAATATTCAGTCTTGCAAAAGGAAAGGGAATAAATAGAAAAGCATTGAAATATTATGTTAAATGAAATTAGTCAGTCATAAAAAGAAAATTACTGTATGATTTCACTTACACAAAGTTCCTAGAATAGTTGAATGTTTCAGAATAGAAAGCAGAATGTGATTTTGAGGTCCTGGGAGAAGGAAGAATGAGGAGTTACTATTTAATGAGTACGGAGTTTTGGTTTTGCAAGATTAAAATGTTCTGGAGATGGATTTTAGTGATGGCTGCATAAACAATGTGAAAATGCATACTACCACAAAACTTCATACTTACTTTAAAATGGAAAAAAAGGTAATTTGGGTAATGTATATGTTATCAACATAAAAAAAAGCACTTATAGGAGATCAAGCATTTATTTTTAATTTCTAGAAAAGAGGACTGAAAAGATATGGGTGTTTATGGGGTAGTCTTGACCGACTACCTTTAAAGAGAAGGTGAGCATTTTTTTTTTTTTTAGATTTATTTATTTGTACATACAGAACTGGGGTACAGGCCAGAGGCTCAGGGGCGGTGAGAGGCTTCACCAGAGACAGAGCGGGGAGCAGAACAGGCAGATCGAGGAAGTACACTGCTGAGGGGAGCAGCGGGCGGGTCAGGAGAGGTCTGCCGCGCCATGTGGTCTCCTCCGGGGCAGGCAGGATTCGAACTCATGCAGAAGTGGCTTCAGCCTCTCAGTGCAGCGCTTTAACCCGCTGCGCCACCAGGGAGGGCCAGAGAAGGTGAGCATTTTATAATGAAGAATGATACTTTCTTTAGAGTTTGCTTCATATTTTTAATATAGTTATTGAAGGCTATACTTGTTTTCATTACATTTCCCCTCACATTTTAGAAATATTATTGCCACCCTGCAATGTTTACACAGATCATGGTAAGTCTCATTCTGTCATTTTATTAGTCAGGTTTTCCCATTAATTTAGGAAATCGTTTGTTCAATAAAGACCTATCTCATTTGATAATGGTCTCTGAATCCCCTGGATTAGGGAAGGGATTTTACTTTGTCATAATCTCTCATGAGAACTATCCAAACAGCTGTAAACGTAGGAAACAGCTACAAGGGACAGTCAGATTCTTCAAAGCTCAGCAACAAAGGATTGAAAATGACAAAAATGAATCTTTTCTGCTTTTCACTGTTAAGTTTCTTTATATGCACATTTATATCCTCATTTTTATTGATTGTTTTGACTAAAGGGAATAAAATCAGGATATATATGCTAAATTTCCTATGTGGTGATTTTAGTACATTTAGCATCTGTCCCATGAGAAAGTTTGTATCAGTGAGAGAAGATAATATGTTTTCATTAAATGGTTTAAGCCAACTCTATTCAGAGACTCTATTCAGATTATTCTAAGAATAATCTGGAGGTAATATTTTAAATATTTTCTTCTGTTTATTATTAGAATGACGAGAGAGATTATGAATATGCCACATTGGGGTTACTTATTTTGCTTTAGCCATCCGAGGCGTCAAAATTACTTTATTGTTTGAGTAAATGAATTCTGTTCCATGTGGGTTTGGTTCAACTAACATCGAAGCAGCTTCCCAGTTACACAGATCTGCAAATGCAGGTACAATAGACTAATCAGTCCTGCAGATGTGCTCACTCAAGGGGATAAATACCTCTTAGATGCTTTATTTTTTTTTCCATTATTACTTTCTTTTTCTTTTTTTAGCCTGAAGTGGATCAGTGAAAGTTAGCAGGTTAGGAATTAACTTAGAAATACATTGTAAATCTAACCTACAATTGTGACCATTTGCTAATATTAAAAATGGATTTCAAAAATAATTTTATTCATTGCTGTGTTTACAGTAGGACATTTATGCCTATTTGTTTTTTTCAAGATGTTGTTGGGAGATCCCTGTCATTTGGAAAAATAAAATGTCTTATACTGATGTTAGTTTTCTTTTGAAATTGTAAATAAATTAACATAAATGCTAGAGATGCTGCTAACATGGGTTGTAATACCTAAACAGGAGGCATTTTAAGCAAAGGTGAGGGATTTAATCTTAGAGCATCTTGAAAAATAAAATGCAATTGTGCGTTGTGGTAGGCTGCATCACCAGGTTCAAGTTTCCTATATGGTCCCAATTTACAACATAATTGCCAGTGCTCAACTTAGCTTTATGCCATATAAATCTGACTGGAGAAATCCCATTTCAGGTGATTTAAGTGGTATTGTACTTTCTTTTCTAGTTGATCTAAAAAAGCTATATGTGGTTTATATGAATAAACTTGCCATGGAAATAGGCAGTGAAGCAGTAGAAACAATTGTGTTCTGAAATCATTCTGAATGGTACTATAATCAGTATGCTAATGTTTCTATAACATAGGACAGCTTGGCATTTGTGTGTAATCCTGCTTCTAAAGACATATAACCACATAATGAGCACGACTTTCTCTGTAAAAGAGGGAAAGAAGCACACACTCAAAATCATTGCTGCAAAGGCATATGCCTCAAGAGCTCAGTTAGAGTGTAACACTTTTCTCTAAAAATTGCCCTGAACCAAGTGTCATTTGATTAGACACAACCATCACAAACACTAAAATGATAGTGTCCAAGCATTACAAAGTTTATATGTCATCAACATTACTACTTTCTTATTAGAAAAAGTGTACTTGTGAAAAAAAATAAAAGCATTTTAGGTGTCTTTCATTCCTTCTCATAGAGTAAGTTATAATAAAATTATTTAGCGTATGGGCTCTGAAGCAGGGTTCTGTCGCAACGTGCTGAACTGTTAGGAGCTGTGAAAAAGAGGGTGGGCTTACAGCTTTTTTTCAGGAATCTGTACATAATTCAAAACATATTTTATCTGTGCCTGTAGAAATTTGAGCATATGGGATACTGCAATAAAAAGAAGAGATTAAAAACTTCTGTAGAGGGGGAAAAAGACTGTAGAATTCAAACATAGCGGTATATCTAAATCTACTGATCTTTAAATCTCTAAGGAGGTGACTTTATATATGAAGCATCACATAAAGATTATCACTAAGCAAAGCTAGTGAAAGAGTTAAACATCCTATTATCTAAGTCTTGGTGAAAATTGTAAATCTTTGTGTAAATGGATTTTTTAAGAGAAGTTTAAAGGCAAACTTAATGAATTACCCATTCTGAACTAAAGATACTATAAATAATCCATTAAAGGTGATTGCTATTATTTTGGACCTATAAACTTGAAATGGGGTATGTCTTTCAAAAGAAGGAAGGAATATCCTTTAATGTATGCCACTCTGACTCCAGAAGTTTTCTTAGTTCTACATTGTGATGAGGCTTTTAGAAAGCTTCATTGGAAGTAAGATGATTTTCTTGTAGAGCTCATCATATAGCTATTGAGTTAAATTTTAGTTTGTACCCCAGTAATGTTGCAAATCAATTATCCCTGCACAATGTCTTCAGTGATTTGAAATGCCACCTGTCTTTATTTAGATTCTATTATTCTCACTTATTTACAGCTGAAGAAATTGAAATACAACAGATTATATTTCTGATACAAAAATGTAGAGGAATGGAGATAGCTGAAGTTTGTGACTTACCCAGTATCATTCACTGGTATTTGAGGAAGCCTTCATTTAGTACTTTAAACTTGATTTCTCTATCTATCTTCAACAACAGTCTCATTTTGTGGATGGATCTCAATGCTTAGAATTTTGTTTGAATTCTGGCCTCTGTAGATGTGATGAAAATATCTTTTCTTACTGTGCTGTTCACTGCTGAAAACTGGTAGACCATAAACTTTTAATCCCAGAGCCTATGATAATTCAGATAGGCTGGTAGATAAAGGTGGGTTTTTAGTTTTCTGACTTTTCAAGGAAAATTATTCTGTTATTCCATGACTCACACATATCTCCATATTGCAGGAGGGTTCTATGGACAGTATATATGAACCAGTCTCAGAACAACAAGCTAACCAAGAAAGCACCTTGAGTAGAAATGGTTCTATTTTCTCACCACTTCTTGTGGAGAATGGAGAAACACACAACAATCTTTTCATGGTGAGTGAAGGCCTTGAGGTGAGAGGATTGCTTTTTATTATATATTTAGAATCACTTCCTTAATGATATGTTTATTCAGCAAAACCTAGCTGTTCAGAAAACTTTCTCACTTATTTTTGTCTTTTTTTCTTCTTCCTGCCTGGGCTTATTATTATGACCTACCATTTATTGAGTATGTCTTAGGGAATTGTTTAAGTTACTTAAACCTCAAAGCAACCTTATGAGAAAGAAATAATTATACCATTTTCTGATGGGGAATTTGCAAGACAGAAAGGCAAAATAAATTCCTGAAGACTTTAAACTATATTAAACTGTATTAAAGCTGGTGATTATTTTTTTTATTATTTTTTTATTACAAAGTTTATTTTTACATCATTTTGCACATTTTTTTTTCCATCTCGATTGTAATCCCCACAGGTTTCCCATCACCAAATCACCCCTGTGCCACCACCATAGTCCTGTGCATTTCCCTCCCTTCCCCCCCATTTTTGATCCCATTCCCCACTCCACCCCCACAAAATGTCTCTGGTATATGGTTGTTCATTATTTTTGTTATTTTCTCTCCTGGTCCATTATACTCCTGCTATGAATAACACCATCCGGTATTTTTCTTTCTCTTTCTGGCTTATCTCACTAAGCATGATCTTTTCAAGCTCCATCCAAGTTGCTGCAAAAGACATGTGTTTCTCTTTTTTGGTTGCTGAGTAATATTCCATTGTGTATATGTACCACATCTTTCTAATCCAATCATCTACTTTTGGGCATTTGGGCTGCTTCCATGTTTTTCCAATTGTAAATAAAACAGCAATAAATATGGGGGTACAAGTATCTTTTTCAATCAGTGTTTTTGTGTCTTTTGGATAGATACCTAGGAGTGGGATTGCTGGGTCGTAGGGAAGCTCCATGTTTAGCAGTTTGAGGAACCTCCAAACAGTTTTCCATAGTGGTTGTACTAGTTTGCATTCCCAAAAGCTGGTGATTATTTACTTGTAGTTTACTTGTAAAAGAGGAATTGGGTGGGGAGAACCCCAAAACTGTAACATTTGTCATTTGCCACAGTATGGTATACATTCTCCTATGATCAGTTTAAAGCCACTAATGATTTAATAGCAGACTCATAATAATTGACTGTTTAATTATTAATTGCCTCTAGTGCCTACTCCAGAACACTAGCTGTTCAGTTTGTGTTAACCACTTTAGTAAGCTTCTTCTTAATTTTATGTACACCATTGATTTACAAAACATGAATATTACTAGAACGTAAATGCAAATAGTTTTATGAATTACCTTTAGTATTCCAAAAAGTAAAGACTTTTTGTGTTCTGAAAAATTGGTCCTGTTCCCATTTAACAGTGTTCTCATAATCAACGGTGATATATTTTAATTAATCCCATGCTAATGAACTTATTTTGCTTTGATTGTGGCTGAAGACATACAAAAAAATGTTTGCTGTAAATGAAGAATATTTCTATACTTGAAGGTTTAGAGATTACCCTAACCTTACAATCAGTCTTTTCCCCAACTACAACATAAATATTATTAGCTATTCAGGACTTCCTATTTTAAGGGACTCTACTGATGTGATATATGAAATTACTTTTGTTGATATTCACAATAACTTTGTGCTGCTTAGAAATGCGTTAGAAGTTATAAAGATAATTTTTTGTTCCCAGTTATAAAGATGATGATCCAAGATTAAATTAGAGATTTTTTTTCCTGTAAACTAGAAAAGGGTTACAGTGAAGTGCCTTCTAATTTTGCACCTAACTTTATACCTACATATTTTATTATTTGATGACACTGAAAACTTCTAACTTAAAGCTTGTAGAAAGTATGTTTCTCCAAAACTTACATCAACTAAATTTAAAAAATATATCAATTAGTTTTAATTAGTAATAAAATAAAAATTAGTGCTGGAAATTCTTTTACAATATTTAAATGTTGATTTTGATAGATATTCATTAGTGGAAGTGATAATACATATTACATATAATATGTGAGAGAACAACAATTTACACAAAAACTATCAATTGGCATTAAAAATTCTAGTGAGGCATTTTATCCTGTAATTAAAAAGAAAAGTTGAATAGTCTGAATAGCCTGAAGCCATCTCCTTAAATGTATGAGTTTAACAGTTTTGCATGAAAAATAATCAAATTAATGGTCAACCAATCTACTGAAAGTTTTTTTTTCTTATTTCACTGCATTGCGAATCACATGAGGATAATAAAAACATAATGTAAATTGCTACATCTTTCTCTCCATGCACATACATGTGTGTCTATGTCTTGGCTTTAATTAAGATATATGTACAATATAAAAATATGTATGTATGTGTGTACACTGCAGTGTCAAATAGTTCAACCATTGATTGTTTCAACCACTGAAAATTCATTGTTGAATTTTCCCTTTCCCACTAAGTAATCATTAATTACTTTTTTCTTAATAAATATTATTTCATGATTTGGAAAAAATTGTTATTGTTTTTATAATGAAACAGTGATGTAAAACTTTACATCAAGAATGGAGGCTGTGTTCTTCCTATCTCCCTATCTCCCATCCTTTTTGAATTTTCAATTTAAGGGAAAGAAGTTTTGGACCAGCTTCACCAATGTCAGAAAAAGATGGTTCCTTTTGGATTCATGATCTAGAAATACTATGAAAATAATATGCTGAGACAAAAGTAGTGGTGACCTTCCTGGGGAGAAACTCCTTAGCCACAGCTGACAGCATATCTAGTTAATTCCGCTGGAACTAGACCATTCTAAAAAGAAGGCCGATTACCACTTGAATTGGAAAGGGAAATCAAAATGAGAGGTTAATCCTAGGTCTTGTAGGTCCCTTAAAGCATTCTGTTTATACATACTCATTAGGTGCTTCATTTTGTGGAATCACTATTTTAAGTTAGATAGGCAGCAACACAGATGTTAATAATGTGGTCCAGAATCTCAAAGGAGATGGTCCCATGAAAACAACTGCATAATTAATGATAGGGGAGGTGCTAAAGGAAAAGGAGTTTATTTGGGGATTTTAAGTAAGGAACATCATAAATATCTGATTTGTGCTGTAGTTCTAGGACAGACTGGTAATAGAGAGTGGTCCAAGAAGAAAATGACTTACAAAATAAGACTTTATTATTTAATTTTAAAAGGGGTAGTAAAAGTGATCCACTTTTAGTATATTAGTAAAGTGAGGGAGTTTTGGAGGGCAACAGCCCAAAACAAATTATAGTGACCATGAACCTAAATAAATGTGCTGTATACTAGCATACGAGCCTAAACAAGGGTAGATAACTGTGTCCGATTGGTCAAAATGCAAGCTGTTACTGCTTGAATCTGTACCTAGTTTAGTACCTCCTTATGGATGTCTAACTAATAAATTATCTGGAATTAGGAAAAGAGAACATATCATACTTATATCTCTGCCAGTTAGGGTTAAGTAGATGAAGCCAGTATTACCTGGTTTGTCATCTATCTTGGTTGAAATAAGCAAATAATTATCAGTCTTCCACTGCATTTTGTACCCCATAAACTGAAAAGAAATTTGAGCCTTTTCAAAGCTGTTCTTACATGTGGGGCAGGGACAATGTCCATGTTGAACAAATGCAGTAAATACTGCAAGCTAAATGAACAGAGGAGTGATGTTGCATTAATCAAGCTAACGAGGTTTTTAATGGAGAATGAGTGGTGTGTTGTCAAAGGGCTCGAGCTTGGGAGTTGAGCAGATAGGAATTTTCCTTCTACCTCTGCCATTCACAAACCATCTGATCTGGGAAAACTGCTCATACTCTCTAGACATCTGGATCCCTGTTCTGTAGCATGAAAACAATGTTCTGTGTGAGTTTGTAGACAGCAAAACTTTGTGAAGAAGCTAATTTCTGCTAGCCATTGTAGGCAGGAAGGATCAAGCACAGACATTAGAGAACCAGGAGAGCTGATGAGTTAAACCAGAGAGGAGTGACAAGCTAGTCTAAGATGTTTAAAAGTTAAAAACAAGATTTTGAAAGACTGCTGCACAAAAATTATGTGGTCCCCATTTTTACCTGGTTCTTACAGAAGAAAGTGATAATCCTGTACTGTTATTAGACAATTGTTATTGGTAATTGAGTATTAGGAAAGTGGCTAGTGCAAATGCACATGGCAACAGGTGCCAGATATATGATTTTTAAACGTGTTTTAGTAAAAATAATGTAATTTATTAATAATTATAAATTGGTTATCTGTCGAAATGACACTATGTTGGGTAGTTCCCTTTAACTAGATTCACTCATTTCTTTTATTGCAGCTACTAGATGAGTTGTCCATTTCACATCCAACTTGCAAATGCCACACAGATGCTTATTTTCTGCCAAAGTTATATCTGCATTCAAGCTTCAGGAGACTTGTGAAATGTGGGTCTTACTTTCATACCCTCTGACAAAGCAAGGTGTGCTAGATGGAAGATGAGATGCCTAATGTTAATGCAATTTCCACTGTACTTCCCTCCTACAATCTTTTCATCCTCATTATAATTGGCACCCCCCTCCCTCAACAAAAAAAAGAAAAAGAAGAAGAAGAAGGAAAGAAAGAAAGAAAAAGCAGTGTTCTTTTGGAATTCTTTGTTGTGGGGAGGGAGGATGACAGACTTTCTGAAGGTGATTCTCCCTTGCCCTCATAGACAATAATGGCTATCATTCCTACCTTATACTTAGTTATTTATTAATATTTAAATGAATTGCATGTAACAACTTCTCTGTGATATTCAGATTTTATAAAATCGTGATTAAGACCTTTTTTAAGATGAAGAATGACAAAATATAACAAGACTCTCTGATACCACAATAGTATAAAATAAATCACAAAAGAGTTGTAAAAAAATGCTGCAATTTCCGGCATTCATTTGCAGTAGTGGCTGGACTTCAGGGTGACTTGAAGACATAGATATCCAGCTTCCATCTTGACCTACTTCATTTGTTAGAATAGATTAGAGTACCATGTTCTATAGAAGATAATGCCATTCTCAGGTACACTTTTTGATTTTCTAGTGGTGATAATGAAATCATTTAAAAGGAGAAACAGGTAAAATTAAATATTCTGTTATCATTTAAGCCAATACATCCAAGACATTATCAGGTCATTAATATAAAATTTCAAATATGCAACAAATTGTTTTAAAACTAATATTTTCAAACTTGATGTTTATTTTAAACTTCTCAATTTAGATGCTAAAGTTTCAATGACTAAAATGAAATTCAGTGGTAATCAAATAATAAAAACTGTGTACAGAGTTTCTTCAAATTACCACAGATTAAATCCTGATAAACCAATTCCACTTTGAAAGAACTGCAAATCAAAAATGCATTTACTGCACCAAATCCACTGAGCATCATAGCTTAGCCTAGTCTACATTTTAAATGTGCTTAGAACAGTTACATTATCGGTATCATAAAGTGGAAAAATCATTGAACCATAGTAAATCTAGGACCATCTATAATTTTTATCCATCTTCAGCATTTAAATTAAATTCAAATTTACTTCTTCAGTAACACCAGTCATATATCAATTGTTCAGTAGCCACAAGAGGCTAATAACAGCTTCTATATTAGACAATGTAAGAATAGAGACATGGAGTTGTTGGTGGTATTAGGCCATCAAGTAACCAGGAATCAATTCTCTATTTCTCTTAGGAAATTATAGATATTAAAGTATAACAATACTTGATGAAAAAAGAAGCTACCAGAAGGAAAGGGGTAAAGTGGATAAGTTTATTTGGTAAAGAAAGTCAGTTATATAATGATGGCTGGGCAGCAGACCCTTGGTGAAATGGGACTAGTATATGCTCAGTTGATTTATAATAATATACACCTGAAACCCAGAGTGTTCTTAACTAATGTTTCTTCAATGTGTTTTTAAAAAATATTTCATTGCATTTATTTATATATTTTAAGAAAATCATGTGACCTGTGGGATAGGTATGTCAATCAACAAGGAAGCTGCTTTAGTGACTTGTCTGAAGTGACCAGTGGAGTCAGACTGTAGCTCTGGCTTCCCCAATACTAACTTGTTCATTTTTTTCTCTGCCACAAATGTGTATATGTGTGAGTGAGTGAGTGAGTGAGTGTGTGTGTGTGTGTGTGTGTGTGTGTGTGTGTGAGAGAGAGAGAGAGAGAGAGAAATGAATACACAAGAAGAGAAGGGTCAGTGGGACAATGTATTGTTTCTGGGAACTAAATAGTGAAGAGGAAGGGAATAAAGGAAGGTTAAGAACCAAATCTTACATATGCTAAATGTTATTTGATGATACAGTGGACATAGCACAAGAACTTGAGATGGACAATGAAAATAATAGACTTGATTTTTATTCCTGTTCCCTAGACAGCTGAGAACAGGTGTCCTTGAGAATGTTATTGAACTTCTTGGACCCCAAGTTTTCTGAGCAATAAAATATGGATAAAAATGTCTGTCTCTTGGTTTGAAGTGAGGATCAAATGTTATAACACACGTTAAGCACCTGGCATAATGCATGCTAATGTTCATTTCCCTTCTTTCTGCAACCCATCACACCAGGGTAGAGTGATCCTTTAATTTAATATCCTTGATTAAATGACTTTAAGTCAAATTCTCGGTCGAGCTTGGATGTCCTTTTAAATAACTGCTCAAAATAATTCGTAATCAACACTCCTTTCCTAAAGGCATTGATTTTTACTGGGCTGGACAAGAAGAAGCAACAGGATTTATTGTTGATGTGCATTAGAAAACCCAAGATTTTAATCTCCACAAATTGCCTCCTATCATGAACACCCAGGTTCATGTTTAAAATTCAACCCTCGATTTCTACTACATGAAGACAACAGTAAACAAGAACATCTATCACAGTGGTTCTTGGTCATCTAATTCATACTTTAGGGGCTTGAGGGATCCATTTTTACCTAAGTATTTTTACTGCAAGTTTAATTTTCTTATGTTCTCTCTCATCAACATTCTGTGCTGATAAAAAAAAAAAAACACTAGGGAAATCAATTAAATAGTTCCCAGCTACCAGATGTTAATGACAGAATAATACAGCAGATTCAAACATAGTTTTAAAGACAAATGATATGATGCGTGTCTTAACAGTTAGCTGGAGTTCAACACTAATGAGGCCAAGGTCAGAAGTTTAATCCCCTTATGTCCAGTTAGTTTGCTCTGTTCCATGACCAGTGGCAGTATTCATGACCCCAGTCTACCATCTTGGCTATATAACCCACATATCATAAAGGAATCTGGGTTGGAGAATGAAGAAGGGCAAGCATGAAGGCATACCCATTATAAGAAGCATAACTCAAAGGAAACAGCCATGCTGACCAGTAGTAGTTCATATGCCCATAAAGATTTTCCTTCACTATAAGCAATATTCAGGTCACTAGTGCGGTCCTCTGCTTTCAGGTTTGGATAATCTTTTTGGCAATGATATGAGTATTAGGAGTGAAAAGTGAGTTCTTGCCTGGCTTCCTGACTTAGTTTCTAAACAGTGCTCAATAATTCATGACAACTGGATTTCATTTTCCACTTCTAAAAGAGAATAAGTTTCGACTAGATGCTTTCTTTTTATTTATTTGTTTGTTTATGCACACAGAACTGGGGTACAGGTCAGAGGTGCAGGGGCAGTAAGAGGATTCACCAGAGACAGAGTGGGGAGCAGAACAGGCCAACTGATGAAGTACACTGCTGAGGGGAGCAGCGGACAAGTCTGCTGCACCATGTGGTTCACCGCTGGGGTCAGGGATTGAACTTGATTGGAGCGGCTGAGGCATCCTAACCCATTGCACCACCTAAAGGGCCCAGGAATAGATGCTTTCTAAGACCTCTTGCTACTCTAAAATGTGTGTGTAGAGTAGGGGTACTATTTACTATAAAAATAACAATTCCTTTTTGCGACTGTAGAAGATAGCCTTGAAGAAACCTTTCTAAATTAGTTCAGAGTTCTCTAGACAAAGAGAACTAAAAGAAAGAGAAATTTAAGGATTTGGCTGGTGTAATTATGGGGGCTGGTAAGTCTGAAATTTGGAGGGCAGGTCAGCAGTTCGAAAACCATAAAGGTTTGACGTTACTAGAGTCTTAAGACACTCCAGAAGAAGAATACCCTCCTCCTTTGGAGACCAGCTTTTTTGTCCTAAACCTTCAACTGATTGGATGATACACTCCAACATTACGAAGGGTAATTTGTTTTACTGAAGATTTATTGATTTAAACATTATATCCTCTAAAAAAGTACCTGTAAGCAACACCTGTACAAATATCTAGGCTGATATTTGACCAAAGACAGTAGCCTAATCAATTTGGCATATAAATAAATATCAAATCTACTCTCTGTTATTTATATCCATCTATACATTTCTTTCTCCCTTTCCTTTATGTTTTCCTGACTTTTTCCTACTCTCCTGCCTTCCATCACTCAACTCTGTGTAACATGATTCCAGTGGAATTTGGAAAAGATGATAACAATTCATTACCGTGTCTAGGTTACAAAAGACTATGATTTCTATCTTGCTAGCAAATTCTCTCCATTTCCTTTTTTGATTTGTATATTATGATGACACAAAATCTTATCCAGTAAAGACTAATATGGCAAGGAACTGAGAGCAGTATTCAGCCAATGTAGAGTAAAAAGCAAAAGCCTTCATCTACAGCTCTCAGAACATAAAGCTGCTGATGATAACTGAGAGAGTTTGGGAGATTTTCCCTAGTTAAGTCTTAGGCTGTGACCTCATAACTTTGGGGCATTAACTTGATTGCAATATTGCAAGACACCATGAAAGAGAGGCTCCATCTAGGTCACGATCTTATTCTTGACCTAAAGAAACTAAAATAACAAATGTATATTGTTTTAGTCATACCATTTTTGGAGTAAGTTGTTCTACAGCAATAGATAATTAATACAGAAACTAAAATTAATTTGACAAGTCATTGATCAGGATTATTTGCAGCAACCAACTCGATATTAGCTAATGGAAACAGAAAATAATACATGTTAAAGAGAACTCAAACTTGTTGAGAAGAGCAGAAGATGGCTATTCTAGCTGAGCCTTCAGAAATTACTCTTTAGAAACACAATTCAAATTAATCACCCAAAGAGCTGCTGTTTCTGTCATAGTCAAGACATGGCCAAATCAAGAAGGCACAGAATGATACTCATCTGAGATTCAGTAAGTTAAAATGGATGTCCATGCTGTATCTTCTTTCATGTTGTTCAGTTCTGTATCAATGTCATAACTTGGTGTACATGATAAATACGACCAAAGTCCTAATCTAATTGTAGTAACAAGGAAAGCCTTCTCCTTTTCCCAATTCTCTTTCCTCCCCTCCTTCCTCTTTTCCCTTTTCCCTTCTTCCTATCTTCCTCCATCTTCAATAAATTGATTTTAAGATCAGTGAATGATGCCAAGTATATATGTATACCCAAAATAGCGAGGGAATAGGCAATTATGTAATTAAATTATGTCTTATAAGTATCAAACCCAACTTCCATACTAATTTTCAAAAACTATATAATGTAGTAGACAGGATACAAAATGTGGGAATTGAATGAACATAAAATCATCCATATTTTAAATAAACAAGCTATATGACATTGGACATGTTCCTTAAACTCTTTAAGACCTTGTTTCTTTTCCAATAAACTGAGGAAACTTCCATTACTCTGAGTCATCATGTAAGAATAATAAGTGACAATATAATTCATATTATTAACACAATGGCTGGCACAAAGAAAATGACTTGTACTAGGTGTTAATCTCTGAGAACATAGCTGTGGTTTGTCGTTTAACATCACAAGTTCCAGGGAGAAGGTAGGATTTAAGTGGAACCTTAAAAGAAGATCTAGAGTTAAAACTGGTATAAAGGAGGTCAGTAAGACCTCATTGCACTGTCCTAGTTAGTATCTTCCACAAAAGACTCTAAAAACTGGACCCTCCCTGATGATGCAGGGGGTTACAGCACAGTACTAAGAAGCTAAAAGCCACTTCAGCATGAATTCGATCTCCACCCCTGAAGTCACCCACATGGCATGGCAGACCTCTCTTGACCTGCCACCTGCTCCCATCAGCAATGTACTTCATCCGTGGCCTGTTCTGCTCTCCCCACTCTGTCTCTGTTGAATCCTCTCACTTCCTCTGCACCTCTGGCCTCTACCCCAGTTCTGTATTCAGAAATATATAAATCTTTTAAAAAAAGATTTATCTACCTAAAGATAAAAATATTACCCTAAAATCATTTAGAGTCAAGCATTCTATAAATGGGCAAGTGGACATTGATATGTGACAGATCATCTTAGATAGATTAGTAATGGAGAAATGAAGGTGGATGACTCCCAGGTTGGTAGTCTAACCACTCCATTTGTTATTTCCTTCCAAACTATAAAAATGGGGATTTTATTTTTTGGGTTCTGTCTCTATGTTAACATCAGCATTGACATAACTATTAATAATGTAGATACTAAAGGAAGAAAATGAGTATAACAATGGCATTCTATCATCTATGTCTTCATCAAAGTATGAACAAGAAGAGTCAATGTCAAAACAGTGCATGTAATCCTTTTCTTGATTTCTAGAGTGTAAAATGACTCATACTAAGCTGACATATAAACCATAGATTACCGTCATTAAAAAAACTGTACTTTTTCATTTAATTTTTTATCCATTATATCTATGATCACATATAGTTATTAATCTACCACCAATTTATGTATGAACAGTTTCTGGTGATTTAATTAGTTTCCTCCCGTAAATACAGACTTATGTTCAAATAAAATGAAATCAATAGATTAAGGTTAATTACGTCCTATTCTCTTTTTTATTTGCTAAGCTTTTGATACAATTACTAACTGACTCTAATGAAAACCATGGTTATCTCTTTAATCATGTTTTAAAGAAAAAGATGTAAAGCTCAAAAACCTATTCCCACTTTAATTTTCTCTTAAAAGCTTTTGTCATCCCCTCTGACTTCACATTGAAATGTAGATTAGAATCATGCATTGTTTCTACTGAAAGAGATTTTAAAGTTCTTGTTCACCAAACTGTATTCTATAGATAGAGATATAGAGAAGAAGGTTCTGAGCAGAGTTTGGCGCTCTTCCAACTTGGTAGCAAACCTAGGAGAGCAAGCCAGGTTTTGGAGTGCCACTTAAATGGAGCAAATTTGACATTTTCACTCATCTTATTTGCTATCACACTGCATATTAGTTTGTTTGGCTTTCTCTTGTTATATTTGTGGCTGTAAAAATTAAATAAGAGATATAAATGGCAGGAAGCATGGCACTTCATAAGCATTTTTCGTCCTTACTCTTTTTAAAATCTGTGTAAATATAATTTTATAAATCATAACACAGTTAAGGATACTGAAGAAAGCTATTTCTAGAAATCTAGAAGTGAATCTTTTCAAAAGGGAAGGATCTTTTATAATGCAAATAACCATCCCCTAGGTAACCCATTTTGCCATCCTGGATATTTATAGTACTGGGAGAGGAGTTTTTTAGTTCAGAATTGATAGAAAACTCACTTTGCACAACTAACAGACAAATGGCAAATTTCTATTCATTTTGTCAGCTCTGTCCCTGATGAGTTAGATAAGGTACATGTGCTTTCTCCTGACATTACAAACTATACCATGGGACAAGGGACATGTGGTCCAACTGTCATATACCACCTGCTTCTCTTGGGGAAATCAGAATTCGTCAGCTGTATGGAGTTTGTTTGACAGGAGCTGGACAGGCTGGCAAGGGAGTGTACTTTTCTCTTCAGGATGTGCTGGTAAGGGAAATCTGTATTCCCTAAGAACCATAACGTTACTGCAGTAATGTATTGGGGAGACTTCAGTGTGAAAGATGGTAATTTTCATTTTTTTTTAAGATTTATTTATTTGTGAGTACAGAACTGGGGTACAGGCCAGAGGTGCAGGGGAAGTGAGAGGATTTACCAATGACAGAGTAAGAAGCAGAACAGGCAGATCTTCAAAGTACACTGCTGAGGGGAGCAGCAGGAGGGTCAGGAGAGGTCTGCCGCACTATGTGAATCACCTCTGGGGCAGGCAGGGATCGAACTCATGCTGAAGTATCTTGAGTTTCTCAGTGCTGTGCTTTAACCCACTGCGCTACCAGGGAGGGCCCAATTTTCACATTTCTAAGTATGCTATCATAAATTTCCAGGCATTTATTTGATAATGATGATGATGACATCCATAAAATTATTAATGTCTTTAAAACACATCAATGTGCTGTCTAAATACTAATATTAATATTGAAAAATTAGCATTAGTGCTTTGATAAGGCTGTGCTTTCTGAGTTGTTTATTTAGTAGTGGCATACAATTATACCTTCCATAGCATTTCCCTTCTGGCTAATACTACTCATTTGTGACCTCTCTAATCAAGATGAATGTGGATTCTGTATCTGTGCTATTACGTACAGAAGTAGCATTGTATACCAATTGCTTTGTGCCTTCATTTAGTCACCTTTATATTAAGAATAACTGTAATAATACCAACCAGAATTTTTGTGAGGATTAAATGAGTTGTCTTTAAATCACATAGAATGTTGTTGACTAATGTCACCTCAATTAAAAAAAAAGTTAATTGAGTTGCTACACTTAAGTATTTAGAAATGTGCTTAGGGATATATATGGGTTCTGCTATTATAATTCTGCAAATGTACTAAATCAAGAAATTAGAAAGACACTAGGATTTTAAGACCTTGTAGTTCTTAGCAACTTGTTTTACCAACTAGGTGAAAATTAGCTATATTTATTATTATTTTTTATTCTATGTGTTCTGTTGCATAACTTAGAAGACTTCTCCTTCATGGGAGAGCAACAAACAAAAAAAAATCATGGGCTTGTGAATGGTAAGACTCCTCCATGTGGGAATTGCTTGTTATCCAATCACTACATTCTTTCTTTCGAAAACAGAGTTGAGAGTTGGAGAATAATATTTATATATATATATATATATATATATATAAAACATATTATATATACTACAATATACTACATATATGTATATATATAATCACTTTAGTGACTTTAGGTACACAATAATATTCATCATCTTTATTAAAAAGTAGATTAGTTTAAAGCATTATAATTGTTATCTTTTCCAGATATCTACTAGTTTTTTTTTTAAAGGAAATTCTACTAACTCCCTGTATGTTTTGAAGATCTGTGAGAATTTTATTAAGGCATAGGAGGCTGAGATATCTCCAGAAATAGGTATTTCAGTTCAGATGTGGCATTTTTAGAATTACTGTATTTTAATATTACTAAAACCATTTCTATTAAGCAGGGGAATGATTCGGACAAAATGGATATTAAATGAAATTAATTTATTTTAATGAGAAGTTATATGTATATATACTTTTGTGTGTACTTACACTCAACTCTCCTCATTATCAGAATTCTATGTACTACTGCTGAATTTCTCTAATGAGGAATAACATCAGTAAGTATCTTTAGTATGTTGATATCATATAGTTTATAAAGGTTAACATATTCAATAACTATTCAGTTAGAAAAATTGTGGACTCTAGCAGTTTCCTGAGATAAATCAGCATTGATGTTGAATTTCTTTTTAATGAATTTATTTTTGCATAGAAGACCTGGAGTGCAGGCCAGAGGTACAGGGGGTGAGAGGATTCACCAGAGACAGAGTGAGGAGCCAAACAGGAGGATTTACTGAAATAAACTGCTGAGGGTACAGTGGGCAAGACAGGAGAGGTCTGCTGCAGTATGTGGGTCAGGTCCATGACCAAGGATGGAACTCGGCCATAGTGGACAGGGCTGAGAGCTAACCCTTAGGCCAACAGGGAGGCCCTGATATTGGATGTTATAAGGCATAATTACTAATAATTCTTTGCATTTAAATAGTATCTAGTACACAGTAGATGCTCAGTAAGTGTTGAATGCGATATGAATGTATGAATGAATGAATTATATTAATCCAAAGGAATACATTACAATAACAATGATTAGTCTTTAATCAAAGTAAAGTATTGTGTGCATGACCCTAGATAAGTCAGTTTACCATTTGGGACCTCAGTTTATTCATTTGCAAATCAGAGGTCAGTTCTCATCAGCAATATAGTCTTAAAAATTCACCATAGGATTTATAACATCATTTACTGCCAATCAGTTTTCTCTGGTGCAGAAATACCTTTCACATTTCCATTAGCTAGACAACAATAATTCCTGACACATTCACTTCATTTTTCCTTTTGACTTTGTGATTTGAAAGTAAGATTTAAAAACCAATAATGCAAGAAACAGGCACATATTAGAATCAACCCCAAAGGACAGTCAACTGTAACTACTGCATGGAATAGAAATATAGTATGTAGTATCTAAAATTTCACTCTTCTTTTAAGCACACATTCTCTTTCTTCATTTTGAATTTTTTTTATAACTATTTGACCTTGTCTCATTGCTATGTAAAAATACTTTGTTCTTAGAGCCTATTCTTATCTACTTGAAAAATAACACAGAAATATTCCTCAGTTTCTGCTGGCCCATTAGTAATAACTTGGCTACATTTCATTTTTTATTTGCCTAACAATTGCCATGGGCAAAAATTAAATTAAGACACAAACTCCCAAGAGAATAAAAGTAAAGCTAATGGTTAGTGCTTGATTTAGGGAATGAAATGAAAGCTAGCAGGAGCAAGTTTTACCTGGTATTTATGGCAAGTGTTAAATTAATAGACTACAGAGAATCATTTCATTGACTCTCTGAAATGGTATCTTGTTTTTGGAGTTTAGCATGTAGTACACACAGACACACACAAAAATGTAGCTCTAATAGTACAGTTGTATACAGTCTTTATTTGACTTGCCCCTCTTGGAATAAAGAACCCAGGGTCTGAGCTCCAAAACACATGACAGTCTGCTTGTGCAAGCAGAAGTCAGAATTGAAAGCTGCTGCCTTGGAGTCTGGTACAAGCAGTGCTAAAAATGGCTTAACCAGTTCAGTAGTCATCTACAAGTAGACAATTCCCAGGGCACAGACATATTATTCTAATTAATGAGATCTTCTCCTTTCAGAATACTCTTTTCACTCATGTAATCATACTTCTGATACACATTTTATGTTTCTACTCTCTTTCTAGTAGAAGTAGGCTGCCCAAGGAGAACTACATTAACTCTTTCATCTTAATAGGAATTAAAAAAAAA
>NW_004567104.1:60931467-60977816 GCF_000260355.1 Condylura cristata | reverse complement strand
CATTTGTACTTACTAGGCTGAGACTAAACACCCGCTTCTTTCTATAATCACAAAAGGTTGATTCTATTTTTTTAAAAATTAGCATTCCTTAGACACCTTTATGACAAGTGGCCTTCAACGTTTATATCTCTATATACATGAATTAAGAATATTTGTAATTTGTATTGACCAATACAACACTGTTCTCAACTTAGCAAGCTAATAGCAGGTAGAATCTATTTTGAAGAGGAAATATTTGAAATCCAAAGAGATTTGAAGGTGAAATATTTGAAATCCAAGCTCATATTGAGGATGATGGATTCTGATTATTAAGATATATTTGGTCCAGACTGCACAGATTGTATGAACAAACAACATACCTCTTCCTAGCTGAATCCCAACTCTATATGACAAGAAACTCACCATATTTCCTTATTTCCTTCACAAAGCAAGTAGATATTCATGACTTCTGATTGTCAAAGAACACAGTTTTTGGACTAAGGATTTTGAAGATTTGAAGATTTCTAGGTTAAGACAGAGAGAATTTCATAAAAAGACCATAAATGGAAATTGACAATTTTTAGAACATATGATGATGAAGCATGGAGAATTGAAGGATTGATCAGTTTAAGTATTAATTCTTCAAAACCAACTCACCTCATGACTTCCACACGTTTATCACCTTTACAACTGTCTACTAGCAGGCATTCTCCTCGGGGTGAGCACAGTCATTTCAAACTTCTAAAACTTGTTTACCACATTCAGGAACAGATTGTTTCAAGCTGTAGGGGTTTCAGTGGTGTTCTACTCAAGAGCCTAAAACAGGAAATCCAAATCTTGATTAAAAAAACAAAAACACACAGTAAGAATAAAAGAAATGGCCTTCTCCATTACAGTGTACTGGGAAATTTATCCTGAATGTGACTCTGCTTAGAATATTATCAACCATTGCTATGAACAACCAACTCTGCTTTTTCTGATTATCCATCTCTCTTCCTATTGGTACTTTTTTCATTAGAAGGAATATTCTACCCGATGTTATTCACTACATAAATTTCCACCAAACAAATCCCTTCAGAACCAATATAGTAACCTGTCATATAATAGATGTCCAAAAAGAAATTTAAACATCAAAAAATAGTTTTTAAAGGAAGGAGAGGATGAATAAAAAAGACAGACTCTGAAGGGTTCTCTAAGTTTCCTGAGAGTAGCTGGAGCTCTTTCAAAGATGGTGGAAAATGTATCAGTATATTCTTCCCCTAAAGGTGAAAGGAATTTCACAAACATTCTGTTGCTTAGAAGGGAGGGGTCAGATGAATCATAGGTATATTTCAACATGCTCAGGAAGTTGTGAGGGTGCACTTTCCATCTGTCTCAGAGGAGGGTACTGTATTATGTAACTAATATACCACAGTATCTATCTCTCCCCTTGCTCTCCGTGATTTGATAGGCAACAGAAAGTTGAGGTTATGAGGATTTAATGCATGTTTTTATTTAATAAGCTCACTTATTTGCTGAGGAGGGATTTGAATAAGATATAAACCCTAGATAAAGGAGGATTTATGCTACATTTCCCAAAATCACAAAGACAAAAGGAGAAAAATATAAAAACTTGCTATTATGCCATAATTTATAATGTATTATAAAAATACAAGGAGTAAACACCAATCACTCAAGTAGGAAAAAGGCAGAATGAATTACATCTAGCTTATACTGGAAGATGGACTGTACTTGAATTCTCTTTCTGATTTCTTGGAGTGTTTTCTTTCTTTATTTTACAGGAAGTTCCTAAATTTGCAGACAACCAAAAAGAAAGTAAGTCAGATTTTCTTTAAAAAATTATATTCTTCAGTGCTGTAATATTTAATGGAACATAAATTGGGTTCCTGTCAAAGTATTTTTTAAAAATGTGTAAGGACAAATTTAGGTAAGTTTTGTGTGCTATCATTTGTCTGTTTATGCTGATCCATCAAAAGCCTGTGTTGTGACATGTTCATAAAAATGTGGAAATTAAATTTTCAGAAGAAACATGTTTAAATTTAGATCAAATTAAAATGGGAACCTACTCGAGAACATGTTTCTATCAGTAACCAATATATTAATCTTCTGAAAATTTCTTCTAAACCAAATACAATATGTTTGCAGAAAGATTCGGGTTATTTAGGTCAGGCTTGGCTTTACATTCAACACATCAAGCTGCCAGGGGATGAGACATTCCCTTGTTGTATAACATGGTAGGGTTTTAACTAATAAGCAGGAAATACATAGAAGGAAGTGGTTTATGGGGGAAATTTCCAGATTCGCTCTTAATTATACAACAGAACGCCCTCTTTGCATTCTGGATTGGTCTTAGACCAAACTGAATTATGTGAAATTTTTTCTGGATGTAGTAAATCTGATGTCTCTTCCCCTATCACACTGCCCACTTTTCACTTCCTCTAAATCCCTCTCCACTTCATATTCTTTGTTTACTTTCCTGCTCAAGGCTATCTCCCAGTAAGAATATTTGATGCAGTCAATGTGAGAGATAATTGCATGTTGAACAGCTCAGGACAACTGCAAGACAAGAGTAGTTATAATCATTTAAAGTACAGCCATGGTATTTTAGTATGAGATGGAATATTTTAGTATGAGAAGGGGATTTTTTTGGGTAGGACTCTTTGAAAACTTTTACATCCCTGTTAACTATGCATGTCCACAGATAAGAAGCTCACTAATTCTAAATCAAATACTTGACACAAAATTAGAGCTATTGGCATATAATTGATGCTTCTGCAGATTAGAGGATTATCTGCAGATGGAAGGGCAGGAAGATAAATGAAAGGGAAAAGACTGATGGTGACGGAATTAGGATCTTCTAAACATAAGCTAAATCAATTTGTATGCTTCCTCCAATTCCAGCCACTTAAAACTGAAGATGCTTTTGAACTCTTCGACTCTTTAGTCACCATCAGCCTGAAGGAAATAGCATATGTTATTCTTCCTCCTATTCATTTTATAATATTTTAGTTTCTTTTAATACTTGCTATATACCAAGAGATATCATAAATACTTTCCCATTAAAAGATTTAAAATAAGCCCAAAAATGACTAAGATGGAGCATCTTATATGAAGCTTTTTTTTTTGCTTATGATTCTGAGCACAGAAAATATGAATGTGGCTTATATTTAAGAACTACCACTAATATTAATGGTGGAAACACGCTATAACAAAGGCATATGTCCAGGTTAAATGGTGATAATTGCTCAGGTCTGTTATTTTATTAGGGATTATATATATTTATTGAACATAAAAACATTTGAAAAAGAACTTTTCACATTATTTCATTACATTGAGAAACATTCAAGTACAATTGGTTTTGGGGATAGGCAGATTTTAATGTAGTTTCTCCACAGTGCATGGAAATTTCTAGGCTAAGGTTATACTTGTATTAACTGTACTTTGTCATTTAGTGTCAGAAAAATTCAATACCGCATGTAGATCTTGGTAATATTTACAATTTTCTTTCTCACAATATTTTCTCACAATATATGTCTATGTGGTCTAATATCTGTTTGATTAAAAATATTACCTATAGAATATAAACTTCTGTTTTTTAATTCTTCTAGGTTAATCCGGAAATCAATGTCTGAACACAAAGCATTTGGTTAGTAATTCATCAAAATATACATGAAAATGATATGTACTATTTCCCTACAAGTTTATTTTTCACTATTGCCTTAAGTCAGAAATAAGTGATTAAAGAAAGTTGTCTTTGAGTTATACAGATTAAAAAAAAAAAAACCTGTTTCCATTGTAACTATAAGTGACTAAGTTAAAGAAATGATTGATAATTTCTCAGCATAATTTCCTTTCTCTGAAATAAAAATTCTCTTTGGTGGTTTATGGATGATTATCTTCCAACTCTACAACTTCAGCTTTGCTGGACCATGGTCAAAGTGACAACAGATATCCTTCTAGATCTATTAACCTAAAAGTGAATGTGCAGAAAGTAGAAAAGGGTTGGATTGCAATATTCTTCTACAGCATTTCAAAGAACTGGCCTTTTCTTTCATTTCTGTGGTTAGAAAAGCCATGTTAATAATAAAGGTAATGGGTCTGATTTGTAATGTTAATTCTGAAGTGAATATATATTCTATAATTATTTAAAAAAATCATGTAAATAATGGCTCTCCTTTGCTTACAGAATAGTTAGTAAGGTAACTAGTGCAAAGCATCTGGCCACTGATACCTATTTCATTAGTCAAGGCCTTTGGGTACTAGTCAATATTTAGACAATCAGTCATGAATTGAATAATGCAGTTTTGAATAAATGGAAGTACAGCAGATATTTATTTCCCATCTAAATCTATTCTTATGGCATGCTCTTCCATGTGCATGTGCAAAACTACAGATGTTTCTACCCTAACATAATTTTTGATGATCAATTATTTTCTCTATTGTCAAATATGAGCAAATGATGACTTTAAAAGCAACATAGCATACTGAGATTTTCTCTGTGTGATGCTTTGGTTGTATTATTTAAATATGGCTTTATCATTGTTAGGATAGAAATGGAAATAATTGGTCTTTGGTAAGTTCATTAGAAGAGATAACAATTCTTCATTTGGTGCAGTTGAGTTCATGGTTCTTTCATTTGGTCATTTTAGACTTACTTGTAACTATCACAGTTTAGTTTTCTCACTGCATATAGAATCATTTTGTTAAAAAGTATGAGGAAATTAAGATTATTTTAACTATGCATAAAATATAGAGTTACTAAATCAAGAAAAACAGTCCAAAGAAAAATTTAATTATAAGCTATCAAGAGATATTTCAAAAAAAGCATTCTAACATCTATGCTTGGGTACTTATATAGTTCATGGAAAAAATAAGAGCCCAAACACCCTCAAGCTATTCACCAGGTACGAGAACTCCCTAGAATGAACCATACAACTGCCTTGAAATACACTTACAAATACAATCATGTGCTGAGACTGTTTTGACTCAAATTTCTTAGATATATTGGACAAATGATATTGTGAGTTTGTTAACCAATCCTCTTCTTTACCTTAGAAGGAAAAACATTCAGTGATACTACCTGGCAGGATCCCAGCAAACCTGAGAATGATCCCCATATCAGAAGGCTCTGGCAGCAAAAATGTTAATTTCTAACTTTAGTTCCACTGACTTTGCATTTACCCAGAGCAGTTTAAATAAGTGTTTAGAAAATTTACATCTTTCTTCATTAAAATAAACCAAGTGTTGTGGACCACTTAAAAGCAAAAACAAAGAGAGGAAAATAGAATCTACATATGAACATGTATATGTGTGTACTTACGCAGACATATAGAAAGGAAGTGGAATCAAATTAATTTATCTGTTGAAGTGTTAAAGCAAAGAATCAATTACAAATGTCTTTAGTGTCTAAAACAATTAAAAATGGATTAAAAACAAGCATATAGAAAAACCCTCTTAAAAACAATATAGTAAATTGTTATATTTAGGTTTTCTTTAGAAAGTTAAAAAATAACCTGGACTATTAATGCAAAATTACATTATTTTCAAAGTTAAAAATTCCCAAGAAAAGCAAAAGAGCAAGCAAGTTTAAAAATTATGAATAATAAGTCACTGCATAATTAAAATTACTTAACACTGGAAGGTAATGGACAGAACAAAATTTCCTGAGTTCACAAATATAACAACATCGATAGTCTGTTATTGAAACAAGAAATAATTGATTATATTAATTATTATTGTAGAGTTTTTGATAGCTGAAAATATTTTTATATCTTGTGTCAAGGGGAATTAATTACTATATATTCTTAATGTTAGGAATCAATGGCTTGATTATACATTTTATCCAGACTTGACTTTTGATTCTTTTACGGAGTTCTGAAATATATAAAGCAATTAAGAAATTAATAATTATCCTTTGAAATATTTTGGCTTTATCCAAGATTGTGTAATGTTTGACTTTAAGTGAAATTTTCTACTTTATTATACATGAATAGATGAGCCATTTGGGAGTTATTTTAAATATATTCTTTTAATTATAGCACAAGAAAATTTTATAATATCATTTTCTACAGCATTTATTGTCATTTGGCAATAACATAAGGGTGATCAAAACAATGTGTTGCCTGAAAAAGCAAACTATATTGCTTTCTCTACAATTTCTCACTTCATAGATCATTTCTAATTGGAGACACTCTGAAGCAGAATAATATTATCTCCTATTACCATAATCCAACCCAGTGGTTTTCTTTGTTTCAGAATGAATTTCCTCCGCATCCCTAATACACAACCCATATACTCATCAATAGCTGTGATACAGTCTTCTGCCTATTCACCTGCTTATAACACTAGCCCTAATCAGAGATCTATTTTGCCTTATCTAAGATGAGGTTGATGGGGTGAGCTGTACCATCACTTTCTGCACTTTCTGGCCCTGGAAGCTCACAAAGCCCATGCTATGTCACGTTACTTCAGAAACAATGTCCATAATATCTGCTTTTGATTGGTCTCTGACTTTACCTCATGCATTCCAGCTATCTTTACTCAAACTTCATATATCCATTCATCTACACATCCATCCAAACCTTCTAAATTTTATATTATTAGTTTTAGATTTTTGGATATTGATTTATGGATAAAGAACTTAAAACTGTACTATAAATTACTTCTAATTATAAGCTTTTCTTAAATGATTTTATTTTGTGTCCTCAAAATATCTATTTTTTGTTTGTTTCTTTTTTTTGTTTTTAAGAGTAAAGGGCAGGTAATTCTGACAAAACAAAAATCGTGCGCTTAGGTGAGGTGTTTCTGTTCAGTGATCTAGCTTTTTTGTGAAAAAAGAAAAAATAATGCCTTTACAGTATCCTTCTCGTGTTTGACATTTCTCAAATTGCTACCCCATGTTTAGAGAGAGAGAGAGTGTGTGTGTGTGTGTGTGTGTGTGTGTGTGCATACATGCCCGTGGGTGCTTAGGAAGTTCCCCCAATTTCAACAGGAGCAGCTGAGTCACAGGACATTTCCCAGGGATTAATGTCATGCTAGGAAGAGCTGATGGCCTGAGACCAAGCCTGTCAGTACCACTGTAAATTAGAGAGAAATGCAGTGTGAGCCACAAGTTTGTGGGCTTGAATTTTATGGGTGTAGTAGCTTCAGTTGGAAGGCCCAGAATATTTCTAAGCAATTAGTGCCCTACATATCAACCCATAATATTTCTTTCTCATTTTAAACACTACTTTTTAGCAGTTAATTGCATAATTACTTAAGAGTGGTTTACTGAGCCTGGGGATAGGCAGGCTGTGAAGTCGAGTGAGCTGGATATCAGAAGGTGCAACATTGCTTTCATCCACAGCCCATGATTTTATTGAACATGCTAGTGATAACATTGTAAGAACAGCTTCAATTAAACCAAAGAAGATATCTAACAAAATGAAGGGTAAGATTAATATCTCCTAAAGAATCTGTTACAAACTTAAGACTAAAAATAAGACTAAAATAAATTCAACATTATATTTTTACATATGTGAATAGCATTTACATCCTAAAGAGTATGGAGGTCTAATGAAGGAAGGTTTAAACTAGTTGTATTTAGTCAAGAATGTGTACTTGTATTTTAATTCAAAAAGATATTCACAGTCAATAATTATGACTGTTAAGAAAAAAATGAACAGAATAAGTTGAGCGCCAGAAGCATAACATTTTGAATTTATTTAGTCCAATTTCTTCTTCTAAGAAGAAGAATTTTATCTAAACTTACATCCGTATTATTAAGAGATTAAATCTGTGAAATAAACATAGAGTAAATTGAGTATTCAATACTTTACTGTCATAGCTTAGACAGGGAAATCAATCTGTAACTCATGTTAACTGTCATATTTTCAGGTCATAAATGGGAAGAGTATTCATGTTAACAAATTAAAATAATTTTTTTTAAAAAACTAAATTTAGTTTAGTCTTAGTTTTATGGAAAAAATATAACCAAAGCATGAAAAGAACAAACTTTGAAATATATGAATTGGCGTTTACCCAAGATTAAGTTATTAGCTAAGTTAAGAACTGGTTTCTCTAACAAGATTTCTACAGTAAAAGTAACTGTTGGTCTATGTAAAATAGGGTGACTACCAGAGGGTATGAGTAACAGATGTGTAACATGACAGGGGAGCTTTGTTGGTGAATGAGTGAAGTATGTGTACATGTTGAAGTGTGAAGTTGCAATCCTGAAATTACAGTTTTGTACATGAATGGTAAATCAACAAAATTTGAATGACAATTAAAAAAAGAGTGTTTTCTATTTTTATTAGGAAATACAAAGAATAACAATAAATCAAAATTCTTAAAAAATTAAAAGGAAACAAAATAGACTCCACATAATGTGATTGTGATAGATAATTCCATAAACCAAAAATATAACTAGAGGATGTTAGTCATAAGCAGGTAACACCCTGGATTTATGCTTGACACTTGATGCACGCACCCACACGTGTGTGCGTGCATGTGTGTGTATGTGTGCATGTGTAAGGGAGGAGATAGGACACTCTTGTAAGACTAAATCTTTAACCTGAGGAAAACAGTGCTTTTTCTGGGTAGAGAACATCAAAATTGAATTGAGTTGTAGGATACCTAGCTAGTGTCTGAAGAACCATTTGGTACTGTGAAGGAATCCCCTCTTCCACTCTTTGGATTTGGTACCTGACCCCTTTCCGGCACAATTTAATTTAAATATAATTTCCCTAGAGCATGTAATTTAACTCTTGTTCACTGCAGGAGGAAGGACAGTGAGCCCTATTTAACACCTGAACTTCTGCCTCCCATTTGGGAATAAGCCACAGAGCAAAGGCCACCTGCTGCAGCAGACCTTTCCAAGGAAGGCTTCCTGAATTGAATGAGAAAAGTCAGAGTCTTCATATTTTGTCCAAATGAATCTTGGGGTCCCTGTAATTCCCAAGGGACATTCTTCCTAGGATTACAGTTACCTGGCTAAGATAAGAGGTATATCACATTAGGATCATCACAAAGTTAATTAAAATTTTACTTTTTTTTTAATTATAAAAGATTTTTTTAAAGATTTATTTATTTATGCGTACAGAACTAGGGTGCAGACCAGAGGTGCAGGGGCAGCAAGAGGATTCACTAGAGACAGAGTGGGGAGCAGAACATGCAGATCAATGAAGTACACTGCTGAGAGGAGCAGCAGGCGGTTCAGGCGAGGTCTGCCGCGCCATGTGGGTCACCTCTGGGGCCGGGATTGAACTCATGCTTTAGCTTAGTGCTGTGCTTTAACCCACTGCACCACCAAGAAGGGCCCTAAAATTTTACTTTTTAAACCTAACCCCATTTTCTTTTTTGCATTTGGGATAAAACAACATTTCACTAGACTCACATGTTTTGGGAGTAAAGAATTCAATCAGAGCAGTGTTCAAGATGCCTGAATCCCTGATTAACTAGGGAAGATTTACATCTGGCAAGTGGAATCATCTAGAGGCTTCTTCACTTTCATGTTTAGTAACTTGTTCAGGCTTCCTGGAAGGTTGGGCTCACCTGAGGAGGCTGGAAAACCAATATGTTGGCCTCTCCATATTACGTGAGACTCTCCCAAGTTAAAGGCTGGGTTTCTAGAAGGAAGAATATTAGAGTTCATTTCACACTTCACACAGCTGTGGCGAGTGGGTAACTCCAGAGACCAAAGTCAGAAGCTGCCAACCTTTTGATCTAGACTTGGAGGTTACAAAGCATCACTTCTATTGCATTTTACTATGACAAGTTAGTCACAAAGGCCAGGTCAGTTCACTAAGAGGATAACTGAATTCCATTCTTTAATAGAGAAGTGCCAAGGTCACATGTCAGAAGGACATGTGCTGTTGTAGGCATCTTTGGAAAACCCAGACTGCATGTTACTAATTCCACTATTGTTTTTGTTTGTAGCTTAGGAACACACTACACTGTATCTACAAATGTTCTTTCTGGAAGGTACTAACAGGAAGTTCACAAATAAAATGTATAAGATCACAACAAATTCTCTAATCTTCATAAAATGACATTTTCCTGGAATTCCCTTCTTAGTCCAAAATCCTCAAAGTAGCCCAGTTTTATATAGCAGAGGCTACAAATAGCCCTTCCAGAGAGATACCACGTTTGACTGTTTAACTGAATATTTTGGGCCACCCAGCATTTTATAAAGCAGGAAATTTTACATTGAACATTCACATGCATGTCCCTTCTCCTCCTCTCCCTAGTAGCACAATGGTTTAGGATGCAACACTGCAAGCTGGCCACAGCTGCCTCAGTACAAGTTCAATCTCCAGCCCTGGAGGTGACCCACATGGTGTGGTAGACCTCTTCTGACCCACCTACTGCTCCCCTCAGCAGTGTACTTCGTAGATCTGCCTGTTTGGCTCCCCATTGTGTCTCTGGTGAATCCTCTCACTGTCCCTGCACCTCTGACTTTCACCCTACTTCTGTATGCATAAGTAAATAAATAAATCTTAAAAAAAAAAAAGTGAGGGAAACTGATCATCCTGGCTGTTAGCAGTGGTGCTCCGCAGTTCACAGACCAGCCATTGTCTCACTGGCAAAATACATTCCATTTACTCAAGCTTCTTTTGCGATTCCTATAGATAGTTCTATTTACAACCAGTCTAATGAGTTTCCACCTGGAACTCATGGTCCATTGAAATCTGTTCTCACATTTCAGCCCACTTTTTTCTGTACTATTTCCAAGCTTGATATCCGGCTTGCTGAGTCTTAATCTCAACATTTAAACAGCTTCATTCTTTTAGATTATGGATTAATATTCATAGGGTGGCTGCTGTATTTGTAATGTTTCCTCTTCTTCATTTCCAGATACTCTCCCATTCTTTAAGCTGCTATTCATATACTTCCTCCTCCATAAGCACTTTGGGTCAGAGTCATCATCCCTGACATTCATGTCTGAATCACTCGTTTTTCTGCCTTGCATGATAATGCCAGTGATATCATTGGGAATTGTGCAGATTCCTCAGCTGTTTTCTGATCTTAGAGGCCAGGAGACCACATTACATTTCTTTATAGAAGTTACCCAAAATTCATGTTAAATGCATCAGAAAGGAGAGATGAAAAGAAAGGAATAGAGGGGAGAAGATCTTATATAGGGAGATTGAAAAAAAGTTGCAGCAACTGCTTCCAGTATCCTGATTAACATGTTAAAGAATCTCGCTTAGAAGAGTCAGATCACAAGACCAGCTCATTTTAAAATTTAAGTATTTTCTGAAATCCTATAATATGGCAACTGTTATTTCATAGTTAAGTTACTACTCTGAGTGTGAACTGTGAATTTAACATCCCTTTTAACCACAGCCATAATGAAGATTTGGATTAAAACACGTATCTCTTTTCCTGTGCATGGTGTGTAGGCCTTGAATGCCTTTCCTCCCCCCTCAGAATATGAGAACGAGGAATCATGGGAAACTAAAGCTGTGATTACAAGGAGAAAAGGTGAAAGGAAGTCTCTATGGGTGACAACTAGGAGCTCTCTGTTAGTCTCAGTATCAACCTGTACACTATGGGACTTGGATTAAGTGATCCATAAAGTACTGTCCATCTTCAGCACCTGTGTATTTCAGAATTAAATAAATGGAGCTCCTTTTACAGGCCCTGAAAAGGAAATGTTACTACCTTTTGAAAAGGTTTCATTTAGCTTCAAGCAAATGGATGCCACATTCCAATGCTTTTACTAAAGCATGCATAGAACAATTTCAACATAAATAATTCATGTTGAGAAGACTTAAGCTAATGAAGCTCAAAATGCCAGGGGTGGAAAGCTTAGTTTAACAGAAACAGGTAAGGTGATAACTTCATAAAATCATAGCCATTTTTGGATTTAGAAGTGACTTTAGTAGCTACTGTGCTGTTGCTCTTTGACTGAGAGGGAAATTAAGTCCCAGAGAGGTACCATGGCTTGCTCAGAAAGGAGCACAGCTGGTTAGTGGTGGTGGTTGTATTTTGCTAGATTTCTATTTTGGTTTTCTCTGTTATTTGTAAGAATAGTAAATCTTTAAGAATATCTGATCTCAAGGAAAACTGAGTATTAAATTGCACTTAAATTTCTGCAGATCTCTATTTAACAACTATCTCTTTTCATAGATCAAAATGAAGAGGATTTTGATTTGGGTAGTAACATCCATAGTCTTCAAAGGAAAAAAACTGCAAGGCATTTCTCATCAGGTAACATGAGCAATTAACACCTATGTGGTGTTTTGTGAAGATCATCTGTCTGCATATCTCTGTAAAATGCTAGATGTAGTATCCAATACTTAGACAGCCTGATAACTACAATGTATTTAGTTGTTGTAGGTTGGTTTGTAGTGAGTGTGTTTATGTCTCTGTGAACTGTATATAAATGAAAAAAATCACATGATGACTTAAATTAAGAAACTATTTCAGTTATGCAAAACATGTTTTTCAGCCTTCTCATAAGCAACTTTCAGTGGTTAAATTAATTACTAGGATGTTCTCTGACATGACCCATTCTAAGTGCCTAGAACTCTGACAACATTCATCTGGGGGGGCAGCACATGCTGTGTGATATTACATTTGGTATAAGAACATATACTGTAGCTCCAAAATTACACTAATTAGACCAGGAGCTCAAACAATTCAAGATGTCTGCACCTTGGGCCTCCCTAATAACAATAACAACATAATGCTAATCAATAGCTAAATAGTTGATATTCGTCCTCTAAAGAAAAATAGTGTCTGAGTCAATAGGGCTAACTCAGGCATCCTACTGATTTTTGATATTTTTCTGACAACTATGAGGTTCTCTAATCATTCTGATAGTTGAATTAGAAAATTTAGAGCTGGCCTTCCTTCATGCAGTAGATTGATCAATAGGGAGAGGGCCTACAGCATATGAATTATGAGGAACGGATTTGGTGAGGAAACGGAGCTTGCATTCCTAATTGCAGCCTGATTTCCTGAGGCTGTCAGAGGCTCTCCGATGAATTTAACTGTGGGACATAAGTTTTGATCAAGCAGTTTCTGCCGGCTGTTCTGATGCTGCAGAATGACAGTCATGTGGTCCCCAGGATGGCTGCACACGGCAGAGCACAGCCTGCATGCCTGTCTCCCAGTGGGTTCTCCTGGGGTGCATGCCTGAGAACTCTGAAAGTGGATCTCTTTGAATTTTGGCTTGGTGCTTAGTAGTTACATGACATTGGACAAAATACTTAATCTCTTTCCCTCCCTCAGTATTATCATCTATAAACTTGGTCTATAAAGAGGCTGCCTCATGGTTGTCATAAGAATTAATTGAGATACTTCATTAAAGTACTTAGATTCATGGCTGGCACTTAGGAGACCTTAGATACATTCAACTACTGCTGTCATGAGGCTTCTTTCTTCTCCCTCTCCTTCCTCTCCTTTTACTCCTTGGAAGCTTAATGACACTTTCATAAGCACAGCTGGCAGATTATCTCTGAAATATGCAGTCTCATCTGCTAATTTTAGATGAGGCCTCAGATATAGTATCTAAGTGAAACACTGTCTGATAGCCAGGAAGAGACACTGACTGGCTTACAGTAAGTGCTCTCTGAACATGTGCTGAGCCAAGAGAAGTCCTTCTTCAGTTTTCACTAGAAAAATAGAACAACCTCAGAAAAGAGAAAATTAGAGAGTTCTTTGAAAAGAGTTAAAAATAAAGCTTCTGACACCATTCTACCTGGATGTTTTAATTGGCCAAGAAATGAGCCTTCTAGAAGACAAACCATTTGGTTGTGCTATGTAGTTTCTCAGTAACAACAGGTTGAAGGAAGTCATACTAGTGCAGGCAGACAGGAGTAAGCTAATTCAGAAATTCTCATTTGGGAATAGGGAGTGGGCTTATCTTCTTTAGTATCTATCATCTTATTCATAGTTGACATTCAGTTGAACTGAACTAAGACACATTTGATTGGTATGACGGAATACTTTGGTGTAACAAAGCATTATTATTAAGAAGTGTCATGCAAATTATTAATTTATGAACTCCTGTGACTGAGGAAAAGTAGAAACAATTTACCTTTGAAATAAGGGGCCGAGAGGAAATCCATCCTCAGCTGGAGAAGCAACTATGTTATAAGAGAGAGACTGGCCGGTCAATAGTTACAAGAATGGGTCTTGGCACAAACACGATGGTTTACTCTCAAGTAAGCAAATGACTTATCAGAACACCATTCTCTGAGTGTAGCCTGGGGACTGTCTGTATCACAATCACTTGGCATATCTGTTTAAAATGTAGACTCCTGAGACATACTTCTGTCCAACTAGTTGAGGTTCAGGAATCGGTTATGATCTGTGTATTGGAAAGTGCTTTGTAAATGAACCACAAGACTCTCAGGGAAATGTAGACAGCTCTCCACAGACATGATGTCCCAGGAACCCCTTGCTGTCCCTGTGAGAAGCCCACACTGGGATTAAGTTTGGTTTGGAGAGGCAATGACTTCCTGGGAAAACTGAAGTCAATTGTTAATTACGGGAATGATACATTTTCATTATAGTATTTTTTTAAAACGATTAAAAGTAGACGGAATTAAAATAATGAATAATGTCTTAACAGGGTAAGTATTGTCACATCACCGAGCATTTTAAAGACTATCATTTGGGTTAAGTCATAAGATGTGAACTATGTTCGCAGTTGTCTTATGACGATGCCTACAAAATATATTTTGGTCTACCAAAAACATTCAGAGTAATACATTGAACAGTAACTGAATTTCCAATCAGAAAACACAAAATCAGACATGTTTCCTTCATATTCTTAGAAGGGGAGATAAGATCTCAGGCCTAGAAAGACATCAATAACCAAGTTGCAGGACTGGGGTAGATGTTTATGGACCACTTTTTCCAATATCAACTTGCTCTATGAATATTTCTGCCTACTTGGCTTGGAATAAATTTGATGGTGTACTAGGCTCACAAAAGAAGTGCTGAAGGAGGGTTTTGGAAGAAAAGCAGACTGCCTGGTACTGTGAACTTTACGCCAACCTTAAAGAACATCTTGTGGTAACTTGACTCCTAGCATTTATTTTTGTATCCTTGTTCTTGTTTGTTCTTTTCTGGCAGTATTCAGTTGATGGCTCAAATCTTTTGTAGCATATTGAAAAGAGTATAAAATATGCAGTAATACAGACTTTGGGCTAATATATTTTCAAAAATGTTTCATGGCTCATTTCTCACGTAAATTCTTAGGTTGCATTCAGCCTTCAGAACGTCATTCATATTCATGATAGAAAAGAGGGATAACATTCATTATTTTCAGCTGGTGATATTAAGCATTGTCAAACATCCCTACCCAAGACTACACCAAAACATTTTCTCCCTTAATTCCTTTAGTGGGAAAAGTGTTGCTGAGTGAAATAACTTTTTAAAAATATATCTATTTACCTACCTACATACCTACATTCTACCTACCTATCATCAAAACCTTGGGGTTCCTTCAGTGGCAGATATTAAGGTGCTAAACATTTCATCACTCCACATACATTTCAATCAAATCCTTATTTGATCCCCTTTTCTATGGAGATTACAATATTAAGTATTTGAATTTTCAGACTCTTCCGCAGCTTTGGGTGTTTATAGGATCCATCTCTAGTTAATAAGATGTACGCAAAACTGCCTGGGATAGTTGCAAAATGCAAAATCTCATGAGAAGGAAGCTTTGGCTTCCTGAGGGCAGGTAGGACAGTTAGCAGTTGTCATCCAACTCCAGGCAAGAGACACACATTAAGGATGGAGAAGTGGGCAAAAGCAAGGAATCTGATTCATCAGTCACTTTCTTGAATATACCTGCAATGAACTGCCAATGTCTGGACTTCTCATTTGAAGTATGTATAAGCCCCATACTTAAAGTTTAAGTCACGCTGGGCTTTATGTTCCTCAAGGCTGAATATAGTACTAATTGTTGAACTTATACTGCTCTAAAACATCAGAATGTGTTGTGTTCATACTGTTGGGTGGTGGACAGAGCTCTGACTCATGGGAAGTACATGAAACTGGGGGATGTGCTACCTAGCTTCCTTCAGTTTTCATGCAGTGTAATAAGTATCTAAAGTTTAGTTAGTCCTTAAGATGAAACTTGGACTAATCAATAGACTATAAATTGAATACTTCCAATTTGGTACAGACAGACTGAAGACTGTATCCAACATAGCACACCCTCATTGCAAAAAGAGTTTGTAAAATGAAGATGAAACTTCATTTTGGTTATCACAACTGAGACCATCACAGTGAATGACTGGGGAAGTATTTTAAGATATCCTGATCCCTTAACAAGCAGGAGAGGTGTGTCTCGGATTAGGTTTCATTGAGAAAACAGGTGTAAGCAATCTATAAAAAAAAGAGAGACAAAAGTGACAGATTATTTTTAAAATGTCTGCAAGGTATCAAATCTTTTAAACAACCCAAAAAATATTATCAATCTAGAAATAGCATATGTATGATGTGAAATATAAAGGTAATGATATTTTGCATTGTTCTTGTTTTCTACTAATCTATTCTGTAATTTTAGCTACTATATTAGTTATTTATTACTGCATAACAAATTACATTAAACTTAAAAGGCACAAAACAATTAATATTATTTCAGATTCTTTGAGTTAGGAGTCTGGGAGAGGTGTAACTAGGGGATGCTTGTTCAGGATCATTCCTCAGGGTGCACCCTAAGAATGCCGTGTAAAGACTGCCTTTGACTAATGAATCTGGTTCCAACTCCCTCTCGTGATTGTGCACAGGTATGGGCTAGCTGAAGGCCTCAGCCCCTTTTCCTGGGGCTGCCTGAGTGTCTGTGCAGCTTGGTATTTTGCTTTCCCCAGAGTGAGTGGACTAGGCAGAGAGGAAGGAAGAAACCATAAGGCTTTTGAAGATTCAGTCTCAAAAGTCATACATTAGTTCTAGCTTCACTGATTTGCTAGAAGTAGCTTGTTAAACCTCGCTTAAACTAAGGGGGTGGGAATTTATGCCCACTTTCTGGAAAGAGTAGTAAAAAATAATTGTGAACATATTCCCAAGCCACAGGGGCTACCTAATATTTTGAGAGTTTGGATGGAGGAGGTTTCCTACATTCCAGTAGCAAGATTACAACTCATCTTGCAGATATAAAAAAACACAAAACTCTATTTATTAGCAAGAAAGAGAATATATTCTTTCTTTTTGAAACATAAGACTTGAAGAAAAGTATTTAACTGAAAAAAAGGAATTGAATATTAGCATGAAATTTACATATTTACCTTTTGTGAAATGTAAACCAAAGCAGAATAAAATTTCTGTTTTTGGCATACATTATACTCTATTTTCCTCTCTTTGTCTCTTTTCCATCTCCCTTTCTCTCTACCCCTATTGCTCATTTGTTCTCTTTTAAGCAAGGAAAATAATTTATGTAATCTTTCATTGAAAAGGATATAATTGATTCTAAAAAATTAATTTTGTAAATGAACTATATCTCCAGCCAAACTCTAACTCTAACTGCAGATGGGTATTTTCCTCTCTTGATCATCATAAACAGTTGACATAAATTATCTGGGTATTTCTTAGAATTATTCTCATTTTTAAAAGTGATAATTATCTGGATATTTCTTAGACTTATACTCATTTTTAAAGGGAATTATATATTTTTTTAAAGTCTAATATTGTAAAATGTCAGCCAACTTATGCTCTTCAAGCCCTAAGTACTAATAGGCATCTTTAAATGAAATGAAATCTAAAACTGTGGTCCTAGAGAAAAATAAATTCCAGCCACTCATTCTAGCTTTAAACACTTCAGCAACTTATTAGGTTTCTACTACTGTTTTTTTTTAAAGATTTATTTATTTATGTATACAGAACAGGGTTTTTGTGTCCAACATTGGAAGAGATGAGGAAAGTAAGGAACAGACTGTTTCAGAAACCATTTTCTGGACTCTAACCCACCCATTCCCCAATTCTGGGTTTGGGCTATGCATTGGGATTGGAGGATGTGAGGAATGGAGCATGAATCTACTGTGTGTATGCATACACATATACACAGACATATACATACGTGTACATATGTATGTGTATATATACACATGTGTACATATGTATGTATATACACATACAGTATACACATAAATCCATGCAAATTCACTTGTATAGATATAAAGATGAAATCACTGATGAAACATTAATCAGTGTACTTACTCATAACTTGAAATTGAAAACTTGGATCTCTTCCCAGTTGTTCTGGTAACTTTTTGGAGTTCTATTTATTTGTTCATTTAAGAATGTTAACATCAGTTTTCCCCTTTTCTATTGCTAAATTAGTAACCGTTGGATATAGGAATCCATCTCACTGTCATGTGAGCTATGTCAAAACTGCTGCTAGGGAAATGATAGGATAGTTGTTCCTAGCTAATAACATATAGGAAGTCTTCCCATTTCCCCCTCTTAATTTTAATATCATAATCCTTTGTTTTCTATAATTCTTTATTATTTCTTTAGTTGCCTCATGGAAGTATTTATAAGAATATAAAATGACTTTATCCTTAATAGGGAGTGTTCTGATCTAAGGAAAGCATAAAGTATTTCCTTCAAAGAATAATGATTTTTATGTAAAAAAAAATGGCAAAGAAAAACATAATCTCAATGACCACCAAAGGAATTTCCAGAAGATAAAAGGATGTATTTTGGAGGACTTAGAATTAATTGGAAACAGAATCAAGAGACCTAAACTGACTCTTTCTTGGACTGTTAAATTCACATTTCTATGCCTCAGTTTCCTCATTTTAAACCTAAGATATTAGACTAGGTTATTACAAAGATTTCTCTGAATTCATAGAAATTTTGTTTCTTTCATACTCTTGTGATTCAAAGGATTATATAAAGTAACACATGGAGATGCTTTTCTAGTCTAATGTTCCTTTACTTATTTGAGGAACAATGAACTCCCATTATCGAAATCCTTTTACAGAGGCACAGAGAAGCAAAATGGCTTGCTCAAGTCAAATGATCAGTCACAAAGCAGAATATTAACTACCTATCAGGGCTGGTTCTATTAAGTATCAGGTTTTCCTGATACTTTTGTTTATATTGTTTGTATTAAATTTAAATCCTAGTTGTACTTTTCTGTGTAATTTGTTACACTCTACATCCTGTAGTTAGTCTAAGAAATGCTTACTAAAACTTAACTAACTTGGGCTCTTCCTGGTGGTGCAACAGGTTAGGATTCAGCACTGCAAGCTAGCTGCATCTGCCCAGTGCAAGTTCAATTCCCCCTCCCGGCGGTGGTGTGGCAAACCACTCCTGACCTGCCCGCTGCTCCCCTCAACATTGTACTTTGGCAGTCAGCCTGTTCTGCTCCCCATGCTGTCTCTGGTGAATCCTCTTACCACTCTTGCACTTCTGGCTTGTGCCCCAGTTCAGTATGCATAATAAATCTTTTAAGAAAGAATGGCAAGGCTCCTGACCAAGGGGCAGGGCGGGGGGGGTGTATGGACAACTTATATACTAGCTCTTAAATTTCCTATTATCTACTTTTTTTTTGTTATGATATTAAGTGTGCCATGAAAGGGTTCTTCTGAATGCTTCTAGAAACTTCTTCAAATTTTTTGAGCAGGGGGTATTACACCGGAAGTAATTTGTTGCATCTGTGGCTTTTCCTCTAAAACCAACACAACCACGTTTGCATCTCTGACTTGGGCAATCTTGGCATTTTACCCAGGCTTGGCAATGTCTTCATATTTAAAAACTGAGCCCAACCTAAGTGTTGATGAGGAAGGGGAAGTCTTGGCTCCCCATATAGAAGTCAAGAAAAATGGCCATGAAGTTGCAATTTCCTTGTGCCATGAAAAGAAGAAACATGATGGCACATTAGTCCAACACTAGAATTATATACCCCGATATCAGATTGTAAGGAAAGAGGAGCTAGTAAGCTATGTTAGGGTTTCAGTGGGTGATTTTTTTGTTGTTGTTTTGGTATGGTAGGATAAGATCATTACATAAAGAACTTAGATGCGCCCAATTATACTGCTGAGCCATTCAAATGCCTGCTAACCCCCTAGACAAATACATGTCCCTTCCCCATCTCCCCTAATGTAATCTCTCCCTCCTGCATATAATCATCATGTTTTATTTGAAATTACAAATAAAATCATCACATCACATTCATCATTTCACATACATTAGCCTTTTATTTCAGGTGTACTTTTGATCAATTTTTCAGTTCACATGTAATTATTGAGCATATTAGAGACCAGGTTTGAGAATGAACCACATACAGCTTACCTTCTAATTGAAGGAGAAAAAAAGCCTCTTGGAGTCAATTGCTTACACTTTTAACTTGGATTTTTTATTGATTAGTATATTGTAAGAATAAAAATAATTTCCCAAATCCTAGGAATTGGCAACTTTATTAGTAACAAAGTAAAAAGTCATAAAAAACAGGAAGTATAGATGCAAATTTCCAATGCAAAAGACATGCAACTAATTGAAGTTTTATTTTTGGATTTTCATTATAGTTTGCTTTTAAAATAAAACAAAATATCAAAAAAATTCTTCTATTGAAGAGGTATAGATATAGTGATAAGTTTTTATTTTGTTTTGATATTAAAAAGAGGCTTATAATAAACATAAAAAAGTTACTAGAAAGGAAATGAATTTTTAAAAAAGAAATTATTTTACTTCATGCGATGTCTATCATGTTACTTTCCAACTTCTTAACCATAATAGAACATGATTCAGGCAGTTAGTGATCCAGAATTAGTTCATCTTCATAACTCTTCTATGTAAAAAGGAAGGGAATAATTGGAAGAGATTTAATTTCCTTTCTAGTGAAAAAAAAGTAAATGAATATCTATGAATAGGTATTAACATACAAACATTTCTTACATACACTTAATAAAATTACATGAAGTTATAAAATACATATATAAAAGAAGAAATATATATATGTATTACTATGCATATGTATATGAAGATATGTGTAAGATGGTAGATAGGCCAATAAATCTAAAATTTTTTTCTGCTTGATGCTTATCCTCCAAAGTGGTGAGTCATATTAACTTAACTAATCAAAACCCTGAATTTGGTTGGACTTAACTTAGCTGTGATGACCAGATAATAAGTAATTATTTGGTCTCCAAAAATCTTGTAAAGACAGAACATTGAATTAATAGCAGAATACTTGGTTCTCATCCTGATTCTGTTATCAATAAGTTACTGTTCCTTGGGTAAATCACTTAGCTTCTCTTGGTTTCCTCATTTTTTAAATAGACTGGAAGACTAGATGTCTAATAACTTCTACCTCAGCACATAAAATATGATTATAGGACTAATTCAATTCAATAATTCATTGGTGCTATTTTCTAAAAATTATTCTATCACTTTAATAGTCAAGTGAACTGTCAGAAGATGAGGTATATTTAATCCAAAATCTCTAAAAAAATTTTTACACTGAGGAATAAGCAAAGTGAATTGAAAATCACATATATGTAAAATATAAAGTATATATATATTAAATATATGTATGCAAATTTTATGTTTATATTTAATTATCATTTTGTTGGAGAAAGTGAGCTAAATATAATACTTTTCTTACCTCTTTGCATTTCTCAATTCCTAATCCCATTTTTGTGTGTGTGTGTGTGTCATTGCTTTTCAAAGAAATTTTAACAAATCAAGTCCTCATCCATATAAATCCACTTTCTATCATTCCAACTAATTATTCCACTGATGGTGGAATATCAACCATCAATAGTGTTGTTACTTTTAAGGATACCACGTGGTACAGTGCCTGCCTTTTTTTAGTTTAAAATCTATTGGGGAAGAAAGCCATTTTACCCATGATTACAGTGAAGGATAAAAAAAAAAATGGAGATCTAATTTGAACTTGCAAGTAAGGCAACACCTCTCTTAAAATCTAATATTGAAACTGAAGCACCAGGAGAGAGCAGAGAGTAACCAGATCAGGACAATGAGAATGAGCGTTGGAAATAGAGGGAGGGAAAGAACTGAACTGTTCCTGTGGAATTTTAGGGGAAACTGAAGACAGCCCTTATAGACCCAGTACATATTTGGAAATTTATTTCAAGAACAGTGTAGGATTTTGCAGTAATTTTATCAAGATAGTAATAACAAATATATATATATATATATATATATATGTATATATATATAAAACGCAGATATTTATATGTATATATATACATATATAATATATATGTATATGGGATTAGGAATTGAGAAATGCAAAGAGGTAAGAAAAATATTATATGTAGCTCACTTTCTCCAACAAAATGATAATTAAATGTAAACATAAAACTTGCATATATATTTTAGTATATATATACTTTATATATAATATATATTACATATATATATTTCAAAGAGAATTCTAGCTTTATATATTAACTCAGGAAGGGCAAAAGTATAAAGAAAACCAATTAAAGACTTAGCAATAATTTCAGTGAGAGAAAATGAAAGTAGGGTGGTAGCAATAGAAATGGAGAAAAAGAAAGAGACTCAAGAAACACTTTGGATACTAGACCCAACTCAGTAATGGAATAATGCAACGGGGAAAAAGTGGCAGTGGTGATAAACTAATAACATGTGCAGTAGGGTGGATGAAGATAATATTCAATGAGTTGAAGAACATTCAATACAAATTCAATCTGAGGAAAAGACACAGAGGTCAATCTTGGTTGTTCCTTTCTATCATCTTAAATAAGCAGTTGGATTTTGAATGTGAATCTCTGAAGAGTACCATGGAGAAATAAATTGAGATCCATCAGCCTTTAAGTGCTACTAATAACTGTGTGTGTCTGTGTATATACAAATGAAAAAAGAGTGATGATGGTATTAAATGAGAATCCAGATCTAGTGCTAAAGGAACTTAAGATTTAATTTTGAGTGAAAAGAAGATATCAACATGTAAACATTAGAGAAGGAACAGCCAACACCAATGAACAGGGATATGGTGTCACAGAAGCTACACAGTTTCCTGAAGGTCATCGTGGTCAATATTTTTGAATATCAAGAAGTAATAGAGTATGAGAGTGGTTCATTGGACCACAAAAACAACTTAAATAGAAAAGTAGAGACAAATTGATTGATGAGTATATAAGATGGGTTGAAAGGATGAGAAATTAAAGGAATTAAATTAAAGGAGGCATACACAATTAACTTTTTTGAGAAGTATGCCTGGGAAAAGTAGAAAGTATGGTAAATAAAAGATGGTGAATTAAAGATGGATGAGATCATGGATGTTTAAATGCTACTGGAAAAAGTCCTTTTAAAAGGAAGATGATCAAAAGTCAAAAGAGGGAAATACAAAAATATAAACCAAGCTGTGTTGCTGCCCTGGCATAATAAAATGAATATCCCTCATCTTGCTCTATAAAACTGTACTTAAAAGCCCCATTTGAGAGCCCTGAATTCATGTCAGGCTATTTTTCCTTTTTTCTTCCTTCCACATACCTTACAAAATCTTCCAGGAATCCCAGTTTTAGGGCCTTTTGGACAGATGCATTCCCTTCCAGGAATTCTCTCTCCTCCAACACTTGCCTGGTTAACATTTTCTTTCGTCATTCAAGTCTTAGTTGAAATGTCCTTGATGTCCTTGATGACCATCCACTAAATCAAAAACCATTTCTAAATCTTTCCATGTCTGGCTATTTTTTGGCATTCAGAACTCAGTTTCAGTATTATCACTGAAAGCCTTCCTGGTTACCCAATCTGAATTGATAATACCACCTTCCTATTCCCACCCAGTCACTCTATCAATTCTTAACACTATGTCATATTTTTTCTTATTTGTATTGCTTATATGTTTGTGGTATGTCACTTTCCTGTAGAATGTAAAGTTAAGGAAGCAGAGCAGAGACCTCATCTCACTGCTCAGTGCCATATGCCCAGAACGTGGGCTAAAAAGGCATAAAAGTTTGCTGTTTGGTTGAATAGGAAGTTAGTCATTTTAGATAACATCTAGAAAAAGTACATTACTAACAACGTAACTAAATTCAGTACAAATATAGATTTTCAGATTGTGGGACTTCAATAAATAAGGTTATCTTCAAAATATTCTTGAGGATTTCTTTTAAGCAGACAAGCTGATTGATCATATATCTCTTAATATTAATTCTTTTTTAAAATTTATGCATGCAGAACTGGGGTACAGGCCAGAGGTGCAGGGGCAGTGAAAGAATTCACCAGAGACAGAGTGGGGAGCAGAACAGGCAGATCAATGAAATACACTGCTGAGGGGAGCAGTGGGTGGGTCAGAAGAGGTCTGCCCTGCCATGTGGATCACTTCATGGGAGGGGGATTGAACTCTCACTGAGGCTGCCATAGTCAGCTTCACAGTGCTGCTCTCCAACCTACTGCACCACCAGGGAGGACCTTAATTCTAACTTTCATCTCTCAGTATATATATAATATAATAGCAAGAAAAAAGTTTTCCAGAAGTAGTTTGCTATTAGAAAATAGCTGGCTAATATCAAAATATTACTAAGCTTAATCTATTAGTTAGATACATTAAATGTGTGAAATCAAGGGTATATTTACCTTCATCATACAGCAAGCTATCTACTTCTGTATGTATTTAAAAGTGAGTAAAATACAGTAGATTGATCTCTGTTAGTTCAAAGATGAATAAGTGAGTAAAGATGCCAAAGTTTAAAATACTATGAATTAAAAGGAATAAAACAGAATTTGAACAAAATAATGAGAGGCAAGTTTGATTTAATAACTCTTGGTCCTAAAGATTTCATTCAACTGAATTTAGATACTATATGAATGCTTCCTTCCTCCGAAGGCAAATCATTAATGTGAAATTTGGTTACCCTATTATATAACATCTTTCTCCCCAAAAGTGGAAAGTCTTTTTCACAAAGAAAGGAGTAAGAGAAGGATATTTTTGATGTCAGTGTTTCAATAGAGCAATTAAGCTTTGATTGTAACAGGAGGAGTTTGCCATAAGAAAAGACATTATAAGCAAAGAAAAATACTGTGTTCAATACTTATGCAATGTCAGCTTATTATTTCTAGAAGGGACTAAAGATTAGAAAATGGCTTTTTGGAGTTGTAGGGGGTATGTAAAACTGAGTAGTTCATATTGCACAGTAAGGGAGTACTAGAAAAAAATGATACAAAAATAAATAGCAGTAGAAATTGTGTTGAACCGAGCATGACCTCTGGATAGAGAGGGAAGAGTTTGCATATCTAACAATATCTCATCACAGTCCTCTCTGAAAGATTAAAATCATTTCAGTATTTTCCCATTTATTTAATGCAAACAGGTATGGCTCACTCTGACAAAATGTCACATTTTCTGCTTAGGTACTATTATGTTGAGAAAGGACATCAAGTTTATGTTGGTTTCTCAAAGTCATTCTTAAAGACCAAGAACAAGAGCTGAATCGTAAGACTGGAAATGTTTGCATGGTAGAGATTTTTTTTTTTTCCTGGACATTGCTTTGGGTTTATGTTTCTCCCAAAGGATTGGAAAGCACTGTTATAAATAAGTCTCATTCAGACATTAATGAGGAAGCAAATTATTTGCCTTTTGAAAATTGTAGTGTCTATTTAGATGTCATTTATCAACTGATCACTGGAAAGAATGAGGCAGAAACAGGAGAAATTTTCTGAGTCCAGAGTTTACTGGATGAAACAGAAGTATTTCTCAATGCATTACTCCACTTCTAATTAATACAACAGAATAATTATTTTAGCAGTTACTATAAAATTTAGCACATAATGTACTGATTCCCAAAATATTCAGAAATCTTTATGAACAAATAAAAGTAAAAAGAAGTTGGCCAACATCAAGCTAGTGAGAAATATTTCTGTATCTTCCAAAGAAACCAAGTTATTGATGTTAATTTTTTCTCCACTTGCAATCCTGATGTATTTTATTTCTTTTTAAATTAATTTTTAATAAGGTAATATTTGGAAACCCTCATGAGGTATTACCACTGTACCACAACCAACATCAAATTGTAGCTAGTCTACCACCACAGTGCACATGCTCCCTTCTCTCTTCTTACCCCTCCCACCATCCTTCCTGCCATGGGGGTTTTAGTTCTGTAGTCAGCTGTAAGTTCAAGGGTGAGCTTTTAAGATTTTCTTTATTTGTTAGCCATGTTAATCTTTTTTAATGTTTTTTTTTAAATTTATTTATTTGTGCATACAGAACTGGGGTACAGGCCAGAGTCTCAGGGGTGGTGAGAGGCTTCACCAGAGACAGAGCGGGGAGCAGAACAGGCAGATCGACGAAATACACTGCTGAGGGGAGCAGCGGGCGGGTCAGGAGAGGTCTGCCACGCCATGTGGTCACCTCCGGGGCAGGCGGGAATTGAACTCATGTGGAAGTGGCTTTAGCTTCTTAGTGCCGTGCTTTAACCCACTGCACCACTAGGGAGGGCCAGCCATGTTAACTTTTTTATCTACACTTTTACATAATACACAGTGACACTTAATATTGATACAAAATAGACTTTCTTGTGGTTCTGTTTTGTTGTGCTTAGTCTGTACCTGTAAGAAAGCAAGAGGCTATATAAATAAAAGTATATAATTTGAAAATATGGCATACGTTAAGAAATGCTGTTAAACAAGAAATTTCCAAAAAGAAAATGAAAAAAATTAAATTCTGCTTTTTCTGCTCTCAGTGGGTAGATATCCTTGCCCACCAGCAGTCTACCCCGACACTTGCAAGTAGCAACATGAAGCCTCTTGTACCATTTATGTTACGCTGTAGAACTTGTTCCTTTCACTCTTTCACACAGAACAGGAGCAGGTCATTTATAGATGACTCTGGTTTCAATCCATTTGCTGCATTTTGAAGTTAAAAAAAAAAAGGTGAAAATTGCCCTACTTTAGTATGACTGGTCAGTTGTAATATATTTTACAATTTGAAACCAAAAGATGTGGCATGCTTTGAAAGTTATTGCTTAAATTGTCCAGGCTACAGATCTTAAGGTCACATTATTAATTTTCCCACATATTTGATCTTGACACATTTTATATTTAATCTTTTGTGAAGAAATAATTTGTCTTTACCTTGAGATGTGTTTGTGGCTAGGCCATAAAATCAGGTGGTGACCCAGTGGAATCAATGAGGACATTAAAGCGACTGCAGAAACTTGTTCGGACCAAGAAAGCCAAGGCACCGAGTCTGAATGAGATGAAACCCACATTAATAAATCTCCGTAAGTAAGAACTCAATGAGCTGCTAAAAAATTTCTTTGAGGAAGAATTGGGGCAGCACATATTAATGAAGGCCATTTTGATAGGCCATAAAATAATCATTAAAAAAATGAGGTTTTTTTAATTGCCACGCTAATTGTGAAACGGGTGTCCCGTTTTGAAACTGTTTGGAATTTCACCTTATACCTCTGCTTCACCGCATTTCTCCATCACTTCAAGACAAAGCTCTGTGTATAATAAGAGAAAGCTACGGATGCTTTCTCAGCCAGAGAATAAGGGTCAACAGATTCCATCAGCTCTTTGTATATCTTGCCCATAGAGAATAGTATTTTTCAATTTGGGTTTGGTGGACTAAATTAGCATGTCATGAAGAACAACCTTGATTGGCTTATCATTTACAGTAAGGGCTTGTTAATAACAATCTTTTGTTTATATCAGGTCAAAGTTTGTAGTGAAAGAGTTTTAGTGATATAGTGCAATTTAACATGCAACACACATTTCTACTTTCTGTAACTGTTTATACATTATACATTGCTAGTACTTTGTTCAGGTATTTCACTACATTATATAATCAACTAATCACTGAGATTATATAAATACTCTCACTAATCAACTTTATAGTACTAAATATCAACATATATTTTCTGCTTTTGTTCTCTCAGTCCTGTTTATGTTTTGCCATACAATGTACGTAATAAGTCGGCCCTCCCTGGTGGCGCAGCGGGTTAAAGCACAGCACTGAGAATCTAAAGCCACTTCTGCATGAGTTCGATTCCCGTCTGCCCCGGAGGTGACCACATGGTGTGGCAGACCTCTCCTGACCCTCCCGCTGCTACCCTCAGTAGTGTACTTCGTGGATCTGCCTGTTCTGCTCCCCACTCTATGTCTGGTGAAGCCTCTCACCACCCCTGGGCCTCTGGCCTATACCCCAGCTCTATATGCACAAATAAATAAATCTTTAAAAAAGAGAGAGAAAAAAAATGTATGTATAAATCTCTTTGTCAAATGTTATTACAAAATAAATTTTTAGAACATCAGAATTTTAGTCTATATCAAATGAAATTTCATTTAAATAAGAAAGATTGCAAGTGCTCCTTTATGATGTTCCTTTATATGTAAATATGAACTAAAAAAATAAAACCATTTAATATTACAAGCACACTATATCAAGCTTACAAGATGTGGGCATTTTTCTAGTTTGCAGTTTTTCTCAAGTTCCTTTTAGTATGCTACTTACATGTTGCTTCCATTCAGTTTCAGTTCAGTCAAACCAACTTTAAGCATATGTTTCCCAGAAGTTTCAAGCAAATCTGAATTTTACAGAATAAATAACAATATATTAACTAATGTATTCTTAAGAAATTCCATTGTACAGTATTTTGTGAAACTGAATGACTTCCTCATTAATCCTATGGTGTTCATTTTTTTTCTATTGAATAAAAAGTAAAATGTAATTTTTGCATGAAAAATAATTTTTTCTCTTTCATTCAGAAGATGAAGATGATAAGCTAAATTCCTGTATGAAATTAGCCAAATTAAAAAAAAATAAAACTAGTAATGTTAGCACAAGGAAGAATGAAGAAATGGAGAATAAATCGAATACTATTTCTGGTCAGATCCGACACTTCTGGCTGCACTTTGCCAGAAATGCTATCCCACCTCGAAGGTCAAGTTCAAATGTGGAACAGTTGGAAGCCTCTTCCAGAAAATGTGCTCTGGACATGTGTTGATTTCCAAATTACCCAAGCTCGACCCCAGGACAACTGTTTACACTGTTCTCACCATCCACCTCTCAAGACTTCGTGTACAGATATGGATCTCCCATGTTCGCGGGTAAGTTTGTAAATACGTAAATTTTCGACTTATCTAGGTGTTTGTACTGGCAGGAAAGAAATAGATAACAGAAGTGCTAATCAGTCAAGTTTACAGGGTCAGAAAAATTACCACAGCAAGAGTTTTTTTTTTTTTTTCCAAAAATTAAAACAATTCCTCTGATACTTGCTACAGGTTAATACTGCATATGTTTCTTTAGGCACAAATAAATTTCTGCATAATTTTTCCCAGAGACTTCTTTATAATAAAAGGGGGACATCAGCTGTTTTAGATAAAGAAAATTTGCATTGCATGGTCTAAATTATTACTATGAAATTTCACTGACAATAGTTAATTTAAATGAACATTTTAATTTAAATCAGCATTCTCCTATGTAATTTACATGTATTATATTGCTTAAAGTTCATAATAACCCAATGTACATTTACTGCTATTCTAATATTAGTTCCTATTGGTTATACAATTAGAAAAATGGCTACAAAATTAGTAAGATTAGGTCACACAGTTAATAAGTAGAACGAAGACTTATAACTTAGTCTTTTGCTAAGCATCTTGCTTTTAGCTAGTACAATATCATGTTTGTAGTATTTCCCTATACTAAGTAGACTCTAAGGCTATATGATGCATGAGAAAGAGCATAAACTGTGGAATTGTATATTTTGGGGGTTTGGATCCAAGCTTTGCTATTTTTTTTTTTAGTTTGGTAAATTTTCTAAACTGTTCAATCTTAATTTTATAAACTATAAAATGGAAATAGAAATATTAAATTCATTAGGTAAATGAGAAACCAAAACACACACATATGCTAGAGCTTAAAAGTGTCTACTCTATTTTTCAAATTAAGTTACTTAAGGTATGAATTGTGCCTTTAGTTCTCTACAGTTAAAGACTATTAGTGTTTATAATGAATGAATAAAAGATTGTATATCCATGAATCCTCCTCCATTCCATTTTCAAGTAATCAATCCCACATCATACTAAATTTTATAAAGCTTTTGCAATTTCTAAAGAGGCTTAATTTTTACCATTTAAGATATATGTGTATTAAGTTAGGTCTCTGAAGACTAAAATTTATGTAACCTTTGTTCAAAGTACCATTTTAAATAATACAGATTGCTAATAAGAAGCTTGGAACTGAGGAAACTGTCAAGTAATTACATCAGGAATATATCACCCACTTCTTTAATCTTCACCTTTTCTTCAAGGCCTTCTGGGCTATGTAGCCTTCTTCTTGTAGCAGTTTCATAGAGGGTAATTGATAATATAGTTAAAGGACTGTTTCTGAAGATTCTTCTTGACAGCTTTAGAATCAGGATCAAGAATAATGATTCTTTGGCAAATGACAAAGCTGATGTTTAAGAACTAAATATAAATATTCAGTGTCCTTTACAATCAAACTGCTTAACTTGGTATTTCTAGATTTTAGCAGTTTGGTCTCAATCAAACTTTTCAGCTTTGTCTACTACTTCCTTAGAGGTTTGGCCAAACTGCCAAACTAAATGATTTGCTTTCTAAAGTTTACCATGTACTTTCCTGCCTTTCTACCTCTGTATTTATATGTTGGCTACTGCCTGGTCTGTTACCGTCTCCTTTAATCCATTATCCCTATCTCTTAGACTCAGATCAAAGATTTTGCCACTAGAAAGACTTCCTATGTCATGCCAGATAGAAATAATCACTCTTCCTTTGAATTCCTAGACTATTTAAGGGCATTATTATTTCATTCTATTTTCATTATATATATTTTGGCACTACTGTTTGTAAGTCATAATATTAAACACTGAGGATTCAGAGCTAAACAATGCATACTGTACCCTACTTGTTTGCTATAAATAATTTACTTTGAATCCTCCATAGTCATTATAATACTATGGACAATCAGTAAATTTTTAAGTACATTCCCTGACTAAATGTATGGTGTTTTACAAAAAAATGGACTTTGATACCATAGATCTAGATCAATCTTTTTTCTTATTAATCTTATTTTCCTTACATTAATCCTGTTATTTTATATATGTGTTTGTTATTGTCTCTGTGGATTTAGATATATACACAATAGTTTTTTTTTCTTTCTTAAGGTAGTTTCATCATTTTTAATATGTAACTAAATGATTAATTGAGTTTTATTTGCAGAAGGTCAAATATATCTACAGAATACTCAGAATTTCAAATAATAATTTCAACATTTGTGACAGGAAAGTCTCAGTGGATTTGGAGAGAAGGTTCAAGAATATGTTAACTTTAAATTGGTTTGGTAAACTTAATGAGGCCACTTATACTCAGGGATTTGGGACACTAGAGGAAAAAATGTGGAAGAGTACAAATTATTTTCACATTCTACACATATATTCTATAATGATAACAAGTTTTTAAAATCCAATGTAATTTTAGCATAGCTAGTATTTTTTTCTGTAGTAAATGCAAGGCTATTATTTAGATGATACTTTAACTTTCATTCTATGGAAGGTACAGGAAGCAGATAGTGTTGGGGGAAATGATGTGCTTCTTAAATGAGTGTTACTGTAAATGATAGTCAGAGGTGACATTTTTGTTATTTTAAAGGGTAAACATATTACTAGATTTTTATGAATTGTGCCAACATATGAAATATGCTGGAGCTGGCCATACACCCCACATTTTTGAGGAAGTAAAATCAATTCACAAAGACACTAGTGTTTCCTTGAGTTCAGAATTTCAGCTATATTAAATCCCAGTACCTATGATCGCATGATCTAAACAGAACATTAAGGTGGATTGAAACTCACTTGTCTTCCGGAACGTCCTTATTTAACTCCCTGCTAAGTTCACTATAACTAACAATGAAGACTGGTTCTGATTGAGTGGGGTTTAATGAGTCTAATATCACCAGCAGGGAGAATCTGAGGCAACTCCTTACATTATTAAGTCAACTCTGTGCATTGGGTTCAGAAGCTACTCAGTCCTTTTCCTCTAAGTGATTCATTACATTTGTATACTGGATGATCTCACTTATATGTGGGAAACAGAGAAGCAAAACAAAGGGTCAAACAAAGCTAAACAATCAACAAACTCTACATTTTTCTGAAAAACTGAGGCAACCAGAAGAGGAGGGTAACAGAGTGGGAGAGGAAGGAACCAATGAACCGTGATTGGGTTACTGGGGCAGTGGTAGCGAGCATGGTGTGAAAATATACAGCTGTGAAGGTTTAAACTCACAATCCCTAGAGTGTGCACAATGATATAAACCAACTTTGTCTCTATAACATAATTGGGAAAGAAAAATAAAATACACACCCATTAGTGAAACATGGTTACCCATATTTAGCTTGCTGGGATGTTGGGAAGATTAAATCAAATGTAATAAGGAATCAGTCCACAGTTGGTGATATCTACAGAAAAATCAAAAATACAGTTTGTGCTAGACTCAGAAAGAAACAACACTTACCCAGTTGAGCTACCATAAACAAACTAAATCCAGACAGGGAAATGTATTGTTTGTGAAGGGCTCTTCTCAGAAAGGGGAGAATGAGACACACAGATGTTTAACATGTAGTTTAGTTGTCTGTACGGCCTGTGGAATCTGAGGAGTAGGGAAAGACATGTGATTATGAAATTGATATAAATTGAGAAAGGTAAAAGATCAGATTTATAAAAGTATGTACTCCACAAGAGAAATGTGAAAGGAAAAACTACTTAAGCATGCAGGTCTTTTCTAATATCCAAGATGAGTGGTGTTGAGAGGGGATTTTAGATGCATCTCAAAAATGTGGAGGTAACCAAAAATAATATTTGAAGCTAAGTGTTGAAAATCAATTTATAAGAAGAGTGATTGAAGGGTACTTAGGAAGCTCTGCATTCTAAGAGCTTGAAACAGCTTAACAAAAAGAAGAAAGCAAGTCATACGGTAGGCTGAGAACAGGGCCAAGGAAGAATAAAGTTTGTGTTTAAAGGAGATAAATCTTTCCTTTAACGTAATACTATGATAAAAACAATCATATCTCAAAATCTGCAATAATGTTTTAGAATGATAAGTAGGATAAATGTTATTGTTATCATATTAAGAAATAGAAGTAATCTAGGTATGGAAAAAGAAAGCAAATATTCATTTCTACTTTCAAATATCTAAAATATTTTGAAATCAATTTATACAAATAGTATATGTTTAAAGAGTGACAATAACGAAAGCTCTTTCAGGAAGATAGTCAAAGACAGACAAAGATAGTCAAAGACCTGAATGAGCAGACCAAATCCCAGGTTTAAAAGAATTCAGTACAGTGTACATAGAAAACTTATAGTGAGAAACAAGTATATAAAAAATCAAAGAAAAATGAGTGAAGTTTATATACAGAATCTCAAGGTGACAAAGTAAACAAATTTCTACTTAAAGAATCTTAAGTGTGCCTAAGAGGATGATACAAGTGAATACTGAAGATCTCGTTGGAGAATTACACAGACCTCTCAAAATTGTACCAAAAGAGAAAGTGTGGATAATGAAAAACTTCCTTATTGTGCCCTCTCCACCAGGGGGCCTCTGCACCTGTGTGTGTGTATGAAAGACTTGGATGAGGCACCCCTGTGTGAACTCCTGGAGACAATGGCCCACATCCCGAGGCAGCCAGGGACTCCTAAGCAGCCGCTACTGACTGATTGTGTGGCAATGGTCTGAGGTGGATGGGAGGACTTGGAAATTACACCAAGTGCCTCCACGAGAGGTCCTCGCTGTATATGTGGTCAATGTGTCAATGTGTCCCCATGTGTCCTGTTCCCCATAAAGTTGATTACCCTTTGGCTCCCCTGGACCCTGCTTCTCCTGTCATTGTCACATCATCAATCCTCCTTGTTCTTTACTGCTGATAAATAGCAAGAGGGCTGCTCACTGAGCAGCAGAGTCTTGCCTTGCAAACCTGCTCCATGACTCATCATTGTGTCCGTCCCCAGGAACATGCTGGTGCATTCTTGACCACCAGACTTCATGGAACTGTTTCAGTGAATGGAACAGGATGTGCTCAATGCCAACCAAGAAATAAAGAAACAAAAGACTTTACAATGAATCTTTCAGTTCAAGCGGGGAGCTGTGGATGCCATATTGACATGGGAAAAGGCCGTTGGGGCACAGAGCCCACAGCTAAGTGGTATTACAAGTTTCAACACTGCCCAAGAAAACTACTGATTTATGTGAGAAGTCACAAAATGAGGGTGAGCTTTTTGAGCCAGTCTTCTGTTTATTTTATTAGTACTAATAAAACTGCTCACATATCCATCCAGAGAAAGATAAGCTATGAACCATCAAAACGTAATTGCTTGTAGCTTAAATGTCCTTGTTTTCAACTCATGACAGCAAAACCATGTGTTGGACAACAAAAATAACTCTAAGGCTGTGAAAATATGATGGTCACCAGAAAGAGTGGGAAAGGGAATAGGAAGAAAAATTAAAGGGAGTTAACTTTCATTAGTATAACTGGCATTAGAACTTTGGTGGCAAGTATGCTGAAGCGTATACATTACTTATTGACAGGTGAAGCTGTACTCCAAAAACTTGAATAGTATTGTAAACCAGCAATAGATCAGTAAAATTTTTACTTAAAAGCACCATGTGTTAGAACAGCTTTAAACTTTACCTACTTACATTGGAATTATGATGACATGGAAAGAGAACAAGTTTCAATAAATAGATTTGGACAACTTGTGAAAAGGAAGGCAGAGTAAATGATAATCTGTACTGAGAAATTCAAAAGGGAAAATAGGAAAATGTGAAACAAAAATACCAAAAAAAAAACCCCATATTTCTTATACTGCACACTGAAATTAATGTACTTGAGAATTAAGATTCTAAAACTAGTCATAAGTGCCTAACTTACCAAGAAAAAATCATTATGAATATTTTACATGACAGATTTTTAATTATAGTCAATATGTTTGATGGAAGGAGAATCAACATTTATCTAAGAAAAGAATTTGAAAAACAGGAGATGATGCAAAAGTTCATTCACACATTCATTCACTCATTAACAAATTCATGTCAAAAACCTTCTGAGCCATATAATCCATGCATGTGGGAACTTAGAAGTCTATTGCTTGGAAGGTGGTGATATCCAATCTACAATAGCATTTCACATTTGTAATGAGAGCTTCTAAGATTTATTAAAAGGAAAAATAAAATGGAAGCACAAATAATCACAGTCCTTGGTATAAAAGTTCACTAGGATGTAAAACATATTGTAGTACTTGTACATAAAATAACTCTGGCTAAGTTTAGACTAGACATATGACACCTTTTAAGTATTATGAGGAAATACTTAAATTATGAGATATTAAAATAGAGAAAAATATCAGATTTGGGGAAATTAATTAGCTTGAATTTGTGGGAAGTAAATTATAAATATGCATAAAAATGTTTAAATGTCTTCAAATAAAGTCTTATGTGGTAAAAATGAAGATAGGATAATGTACTTGCTCAAGTGTGAAGTATCCAGGATAACTAGAGATACTATTAAATCAAACTGAGGAACAGCAGTGTAGAACACACACCCAATTATTTGGGTTGAAGTTTTTCCAAGTTCCATAAACTTCATACATACAAGATCACCAGACCTATGATTTAGTTCTGGAACTGTTACACCAGAAACCAAACTTCCTTCTCCTTCATGCAATGATCTAAAGATCTTGCCTTTCTTTTCTGTTTTTATGTGTTTGTGCTCTATGCTTTTCTGTCAAGTGTATAAAATCAAGAAAAAAGTTGAACTGTACCCCAACAGTAAAATATACCTAAAATCTTAAGTATTTATTATTTGAAAGGTTAATATGATGATGAAATAGAGTCCAATATATGTTGGCCTCCACAAGAAAACAGAAATTTATTTCACTGGATCCCCAGATGGAAGGAGGAGACAATGCATGTCTGTCTGAGTGGTTCAATTACATACATTGACATTAGGAGAACTATTGTTCTTTCATTACTTAGATCTTATCTCTTTTGCATGGTTCAAGCCTTTGGGAGAAGAAAGGCTTAAATTGTAAAATATTTTATATAATGAGCCTTCGAGAACACTCAAATGTTTGTAGATTTTCTTTTGTGGCAGAGAAATAATTTTATAATTCAAATATAGCTAACCTAGCAAAATAAAAAGTCTTTTTTTTTTTTTTTTCATTTTGTTGAACAGTGCATTGGAGGCCATATTATATATCAAAGGAGGGTCAGGTATGAGTTCAACTCTGTCACTTACTAAGATCTCTTTGTGTTAGGTTGCTTAATTTCTATAGTCTTCTGTGCTATCTCTTCATCTTTAGAATGAGAAAGAACTATCAGCAATTCTTAAGGGTCTTTTTATCTTTATTATTTTAGGCTATGAGGATACTTTGAGGATGATAAATATTATGTGCAAAAAAGATTAGTACATAAAAATGTCCTTTTAATTTCTTCAAAGCAGTTCTTTTCTCACTCTTTAGAAGGAGAACCTCAGGTGATCTTATGTCTAATACTTTTTTCCTGAACTTAAGTTATTTTGAGCATTCATTGTCTGTTTCCTGGCCAACTTTCCTTCCTCTGTCCTGGATACTTCCTCTTCCTTCATTCTGAGCCAACAGCAGTACAAATGAATATAAATTTCACAGGTTTTCGTGGCTGCTTAAAAATCTTTATGAATCAGATGTGTATATTTCCATTCTCAGGAACTAATATGATATCTGTCGCTCAAGAAATATTTGTAAAATCCTTTGAAATGCATTTCAGAGGATTAAAAAATGCTTTAAAAATGGGTGGTTAGAGTTTAAATAGATTGTAGAAGGAAGCAGAACAGTGCTTATGTGCTTTGTGGAGTGCTAGGTTGGAGTGAAACATCCTCATTCAGCACTTCACCCCCCTCACCCCCCAACACACACACACACACACACACACACACAGACACACACACTACATGATAACCTGGAGTGGTTGATCCCTTTGAAATCTACTTTGAGTGGTTGATCGTGCATCCACATCTTTCAGTGACAATCATGGCCTCTATTGACTAGCACTGACTGTGTTAAGGTGCTTTAATGTATGTTCTCTATGTGTCATGATTCAGGAAATAATTTTATTACCCCGACTTTTATAAAAATGTGGAACACAAAGACATTAAATAATTTATACTGCATAACAGTAGGTGACAGAGCTAAATTTTAAGTCCCAGTGTATAAAAGTCCAAAGTTTTCTTGCAAAGAACATGGCCTTTTAATGTTTAAGACTATGCTAAGAACTTACTGTACTTCTTTCATCTGTAAATATGAATAAATTTGTTTCTAACTTGCAGTGTAAAATGAAATGAGATTCACAGTAGGGTTTTAACTACTAGAGTCACTGACACTGAAGTGCAGTTTAACTCTCCTCACATTTTATCTCACATTAGCACTATGAATTAGCAAAGACATTATTGCCATTTCATGGATGGAGAAATTGAGGTACATAAAGGTTGAGTGAATTCCCTGAGGTCTCACTGCAGATGTGGCAGATCACAGCAGAAATTGCACTGAATGAAAACCTCTTATTAGTCCAGACTCCTCTTGTCACTAAGTTGTTTTCTGTAAATTTTGAAGTAAACATAAATGAACTTGGTCAAATAAGACTGGGCTTGATCTTCAGCATTACTGTCGGCTCTATGTCTGCCTGTTAAGTTATTTGAGCTGTCAAAGTTTCAATTTCTTATTTACTAAACGGACCTCATGAAGGTGGATAAGACCTGAATGTATTTAACTGTATCTGATATCCTTTGAAACTTACAGAAGAACTACCAATTTCACTGACAAGTATTACTATTTTGTTGCAATATGTAGACATATATATTTATAATTATTTTCTTTCATTAAGTGGGCAACAAAATAATGTCTATAATACACATCAGGTATTATCCTGGACTGGGGAGTAACAAAGATGGTTAAGGTGTTTAAGGTGTCATCACCAACAATTTTTAGCAATTTTGCATTAGGCAAAATAATGTTGCGCTCAGTTTATCACTAGTTTCTCCCTGCTGATAAGAAAGCCACAACTTTCTGGTTCCAATGTGAAGGCAGGCTGAGACCCTGCTGTCGGCTTCTAGGAGTTACTCTAGTAACCTGCACACCTGCAAATCTTTGAGGCATAAAGACAAGGAGAAAGTAGGGTTGGAGTATCTTTTTCTGACCTCACAAACTATCACCATGTTAGCCGTGTTGCAATAGGTAAAATGACTTCAGCTTTAAAAAATATCTTTCATACATTTACCATAGCCATAACACATATGCACATTTTATGATATTATATTCAGAGTCAGATTACAACTCTCAGACATTGCCCACCTTTTTCAGATGAGAATGAAAAATGAAGGAAAGAAATTCATGGTCCCTATCCTTCCTGAGAAGTTGTAAAGCAAATGGTTGAATTCACTTTAAAAATCGTTTTGAATATTCAGTGTAAGATCTTTATGCATCTCATGGTTCCCAGCTACTAAATACTACCATACTGATAAATACTTGTGTTAAAAATATGACCTATTGCAGCTTACCTCAATTCAAACCCAAATTGAAGCCTTTGCCTCAGCTAGAAAGAGATTATTTTTTAGACAGGGTACAAAATGGATTCAATTCAGAAACTCATTTATTCATTTACTCAATTTGTTTTGGAGTATTTACAGAGTGCCACATAAGAAGTATAAATGGACAGAAACATAGTATGAACATTATGGTCCAATGAAAGACAAAACAGAACTAAGCACAATAATAAATGTGAAATGAAAACTTTTGTAAGAGTGTTAGAACAACATGGTTTTATGAAGGCCTATAATAGGTGGATTTGATCTAATCAAGAAGTCAGGAAATACTTTCAAAGGTAATGATGATTGAAGTCAAATGTGACAGAAGAGTAAGAATTAACTAGTCAAAACTAGTGGGAATAAGAGAATGATCAGAATGACAGGGGAAGATAACAAGGTAGTGTGAGGAAGGAGTCAGACCAATTATGGTCTCATAGATTATGCTAAAATTTGTTGTTCATCCCTAAATTAATGAGAAGCTGTGCAAAAGCATTTTACATCAGTCAAGAGCTTGGTTTCTTTGTTGAAGTTTCATCCTATGTACTTAAGTCTATATTTTGAAAATAATTCTACAAAGCAGAAGCAAAATTATGATGACTTTATCTGTGATAGTAGAAAGAAGAAGCGAATAGTGGGAAAACTCTTAGGTTTATAAACCTATGTCTCCAACATAACTTTTCTCCAAATGAAGAAATGTCAGTTTCGAAAGTCATCTTTTGCGATGTAAACCAAAACCATACTCACTTTGGGACATATGGTGAGAAATGACAGCAGAGAAGTGAGACGGTGAAATGACTGCATAGTCCAAATCTGTCCTTCAAGTTTTAAAACTCAGAAGCTTGTAGCTACCACAATGACTTAATGGGAGCATTACCAATGGATAAAGAAAATTCATGCACTTACCTCTACTGATTTCACTTGGACATAGGCCATTGTTTCCAAGGAGTGGCTGGAAGCCATCTAAGATTTCAAGGGAAATTGGCCTTTCATAGGGGCATACGAATAGATAATGCATATTGCCACCATAAAATCTCTAATGAATATTAAGGGTGGCTTTCATTTGTGGTGATTGAAGTGAATTCATAAATTTTCTCTCTAGGATGCGGGAATTTTTTCCTCCCTGTGGAGAGATTTAATGGATTTGTGGCATTCTGAATGATTTGGCAAGAAAACAGGTATCTGCGCATTCACCCACAAAGGGCACTTACTTTCTTACATGTGATAGTTACCACCACAAAACATTTTCTGTAAGAACCCAGAATGGTTGATGCAACCCATTGTAAGACATGACAACTGAAAAAACTGCAAAAAGAAGTGGTTAAAGACACCACAGCTTTAAAGCCAAATTTGACTTTTGGAGAAGGGCTAGTTCCTTTTAGGAAAAAAAAAAAAAATGTTAGACCTGCCACATGCAAGGAATTTACATCAGTTGTTTATGGCAAGGGCCATCATATTTTGAGGGCACTAAGAGCTCCTACTGCTCTCTGTATGGAGTAGATTAAATTATTCCCACACAATGATAAATATATCGCAAAGAGTTATAACAGGAATACAGTACATTGTAGCAGTTAATGCATAACTTCCAGTTAAAACAATATTCTTAGGGCTTCTTTGGTGAGTTCCCGTTTTATGTGTGCTGTGTTTTTGATGTTAGATTTTTGTATTTGTAGAATCAATATCTTTCAAAGCTTTACAGGATTGAAGAGGTGAATTGGAGGTAAAAGGCCCAGGGAACTTTGCTAGCTGTGTGGGATGCTTAGCAGAATTCATTCTGAAAAGTACAAAAATAATTATGAAAACAAAAGACTAAAATAAAAATTGAAACTATCATCAGTTTTAAAATTTCTGTACATATGGAAGGAAAATGGGGAAATAACTGGAAACAAAGTTACTCAAAAGGCATTCAGATTTTACTATAGAATGCAACAGAAAATATCTTTGCAGAGAAAATAACTTCAACATTTTATAATGCTAAACTTTCAATGAATGAGAGTTATAGGTGATTTGACTCTTTAGAGGAGCATATCCCTTTGTGGAATGAACAATGATCCTGTTTCTTTATCCCATAAGTTAGTAGTTTAAAGGAAATTAATCCAAATATCCTGCATCTAACTTACATAAAGGAATTATTGCTGTGGTTGAAGACATATTCCTTTTGACACTGGATAATAAAGCTTGCTTCGTGGAGAAATATTTCTGAGTGTAGATTTGGCTTTCAATTAAGCTTCCCTTCTGTGAGAAACTTCTTCGCTTGTAAAGATTCGAGGTTGTAGGACAAACCAGGTTGCATTGGCTGTGACTTCTTTAGTTGTAAAAATAAAAGAATGAGGGCCTTCCCTGGTGGCGCAGCGGGTTAAAGCACAGCATTAAGAAACTAACGCCATTTCAGCATGAGTTCTATCCCTGCCCGCCCAGAAGTGATCCACTTGGCGCAGCAGACCTCCCCTGACCTGCCTGCTGCTCCCCTCAGCAATATACTTCATCAGTTGGCCTGTTCTGCTCCCCACTCTGTTACTGGTGAATCCTCTCACTGCCCCTGCACCTTTGGCCTGTAGGCTAGTTCCCTATGTATAAATAAATAAATCTTTTTTAAAAAAATAAAAGAATGAGACTAGAAAACCTCTAAGACTTCTTTCAGGGCTAATCATTATGAATTAACATTCTGAAGGAATGGATAACATCTATGAATTATAGTAAGTCATCATCTAGGGAACAGAAACTGTTTTCCATGCAAATATTCTCAAACTCAGAGTCTTGTATTTTAACAGGCAAAATAGTATATGGCTTTCATTATTCAATTTAAATATAATTAGGAAGGAGTCAACATGAAGAGTTCTTCTATAACATGGCTGCCTAACAACACACACTTACTAGAACTCAGTGTTGTTTGGATGAGAAATACTGATAATTCTACTTATGAGGGAAACTTAGAGACCCCTTCTAGGTGAGATCAGAGGCTTCTGGAAGCTCACAGGTTCAAGGCAAAGAAATGACACTGGAAGAAAAACAATCATGCACATCTGAAAATGCCATGTAAAAAGCAAACTCAGGTTCCTATTTTGCTAGAATATTATGTTTTAAAAATACATATCTCTGCATATAGCCCAACAAAATCACCTAGGGCTTTTGTTATGAATGCCTGCCTACTGCAGTCTTACCTCTTCAGAATTTCTATGATGGATATTCTGCTGCAATCTCCTTCAGCGTTTTTGTTTTGTTTTGTTTTGTTTTGTTTTGTTTTGTTTTGTTTTTAGCAAACTGAGTAGTTTTTTAGCAAAAATCTCAATTGTGTATCGTTTTCACAATTGTATATAATTTCACAATGTATATCACTGTTTATCATCGAAGTACAAGATTCCTGTCAATTAGATAAATTCAATTTTAAAAATTAAACAAGGAATCTGAGGGTTAAGGAAGTTACCCAAGCCTTGTTTCAGGACTGAGCTAGGATTTCAACCCAAGACTTCTGAATCCATGTTGTAAGATAATTCTATCACCTTAAAAACCTCATACTGGGAACACACTGGATAGCACTTAGAAGATCATGACCTCATGATCACTCTGTATGAAAGTAGAGAGTCTCTAATAGGTAAAACCAATAAATCCCCAAAGTTAGTTCTGTGCTTTCCAAGCTTGTGGTAAAAACTTCCATTAGAGACTATTTGGTACTTTTGATAAGTCATGGAGTAGAAAAATCCCCTAAGGGTAAACAAACCACCAGGCCACTTACCCTATCTTCCAGATTCTACAAAATGCTTCTGACTTCAAGTTGCTCTATGATGATCACAATCATTATTCTATATATAAATAGATTCAATTTATATGGTAAACATAATCTGATTTTTTTAAAGATTTATTTATTTATGCATACAGAACTGGGGTAAAGGCCAGAGGTGCAGGAGTGGTGAGATTCACCAGAGACAGAGAAGGGAACAGAACAGGCTGACTGATGAAGTATACTGCTGAGGGGAGCAGTGGGCAGGTCAGGAGAGGTTTGTTGGGCTATGTGGGTCATCTCCGGGGTGGGGGACAGGAATCAAACTCATGTTGAAGTGGCTTTAGCTTCTTAGTTCTGTGCTTTAACCTGCTGCGACACCAGGGAGGGCCCATGATCTGATTTTTAAGTGAGTTATTTTGTATTCTTTCAAGTTTAATACCCAAGTTGGGTTAAATCCATTTGCTCAACTCATTTGTATAGTTTATGGATGTCTCTTATTTTCTACATTGATAATTTTCAACCCTCTCTTTTGTCAACTTCTCTTTACCATGGTAAATTATCTTTCTATTGTTTGAGTAGCCATAAAACTTTCAGCCAGCATATGACATGAGATCCCTAATATAGCATTCTATCAAACCCCTGAGAAATAAAACTCAACCCTCTATCTATGGGTGAAGGAAGATATACAGTTCTGTTAATTATACAACAACCCACTCTCTGTAGTAAAAGCCTCAAATTTATTTGGTTAGTTATGATTTCTAAGCCTAAGATGTTAACACCGAGCTGACATGTTTTAAAAGAATATGTAAGCGGTATTTGTGTTTGTGAGTGTGTGTTTCTTTACACTAACATAGCTCATAAATAATATGAAAAAATTTTCACTTGATTCATCATGGTCAACCTTCCTATGTGTTTACCTTTAATGCTAAACCCACAATTTTTAAGTGGTATAACAGGGGTAGTCATATGTGATACAATAGGCTTTTAAAAAAAAAAAGTTGCCTTAAATGTCAGGCAAGATTGTGGGAAATAAAAATTACAGGTGTTAAATGGTAACAGAATTGATAATTTTGAAGAATTTGTGTTAAAGGGCTTTGTGAAAATGAATATTTAGTTTCTATTATGTGCTGTTCCAAACAGTCAAAAACCCTTGGATGTCCTTCTTCACCAAACCTAGTCAGTTTGATGAATATATTTATTGTGTATTAATCAGTTCAGATGAAAGTAGAGAAGAGTCTCCCTTGACTAAAGCACAACTGAATTTAAATTCAACCCTAAGAACCACAGTGCTAATGTGGCTACCACCAACAAATTGTCAACTAAAGCAACATTTAACAGCTTGGCTTTTTTAATCTGAGAAAGTTATTAGAAATGTAAGGTTCTTTCTCAGTAACAAAGCCAGAACTAATTTTAAAGTCTTTCTGTAATATGGAATTGAAAATGAATATGCTTCATCCTAGGATGCTAAGAGATGCTTTATGTACACACGCTTAGTTATCTCAGTTGGTAGCCAAGAATCCCAAGACCAAAGTTAAAAGGAAACAAATACATATTTTAGAAAGTTTCATCTCAAAACCAGTGTGGGGATTTGGGTGTAAGTGAAGCATTTTGTTGAGCTTATTCACTTGCTTTCTAAACTTTAATACTACCTCCAAACTTTCCAACATAAATATTCTCATACTTCCCACCTTCTAGTAAAAATGTATAGGTTGTCAGTAGAGGATGAATAGTTGAAGATGTTTTCCATGTATCTTTTAGGATGTTCATCTGACAGATATACAACAATCAAACTGTGTTCTCTTCTCAACTTTACAGGCTGCCTGGCATGTCCTCCTGTTTTTTCCCCCTCCCATCTGCTTAATTTCAATTATTTCTTTAGTTATTTTTTTTACCCCTTCAAAGCCAACATGGTAAGTACATATTTACTATAGCTTCTCATGCCAGGTGGATTTTGAGTTCCCTCATCTATCTTCAATTTTCTTCTTAGTCTTCTCTGAAAAATACTTTTTGGAGACATAAGATAAATGATAAAATATACTTGAAAAATAATTACAACATTTAAAGTGAGAAAAGAAAAGAAAGACAGGAGAATGGAAGGAGGGAAGTGAGCAGGTGGCACGTTCTTTTGTTATACTACTAAGGCGTATATATAGAATGCTAGAGATATGAGTGAAATTGCCTCTAGCTTGCAATTTGCTCCTTTAATATGCTTTGAATTTATTGTATATAAAGTGTTTGGTTATGTGGTACAATAGAGTCACACAGGCCTTGGTTCAAATTTTTACTACTTATCACCTGTTTGACTTTCGGTGAGTAGTTGTTTTATGACTCAGTTTCCTCTTGTAAAATAAAAGATAACACTTTTATATTGTTAATAGAAATTGTTAAGAGGCTTGAATGAAATGCAATAATCTGTAGCAGGGTATCACTAAATATTTCCTATTTTCCTCATCTCTTTATATTCTAGTAACAAACAGATTGTAAATATGGATATGGACAGAGTCTTTAATTGATGTCTGCGTTAGTGTCGGTAGTGATAGAATTAACTAACTAGGAATGGTGTGTGGAATGGTGAGTTTTCAGATTTAAAACATTCTTCCCATTTGTATATCCATATAATCTTTCAGAATTTTGGAGGTATATATGTTCCTCTCTTAGATATTCTAATTGGAAATTAGTTGCATAGTTTCAGCTAACTTTCTTCTTCTTTCTAAAGTCTAGATAAGATATGTAAATCAGACATCTTTTTAAAGGGGGCTACTTTTCAAATGTAGGCATATATTAGGAACTGAAAAAGGTATTTGGAAGAAGTAGAGAAAAAAAAAATGAATGAATGTCAGTAGGCAAGTATACCTAACTCATTACCCTTTGTAGAAAAAGGGTATTTTTGATTCCTGTGTGTGCTTTAATTTTAGAACTACTACTCTTAATTGTGTCACTTATTCTGACTTTTCCTAGTTAGTTAAAGTTAATTCTATCACTACCGACACTAACGCAGACATCAAAGACTCTGTCCATATCCATATTTACAATCTTTTTCAAATCTTGTTTGTTCCTTCCTTGAAGAAATGTGTTTTGCAGGGAAAGAAACAATAGTGGTTAAGGTTTCCAATATCTCTAAACTGTCGTTTTGTAAGGATCATTAGCACTGAACTCACTATAGTGTATGAGCAGAAGGCTGAATCCCTGAGGAAGGTCATGGAACAGTAGTAGATTTCCAACAGAATGGAACTCAGGCTCTGGGTCTAGTGCGGCCTCTTAGCTCTATTGCCATAAATCTTCTTCCTGTCTATGAGTCTCTCTTCCCCAAATGGATTTTATGGTTTTATATGTCAATGTCCATGACATTGGCATACCAAATTATATATGTAAGTTTTTCATGTTTATTCAGGAAGACTCTTAATTCTCATTGATTTTTAAATTTACTGTTTACTTCATGTTTAAAATTTTTAGCTATGTAATATAATAGGTACTTTTAAAAATTGTCACAGTATTCAGCAAATGAGAGGAAAGATATATTGAAACATGTTTTATATTCACTAAATTATTTACTCATATATGCAAGTACAACATGTTGTGTCTCAGGAGGTTATGATGGAGTTGCAGAATGTGAATCAGCATGCCTTAGCAGTGCTTTCTTTCTCTCTGCTGAATTCTGTCACTTTAGTACAGATACATCACTTTGAAAGTGTGTATATGCATTTATGTTGTTTAACATCATATGCTTCATTCTTCTGTATTTGTAGGATGGATATATTTTAACTGTTCAAGATTATAAACCACTAATGATGATACAGCCACAAAAGTGTAACAGGTTTGAATGCTACCTACCAAAACTAAAAGAAGTTATTTGCTTTCATCAAAGCTGTCAGCTGTTGTCACACTTTATGTATTCCCAGGATATAGGCCTAACAGATAACTATACTAAAGTATCCTTAGTACTGATCTCATAGTATATTTCTTAGTTTCTACTTGCATGGAATAGAACTACAAGATATGGTGGAAACCATTTTTTCCAATTATAATAAATAGAGAAAACAATACTGGGAACTCAAATGACTTGCTACAGGAAATGACATTATATCCATTCCATGGTTATGAACTTTTTTAAAAGTAATATAATAGTTTATTTTTACATCATT
>NW_004567104.1:60917827-60931141 GCF_000260355.1 Condylura cristata | reverse complement strand
TATTATTATTATATTATTTGGTTGCTGAGCAATTTTCCATTGGGTATATGTACCATATCTTTTTAATCCAGTCATCTACTTTGGGCATTTGGGTTGTTTCCATGTCTTCCCAATTGTAAATAAAGCAGCAATAAACATGGGGGTGCAGGTATCTTTTTGAATCAGTGTTCTTGTGTCTTTTGGGTAGATACTACGTAGGAGTGGGATTGCTGGGTCATATGGAAGCTCCATGTTTAGCAGTTTGAGGAAACTCCAAACAGTTTTCCATAGTGGTTATACTAGTTTACATTCCCACCAGCAGTGCAGGAAAGTTCCTTTTTCTCTACATCCTCACCAACATTTGCTGTTGCTAGTTGTTTTAAGATGTGAGGTGGTATTGTGGTTTTAATTTGCATCTCCCTTATTATGAGTGTTGAACATTTTTTCATGTGCTTGTTGGCCATCTGCATTTCCTCTTTGGAGAAGTGTCCTTTTAGCTCTTCTGCCCATTTTTTTTTGTTTATTTTTGTTGAGTTTCATCAGTTATTTGTATATCTTTGTGATCAATCCTTTGTCACTAGTTTTGTGTGAGGAAATTTTTTCCCGATCATTGGAATGTCTGTGTTTTTTTTTTTTTGTAATGTCTTTTGCTGTACATCTTTAACTTGATGTAGTCCCATCTATTTATCCTTGCCTTCACTATTGTTGCATTGGGTGCTGTATCTTTAAAGATGTCACTGAAGTATATGGTTACGAACTTTTTAACTGAATTATTTTTGTTAGTTATCAAAATGTCAACATCAAAATCATTTTGTGTTCATATCATAGGGTTAGTATTGTCATTTTTCCATTGTGTCATTTTATTAACTAGATGTGGGTCTGTCAGAATGGGATGTTCCCTTTCTTTATCCAAGTAATAGTAGGAGAATGGGAGAGCTTTAATATAAAATCTGTAACTGAAGAAAGGTAATCCTTTCTTGCTTTTTGTTTAATTCACAGATGAGGGGATACTGAAAATTTATTGTGGACAATACATTTTCAAAATTTTACAAAGTCTCTCCACTTTTCTTCTCCAATCTATGCTCCACATTTTAGTCAGCCTTATATCTAGCACACACAATTATCTTATCCTCTTGCTTAGTCAATAACTCTTCAGTTTTTACCTCATATAGATGTACACCCCTTACATACAAATGTAAATTACTTAGCATGATGCATTAGTTTCCTAAGGATGTTGTAATAAAGTAGCACAATTTGGGTGAATCATAGCAACACATATGTACTGCTCCAAAGTCAAGTTACTGGCAGGGTCATGCGAACTCTGATGCCTCTAGATGATGCTTCCAGCTTTTCCAGCTGTGGGAGCTCCACATGTTCCTTGATTTGTGGTAGCATAACTCCCGTTTCTGCCCCATTTCACATAGCCACTTTCTCTCCATGCGTTCCTACAATGCCTTCCTTCTGTGCATGGTAAATTTTCTCCTTTTTTTTTTAAGGATATTTGTCATATTTGATTAGATTTCGTTATAATCCAGGATAACCTCATCTTATTTAATTACATCTGCAACAAGCCTACTTCCAAAGAAGGTTATATTCTCAGGTACTGGGAATTAGGGCCTCAACATATCTTTATTTGGTAGGATACTATTTTACGCATAACACATGGTCGTATTCTCATAATCTGGTTTTAAGCTATCTGTCTTTCTCCTTGTTTACTATGCATTTATTATAGGGAACTACTACTCATTCCCAAACCATAGCATATGTTCCCATGCTTCTGGTCCTGTAATATACTCTTTCCATTAATACAGTGATCCCAGCTTTTCCCTTGACTGCCTGGCAAAAATCCCTATGCAGCTCAGAGTTCCCTCAAGCTTTGCCTCCTTAGTGAAATCGTTCCTTATTTCTCTCTACGCTTTCCTTCCTCTTTGCACCTTGAAGTGATAGGGAGCACAACACACTGGGTCCTCATTGTATTGTGGCCTGCCTGTCTTCCACTACACTGTAAAATTTTTGAAGGCAGTGTCCATGCCTTGCCATCTGTTGACACCTGGCAGAGTGTGGTACAGTAGAAATTCAATAAATATTTGACAAATCAATAAAATAGGTACCTACATATTTTTAATAAGAATAATGAAAGTAATGAGAGGATCCCAGAAGCAAATTCTTATGCCTATAGGAACTCATGTCTCATTTGCTCTTCTCTCTGTGTCCGTCCAGCAGAGGGATTTGGTCAGATGCCCCTCCTTGCCTCATGACAGACAATTAGTCACAGGAGAAGTCTTTAAGGATGTTAAGGTTTCCCAGCTGATGAATGAGTTGCGATGCTTAAAGACCAGCAACAAAGTTTGACAGTGCCAAATGGATGTATTTTGAAGGTGATACTCAGTGGATTCTGTTTACCTACTGAGGTCATGTGTTGTAGACCATATGACCCTTGCTGGCTAAAATAAAGAAATTGATTTTGCAAGAAGCATACAGTATACTTGCTGAATATGCTAAACACTACAGGTAGAGGAGAGATCCATGGTTTTTCCCCTCAATAACTTTATAAAGTTTCTTTTCTCTTTCAAAGAGGAAGATTTTGTTTGCTCAAGTATATTGACAAAGAGTTGATAAGTCCAAGTCAAATCTAATATTCAGAAAACTCTAGAGCCAGAATTTTAGTGGAGTTGTGACCACTATAATTTCTCTCAATGGGTCTAAGAAGATATTTCATTTCATGAATGCTTTTCAGGAAAGTTCATAGGCTCAGATAGAAGAGAACCGAGCAGTGACTGAACACTAGAAGGAAGAGATCATTTGAGAGACACAGTCAGACAAAGGTCACAGATGGATGCATATATTTAGGCATTCAAAATAGTGTAGCTTTTTTAAATGTGAAATTGGAAACCCACAGTTCAATGATTCTCATCTTACTGAAAGCAGAACTGAATTCCCCTGCAGACATTTCCCCTACATGGTGGCTGGAGGATAATAGCATATTCAAATCTCATAGCATGTGACAATGAGATAATATCCAGCTAAATTGGAACAATCTATGCATGAGCTTTGGAAATCAGTTGCAAATGTTACCTAAAAATTGGACCCCACTGTAACCACATCCAAGAATGAGAGTCAGACTGGAATGCTCAGGAATCTCATGCTTTTTTTATCTTTGTATTTTAAGAAGGGGGGATGAAGCTTGCATTTGTTGTGACATTCTTGGTGTCGGGAATTTTATAAATATTGTCTGATTTATACCTACAACAATCTCAAGAGGAAATATGATTTTCTTTTACCAATGAAGAAATTGAGACTTGGAGCAGTCAAATGCTGGGCCCTGTTTATCTAGCTTCTCTGAAAACCCAGCAATGTCCCTTATAATCTGTACACCACAGGGCCTCTGGGGATGGGTGTCAGATGCCAAACCTGGCTTTCCTACCAGAAGACTAATCACCAGAGAGGTTAGTGGTGGTAAGGGCCATTTTAGAATCATAAGTTAGAATCATAAGACCAGTAAGTAGAAAAGGGAATTTGGTTTCTCACCACATAGCTATTTTAGCTATTAGGTTTTCAGTTAGTTACTTTGTTGTTGCCGTTTGACTGCTGGAAACCAGTATTAACTGAACTATTTGATTCATTACAAAAATTGACTGACATTGAAAAACCTGATTTTTCTTTCATTTCATTTCTTTCATTTTTCTTTCATTTCTCATAAGCATAACTGCAAATATTATGGAAAGTTACTTAATAGAAAGGAAAACAGAATTGAGTTGTGGGTAACACAGTTGTAAATCCTGTAAAAGATCAACTGAATTTCCTTTTCCTGTAAGTGACAAACACAATGCTTTAAAATAGAATGCAGGAAGGTTTCCAAGGACCTGTATTTCTCTGTGGCTTCACACTTTATAAGGATACCTCACTTAGTATGTGCTGAGTCAGGGAGAGCAACATATATTTATTTACAAATATCCAGCTTAAGAAGTTCAACCTTAAAATAAAAAGGAAAGACAGACTTCTACACACACACACACACACACACACACACACACACACACTCATCTGTGTGTATCTACATATATATCACATATCATCTACAGGTGATGTTTATAATATATATGATATTATAAACTTTGATTTTTGCTGTGTTAAACATTTTCTTAAAAAATGCACCACAATCGGCCCTCCCTGGTGGCTCAGCGGGTTAAAGCACTGCACTGAGAATCTAAAGCCGCTTCAGCATGAGTTCGATCCCCACCTGCCCCGGAGGTGGCCACATGGCGAGGCAGACCTCTCCTGACCCGCCCGCTGCTCCCCTCAGCAGTGTACTTCATGATCTGCCTGTTCTGCTCCCCACTCTGTCTCTGGTGAAGCCTCTCGCCACCCCTGCACTTCAGGCCTGTACCCCAGTTCTGTATGTACAAATAAATAAATATATCTTTAAAAAAAATGCACCACAATCTATTCTATTCATCTCTTTTATAATTAGCCTAATCTAATTAGAAATTTCATATTATAATTATATTATAGTTAGAGATGAGGAAATGAAGATCACATAAGGAGTTTTGACAGTTCAAATAAGTAAGTTTTATAATTTCTTCCTCTTTACAACTTTAGCAGAGTTTCAAATGATGAAGTTTGAAAAACAATCTAGTTGCTCCTTGAACCTGCTTTAAATTTTTCTGATGAGTGAAGGTAGAAATAAAGTAGAAATGATTTGCTTTCCTATTTAAAATTAGCTTTTTTGAAGATAGGAAGTTCATGTGTGTGTGTGTGTGTGTGAATGTGTGTTTATATCTTCAGCAATATTTTATAAATTACACTTTTCTTCAGTAGATAAAGACAGGAAAGCCTGGTCTATTGATTAGCAAACTATCTAACTTCCTGTTGTGTTTCTGGGGAGGATTGACAGTATATGGAACATAGGTGTCAGGTGAGGATCGACAGTATATAGTGGAACGTGTACTGTGTTAATAAAAATACTTTTATACAAATTTAGTTCAGTTTGTTCAATCAGTATTGTACTATGGATAGAATTTTCTTTCAGTCTGATAAAGTCTGATTCAGTGGCACTGAGTTTATTTTTACTTTAAACATTCTTTTGAAGAATTTTATTAAAAACAGAAGTTTATTCTACTAGATAAAGAATGAAAATTAGAACTGTTTCACATCACACTTATTTCTGTGCTTGTGGATAAAATAGAATTACCTAATTGTGATTTCAGATTAAGCTATCAAAAATCTTTAGGTTCATGTCCTGCCTTATTTTCTAGTATGTCATTCAAATAGTCATGCCCTATATCAATCTTAAAAATTGTAAGTAGGGGTGATGGTGACAGGGATCAGTTTTATGTAATTAGCTATATTGTATAATTAAATGCTTAGAAAACAAGATAAGATGCAAAGATGCAAATGTTTTTTTTATATTTTCAAGAGGTTTATTTTCCCTCATTTTGGTCCTTTTTTTTTTCATCTCAATTGTAATCCCCGTGGGTTTCCCATCACCAAGTCACCCGTGTGCCATCACCATAATCCTGTGCATTTCCCTCCCTACCCCTGTTTTTGATCCCATTCCCCACTCCACCCCCACAAAATGTCTCTGGTCTATGGTTGTTCATTATTTTTGTTATTTTCACGCCTGGTCCATTATACTCCTGCTATGAGTGAAACCATCCGGTATTTTTCTTTCTCTTTCTGGCTTATCTCACTAAGTACCCCCATGTTTATTGCTGCTTTATTTACAATTGGAAAAACATGGAAGCAGCCCAAATGCCCAAAAGTAGATGACTGGATAAAAAAGATGTGGTACATATATACAATGGAATATTACTCAGCAACCAAAAAAGAGAAACACATGTCTTTTGCAGCAACTTGGATGGAGATGCAAAAGTTTTAAAGGGCACTTTTAAAAAAAAAGTTCAAAAGTGATAAAAATATGAAAAAAAATGAAGATGGCAAAGCTAGCTTGCTTAGATACAGTATCATCAACATAGATTTGCCAAATGACTCAACTCTATAGAGACAAAAATATTTCATCTAAGGTTAGAAGCCTTGCCTGATTTGGGATCAGGAAGGTAAATGCAGGTTTAGAGCAAGTGGCAATGTCAGAACTTGCAGAAGAAGATGTTGCAATGATGTGAATTCATTGTGCGCAAAAACCCCCAGAGAGCCTCAACATTGAACCCTCAAGGAAGCTGCTACAACTTCTGCACAATTATGAACACATGAAAATGTTATCATATGCAGAACTTCAAGAGTCTCTACAAACAGAACTCCAGAAACTGCCATTTGGGAGTCTTCTGATAAAAAGGCTTCCTTATTGCCTGATCATTTAAGTCTACTTTTACACAGAGCTTCCAATCAAGAGTGTTGTATAACTCTCTGCTAGTGATGTATAACTAGTCGAGGACCACCAGATATTGAAAGAAAGCCTCCAAGCTGGAAGATAGAAATCAAAGCAAACAGGAGGATGAAATCAGACAGAAAGAAAATGAAAATGCACAAGAAAGAAAATCCTAGAAATGATAATTAACCATAGAAAAATTAGGACAATTTCCAAGCATTTATTTAGTTCTTGGTGTTTAATATAGGCCACTTTTCTATCGACTTTATAATAATGGCTTTTTTATTCCTGTAGAAATCCCTTTGAGGTAGACACTACTGTTATGTCCATTTTCTAAAAAGGCTATGTAACTTATTAACTATAGCACAATAAATGCAGACAGGAGTTGAACCCAGGTAGTCAGCTTAAAATCTTCTCTATTGCTTTTCCAATGATTAATAATAAAATGTTCTTCAAGACCCATTTTTCTTTAGAGAGAGCCTAATCCTGCAACATCATTTCTTACTTTTAATCTCTAACCAGATAATGCAGTACATTGTCTAATTATCTTAGTTGTAGAATAAATAGGCTCTCTCCCAATAGGCTTACCAGTATAGTTAGGGTCTGGCCTGAAGTTTTCCTCTTTCAAGCACACACCACGAGTGGACCATTTCAAGGGGATGCACCCTTGATTAACCGCCATGGCAGTTTATTATTTTATAGTGAAAAAAGCAAATGCATGGTTTCAGGGACTATGTCTACATGAACAGTGCATTCTCTTCCTTCAGACAGTACCACCCAAGGAGCAAATCATCACTAGGAAGTTACTCACAGACCTTAAAATCAAAACAAAGAGTAAAGTAATTAAACAAATTTGTCTTTTACTGAAATCAGCTAAATTTGCTGGATGCATCCATCTCCAATGATGGATTGTTATGCCAGATGTATTTAAAGGTTACTCTAACTTCGGGCCCTCCCTGGTGGTGCAGCGGGCTGGAGCACAGCACTGAGAAGCTTAAGCCACTTCCACATGAGTTCCATCCCCGCCTTCCCTGGAGGAGATCCATATGGCAAGGCAGACCTCTCCTGACCTGCCCGCTGCTCCCCTCAGCAGTGTACTTCATCGACCTGCCTGTTCTGCTACCGGCTCTGTCTCTGGTGAATCCTCTCACCCTCTGCATCTCTGGCCTGTACCCCAGTTCTGTATGAGTAAATAAATAAATCTTAAAAAAAAAAAAAGTTACTCTAACTTCACTGAAACACTCTTCTTAAACTCAGCAGCCTGAGTGGAAACTATCAGTATTTGTCTTTGTTAGTCTCCATTTTCTATATGAGGCAAAGTGAACTAAAAATTTCCCCTGCCCTCCTAAGTTGTTTGGGTATCATCCCATTAGTTAAAGTATGAGCAATTCTTCAAGGATGGAAATTTCAGGCAAGGCATTTATCCAAGAAGAATCTACTAATAGGTAAAATATTGATTTTTCATGTTGACTTATAGATTCTTGAGAAAAAAAATTATTCCTTGTGGTTAATATGCTGAATTTCAGGCCTTGAAAAAATAAAGCTCAGTAGCTCCCATCTTCTTTACACCTCTTGGTAGAATCAGAATTTTCTTTTCTACTCTTTTCTTCAAAATTGGAGTGTCTCACTTCCTAAAGCAAGCTATTAGGCAAAGCAAAGAAGCAACTGCAAGCTTTTTCAAATAATAAGACATTAAAAAGTATTTCAAGAGTGTGGGGAAAGGGGCTGATCCATTATAGAGAAAAGTTAGTAAGTAAAGAGTTAGTGACTACACGGAGTTAGTAAGTAAAGAGTTAGTGACTATACAAGAGTCACGAAAAGCCATCATCTTTCTTATCACTACTGGAAACCTGCAAGAATCCCATTATTTCACTGTAAACCTCCAAATCTAAACAAGTAGGTAATTGCTTTATCCTATGATAAGTATAAGCTGGATATCTATAGTGGAAAATACAAAAATCAGGTCCTGAGCATGATGTTAAATTGCCATCTGAATTAGTTAGTAGATAACTACACAGAACTTCATCAGGACTGTGTGTAGTTTGCCTCAAGAAATCCTGAGGAGGGTTAGAATTTGGGTGACCGTATAGTATAGTCACTATTTCCACCAAGTTATACACAGGCAAAAACACAGCGCTATTACTGGACTTTCTTCACCCTGTTCTGTAGAAACAAGCCTGCTCTTAGTGGTCAAAAAGAGAGAAGCTGTCAAGTTTAGGTAGATATGATGATTGACTTACGTCACCTGTCTTTATGACAGGTGACTAGATTCTATAGATCTGCATGGAATGAAATCCACTATTTTGATATAAGGTGATTATTCTTACATTAAATGCTAATTTCAGAACTCAACTCCAAGATGACAATCTCCTTTCCCTTATTTTTCAAGTTCTTGTAATAACTCCCTCTGCTATCTTCTGCCAATAATTCATTTGAATTAAAGGCAAGGCTTTTAGAATATATTTACTAAAACAAGGTCATGGTTGGGTCAGTAAAACATGGAGGCATAAAATTTACTGTGACCAAATTCACATGCTACGAAAGACATAAATATTGAGGCAATGTGGGGAACCTTATCCCATTTTAAAAGATTTAACTTAAAAAACCTTCCACTGAGCAAATGTTTTAAAGTGTAGGTTAAGATGAATCCAGGTAATCAAGAAGTCAAAATCAAAGGTATCCAGCATTTTCTCATACCTCTATTTGTCTGATGCCTATGACTTGAATTGGATAGATGTGTGTCAGCAGTCCGCCAGTAAATAAAGGATTACAGAAATGCCCTCTATGATGAAGAAACAGTCACTATTATATCTATTACGAGTCTTCCCTTGTTTTACTCTGTTATAAGGTCATTAAGTAATGTGTGAAAACAAAGCACCTAGACTTTGTTCTTTTGCAATTTCCCTATTTCAGAACATGTCTTAAGCAACATGAGATTTAATCATGATAGAATGTTTTAGATGTGTCATTACTCACTTGCTACCCAACTGCTTTCCTAACTTTGACTTTTGAATTTTCTGGATCACTCTAGATCATCTGTTATAATTTCAATAAAATAATAGATGATTGGTAACAGTTGATACCGTATAACCTAAACTTTTTTGAGGACTAAGGAATTTAACATGGTTAGGTCTTTATGGAACCTCAAATGTCCATTATATTTTTAATCCCCGGAAAACATTTTTTGAATAGAAGGTTGGAGAAGTGATTCTCCCACCTGCAACTCTGAAGAAAAGTTTCCAGTTTTATCTATGTTTTTATTTTCTTCTAGTGTCAGTGATGATAAAATGCCTAAGGATCATACATTGAGAGTATAGATAAGTCACTTGAGTTGTAACACTCTTTCAAATGGCATGCAGCTCATCTATTCCCATGAATGACAGTGTTGTCTATTATTTACTTCACATTGTAGAAATATAATCTATGCCAAAATTACCACAGGAATAATTATTTGAAAGCACATGTTCTGCTCCTCACTCTGACTCTCCCGCACCCCCACCACAGACCTGTGTCCCAGTAGTTGTATGCATAAATAAGTACATCTTTTCAAAAATAAAATCCACAAGCATTTCTTAACATAAAACATTACTACTTAAATGTTGCCAAATTTAACAAGAACATTCTTTATGGCATTCCCTTCTTTTTCCCACCAAAACCCTGTCATCTGGTAAGTGCAAGGGTTATCATCCATTTATTGATTAAACTCTGCAACTGAATTTCTGGTCACAGAAGAAGAAATGTGGGCACATGTATTTCAGTTAAAAGTGTTTTGTGGGCCCTCCCTGGTGGCGCAGCGGGTTAAAGCACAGCACTAAGAAGCTTAAGCCATTTCTGCATGAGTTCAATCCTGCCTGCCCTGGAGGTGACCACACGGCGCTGCAGACCTCTCCTGACCCGCCCGCTGCTCCCCTCAGCAGTGTACTTCGTCCATACTTGTTTCATAATCTTCAGTTTCTAAAAAGCTAAAACAAAAATTTTATTTAGACCACTGCCTTAGTGTTAACCTAAACAGGAAGCTTGAAAGAGGGCATACTTCTAGGGAATTACCTAACCTCCAAATCTTCAGGTTTTTCAGGGTTATCCATGATATCAATATTATGAAATTAACAACCTGGTAATACTTGAAGATATTATTTTGCTTTTAATATCTAGGAGAGGATTATTAACTAATCTTGACAGATGTATTTCTTCAGTCCTATTATAGAAAGCAACATATAGATGTGTTAAGCATCACACAATAGACTCTCAAGTCAATATTTTTTAAAGGTATTAGCAAAATTTGAACACTAGAACTAGCCTTCAGGGAGGAGGGGTTCAGCGTGTGAGGGAAGACTGAAAAGTACAATTAATTCATTTGATCTAGACAAGCTGCTCATCAAGAATATGGAACAAGTGTTTTTCAACCAAGGGATTTTCTACAGCAGAATTCTAGGTTGATTCCTTAACAAGAAGTCTGTTTCAATAGAACAAAAGCTTTAGCCATTCCACCAGTCTCCCTTTGGTAAGCCCCGACTTAACAAGAACTTCTTGTTTTTGCTTTCAGGTTACATTGGATTTAACATTATAATTAAAATTCCAAACACTCTAGCTTGATGAAAACAATTATTTCTAAGTCATACTTGGTCTATAAGGACTCTGGAAGCTTCATTTGAAGATACCATTGGTATATTGGACCACTTCTCAAAGAGCAAAGATCAGTATATGGCATTGTAGTTCGTACCAGGAAGAAACTGGTTAATTAAGAGTTCTGTTTTAAATGGTTGATTTCCATATTAACCAGGGCTGTGTTTAAAAAAATAATAATAATAATAACAATATGCATGCTTATTTACTTTTGGAGTTGCATTCCAATTTATATTTATGTGAATTTCACCAATGCCCAATTTTTTAAGCCTATGCATACTTTTTTAAATAGAATTATTATTGTATAAGACTAGCTTACTTCATTTTCTAACAGTTTACTTACAAATCTTAAGTTGTCTACACTAAACATTTTCTTCATTCTTTATTCTAGAAGATCGCAACTCTAGATTTATTTCATTTTTTATATTAATTTCCCTCCAGCAATAGAATGTTATAGAATTTTAATTGTATGGAAAATGAAATGAGTTTTATTTTAACATCCATATGACCCTTATGATAATGACTGACATGTTGAAATGTTAGATTTACCTCATGGAACATAAGAGGGAAAGAACAACAAAGGGTTACCAAAAATTACAGTTAAAAAAAAAAATCACCCATGCAGTTGCTGAAGTCATATCCTGACCAAAGGAGGAAGTGGTATATCACTAGGCTCAATCTATCTGATGCTGAACATCAGAACCTCAAACTGCTGGCTGTTCCTGCAACAACAGAAAGTATACTTATTTGCAGAGTCCTAATTCAAAATGCTGAAGAGAAAACCATCCAATGTTTCAGAGAAGGAAAAACAGCAAAAACCAAAGGTAAGGTAATTTCATACATAATCAAACAAAACCAAATCATGTAATATATTTTTACCTGTCAGTCATAAATTGTTTCAACTATAGGGTTAAATATGTCATGCACATATGGAAAAATTTGAGTGACAAAGTTAGGTATTAAGTAATACCTGATATGTCTCTGTAGATTTATTTTATGGTACATATTTGATCATTTTTATCTGAAACTGAAGTTTTACCACAATTCATCAATTTCAGGTGAATCAATTTGGTGGCCTCTATTTGAAGGTTGATATTTTGAAATCTTTTTTAATGACTACAAAGTTGTCAGTGCCTACTTAGCAGTCAAATTAATGCATTTCATCTGTTAAATGTTTGATCTTTCATAGCATACTAAATTACGAGAAGGTGTTAAAATGAAGATGATACTTTTTTCATTTTTTTTTTCATTAGAATGTGGTAGCTTGCTTCACAGACTATTTTTCCTGGTGCCTCTGTTGAACAAACACTATTACTACAAAAGACTGAGTTATGTTTGGGGAAGCATCATAACTTGATAGATTTGTTAAATTGGTTCTACTTGGAATGTTATTTTATTTTTTGCCTTGACAGTAATTACCACTGAAAGTAGGGCATGAGATAACAATATATTTTCTTGTAGAATTCTAAATTAGTTTCATTAGAAACATAAAATGAAATAAGTAAATAATGTTTTAATTTGTTTGTGAGTAAACAATAGCTAAGCTCAGATGTCTTTTAAAGGACTGATTTATTATCCATTATTGGACTTTATTTGCTTGGGCACCCATTCTGAGACCAAGGAATGAAATCAGTTGTGAACTTTTGATTTGTAGAATTGAATAGCTATCAATATTTAAAACCCTCTTTGCAAGTTGCCCTGAAACCTCTCTAGGAAAAAATTCTAAAAGTAATTTAATTCTTTCTCCAAGTAGTTTAATTCTTTCTGATATAAGCAGCTGATAAAGGACAAACAAGCATCTTTAGTTAAAAATGCAGCCAAATAACATTTCTTTTTCCCAAATGCAATAAAAATTCATGGTTACACTTCCCAGTATGTACAAAAAAAGTTTTGGAAAGCACCACTTCTTTAAGATTAATTTTATGCAAATTTTACATGATGATACAATCAATATTTAGTCCATGAAAGAAGGCTTTAGGGCCATCATAAGCATTAACATAAGTCAGAGGTTTTCACCCAAATATTTAAAGTCCAAAGTTAGTGTAACTTGCAAATATTGCATTATGTCGCAATTTACGCTCCTATTTATGTAATTGAACTATTTTCATAATGCTAAATTAAATTTTCTCTGTCCTCAGCATTTGCCTCAGTGTAGGAACCATTATAACACAGGTAAAATATTGTTCATCTGATGACTTCCTTATTCATAAAAGTAGATGAGTATTTGACAAAATATACATCTGGGGAAAAAATACAGTGCAGAAAACTGTCACACTGGACACATTAGCTTTTATTGCAAATGAATTGCAATTTTCTTAGAAAAAAGTTATCTTTCCCCATGAATTTAAAGAGATTTGTGAGTATATATATATATATATATATATATA
>NW_004567104.1:60809427-60917144 GCF_000260355.1 Condylura cristata | reverse complement strand
TCTGCTCCCCACTCTGTCTCAGGTGAACCCTATCGCCGCCCCTAAGCCTCTGGCCTGTACCCCCAGTTCTGTATATGCACAAATAAATAAATCTTTAAAAAAAAAAAAACTGAGGGAAATATTTAATCAACGTTGTATGTTAAATTTTGGTACTATATTTATTGTGAACAGGTACCCATTTCAAATGGTGAATTGGAATGCATACTCTACCTAATATTACCTCAAAGAAAACCTATGAAACTATTCATTTTAAAAGGAAATAAGTGGAAAGGGCTTTTTCATCGGTTTTTAAAAATAGGTTCTACAGTTGAAAGAATCTTCAAAATATTTCTAGATAAAAGTGTAATAATAGAGATTATAAATCAAAATAATCCAAATCAAAATAATCCAAAATAATTTATATTTTTATTCCAAAATTTAACAACAAAAATGTCCATAAATCAAAATAAATCGAAACACAAGTCAAAAAATTGTTTTAAACTTTAATTTTATCATTAATATCTTCTTTTTTCACTCTTTTGTCCTGTTTCTCCATTTTTGGTAGAGATGCCTTCCTTCAAAGACCACATACAAACTGCACAAATACTATTCATATTTACTATAAGAGATTTGTATTTGGTGGTGATAGGGACATATCAAAGGTATTCCACTAAGGGAAACTTGAAGAATTATTGCAAAAGAAACCCATTATGTGCATTAGAATGTTAATAAATTCCAACAAATTTAATTAGTGTCTCAGAACTCTCTGTGGTGTATAGGTAAACCCTAAATAAAGAAATTTGGTGACTAGGGGTTAAGTATGCTACATTTAGATTTGTCAGCTCCCAACAGGCTTACATGAAGGTACTGTGCTTCTATTCTTGAACTTTGTTTCCACCTTCTCATCACTAGTGCCCACTACTGATAGTGATTTTTTTTTTATTTAAAGATTTATTTATTTATGCATACAGAACTGGGGTACAGGCCAGAGGTGCAGGGGCGGCGAGAGGCTTCACCAGAGACAGAGTGGGGAGCAGAACAGGCAGATCAACGAAGTACACTGCTGAGGGGAGCAGCGGGCGGGTCAGGAGAGGTCTGCCACGCCATGTGGTCACCTCCGGGGCAGGCGGGGATCGAACTCATGCGGAAGAGGCTTTAGATTCTCAGTGTTGTGCTTTAACCCACTGCGCCACCAGGGAGGGCCACTGATAGTGATTTTTAAAAATGTGATCCATATCTAGGATTCAGTTTTGATATATGATCTCATTATACTTTATGAATGCATAATATAGCATAACTTTTCTTGAATATTTTCCAATTAAAGTGTTTTATTTTAAATTTTCTATTTTTGTTGTGAGTTTACTATACACCAGTTGCTCTCCTCAGAGTTTTTTGTACATTAACTTATTTTGTATCTATAAAAGCTCTGAGAATATGACATGGCATAAAGGTTAATTAACCTGAGCAAAAACACATAGTTAGATTAAAAAAACTATGTGACAGGAAACACATATATCAATTTCCAGTACTTCTGTTATTAATTATCACATTGCCATTCCATGCAAAGACGCTATAGATTATGCTTCTATTTCTATTTCTTAACTACCAGATATATTTTAAGGAAACCATGGAGAACGTATCTTTAAGAACCTTTGTAAACTGAAAAGAATTAGAGGTCATCTATTTCTATCTGATTAAATGCAGGAATTCCACTTACAAAATCCCTCCAGGCATTTACCTAAACATCAATATTTAAAATTGCAAAATAACAGTAACACAAATTTTCATAATATTCAAATGTTCAAATCATCACACACAATCTGTTGTGAGAGACACAATCACATGTCTCTGACCTACAGTTTCCTGATTTTGCTCAATGCAGCCTGGTTTATGTGAATATTAGTGCCATGTACTTTCATCATTCTTGGTGTTTGTAAGAATTCATCATTCTAGTGTATTTGTAAGAAATTTGTTATGTACACATGTAAATACAACCGTAATTCATTTTTTTAAGACTTATTTATTTATGCATACAGAACTGGAGTACAGGCCAGAGGTGCAGGGATGGTGAGAGGATTCACCAGGGATAGAGTGGGGAGCAGAACAGGCCGACTGACAAGTACACTGCTGAGGGGAGCAGCGGGCGGGTCAGGAGATGTCTGCCCCATCATGTGGGTCACCTCCAGGGTGGGGATTGAACTCATGTTGAAGTGGTTTTAGCTTCTTAGTGCTGTGTTTTAACCTGCTGCACCACCAGGGTGGACCCCCATAATTCATTTTTAAGTTTTATTTTTAAAAGAATTCTAATGTTGGTAAACAGTACACAAGAATCCCTACAGAAGGACGTTGTTATGTAACAGTAAGCCTTTGTTTCAGGATGGGGAATGTGGTAGAAACTTCAAAACTAGAAAGCAGATCGACCCCCAAACTGAAACTCTAAGACTGTAATTAGAACAATTTGGACTTTAGATGTTTGGGATTAATGATATTTGTTAATAAATTTTAACTGAGGTGTTTCTTTGAATAAAGAAGATTCAAATACCACTACTATAGGGAACAGGAATAATGGCAGTTCTGGAAATAGCTTTTCCTTTTTACCATTTTTTAAAAACTAAAGTGCATACTAAATGAGACACCATTAGTGTCACAGATGCTAATTTTCACTAGCAATGACTGAAGTGGCATTCTTTCCCATTTGCATTTGATCCTAGCAATGATGAGAGGTGATGAGTTGATTATGAGCTGTTTTCACTGCACTGCCCGCTGTGCAAATTTATGCTCCTAGTCAAGGATGACACATAGTTGTGGCATTAAAGAGCTTTCTTCATTGCTTTTCCTATCAAACTGCAAAGATAAATTTAACTCTTATTTATCCAGGTATAGGAAAAAGGAAGAAGTAGTTGTGAGCACTGGTACTTATGTTAGGTGAGACACTCCCACAAAGGGGTTATGCCATCATTTTGCTTAACGTTCTCAAAACCCATAAAAGGAAAGCGCTATGCCCCTTACCCTACTCCTCTACAATTTATAGTAAACAAAACAGTCCGATAGATGTGAAATATGTCACCCACAATACCACAACTGGTAAAAACAAATGATCTGAGAGACTATGGTCAGTTTCTCTTCTTCTAAACCCCTGAGGTTTCCCCCTATAATTTTTGGCTTCTTTGTTTGGGGTGGAATTTTCAGATTTTAACTTAGAATTCATTTGAATGTTTAGGTATAGAAATAAAGGTACGGTATACAATATAGGTAATATTTTACATTCAATTCCCCATTTAAGAAACATGATGGCACTAGAATGTGTGATGGGTGAGTGTATCTGGTATGCTTGAGAAAAACAGAGTAAAGTGCAAAGGAAGAAGAGCAGAACCAAATCATAGCGACCTTCTGGGTCACTATAAGGAGTTTGGTTAAAGTAAAATATCTTGAGAATAATCTAGCTTCTATTTTAGTGGGTTTATTCTGTCTTTTGGTGCAAAGGAAGGAGAGATAAAGACTAGTTATGAGGCCATTACAAAAACTGGACAAGAGATGGTAGTCGTTCAGGCAAGGAGAGTAGCTGGGTTACTGAGAAGGTATTGACACTGAGCTCTATACTTAATGTGTCAAGATTAATTGCCCTACACTGTCTTGCTCATTTCTAGAAAAAAAAAATTGGCACAGTCTTCTAATCACTGCCATAAGAAATTTAATCCCAATTGTGGTGCTATTTCCCAACAGTTTCTGCTGCTTTTTCTTTTCTTTTTTCAAAATAATGACTTCTTATTGAGTTTAATATTAATTTTTAGGGTGTTGTAATTCAGAAGAGATTAACAAATAGTTTGGTTATTTCAACATGCTTAATTAGAATAGCTTTTCATCTTGAAAACTTCTCCAAATAATGCACTCATCCATGGTAGCCTTCCAGTTTATAGAATATGAATCTGTAATCAAGCTTTATTGAAAGCAAGTGGCAAAAGGTTTGAAGCCAAGTAGACTGGATACATTTGGAAAAAGAGAGTCCAGGGCCAGGATACTCCAAAGAAAGTTTCAGAGAAAAAATACAGATAGAGTCATTTGTTAACACAGCTAGCCTTGTTCTTTTTCCCTTCGGATGAAAAAAATTTGAAGTTTTCACCTAATCTGCTAGGGATTTAGCTTTTAGTGATTTCATAACACAATACCACTGGCTGACACTGGCTGAGTGGCATTAAGAACTGTTATTATTATTATTATTATTATTATTATTATTATTATTATTATTATTATTATTATTATTATTTTACTAGTTTTGGAATTAGGAGTCCAAGATCAAAGTTCAGACAGGTTTCCTTTGCAGAGCATGAAGGAGAATCTGTTCCAGTCCTCTCTCCTTGGCTCACCCATGGCCATTCCTTGTTGCTTCTTTATCCCTCTGGCATGAACATTTCCTGTGTCCCTTTTTGTGTCCAAATCTCATCTTTGAATAGCTCTGACACTCCCATGCTGTCCTTCCAGTGCTTTTCTTAGTTTGGAATGTCTTCACCCACTTTTTCCACTACATAAACATAAATCTATTTTTTTTAATACTTTGCTAGATGTTCATTCTCTCAAGAAAGCTTCTGCCAATCAGCACCAGGTAAGGCACTAAAGGGCATGCTGACAGTACAGAAGGGAATACACATTAACATATGCAAGATCCAAGTTTGAGGTCCTACTTTGATATTCTCTCATCAGGGGATTTGAGCATTTTATTTCAACTCTTGAGTCGTGGTGTTCTTAATGGAAGAAGGGGGTATGTTGAAACACATCACACAGGATTTATGAGAATTAAGTTGGTTATATATGTAAACTTCCAAGAACATAGTATATTTCAATTAATAGTCTCGTTTGTTTCATACCTCTACTATTTCACTAGCTATCGCTGATGCCAACGTACCCTCCTAACTAGAATCATCATCTAAATTGGGGAGGAGGGATGTATTCATATCTATTCATATTTATATTCCTGGAATTTTTGTTGGGGACCAAGGGGGACTGAACTCGTTCTTTCAAAATCCAGACATCATGTACTCTCCATTACATTTTGACTATATGACAAAACATTTATAAAATAGAACACAACCATGATTTCTCAGTATAAGTACAATAAGTGTGTAATGACTAATGGGTAATATTAGTCATCTAGAGAAATAATCTAGTCCAGGGCATATTCTAAATAGGTCACTGACAAAGATTAGAGAAACACTCACAAAAAGGAAAATAACCATTTTTAGAATTGAATGTGATTAGACAAAAAATAATCAAAAATTGTAAGCTAGCTGAAGAGGGGGAAAAAAGCATGTGTAAGGGTGTTGCCTTTTAGGGACTCTAAAAAGAAGTGGGAGTATAAAAAATTTGTCACTGTATTTGCATAAAATTCAGCTCAGCCAAAACAAGTATTCTATTTGATTCAGCTTCTTGCTCGCTTAGCTGAAATATATACTTCAGATTATTATAACTGCATGTCTCTAGTCCATGATACCATCTAATTCACTTTACTGTGGTTTTATTAAACTATTAAACTTCCACCAATGATCTTGTGTACCATGTAGTATTCCTCTAGGGGAGATTTTATTATTTTTTTATTTTTTATTATTAGGCAATAAGAACAACATTTGTCCTGAAAAATTAATTTTTCATACTTAACCAATACTTGATATTGGCATTTTGGTATCTTATTAGTGAACTTTATGAATCAGAACTCAAACTTCTTTATTTATAGAATTTTGAAAAGTAAAGTCCCTTTCTGTCAAGGTGAAGGCTTGACATTAGGCAGTTTGACAAGGAACTGACTCCCCACCTTTACTCCACACACCCAAAACCACTAAATAATAAAAATTCTTTTATATTTTTTTTTATTTTAATCAATTTCCTAAGATAGGATTTAAGGAAGACTTAACCTGTCAAATTTTATTTTATAATGCATAGTGATTATATATTATTAATTTAAATATTTTACTACATTTTCCCTAAACATTTCATATGGTTATAGCTGCACAATTTTGATACTGAAATAAAAGTAATAAGTAATTAAATATATAAATTTTTAATGCTTGTGGGCATATATTCTTTACAGTGTTTGCTATTATTCAGCTATCAAATTTTATTTTCTAAGTTACATTATACAAATTTCAAGTTACCTTAAGATTATGAATATATCACTATAATTATTACCCTTTAACAATGAAACAAATGTTTACGATTTAAAAATGAAATTCCTGTAAAATAAATGTTCTACAATTTTCAGGCATTGCACTGTAGGCTTAGGAATTACTATAAATTAAGTCCATTTCTACCACTGTTATTAATTACACTTCAAAACCACAACAACCCTTCATTAGGCCACAGCATTCATGTCGCCAAATCCAAATTGGCTGAAAGGAAAATAAATGTATTTGAGAAGAGGCAGTTAGAAAACCCAAACGTCTTTCCCAGATATCCTAGCAGAATTTACTACTATTTCCTCCCCCCCGCCCCATTCTTTCCCTGTTTGGAATTACATACCATATATTTGCCCCACATAAACTTGTCTGTTCTTACTAAGAAAAAAACGTTTAAATTCCTAAGCATAGTGGCAGCGGGTGCTGCCTGAGATGGGAATGTTTATAAGCTTTATGATATTAACTGCAGCACTCAACCTCAGGTGGCATAAAGCATGCAAAAAAGAACTTTCTGTCAGTTTTATTATTTCTAAAAAGGTTCCCCTTGAAGCAGAAGAGTGACCTTGCTCTGCTGAGCTGACATATGCCACTGGATTAATGGTCGAGCTCTGCTGGAGGGAAGCTCACGGAAACATTACAACTCCAGAAGCTGGGCTGGCGGTGACCATTAATCAGGGGGACCGAAATCATGCATCAAGAACACTCATTTAAAAGTAGTCAAAATGACTTAAAAAAACTTTTTGAGAATTAGCTTATTGTTTGTCATTTACTTGTGTTCAAGGAGATCACTGCATGACTAAAATATCCCTTGAGAAGATCTTTAGAAAGGTTATAATGGACATAGAGGCCAAGTGAGTGGGGAGGGACATTTAAGGCTAATGGAGGCAACAGGGAGTTTTTTGTTCAAAGGAATAAGGTGGAAAGGCTTATTAAATGGAGTCTATTTTCCCATCGTAATTTTCACTGCTTTATTTAACCATGATTTCAAAGCAATGGATACTAGGAATGTTTGCCTCTTTGTGATAATTTTATTTTTAAAACTAGAGAACTGGAACTAGTGGTTTAAGCATTGGACTGATAAAACTGGGAAATGTTCGGGAATCTTAAGTTTGAGTCAACATATTCAACTATTGACTATATTAAAAAGTAACTTAATGGGCTTAAAAGTTTTACCCACCCTTTCACTGTATGTTAGCTAGTGAAAATGTTCCAACTTTTTATCTGACTACTTAAAAGAAAAAGGTCTTCAGTCTAAGGTTCTGAAAGATAGTGTTGGGTTTAATTTAGCTGATAAAATACTCTTGATTTTTGAAACGTTTTTGGTGATAAAATTGACCCCACATAAACTCTCTTTTGTATTTTCAACATTTTGTCTTTCAGATTAATAACATTATACATAATACATATATTAATCAGTAAGTGAGATAAAGAGGAATTAGGTTTATTGAGAAAATCACAGTATTTGATACTTAAGATTATAGTCAATGCAGTGAGTCACGTTCCAGTTAGTACTTGATTTTTTTTCTTTTTAATATATCTTGCCTTCTTTTACCATAACATTCAATATTACCTTGTTTGTTGCCTGTCGGCTGTGCTAAAGAATTATTTATATGCAGTTATTTGTCTTTCACATTTAATTATAGGATTATGATAGTTGATAATTATGTTACCACATTTAGTACATTGCTTAGTATTTTTATAGGTAGAATAACCTAATATATGCACAGTGGAACATTAATTCCTAAATTTGTAGGAGGATAACATACTTTTGTAACTGGAAATTTGAATCATCCATCTTTGGTACTGCCTTCTACCAAGGTATGTAGAAAACAAAATTAGTGATGACAAATTTGCTCAGGAAAATTACTTAGAGACAGGGAAGCTAAAATGAAACATTTTACCCTATTCTCCTCCACTAACTTCTCTAATCTATACACATTTTTGTAACCATAGTGGACCTGATGTATTGTGACGTCTTTAATTAAAACCTTGAAAGTGACTTCAGAGCCCATTCACCATAGCTCTCCAAAAAGATTTTAACTATCTGTGTTGGCATAAAAATTAAAAAATTGTCAGCTTTGGTTTAGTGAGAGCCCATACAGATAATAAAAAATTCTAGTGAGATATTCTATACCAAATATATAACACTTTTCTAGTGAGCAAAATTATTTTACTCACTAGAAATAGTCTTTCTCCCATTAAAGTGGGTTCAGGAGATAATTAAGTGAATTTTACCACCTAATGTTAATGTTAACTTTATCATCATTTTAGCAATCAACATCTTTGGACAGAGAGATTGCTGAAGAGTTCCTTAGTCAACTACTTAATCCTTAGATCTTCAGAATGGTTAAGCAGATTCAAATTGTACTGATTTCAGTTAATTTTTCTTCTAAAGTCTGTGATCATCTTAATGACTTTTCTTTACACTGACTATAAATAATACAAGCAGAGACAGATGACACAGAAAATGCTTTTCATGTACTAAGTAGTCAGTATAAATGCATATTTTCAAGTGGATGAACATGAATTTTCCAGTTGATATCTATTATCCTTATCAAGTCAACTTATATTCTGAATAAATACAATCTGCTTTTATAAACTGTTTCTATATTTGTATAGAATTCATTTTGACATAGTTCTTTTTAACTCTCACAAATTGAAGTCATTTGGTTGATGGCACCAGAAGAGTGTAAATTCCCTAATATAGATTCTTTTCTTATTCATACAGAAAGCCTGACCCCACGTATAAAGTTTTAACTGTAGAAGCCCCTTGATATGTATTGAATTGCATAATGCAAAACCTTATGGTCTTTAAACACCAGCAAATTATTCTCCTTGACAATAACTGATTTAGTTATCATTATTTTGGTGTAAATGTGAAATATATGTTTATTGACATTTAACTTGTAAAGTAAAAATGGATTGTCATCTGCTGTGGTTTTCCTACCCCTCACAATTTTAAGGCTTTTCTCCATAGTTAACTACAGTGCTTAAAAACAAGAGAAAGCAATGTGTGCTAAAATGATCAAGTGGCCTCATGTGGAAGCTGGGACTTGATCCTGTGCAAGAATAGGCTTAATTTGAGTAGTTGGAAGAAAAGAGGAAGGACAAGCCTTGAAAGGAAAGCAGAACAACCAAAAGCTTAGAGATGTAAATGAGCATGTCTCTTAATGGCCAGAAATAAGTGTTAGAATCTCCATTTAATCAGACTGACTAGTAGTACCTGACACAATGAGTTGTGAATGCGCAGCTTGTTGAGTTTAGACTTTATTTTGTTAACTAAGGAAGAACTATTTAGTCTCAGTTTTTCTTACTTTTAGGAGGAGGAGAATTTAGGGTTTAGGATTTCTGAACTTCCTTAGGTCAGAAGGAGGATTTGTGTTTATTAATGAAATAATTAAAGATAAATAACTTCACTCACAGCAATCTCTCAGTAACCCTCATGACAATGGGGAGAGCAAGCTTTCCATTTTGAGAAGAATGAAATGATGAGAATTGGTGCTGTAGGAATTAACGGCATGCTTTTAGATGATTGGAGGAGCAAAGAGTTTAGGGATTAGGAGATGAAAGTTATTGCATTGGCTTATGAATAGGGTCAGCAGTACATAATTGAGCAGCAGTAATGAAAATAAATATGCACAACAAGGATTTGGAGAAAGAATTGAGCAGATGTTGAAGCAAAGAGCATGTGTGCAATATACTATGTTTTGTAGTATGTGATCAAACTCCTCCAAGAGAGCAGTGAGCAAATGCAGATTCCAGCAATACCAGTGGAGGACTCAGAAGGCAGGTTAACACATCCTCACGGGCAACAAGACATAACCCAAAAAAATCTTTAGTTGCACATCTGACTTCCACCCCAAAGGAAAATTACAGCTATAAAATTACAGCTAGAGAAATTCTTGAAGATTTCAAAGTAGTAGTAGAATAATGAAAGAATCCCAGGAGGATCAAGAGAACCATTTAGTATATTTTTGTTTATGGGTTCAGTACTTAGAGAAAGTGAAAGAAAATTGTGTAACACAGGAATAAGAAAGCCACGCAGAAGGCATGCAATAGTTACACAATTAGAAGTTGAGTAGGTTAAGATAGTCTGATCTTGGTCACATTTTTTAAAACTTTCATCCTAGAATTTTGTAAAAATTAGTAATAGCACTATTAGCAACAGCCAAGTTACAGAAATAATCTAGTGTCCACTGACAAGATGAGTAGTGGTATATACACCTATGTATATGTATGTATACACAATGGAACACTACTCAGCTCTAGAAAAGATGTAATCTTGTTACTTGAGACAATGGATAGAACTAGAGGGGGTAATGCTAAGTGAAGTAAGTTAAAAAGAAAGTGGCAAATATTAGATAATTTAACTCATTTGCACTATAGAATGTCAAACAGACAAAAGCAAACCAGAACAAACTCTAGAATCTATCTGCAGAACTGAGGCTATCAGAGGGGTAAGGGTGGGAAACAAAGTAGCCCAATAGATGATGGTGGAGGATTATGGGTAACTTGGTGGTGGGCATGTGTGGTGACATACATTTGAGGGGTATGACACTATACCTCTACATTACATGGTATGTAAATAAATTTTAAAAAATAAAAACTTAGTGGTATCAATTGACTAAACTTTTGCCAAGTTATAATTTTTAATCTAAAAGTACATACTTAAGATATGAGTATAATTTATTTTAAGGGTTCCTCTCAACTAAAATGAATATACTTTAAATAACATTTTAATGATTTACCAAATGGTTTATAATACTCTATAAACTGGGGAGTATAGTGATGAGGATATTCACCTCACCACACCCAACACCAAAGTTTTAGAACCATTCCTACTGTCAGATTGCTCTCCTTTACCCTTCCCTCTCACACCCTTCATCTCACCTGGTAATCAGCATATTTTTCAGTCTAATTCTAAAACAGAATATCTTAATTCCCATACAATTTTTATAAGTGCAGCAGCTCTTACATGGATGCAATGTCCATGGATGCAGTGTAAATCAAGAGATATGGCAGTAATTCATACACAACTTAAAAGTTTAAATATTTTATCATTCATAAAACTTATTTAGTCACATTAAACAGGCTTATATGAATAACCACTTTTTAAAGTTATAGATCATCGATTGTTTTTAGTTCTAGTGTTTTTCTTTTGGGTCATTATCTTTGAGACAGTTTCAACTTGGCAGAAAACATCTCTAGTGGCACATCAACTCCTGAAAGTAAAGGCTTAGCATGGAAATTCTGACACAACACTAGTGGAGTCCGAAGCTGCACTTCCTTGAAATATTTTGCAGTAGATAAAAAATGATATCAACCAGAGAGAGCATGAAAGTTAACTTTGGTTCTAAGAGTCCAGATGTACATTCAGAATATTTAGGGCATGTACTCAAGGTTAAAATGTCGGTGTTGAAGCCATGTTTCACAGTTCTGATTGTCTTTTAGCCTTCAGCCTCCTGACACTCCACACAGCCTTCTTCCATTGACACCACATGATAGTGTAATTATTTAACACTGAGGCAATCCTAACAGATTATTTTAAGTGAGTTAAATTTGTTTCACACTCTTCAAAGGATCTCAGCACCTGAGTTAGAACAATTAAATCCTCGAATGCCTTTGGATAGAGACTGACAAATTTATTGAAATTTAGCATACTATTATAGGATATTCATACAAGAGTATGCTGAAACAGATTTCTGATCTTCTAGAGCACATATTAAAATGCTGTATGCGCAATATTTAGATGTGAGAACTCATTGGCAGAGTATGTGTAATTTTTAATTTGCCAGTATATTTCAAAATACTGGGGATGTCTGACTCATATATGCAAATTTTTCTTTGAAATAGACTGAGATTGTTTTCCACCGGTGCTTTATCCAAATATTAAGTCATGCTAGAAATGAGATCTTATTTAAAGACCTTAAACATTTGTAACTGGTTAAGAAATGAAAATAACGGTCAAGTGCTCTTGATTTTGGTGAAAAAGTTGACTAATAATCAATATCCTAAACCAGAGACTCCCTAATTCTCCTTCATGTTGATCAATTTAGGCTGCTCATAGCTAGCTGTAAGAAGCCTTTTAAATTCTTACTGCCAAGCTAACTTTCCACACTGCATCCTGACACAGATAGCAAGTTCTTTGAAAATTGAAGACAAGGATCAAAACTTTGTAATAGAACAGCAGAGAATTGAAAAAAACAATTGTTTTTTTTTTTTTTGTAAAGTTCTGGTTCCTGTAACAGTTTCCTCATAAGAAATATTAGGTGATATCTAACAACCCTGCCAATTTTATGACATATCATAATGACATTCTATATTAAATATAATTTTTAAAACAAGATTAGAGAAATGTGATTAACAAAAAAAATCAACCTTAACATTCCTTTTATTATTCATTGCATTATGTAGTTACATTAGACAAATGTGTTCAAACACCCCCAAATGACACTTGTTCAGATCTATTTTTGTGAAATTCATGTAAACTATATATATATATATATACATATAAACACATATGTACACATACACACATGTGAATATGTATGTATGCATATATACACATTAATGTATCTATGCATGTATATATACTGCTAGTCTTCAAAGAGCAATCCAAAAACACACATTTATATCAGAAAGAAAGTGGTTCTAAAATAAAAAAAAACTAAAACTTTTTTTCTCTTTAAGTCTCTAATTCAAAGTAACTACAACTTAAGCAATGTTAATATATTTTTATGAATTATTTCCTTACAAAGTAACATGACCATTAGTTTTAAAAAAAAAAAAGACTTTTAGATGAGTTTAGGGTTCAGCAAAATTGAGAGGAAAAAGGTAGCTTCCCATATATGATCCTGCCCACACAATATAAATACTTTGTAAATTATTTTTTAGCAACTTTATGGGGTACAGGCCAGAGGTGCAGGGGTAGTGAGAGGATTCACCAGAGACAGAGTGGGGAGCAGAACAGGTAGATCGACAAAGTACACTGCTGAGGGGAGCAGCGGGTGGGTCAGAAGAGGTCTGCCATGCCATGTGGGTCACCTGCAGGCAGGGATCAAACTCATGCTGAAGTGGCTTTAGCTTCTTTAGTGCTGTGTTTTAACCCGCTGCACCACCAGGGAGGGCCCTATGGGTACATATTTTTAAGCAAACATTTTATTTTGAGAACTTTCAAGCATAAGTGAAAGAAGAAAGTAATTCAGTCTACCGTACATTTGTTACCCAGTTGTTCATAGCCATCATGCATTTTCCTTAAACCCTCACACTTGCTTTCAGCTCACTAGATTATTTTGAATTATAAAAAGTATTAGCAATACTTCATCAACATCAGCAAATAGCAAATTATTTTCATAACTTTCTCAGTTCTCTCCAGCATGTTTTGACATTGTGCTTATTTCATCTCTATCTAACCAAGATCCATGAACAACTCTTTAAAAAAAGGTCTTTATATCTTTGCTCTCATCTTTCGTTTTTTTTCTCAGTTAATTTGTTGAAGAAACTAAGTTATTTGCCATGTAGATTTTACTAATCTGTCTAGATTTTTCTGATTGATTGTATTTTCTTGGAGTCATTTAACATGGTCTCTGTCAGTAATTTATATAATATGGTTACTAGATAGATACAAGAGCTTGTGCCATTCTTTTAAGATTATTTCATTGGTAATGTTAAGTAATTCCATGATGAAGCATATATTCTGTTTCTCTCTTTTTGTGATTTTAGAAGCTAATGATGATCATTGCCTAGATCCATTATCACATTAGGGGTTCACAAAAGGGTAATTTTGTAATTTCATCATTTGTATTTGATTAGCTAGATGAGACAGAGAGAAATTTTCCCTTATTATTTAGTGACTGAAATACACATAATACATGAAGGATAATCTTTTCTCTTATTTGCAGTTTTCATAATATAAATATTACTTCTTAAAGATGACCACTGAATTTTTTTTCTTGCTGGTAGTATTATGAACACATGAATATTGCTAGATTAAATGTGGCTGAAGTTAGTTCATATTTTGTTATTACTGATATTAAAATATCCCCATCTTTTCAAATAATCTACGCCAATAAGAGTATTTTCAACATGGTCCTTGCGTTTTTTGGCATAACCCCAGAAGTCTTTGAGCATTAATTTGTTTACGACATGGTAAGAATTTTGAGTAAGAATGATACTGATTACAAATGTCATAAACATCATTATTTTCACTGTCCCTTGACATATTTATAGACACCGATGTTATTAATAAGCATGGGATTACTTTAAAAGGTTAAGATTTAGTAAACTATTAAAAGAATACTATATTTTTTTAAACCATTCAAAATAAGTCTTCACTCTAACCCACCAATTCTGTATGGAATTAGCATCTTTCATTTCATCTGTATCTGGGATTTTCAAGAGTTGTATTTATTTAATTATGTTTATAAATATGAAAAACAACCACATGGTTTTAAAATTAAACCTGAACAAAGTATTTTCAGAAAAAAGTAATTTCTTTCCTCTCCTTTTGTTTATTTCTCTAAGAAGAAAAACATGTATTTGCCTGTATTAAAAACACACACATCTAACTAATTTCTACCCTTAGATAAATGGTAGCCTAAAGTGTACATTTTTTCTCACTTGGCCTTTCTAGCTACACTATAAACTGAGATAATCCCATAGCAATATAAAGTGATATATTTCAGTATTTTAGTGACACACAGTTTGAGGGTTGGATTTAGCATATAGTAGTCAATAAGTCTCCCCTTGATGAACATTGTTGTTTACTTTTTGATATTATAAGTTTTACAATGAACGTGGGTATGTGCATCAGTTATGTACAAATTTACTTCTATGATAGGCATCTAGAAATAGAATTTTGGAGTCAATTCAAAGAGAAAATAAATATGCAGTTTTGCTAGATATTGACAAACTACCTCCCACAGGTATTGTGCCACTTTACAAACATATCTAATGGCACAAGAAAAATTATATACATTTATAGAAAATGTAGCTAAGATGAAATATGATCTAATGTCATCACAAAGAATTATGTCAAATATGAACTGCATTTGATAGCAATTTGTTTATATAATAGTTCTGTCTTGATGGGATCTTCTGTCACACGATAATATTTGCTAAATCTAACAAATTAATGTCATACAATTTAAAATTATAAATATTCAAACACTCATTTCTGAAGAATACTGTTTTCATTAGAGACAACAAGAATTGAAATTAAATTTTTTTCACCATCTATATCTAATAGTAGACATCATAAAAACCATCTCAAAAAGTTACTCTCAAGACTTAGAGAATAATGACAATATTTTTAAATGTCCTTAAAAATACTTAAATTTGCTTCTTAATGGTGTCATAGAATGGGCTGATATTATATTACCCTGACTTAAAGATGCTGAGTGACTTGCAATGAGTTGATTGACAAAACCCAAAGTAATAGCCCTGAAGTCTTCTTAAACCACTGATCCTAAATCTGCTTTCCTTTATCAATGTAATCAGGGGAGAATTAATTTTAAAAGGTGGTAACTATTGATTACTTAATGGCAGAATAGAGTGGAGAAAAGCTGAAGTGAGCCATTCTGTGCCCTCATGGGCTCATGACCCATTATACAGTGGTGGAAATCATGCTGTAACCCTCATTACTATTTAATAGTCAGGAGCCTGGCTGTGTATAAGCTACAAAATTGCCCTAAGCTAAGGCTCCAGTAGGCCTCAAGAATGTTTGAAGCATATAAAAGAGTAATAGATTTCCCTACGTTCCAAAAGTTTATAAGCAGGGCAACAATAAACTCAATTCCCTCTTGTGATAGCTGGACAATGATATCCAGGTGGAAACATCTACTAGGCAAGCTGACATGATGAATGACTTGGGAAGTCACTCTAGGTTAGTAAGTCCTGCATGAGAACACTGTACTTTCCAGTGCCGTGTTCTCAATTTCAACCCCCCTCTTTCTCTCCTCCTGCCACAAGCTGAAAGGACTTGTTCAGCAGGGTGGCAAGGCAGCAAAGGTGTTAATTGTGTCTGACACAGCCATCATCTTTGCCGAGATGTTTTGTATCACATTGTCTGTCAAGCTCTCCCCTTGTCACGTGTCAGGATCTTTTTATTCAGCTCATTTAAAAAGGAAACAAGAAGTTTTAAGGATAGCTGGTGGGAAGGCATGAGTATGAGTGCTTCTAAGGACTAAGAATCTTTGAAGCTAACTTGAAACTAAAATAGGTTGTGACTTTTGACAGGACATAACAAGTTTTATAGGTTACTGACACCCATATATTTTTTTTCCAAATTACCAAGTTGTGTTTCTGTACCATTGCTGTCTTTTGAAAATGTAGTTTGAAATGAGGTAGTTCTTAATATAGAACAGATTTGAGGGACTTATGGGTTCATAAAAAAATATAGTATCAGATGGTCACCAATATAAACAATGTATAAATTTAAATAGAGGAAATATCGTTTTTTTGACTCAATGACTCTAAGGAATTTCAAAAATGTGTTTAGGAGAATCATGTACTTTGTAGCATACCAGGAATTATTTATAATTATTTGCCTGGAATGAATTACAGAAGAATAAAAGTTTAGCTAAGTAAGCAAAAGGTATCCAAGGGAATAAGCCTTCTACTATAGCTGAGTTTTTTTCCCAAAACTGGTGAATGAAATTGACCTAGAGGTCTCATTTAAATTTCATGTTAATATGGAAAAGTTCAATTTTACTCCCAACTTTATACTGTGCCTGACTAAATGCAGCTTTCAGTTTATTAATTCGCCTATGTAAATGCCTCCCTTTCTGACATTCAATGTAGAGTTTCAAATAATCGAGTTTTAGCAATGGAGAAATGCATTTTTATTCATATTTGTTCTTTATATGATCTTTATGACGCATAATAATGACTATAATCACATGCTTTTTTAATAGCGGATCTACCCACGTTTATTATTTGTCTCCTTTTGGTTGGTACATTTTTTTGTTTGCTTGATTGGTTAGTAATATATGCCATTCCCACATGGAAGTAGAAGATATAGTTTAGAACTCATAGATACTTCAGTTGCCATTCCTAAGATTAATATTAATATAAAATTTAAATAGATTTCTTCAAGGGGATTAACACTATAACACAAAACATACAGAGATATACTATCTACTGTAAAGATTATGATGTTAATAATAAGTTATATATTTGATGCCTTTAGATATTCCATCGAGAAGAGCTTTCTTAAGCCCATATTGTTAAGAAACTGATGCTTATTGAACCATAATCTATTTAGTTTGGTCAGTGAAAGTCACAAATCCTAAATTTCCTTTCCTACTTTATAGCGCAGCAGCAGTTTTGGGAATTTTGATCGCTTTCGGAATAATGCCATGTCAAAACCAGATGATTCACCCGAGGTTTGTATTTTATTCCATGTCTATGAACATTGTAAGAAATTATGAAAACAGTATTACTTTTGCAGAGTGTGTTAGGTTAAACAAGTATCTTATTAAAATGATAGCCTTGCATATAGTTTTTTTAATGCATACAGAATTGGGGTACAAGCCAGAGGTGCAGGGGCAGTGAGAAGATTCACCAGAGACAGAGTGGGGAGAAGAACAGACAGATTGACAGAGCAGTAGGCGGGTCAGAAGAGATCTGCCAGCCTTGTGGATCACCTCTGGGGCAGGGGATCCAATTGGCACTGAAGTAGCTGTGGTAAGCTTACAGTGCTGCATCCTAACCAGTTGCACCACCAGGGAGGGCCCTGCATATAGCTTTATAGTAAATAAATGGTTATTTAGTATTCAGTCATATGCTGGGCATGAAGAATAAAAAGTTATTTAAGTAAACTAACAGATGTTTAGGAAAGCAGAATGTGAAATTTTAAGAAAAAATTTATCATTTGAGGTAACATAGGCAACCCCAAATTTTCTGAGCATATCTACCATAAAACTATATATATATGTGTGTGTGTGTGTATGTATACACACATATATATATATGTATATATATATATATGTATAGAAATCCAAATTTATGAAAGTTGTTATTCCTTTAATTTAGGAAATATTAAGGCTTAATTGTAAGTTGTTAAGTTTGTACCATTGTTCATTTGTGCTTTCACATTTCACCTTATGCATTGAAATGTCTCATTGAAGACTATTACATATCCTTTGCAAGCACTGAACACTTCAAAAGTAGCTTATGTTTCCCATAAAATTAAGATTGTGTAACAATAACAACTACTACTACAACCACAACATTTAGCTGTGCACTTTCCATATAGTAAACGCAATGCTAAACACTTTGCCTACCTGCAATGGAGGAACTATTAGTATTCCTATTTTCCACTAAATAGATTTAGTAGAATTATTTCTAAATTATGACAAAGGTAGAATTCTACATCTTGTCTGAACACAAAGTTTGCCATTATATTATGGTATGTCATAAACCACAGGACAAATGTTCAAATAATTGGTTGAAGAACTAATAATTAATAAAACAGTAGAGAGAAGGAATATATTGATAAAATTAAAAACTCAGGTTTATGGTGAATCTGATTCAGCAATTTCACACATTATGTTGTTTTAATCCTATGCACATTTTTAGTCACTCTAATTGTTCTTTTTTTTTTTTAAGATTTTCTTTATTCGTACAGAACTGGGGTACAGGCCAGAGATGTGGAGGGTCAGAGGATTCACCAGAGACAGAGCAGGGTGCAGAACAGGCAGATCCACGAAGTACACTGCTGAGGGGAGCAGCGGGCGGGTCAGGAGAGGTCTGCTTTGCCATGTGGTCACCTCTGGGGCAGGCGGGAATCGAACTCAGGCGGAAGTGGCTTTAGCTTCTTTGTGCTGCGCTTTAACCTGCTGCGCCACCAGGTTGTGTCCTTTTTAATTTTATAAGGAATTAGTTCCTTAATTGTATCTAAATTTTCAAAATATTTTCCAAATTCTTATATTAATCTGTAATATAACCTCCTTTTATCCATCTATGTATTTTATATACAAGTTTACAAGTAACTTGTATACATCTATATGATTTATCTGAATTTACATAATTAAATATGTATATATGTATATAAAGTGAAAAGGCCTATAAAACTCAGTTGTCAGTTAGCATAACTGTGTATACTTACATGCTACTGCTATTTAGATTACAATTCTAGTACTAACCTATAAAAATAGGTCAGACTCATTCAGAGTCTTTGATTAGTAATGGTGGCCTAGTAATTTACAAAAAATAAAATAGTGAATCTGATTAATAAGTCAACATGTATTTCAGTAATCCAGAATTCATTCATTCATTCAACAAATATTTCTTGAGTACCTTCTCTAAGAGAAGTTTTCCTTAGATACTTAAAGTACTGTTACAATAGCATGAAAATCCTTAGTTCATAGAGCCAAGAATCTAGGAAAGAAGACATATTTTTAAAAAGCAGTAAGATAACAAAAATGCTTACAAGTAAATATCTAAATAAAATGTGACTCAGACTATGAAAGAGAATAGCCTAGAACAAAAAAATATTCTAAGATAGTTTATTTGAAATTCCTATAAAGATTAATAGAAAAACTTAAGCTTAAAGATGTTTGTGATAACTTTTTGATGCTTAAGCAATGGTAAATTAATACAGGTAGAAATAAGATAAGTTCTTATTTATTTTAGCTTGTAAGTTTATGAAGAATATCAGAGAAATTTCAGTACAGAAAAGAGGGAAGAAAATAGTTAAGTCTGAAATTTAATGTATCTCCAGATTATATTTTATTCAGGACTTTTAAGGAACCTTTGCCTCTATCACTTTGAATGCAGAAATTATTAAAAGTGCAATGAGATCCCTCCCTGGTTGTGCAGCAGGTTGGAGCGCTGCACTGTGAAGCTAAGCCAAGCCTAGGAAGTGATCCACATGGTGCAGCAGACTTCCGTCTCACCCACTGCTCCCCTCAGCAGGGTATTTTGTCGATCTGCCTGTTTTGCTCTCCACTCTGTCTCTAGTGAATCCTCTCACCGTACCTGAACCTCTGGCCATCCCTGTACCTATGGCCTATACCCCATTTCTGGATGCATAAATAAATAAAATCTTTTTTTAAAAAAAGTGCAATGAAACCTTAAATTGGCTATCCATGCAAATTTATCATATGCAATTTGGGATAAGATATGTAACAAAACATACTACTAATTAATAATGATGTTAACTGTGATTAAACCAACACACTAAAATATTGAAGTCCACTAAAGAGAGCTTCCCATTATTCTTCAAATTCAGAGAATGGCTGAAAATGCATCATTCAGGAAAATATGAGATATAAAGGTATAATCCAAGTTTCATCTCCAAGAAAGAAAAATTACTCCAAATTTCCACATGAAAAGTTTTGTTTATTCAAAAAATATTGAGTGCCAGTTATGTCTTTGGAAGTATTCTGAACCAAAATAATAGATAAAGTTTCTAGTCTCCAGGTGAATACATCATCATGGGAGGTGCAAGCTCTACTAATAAAACAGACAAATATATTAAATAACAAATCACAGGTAGTATGAACAAGTTGAGTGGTCAGTCAGAAAATGTGTTTCCTATACTTGGAAGTGAGTAGTCACCTGATAAATGAAGGAAGACATCTGTAGCTATCCAGGGGAATCTAATGACCAAAATAAATAAATACAAGCTTTGTTTGGAACTTGGTAGTGAAACAAGATATCCAGTAAAAAGTACCGTTGTGTTCAAACTAGGCTTTATTAAAACACAACTTTCCCCAAATGATGTTGATTCTGTTGGTTTGGGGACATTTTGAGAACTATCGTGAGAGTGGTAGGAGTTCTGAGAAGTAGGGAGGGGTGAGGTGGTGTTTGTTATTTCACATGTACTCTGTATATTATAATATAGGTTACGTTATAATACATATTAATTATCATGTTATATTATTTTAGGTTATGTTATAGAACTTTTGGTTATGAACTTGATATTAACTTTAGATAAATGGGAAATCACTGGTTTAGCAAGATTGTTAATAAGCACAAGTTAGAAACAGTCCAAATAAGAGATTTGATTAGTATAGTATACAAATTAAATGAAGATATCTGTACTAATGACTGGAACAAGTTATTCATATTTATTTTGAGATATGGCAAATGTGATGTGTACTCACCTGCAAGATAAAAAAATCTTGGTGGATTTAATTAATTATACAACTTCTTTAAAAATATCCATAATCTCATTTTCTCAATGCCCATACAGAATTACAGAGAAACCTCTCTCAGCTAAGTCAATCCAGTCACACATCACACCTAGTATTTAAATCTGTGTTGAGCATTTCAAAACCAGGAAAGACTAAAGTGGCTCATCGATACTGGTATTAAAAAGTAGTTGAAATTCTTTAAAAATTTTCACGTTCCACAAAATTGTGGTTTTACTTTCTGATTTTGTAGCACAGGTAACTGGCCTGTGAGAACTTTAACAATATATTTTTAAAAATATGTATTACATGGAGACTTTTTGATTATTTTGGAAGGTATGCAGAATGTTTAAGAAGTCTACAAGTATGGTACCTTCTCTCCAACAATGGTTTCGATTAAAGTTTTTCATAGTTTTATTATTTTGTCTTTTATAAATAATTCTGACTAGGCACATGAAGGGGATCCCATAAATGAAAGTGGAGAACAAGATAAAGCTTCAAATAATGCACGTTTAGGTAAAAAAATGAGAGCCATCTCCTGGACAATGAAGAAAAAAGTTGGTAAAAAGTACATCAAAGCCCTTTCTGAAGAAAAGGTAAGGTGCTCGATTAATCACTTGTATTCCTGATATAGTGACACTATATAAAATATCAGTATTTTATAATAGATTTTCTATCCCCATATTGCAGCGTGAAATAAATGCATAGAAGTCTTCCAAAAACTCAGCACTTTAACAGATACCTGGGAGTATAATTGCTGGGTCATTTGTAGATCTATTTTGAATACTTTGAGAAATCTCCATACTATTTTCCACAGGGGAAAAAATGATCATCATTCCTACCAACAGTGTCCAGAGGACTCCTTTCCTCCACATGCTCACTAACGCTTGTTTCTGGGCTCACACATGTGAGGTGTTCTTTCATTGTGGGTTTAATTTGTATTTCCTAATGGCAAGTGATGATTAGAATTTTTTTCTAATCTGCTGGTCCTGTATGTCTTCTTTGGAGAAGTGCCTATCCAGCACTTCATCATTCTCAGTGCTACAAAACTGAAAGCTTTTTCACTAAGCCCTGGTATAAGCAAAGGATGTCCACTCTCATCACTACTATTTAACATAATATTGTAAGTGCTAGCCAAAGATAGGTACAAGAAAGATAAAAAAAAAAAAGGGGTCCAAACTAGAGTCCAAACTGGGAAAGAAGTAGTTATCACTATTTGCAGATGAAAGAATAATATGCATAGAAGTTCCTAACAACTCCTCTATAACACTAACTGAAATAATAAATCAGTTCACTAACGTGGCAGGTTACAAAATCAGCATACAAAAAAATCAGTTGTTTTCCTATATGCAGACAATGAGCTAGAAGAGGAAGAAGTCCCACTTACAATTGCATTAAAAAGAATTAAATACTTAGCAGCAAAGAAAACAAGGGAGATGAAGAGCTGTTCAACAAAACTATAGTCCACTGCTTAAAAAAAAAAAAAAAAAACGAAGACAAACAAATATACAGAATATTTCTTGCAGATGGTTTGGAACAATTAACATTAAAATAGCCATCCTAACCATAGCAAAATACAGATACAATACAATCCCAGTCAAAGAAATAGAACTAACTACTGAAATGTACATGGGACCACAGGACTCCAAATAGCCAAAGCAATCCTCACTAAAAAGAGGAAGAGTGATGGTGTCACACTCCCATACTTCACATCCCACAGTAACCAAAAAAATATGGAACTGAAACAAAAACACCCAGCCAGACCAATGAAATAGAACTGAGGGTCCAGAAATAATCCCACATCTCTATGGGCAATTAATCCGCAGAAAAAAAGTCCCGAGTGTACAGTGGGGAAAGAAAAATCTCTTCAGTACATAGATTGGAAAACATCACCAGCCACATGCAAAAGATAGACTACTGTGTCACATAATATAAAACTATTGATATTAACTCGAAATGGATAAGAAATAGGATGTACAGCCTGCACTATACAGCATAGAGAAGAAAACTGGGGCATAACAATCCATGGCATACGTTTCAGTGATGAAGGCCACTCCATCTATCAGTAAATCACCACTCCCCACAGATGTAACCCCAGTAGCTAAAACTTTCTCATCATGAAGTTTTATTTCCTTCACTGCATTTATTATTCTCTGAAATTATCTTACACATTTTGTTTGCAATCACTTTTCCACTTTCTAAACAGTATACTACACACACACACACACACACCCTAGCACACTACAAAAGATCTCAGTTCTCAAAACACTGCCAAGTAGTAAGAATTTGTTCTATAAGCTTGGGTTGAGCAACTGAATGAATTTAAAAAAAAAAAAAAAGCAAAGAACCAAGCTTATTGTTATTCATATATCTATACATATATATCTAATATCTAATGTGTGTGTGTGTTCTGAAGTCCATCAATCCTTAGAAATGCTGAAACATCAGGAATATTGAATTACCTTTTGATAAATATTAAGAAATTCATAGATTTTTCCCAAACTCTCTAAATATGGAAATCATTTGAGATGTTTTCAAGCAGATGTAATTTGTTTTGAAATTGTCTGTCTTTTCTAATTTTATGCAAGATTTGCTTTTCACTTGACTAGGTGGCAAGCACGGTATGAGATTTGTAAAGCTTCTTAGATAAGCTTTGCTTTAGAATTGCAAAGTGTGCATGTTTTATTCATATCTAGTGATCTGGTAGGGTGCAAATAACTGACATGAGACAACTATTCAAGGTTTAAAGTTGTAACATCAGATGTCAAAGATTAGTAATGGTAGTAAGTAGATGATAAAAGAGGACATGGAAAAATAAAAATACTTTATCAGATAAAGCAGAGAGGTCCATAAATCCATAAATCTAGCATTTCTGATTAAATAGCCCTGATATTATATTCATCCTAATTTACAAAAAGGAACTATTACCATTTCAGCTGAATTCCATAATGTGGGGTGTTTTATCTAACGAATTATTCCAAGTACACTATAAAATGTTATTCTAGAATTGAGCTAAAGATGAATGACTCATATTTTATGCTGATGTATCCTTAAGTATTTTATTGCTAAAATATGTCTCGTTTATTAAATCAATGCACACAGTGAACATCTCCATGGAAATATGGTCTCTGCACTTAACTTTTAATTTGTTTTTCTGAAGGATGAGGAAGATGGAGAGAATGCCCTCCCCTCTAGGAACAGTGACCCCATGGTTGGAACCCACACAGAGAAGATGTCCCTCAAAGCCAGTGACTCCATGGATAGTCTCTACAGTGGGCAGAGCTCATCAAGTAAGGCCACAGATTAAGGGGCAAGATCCTAGACAAGAGGTCCAGGTTAATTGAACACAAAAGATTTGTTTTTCTGGGTCTTCATTAGCAAATTAGCATCTCTGAAAGAGAAATAAACAAAATGGAGTTTGTGTTGAAACCATAGAAATACTATTGTTTAAAATACATAATATATTTGAAAGACTTATTACTTTGAAACTTTTACCTAGCATTCTCAGAGTTACAATTTCTTAAATGATTTGAGGTTTGCACTAAACATAATCCTGTTCTCTGTTTCTTATTCTCCTCCTTTTTCCCTCTTTTCCTCCCTCCCTTCCTCTTTTCCTTTCTTTCCTTTACTCGCCTACCCTTTCTTATTTTTCCCTTTCTTCTCTTTTTTCCTTAAGTGTTCTGAAGAGAGCATGGCACCTCCATCAATTCTGACATTTACCATTAGGTCTCCATTCAGTATTAGTAAGTTAAAAGTGAAGTAGTCAAGGAGTATGTAAATACGAATATAGAGGTGACTATTAGGTGTCAAAAAGGAATGAACATGGAACAAGGATTTTCTAAAAATACTAACATTTTTTTCTAAAATGGTAGCCACACAGGCTTGTTTCTAATGTCCTGCTGCAGTATTTACATGGAACAACTGAGAGTTCCCCATCAGTGTGCCTCATAACTTCTGTATTTGCAGTTATATATTGCTCTAATTTTTCAGGACTTTCAAATGTTTCGTTTTTGTTTGTCTGTTTTGCAAAGTTGATTTTCCATTTCTTATTAAATTAACTTCTTTGGTTATTTGAAGATAGATTGCAAAGACCAGATGTTTCAAATATCCTGAATTTAATTTCCATTTTTCTATTGGCTATGGAACAGTTATTTTGTGAAAAAAAAATCTAATGCAGAAACATGTGAAGGATATATTTTTACATGTGTGAAATTCAGATTGCCTTAGTATTCATTTCTGTTGGAGGGTTTAAAATTCTAAATTATGATGCTGGAGAAAAATTGTATTAACTAGAATATACCATTAAAAAACAGGGACTGTGTCTTCCCTGGTGGCGCAATGAGTTAGGACGCAGCACTGCAAGCTAGTCTCAGCCACTTCAGTGCGAGCCCAATCCCTTCTCCGGAGGTGACCCACATGGCACAGCAGACCTCTCCTGACCTGCCCACCGCTCTCCACAGCAGTGTCTTTTGTCCATCTGCCTGTTCTGCTCCCCACTCTGTCTCTGGTGAAGCCTCTCACCACCCCTGCACCTCTGACCTGTACCCCAGCTCTGTATGCATAAATAAATAAATATTTAAAAATAAATTTTAAAATATCAGAAATAATGCTGGCAGCCAGCATTCAATAAATATTTTTAAAAATAATAATAAAAAAAATAAAAACAGGGACTCAGATGGTCATGGAAGGGAGGGTGCCAGAGGACAGTGGGCCATTTAGTTGTTATCAGATACAACTTAATTTCTGTGATTAGTGAAAGTTACCTTGCTTTTATACCAGTTCATATATAATAAGGATTATCTCTAGGGTTCTTTGTTTAATTTCCATAAATATTTGAATAAATGGTAGGGAAGCCAGTGGTGTTCCCTCAGCAAACTGAATACTGAAAGAACAGAATGAGAGAGAAAGGGAAATGACCTCTGAGAGCGGTGGGAAACTGAATATTACCTCCACTGGGAATCATTCTTGTCCTCAGACAGAAGCAAAAATGGAATCTCTTTCCTCTTTTTCCCTGGAGATTTGAAATCAGAAAGGGGAGGGCCAGAGAACAAAGATTTGGAGCAGTTTAAAAAGCCTAGTTTAGAAGAATTTTGCACTAGTTGGGAGTACAGACACTGGAATTCACTTCCCCCTTCCCATACACATTCACAACAAGCGAAAGTGCCACCTTTCATGCACAGGCGTGTTACCACAAAATGGCTTTTGGTACACAATAGGAAGTCTTGGAAAGCATTTTTGTTACGCAGTGATAAGATGAAGGGAATCTTGTAGTCCCATGCTTTGATTATTGTGATCAACAGCACATAATAATCAAAGAGTTGCTACTGGCTTCAGTCTTTGTCTACATGTACAAAGTTACCTAGTTTGTGTAGTGTGTGTGTGGGGAGGAGTTGCTAAGTATATACTGTGTGTCCCTTCAGGAGGTGTCCACAGCTCAGAATACCGTATGACATGATCTTGGATATCTGAGTTTGGGTTTGTGGCTAAGGAAAGAGTGGTAGATTCGTAGGATCAGAAATAACACAGAGGATGAGGCTCAGAGTGTTACTGGAAGACAGAAACAGGATGAGTCACCTGAAAGCCCCTCAGGAGGCTGCCATCAAATGCTTCAGCATTTTTGCTGCCTAGTTGTATCCAGACAATGTCAGAATGTTAGGAACCTTTGATGAAAACTGTTAACCTCTACTTTGCTCTCATCAGGTGGAATAACAAGCTGTTCAGATGGAACAAGTAACAGGGACAGCTTTCGACTGGATGAAGATAGCCCCTATTCTGGACCATTTTGTGGCCGGGCCAGAGTGCATACTGATTTCACCCCGAGTCCCTATGACACTGACTCCCTCAAAATCAAGGTGCTTCTTATTATTTCTACATTTTGTGTGGTTTATCAAGTGCTATATATATGTATGTATGTATGTATGTATATGTTCTTTTTTAGGAAGTATAAGCAGTGGGAACTGGGAACTGAGAGTATGTTCTTCCCAATAGTAGGTCTGGGGGCTGGATTATAGTGGCAAGAGGGGTGAGGTCATATAGGGGATCAGTCTGTTGCTACAACTTGCATGAGCTGCTGCTAGATCACACATAAAAGACTGACAGATAAAATATCTACATTTTTCTGAAAACCAAAAGCTTTGCAGATTTCCAGAGGTGGTGAAGTATGTATGGAACTTGGAGTAAAAATAATGAAGCCAAGAAGAGGGAAAGGTGAAGGTAGTAGACAAGTGCCAAACAGAGCAAAGGATATGGGAACCAGACTTGTCCTGGCAACTTCATAATGGATGCCATGAGTTACCAACCAGATTATCTTTCCAATAACGTTCTCTTCTGAAATTCCTCTTCTGTATTCATTTTCCATGCTACAAAACAAACTGCTACAAAATCAGGGGCTTCCAACAATACAAATTTATAATTATACTTCAATTGGTTTCTACTAAAGGCCTCACAAGGTGTCAGTCGGGCCTATGAGGTTATCTGAGGCTAAGTGTCCTTTAACAAAATGCTCTGGCTGATGGTAGAATTTAGTGCCTTATGGCTGTGGGACTGAAGTGCTATTTTTCTTGCTGGATATAAGCAGATCACCTTTCACTGATTCTTGAGACCAAGTTTGTTCCTTCAAGGCTTCCAAGAAAAAAGTTCACTCATGCTTCAAATCTCTTTATTTTTGATAATTCCTATGTAATCAAGTCAAAAACAACCAGATATCTCCCTTTTATTACAGAAACAACTAATTTGGGACATTAATTATATCTGCATAATTTGATCCAGATTTTGTTGTGGACCTCAAGTTTTATCTTCTCTAGAATAACAATTAAGTATAGTTTATACTTAGTAAAGACATATATCCATTATATATTTAGTGTGTGCATTTCATATTTTAGATGGATGCAATAGTTTAAATGGGTTTATTTTATATCATAAGTGCATTTTGCAGATGAACTAGAAGCAGGGGTAAAGGCACAGAATTCTTTCTTTTTGTCTTCCTCATTTTGATACCCCATCCAGAACTGATCACTTGAGCTTTGCTACAAATATGTTGCTTTGACAATATGAATGAAAAGATAATATTTTAAAGTTCAGAGAATTTAAACGAGTTCTGGTTTCACCATTACCTTACTGTGAGCTCTTGAAATGTCGTTTAATGTTTGCTTGTTTGTCCCTTTTTCTGTTAAGAGGTTTGCAACAGTCACAAATGTGTTTTGTAAATTACAATGCATTTTTACAAGTATAAATTGATGAGTTAATATGATCCCCCAAAATAAATGTCATCAAATGCACATACAAGTGATTCTTCATGCATGTTATTTTTATTTATTATTACTATCAAATACTTCCTTGAACTTAAATTTCCTCTTAGATTTATTTCAGTTATTTCTGAGCCCTTTAGCATAATCCCATCACTCTAATGGGATAATGCCATTCTCCTAATTTTCTGATTCCATTTTCTCTACCAACTGTTATAGTATCATTTTTCTCAGAAATCTGTTTTATATATTTCTTTGTCCTCAGAAGGGAGACATCATAGACATTATATGCAAAACACCAATGGGCATGTGGACCGGAATGTTGAACAATAAGGTGGGAAACTTCAAATTTATATATGTGGATGTCATCTCGGAAGAGGAAGTGGCCCCCAAGAAAATAAAGACACCACGAATGAGTGAAAAGGAAAAACCCAAGACTCTGCAAGAGTTCCTAGAGAGGATTCACCTTCAGGTTAGCAAGACTGTGGTCTGTTTGATTTTGGTGGCCTGTAGAGAGACTAGTTGAGGAAAGTAGATCAGTGCTTATATAGTATTGTATAAGAAACACAGCCCACATAGAAGGAAAATCTTTTTTCCAAGAACAGTTCTTATCCTACTTTATTTCTTTCATTATACAAAGACAAGTCATGCTATAACAAAGTTCTCTTGGACGAAGTTCTCACTTAAGCAGTGAGAGTAGATATTAATATTGAGAAAGTGCAGTGACAAATGAAAAAGGAGACTACAGGGCCCAAAGAAAACTTGTAAATGAGAATAATAAAAACAGTAGGAAGAGTAAAGGTAAATGTCCAGAATCACAGAGTAGATATTGAAAGGAAGTCAAGAGAAGAGAACTAAATACAACAGTTAAAAAGTAATTTGTTAGTAAACACTGATCATTAAGCCCCAATAATGCTGAGTTAAGGAAACCATGTTGCTTATATTTATAATCCAATTATTTTCTTGTTATATTAGCAAATTTTTTTAATGAAATATCTGTCTTGTTATCTGGAGTATTCATACTATACAACTAACCTCACTCAATTTACTGTTTGGAATCTAAACAGTAAAAATATTTCTAAAATTAACACAGCCTCAGCAGTACTTCAATAGTTCTCAATAATTCATCAAGACAACAGACAATTAAACTTTCCTTAATTATCTTTCCTGAATTATCTAGTTATATTCTTGTCTGGAGACACTATTGAAGCCCTCCCGTATTACTAGTGCTGCCCCGCAAATGGGGTAGTCCTTGGAGGAAGTATAAGTTTGAGACGTGCTCTTGTTTGCTTTATTACCTGTGAGAAAATCAGAATCTAAGGAAGTGAAATAACTTACTCAAGAATGCTTAGTTAGATGTTTATATGAGCGATGGGAACTTTGGTTTTCTGTTTTAATTCAGTACTCCTTCTAGGATATATTATTTTAAAAAGAAGTGCTACTCTGTCTCTTTCTCTTCATTGAAAGGGCTGGAAGTAATTCTTCCTGCTTATTTTTATATTTCCTCTTAGTCGAGTTTAGTATTTAAAATAAGGATATTGAAATTATGATCAAGTAAAATGGGAATATTTTTGAAAACTGAAATCATTCAACTTCACTTTACATTTTTATTGTTAGACCAAAGGTTACATAAAAATATATAGACTAAAATCTGAAGCTTGTGAATTTTAAATATATATTAAGGATCATGAGAGACAAAATGTGTTGATAAAAGGAAACATTTCTTTCAGTGTTTTTATACTTACCAAAGCTTTTAATTGAACAGAAAGGCAGAATTCCTTAGGCTTATATAATGCTTTGCAACCAAAATGCTATCTACATTTTGTTTAGAGTGTGTCTTTTTCAAATTAATTTTTTACCTACCCCAAGAAGTAAGTGAAGGTAGATGCTTTTGCAATCAAGCAAACAAGATGAGGTTCAGAAATATGACTATAATTACACTACTGGTGACATTTTATTGATAGATTTAAGGACATGCTAGCTTTGTCAATTTAGCTATCTGAGAAGTGAAAATGTGCCAAATGGGATGAATAATCAAGTTATTAAATTGATCCCTAATTTGCCATAGTACAACTTAAGGCAATTAGTTCTTTCTTACATTTGTCCTTCCAGAAGGTCAGGATTATACAACTGTCCTTTTAAATCAGTCCTAACGTTCACATGTGGAAACTAGTAGCAGTAAACTAAAGTGGAGACTTTTGGTTCTTGTGTGCATTTTCTCACTTTCTTTAAATCTAAAGAAAGCTAAAAATAAATTATTTGAATGTGAATACATTAGACATATTTTTTCTCCTCTGCAGGAATACACCTCAACACTTTTGCTCAATGGTTATGAGAGCCTAGAAGATTTAAAAGATATAAAAGAGAGTCATCTCATTGAATTAAACATTACAAACCCAGAAGACAGGATGAGGTTACTATCAGCTGTTGAAAATCTCCTTGATGAAGAAAGTAAGTGTGTACACTGACCCTTCTGACAATTATTACAGATTCATGTAAACTTACTGAAAACAAGGCCTCAGTTTTCCTTACTGAGAATCGTATGAAGTATTCCTTGCTTTGGAAACAACAAGGCTGATCAAATTGTAGATTTGACCTTTTTTCCTTACTGCACTCAAAAAATGAAAGGACTTTTCTGGGTAACGCATTTAGATTCTACAGAGCTATTAATTTACACCAAAGTGGATGCCTGCATTCCCCAAGACTGAGGGAGTTAGAGACAAATATTTAGTGACAGCATGAGTCATTAGTGAGAAATGTCATATGCGACTTCTGTAGAATAGCACAGAGCACAGCTCTGAGCTAATGAGCCTTTGCACCACAAAAGAAAATTTATTTCATTACCATATAGGCACATCTCGTACATGTTTATAGTATTCTCTCAAAATGTTATAATAGCTTGCAAAAATATTCAACATTCACTTTCATTATCGGAGATGGTTCTCTGTATTTGTAAGTATGAACTGCAGATGGAGTAAAACATGCAGATTCACTTATGGCAGAATACTGGGTATGCCAATATGTAAAGATAGAATAGTTTTTGTTTTTACAATTGCTTGATATGAGCACTCTTCTTTCTAAATCTGGTCAGGATTCCAAAACCCTACGTTCAGGGTATGCAAAACTCTGCAAGGAGAATTTTATGAGTTTAAGACAAAAAGGGAGGAAGACCTTATTTTAAAGATGAAAAAGAACTCAGATGATCTATTCCAACCTTCTCTTTCAAAAGTCATACTAATCAATGACACATTTTTTGATCATGCTCTCAAAATAAAACTTTGATCCAAGGTCTTTACATTTATTATCTTCTTTAGTGCTCTGTATAAATCTGAGTCTGATGATACTGTCCCCATTTTTATAATGACAAACTGAGTTGATGAGTAACTTGTATCCCGTGAATTGGAGAGCAAGGGCCAATGTTTGTGATGGTATGCTATCTTTCTAACACTACAAGCAACAGCCCAAGTGGAGAGAAAAGAGACTGATGGAATTTAGGGCAGAGGTCTCCTGACTGTCCCTTCATGGACTTCCCTATGTCCATCCCACAAAGTGGATACCATTACACAGCGCATGTTTATCAGACACTGACCTGTATCTAGTAAGAATTAATTTCCTTTTTCAAAAATTGCACCTCACTTTATTCTTACTTGCTGTCTCAATTTTGCAAAGATCTTCATTCTTTTCAAAGAACTGTCATGTTCATAACTAAATTGGTACCTGCATACCTGAGTTCACCCTTCAGTCTATGTGTTCATATGCATTCTTTGAAACTGTAGAGGCTAGAAGATGCAAAAAGAGGGAGGCAGTGTTACAGAGGCAAAGTTTAAACTAGCCAATTTACATAATAGTACTGGCCAAAACCAAATTGATCAGTGTAAACTAATGTAGAAACATCTTTCACATTAATGAGGCAGTTACTTTCACATCTGATCATTTCAAAACATGGCTCCTCACAGCAATGTTAACCGAACTATTAGATTCTGTAAATTTTTTTGTAACTTATAATTTTCAGTACCATTGCCAACACTCTCCAAAATAATTTCACACTAGTGGAGATAGAGAAGAGTGAGGTGTTCTTTTGTTGCTGTTGTTTTTTTCTTTTTGAACACTTGCAATTTACTTTTCTGAATAATACCATCATGTAGACATTTTGCCCATTTCATAGATTAAGACATATTTCAGTGATGAATTTCAAACAAGTCAAATAAGCAGCAAAACTGGATTCTTAATCAAAGATAGTCTGCTATAAAAGTTCACTCTTCCCCACAGGCAAACTGATAAAAATAAAAAAAGAAATTTGAAAATTGAAGTTTTTTACTGGCTTTATCAGTTCTCTTAAGTGTCAGTTCAGTTTTCCATTGCAGAAGGTGGAAGCTAGCATTTAAGTGAGACCAAAATCTTGCAACTCCATGACTCGCTAACAGGAGTGCATTGCAACAAGTTTTGTGAATAGAAGGAAGTCTAAGTAAATAGGTTTTCAGTTATAAAGCAGAGCTCAGCATGGACAGAGGGAAGATCTGTCCATTGCCTAAGGTTTGGACCATTTAAGATAGCCAATAAATTTCATGTCACCTCCCTCATCACCCATAACCTATGTTACAAAACAATAGTTCATAGACAATATCATATTAGGGTAGATGTATTTTTTTTTAAGATTTATTTGTTCATACAGAACTGGGGTACAGGCCAGAGGCTCAGGGGCAGTGAGAGGCTTCACCAGAGACAGAGTGGGGAGCAGAACAGGCCGATCGACGAAGTACACTGCTGAGGGGAGCAGCGGGCAGGTCAGGAGAGGTCTGCAGCACCATGTGGTCACCTCTGGGGCAGGCGGGAATCGAACTCATGCGGAAGTGGCTGTAGCTTCTCAGTGCTGTGCTTTAACCCGCTGCGCCACCAGGGAGGGCCGAGTTAGATGTAATTTTAAAAGATATCTGAACAAATTCTTCCATTCTTCCTTTGTAAGTTGGGGAACCTAAAACTAGAGTAGTTAAACGTCTTTCTTGAGGTCACATATTTAGAACTCAGGCTCCAAATTCTGTTAGAAGCTCATTTTACTGTACCCTGACTTCTGAAAACAAAATACTAATCTCCAAAGCATGATGTGACTTTCAATGTTTGATATAAAAAGTAAAATGAAAATCCTTCCCTTTATGAAACTTCAGAAAACAATACTTGAAGGTCACTAGAAGTTGATCATCTAGTAATAGCTGGTATAATGTACAAACATACAGACACCAGGCCAAATTATGGAAGATGAAAAATGGAAAAAAACACAGATTCAACCAGTGTTTGTTATCAACACACAACACAGAGATTTTTCTTATTTTAATCTTACGGTCTAAAGTAGCATTAGAATATACATGTCAAAAAGATGCATACTGCATGTTAGGCTTTTCTGACTGAAAGCTATTTATCTTATATGAAACTGCTTTGCTCAAGAAATAAAGAAGAATTACTTCTATTTGTTGATAAGATGGTGAGTTCTGATGATTCGGCACCATGCTGCTGCATGCTTATTTTTATCTAGTCTCTACTCTGTGAATCATATCTTCTACAACCCATGCTAAAGATTAAATGTACAACCTTCATGTACCCTGAATGATAAAGACCTTGAATATATGGTTATATAAAATTGAGACATTATTAAAAACAAATACATGGTATAGTGGTAGGTTAAAAATGGTTAGCTTTTTGTGTGAATATGTGGAATAAGGGGGGGGCGTGAAAATTGACCAGGATTTTAGGTATGCAATGTATTTTTAATAAATTTTAATAAAACATCAGTTTGGAAAATGTTAATAAATTTTAGAATTACATTGCCTTTTTGGTTAGGAACTTGGAAGTATAGTTGTGCTAATAATTCAAAATAAGCACCTGTTTATTTTAAATAAACTTTAAAATAATGGGTCAAAATACCCTAAGCCCCAAGGTAGCTTTAATAAATCTAGAAGCAGCAGGAAGATGGGGAATGAAACAGGAACAAAAACAGGAATCTATGATTTAGGGTAAACAATTTTGCTTTTTCTCTTAGGCTAAAATAGACAGAATTTTATCTACTTTGACCTTGAAAATGTAACCAGATTAAATGTTCTAGGTCACTGCTTGAAAAGAGGTAAAGACACCTCTCCAACAAGATGACAAAAGGGATGGCAAGTGGCTTTAGAGATGATCACAGGATTACTTCTGGAGGAGGAGGATGACTTTGGGGACCTGCAATCCCAACAAAACCAGTACAGAGATATTCTGAATTTGTCCCTGTGTTGCAATAGAACTCACTAGAATTAGGTCACTGGCTCCCTCATCTGGGAATCTAGATGAGGTTAGAAGGAAAGAAAAATTGGAGTGGAACTTGGCTCTTCAAGGAATAAAACTGCAAAATCTGTTTATTTGCACACTGGAATTTCTCTACCATCTGAATATAAAAATGGTTTATGTTGAGTAAATATTCCCAGCAAGTAAGAAAGAGACTAGAGAATGTTTATATGTGTGTGCCATAAATACAACCTTGAAGACCCCTTTGACTTGCTGAGAAATGCCTCTTTAGCATTAACCCCTGCCTAGCTTAAATACTTTCTTTATCTGCACTTGTTACATATTCTCTGCATTTAGAAGTACTTTTATGTGTCTTAAAATTACATCATTAAGAGTGTATACCAATGCCCTTGGAGAAAATGGAAATCTCTTGTTTTCCCAATAACACCGGGATAATTAAATTTTAAATTAAAAAATTAGTAACTCAATAAACAAACTGTGCCAGAATCTGTATATAATATTTTTTAAGTACCTGCCACCTTTGGTTGCAGTGCTCAAAGAGAAGGAAGAGGGGGAAGGAGAATTGTGTGTCAGGCTGTCTGCACCAGCTGTGGTCACAGCAGCCCTCATGGCTCAACTATGCCCAGTTGTGCCTCCCTGCCTGCCTCCCTGCCCAAAACGATGCAGGGCAAATGGCAAGGCCCAGCCAGGAGTCTGGAACACGAGCTGCCAGCAGGCAAGATTTGTAGTTATGCCAAGCAGCAGTCCAGCAGTTGGTCTGACAGTGTGCCAGAGTTGCCTGGTGCCCTCACCCCTAACATGCATTCCTGGTGTTTCCAATCCACTTGCCATATGATTTGAATGGAGATTCCAGAAATGCACAGCTCTTAAGGAAAGATAAGCTGAGCATCCACATCTTTAAAACAGAGACTGCACATAGACATTTTATGTATTTATAAGTACATATGTATTTCTAATCATAGTATTTTGTGCAATTTATTTTTTTCAGATATGTTTGCTTTATATGGAAATTTCAAGTTATGTCATATATAACTTCAACAAAAAAATACAATGAAATATAAATATGTTACTCCTCTGTTAGAGAACTCTCTCCTAGAAAAAGAGTTCAAAGACTTTTCACCTCAGTCACTGAAGAAACTTGCTCTATCTGCACATGTAGGGCTTATGTACCTGTTCTATATGGTATTGCTGCCGTGTCTAGACCAAGAAAAAACTGAATCTTCTTTTACCATGTGCTTTCCCCAAACTCCTACTTCTGCACTTTGTTCTGAGTGGATGATTAACAATGCTTATATAATGAATAATGTTGAATGAGGGATGAAAGAGATCTGCAAATAGTTGGCAAGGCTTTTCTCTGGTTATAAAAGAAAGTCTCTCACTATCTCACCTAGTCTATGTTTATGGCAGGGAGGTAGCTGTCCATGTGTATCATCACGATTCATATGTTTATGTTTATGTTTATGTTTATGTTTATGGCAGGGAGGTAGCTGTCCATGTGTATCATCACGATTCATATTATGTATATGATTACCATGTATGAAAGAATGCAAATGAGTGCATTTCTAGAGGACAATGATATAAAATTGATCGAAGTTTAAAATATGTATAATTTTTTATCTATAAATTCCTTTCTATTGTAATATAAGTGTATTAACTGCAACATCCTCCAAATGCATAAAAATACTACACTATTGGTGGTTTTAGTTAAAAATTGAACTACTTAAAACTACCTTGACTAAAACTAGTTAAAACTAAGAGAGTGAATTTTCATCAGTAATGAAGTTGTTAAATAAAGATATATGCATATAATAAAGTAGCACAAAAGGGTTAAGAGAATGAAATGTACGCTGATATGAAAATATGTCCAAAACCTATCAGATAGTAAAAGCAAGTTAAAGACAATCCAATTTTTGTAAATAATAAAAAGTTAGGTTACTTTTTCACCACATAAGTAAACAGAATTAATTTAAACTACACCGAATGTGAAATTGATTTCCCAAGTTCCCAGTTAGGCTATACCTAGTGCTAGTTTTAGCATCGTTTGATTATTATCAAAACAGTCAGCCCAATATGACAACAACTCAATTTAGGGTAAATATTTCCTGGGACAAATCTTCCCTTGGAACATGCTGTTGTCCAGAGGAGCACTGACAGTCTACATAGTCCTCCTCCGATCAGTCTATGTAAAGGTGTTGTACAGATTGGTACAGCGTGACTCTGACCTTGAGTGAGTATGCGGGAGTAGCTAGCCCTTGAAAGTGAGAGGTCCTGGTCCTGTAGTGTGAATGAAAAGACTTGTTACTCAGCTCACATGTCATTAGAAGGTAAACTATAATGCTACAAGGCAAACAGAAACAGGGGAGCGGGGACAGTCATTTCAGTTCTCTATCTCAAGACTTCATGAAAACAGTAAGTGGCTGGTTTTCTATGAAAGGATTCCTGTTTTTCACTTGTTGCTGTTTTTCCAAAATGAGTTAATAGTCAAATGAAATAAATTCCAAAATTGAGTATAATTAGAAAAGTAAAGTGTTCAGCTAATTGAAGCCTGTACTTAAAATGAAATCAAATATAACTAAGAGCTGTTGCCTATAGTCCACTACATGTTCTTCCTTGGACAACTGTACCTCTGGACAAATAAATATAGCCATAACTCTCTGGAGCCTTACTGGGCTTGGGGACTGAGTAATTCAATTGGGGCCACAAGGTGAGGCTTAGGTTTTGAGCTATTCTAAGTTGTATGTCCCTATTATTTTTCTCTTTGGAGATGGCACCAGGCTAGGTAGAGAGAAAGACGGGTTTAATTCCAAGAGCTGAGAAGTATCTTTATGAATTCCAACAAAATTCCTTATTTGATCTTCTTTTTACATATTTCTTTAATTAGTCTAAACATCACAGTTTTTTTAAATAAAATTATTGAGCACTTTGATTCACCTGGAATTTTCCTAAGACCCACTAAGCTGCATGCATTTTTAGCACTTGATACAAAGAAACAGAGGCTTCTTATCTAAGATAAACAAGTGAATAAAGTCAAAATCTGGACCATTTGGGATAATAAATCTGAGAAAATCAGCAAAAACAAGTAGTTCATATTTTTATTAAATCCTTAACTATCTAATATATGAGTATAGACCAGATTTTTCTCCTTAGAGGATAAAAACTTTTCCCCAGAATTAGAATCTAGTTGGAGTTCCTATGTTTCACTTTTAGTGTAATTGAGATTGCTTATACTTAATTAAATGTCACAGCTCCAATGTAATTATTTTATGGATAATTATATCAGTTGTCTTGCGTATTAATCACCATGCCACTTTTTTCTTCATTGATCACTACCTTACAACTTTGAAGCATGGGTTTTATGTTATTTGTAAAAAATAATTTTGGTAAGAAATGAAATATTTTAATATTCATATAAGTTCATCATCACATGCTAGTTGCTAAATTTTTAGCTTTTTTTTTTTTTCATTATATTGTTTGAGGATTGTTTGAGGCTGCATTCTGGGCTCCCTATTACACATGCTATCAGCTGGCATGAATGAGAGACCCTTTTACAAATTATTTCATAATCCTCCAATATACTCATAAATTTGAAAATCTATAGTCTTCATGGCTGTATTGAAAAAAAGTAACATCTTAACTTTTTATTAAAATAAAATACAGAAACAGTGTAGATGGTTTGAGAACACAGAAAAAAGTGATCTATAATTTTAGCACTTTCATTTGTGGATTATATGCCTATGTGTTTGATTTCACATCATTTTAATAAAGAAAATAAATTATATGATTAAATGTTGGGCTTAATACATTATCAGAAACATTTTTTGTATAAAAAAAAGACATACACAAATATTAAAGCTAAGTCTGTAATTTTGGAGGCAGACCCATTTTTACTCGAAAGTACTATTTGCCTATTTAGCTCAGGTGATTGAACTGAGGGGTAAAAACTGATGAAGGTTAGAGTTTCAATTTCAAGGTAGGTCAGTTAGTTTTACTCTGTTTCATGGCCACATGAAGGGACTAAATGACTTACAAAGCAAATGTGGATACACAGTGAGAAGCCATCCCCTCTACTCAAAAACCCCCCATAGCACCAGACCCAGATTTGTGCCAATTTCTAAATCATTCGTATCAGGATGAAGGAAAAAATAAAAATAAAAGAGGTAAATCTTGACCCTCCAAATACCAAAACGGATGCTCTACAGCTTTTATTTCTATAATATAACACAATAATCTGCCTTTTCTTTTTATAGTTACAGTTGAGGGGCTCCAGCTGATCACCTGCCTGAAATTATTGCAAACCTGGTGGGAAACATTGGAGGAGGCATAGTCACGCTTTCATTTCACTAGGAAATCATTTAGCAAATGACTGCTGTTCCGTAAATTACTGTGCTGCATCACTTTCATACTGAGAAACTATTTCCTTTTTCCATAAAAATTGCAAATGAAAAATTTCTACAATAAATAACCTGTATTTAAAATAAGCCAATTCCTAGAATTTAGAGAACGTGATATAGCACTTTTCAGGAGGAAATAAAAACAGATACAATTTCACTACTAATATAAAAAAACTATTTTCTTTGTTAAAGTCAGTTTTTCATTTATTGCTTGTTTACTTTGTTACCCTTTGAGGTGAGTGTATAGAGACTTCTAATGAAATAAGCAGTAAAGTGCTTATTTTTTTTTTGAAAGCAAAAGAGATAACTTTGGAATTTAGAGTTATTTAAACCTGAGTTTTATATCCTGAAGAGAGCCCCACAACCTAAATACTAGGAACAAACCTTTTTTGTGATGCCAAGTGCTGTTTAGGATATCAGTCTGAAGGGAAGTACTTTTAACTTTATGGTGAAGTAATAGGCCCAAATATGATCTGGGGAAATATGGCTTTATCCCTACAGGCAACCTGACTGAAAAAGTCATATTCCAACTATGGTGATCTCTGCTGATGTGGCAGGAAACATACAAAAGGAGTAATTTCTTTTCCAGAAACAACTGTATGATGGAACATAGAGATGGCTCCTTTCATTTCAGTGGCAATAAAACAGGAAACAGATATAAGAAAGAAAGCTATTCCTTCGAGACTGAGGTCCCTTTAGAGGTACCTTTTCATAAAAGACAGACTTAGCAACAAAAATAAAAAGACATTCACAAAGTCTAAGAAATATTCCACAGATTACCTCAAATCTAAAGGTTGTTGTGATTAATAAACCAAAATGCTATATGGCATCAAAATTTTAAAAGAATACTTATTATAGGTGTTATATTAAAAACTCCTGAGATCTAACTTAGTTATAATACCACCAAATTTAAAATACCTGATAACTGTTCCATAGCTAAATAAAGTTGTAGCAAACACAGGAAAAATTCTGGAGAATGGTAAAAATATAGTTTCATTGTTGCAAATAAAACTTTGAGGAAAAGAATAAAACAACTGTTATGGTTTATTGTGAAGATAAATAGACTAAAATGATTTTGTATCATTTTTTTCTAGCCTTTCTCAACCTATGATCTTCATCTAGCCCACAGACTATAGAAAATAATTAAAAAAAAACATTTTCTCAATTTCTCCATCGATGGTACATATTCAGTACAGGGAAGAGAAGTTAATTCCCTCTAAATACAGGGAAGAGAAGTTAACTCATTATATGTAAGAATACCTTAAGGCCCTAGCACTCAATTCCCTCTTACAACAGAGGTTGATACAAATAGACCAAAAACCTGTTTACAAGATATCTGCATCCTAGAAAATACGTTTGAAAAACAGGGTATGAAATATACAGAGTAGATTTCCTAAGGAAATATTATTTAATATTACAACAGTCCAGTGAAGAAATCTAAGCAATTCTCCTTTTCCCAGGATTTTGAAATTGACATTTAGTTTTCTCCTCACTAGAATAAAGTAGTCTCTGAGGCAGATACCTTATCAACCCCTGAAATACATATGTTTGAGTTTCTCAATGTGGGGTTATTCAAATATCCAAAATTGGGAAGCCCAGGATTAGAAGGGGAAAAGCAAGACAAGTTGTTTAAGTTGAGAGATGGTAGCCTAAGATCCACCTCTTCTAAGGAAACCCATCTCATGATACAGAGAAACACCCAGTTACCAGTGTCAGAAAAGATAAAGAAAATTCACCTTGACAAAGATAATGCTAATATAGAGAATTAATAAAAAGATACAAGCTTTATAGGGCTGCTTAGGTGCTTCAGAAACATGTTTCATTACCTCTGCAATATTATTTTTTAAAGATATTTGTTTGACTCTAAAATATTATTTTAATGACAGAGAATTACCTGAACATAAATGACTGTTACGCAGAACTCAAACAGAGGTGGAGAACAGAGCATTCAGTAGAAATGTTGGTGCTTTATTATCTAAAAGCAACTTGATTTCTGTGTCTGTTTTTCCTATACATACAAACAGGAAAATTCTGAATACTTCAAGTTTTGTTAGTTAAATTCCAAGTAATTGAACTCTGGCTCTATTGTTCCCTATAGTAATATTTTATTCATTAATCCACATTATCATGATTCTAGAATTGTTCACAAACATCTCTATTGATTTGATTTGTACTTTAAACTACAAATGACTTTTTCTAATGTTACTTTAAAGAGTATTTGGACAAGGCATCAGTCACACTGTGGATACAATCTGCTTTCTCTGGCAACTTATCATTAATGTAAAGTGAGAGTCCATATTGATTTTCACTTATACAAGCAGTTCACAGGAATTCCATGAGCCTGCAAGTGAGCAGCAAAGTAAACTTCGCCTGTTAGAGAACAACTACTTGTTATGAGTGCAAAGATTCCTTTTGTAAAAAATATTTATTTCTGAAAGTTCTAGTTGTAATGAAGTCTAAATTTGAACAGTTAAAATAGGTGAATGAGTGCAGGAATAAAATTGTTTTTGACTCTTCTTAACTGATGTACTCTTTTCCATTTATAGCTATTCAAGAGCAAGAAAATGAATCTGTGTCCCTATCCTTAAGTCCAGACATCTCCTTAAATAAGTCCCAGTTAGATGACTGTCCAAGAGACTCTGGTTGCTATATCTCATCAGAAAATTCAGATAATGGCAAAGAAGATCTGGAGTCAGAAAATCTGTCAGACATGGTACAGAAGATTACTATCACAGAGACAAGTGACTGAATACCCATGCTCAACTCTGCATCCAGATACATCCTATTCTAACTCATCTTGAACTTAAAGTGAAAAAGAGAAGAAGAAAAGTATCTTTATAAACAATCTAAAGTTAAAATGTTTTCATCTAAATAATTGTACAGAGAAGTTTGTAATTGTTAACATTCCCAATTGTAAATAATGTGTATATTTATTATTTTAAAAGCTATCTATGTTAGTATTTCTGTTGTTTGTATTAAAAAGTGTATGTCTTTGGTATGTATAAAATAAGCTGATTTGGCTATATTCTAGAAATGCCACATGAAAAATGCTATGGAAAAAAATCTTTTCCTCATACCTGCCAGCTTTGAATTTGTGTATTTTACTGAATGAACAGAAATAAGTATGTGTCAATTAACTGTTAATTTAATTAACTGTCCAGGCAGCATTTACATTCAGCTTTATACTTACAGGGAAAATGTGAGTTAATATTGCATCAATTTTATCTTGCGTCAGTGTGAAGTTTCAGTAATATTTTGTGGATTTCTTTACTGTTACCTGATATAAAAGTATAGATAGCAATGTATCACCCATTCTGATTTAGTAAAGCTAATTTTGATAATTGTACATATTTCATCTTTAAGCATATAAATATTTTTAATTGAAATACCTTAACCATGTCCATTTGGTATTTTCCAGGTTAGTTTTACTTAGGGTATTTTCACAGAACTTTAGATAAAAAATTTACTACCAGACATGGTTTAATAGTTATATTTGTGCATATATATGTATTCATATGTGTGTGCATATATATCCATATCTATATAGAAAGTTGATATATATATATATATATATTCAAAGCAGTCACCTCTGACTATCGCAGATCTGTATCATTTAACATCCTGATACCTCCATGTACTTGTCAGCTCAGGCTGCCATAATCACACATCACAATCTGGGTAACTTAAACAATAGAATTATTTTTCCCACAGTTCTGGAGGTCAGAAGTCCCATATCAGTTCGTTAGAATGGTTATGTTGTAGAAAGAGGTCTTTTCCTGATTTACCACCTTCTCATTTTGTCCTCACTTGGGAGAGATAAATTCTCTGAATGTTTTTGCTAATCCCATCACAACCTCATTGATATCTCCAAAGGCCACATCTTCATACTTGGAGGTTAGAATTGCAACATACAAACTGGAAGGAGGGAGGAGGGGGCTGGCGGGAGCCAGTGGCCACAATTATTCCATAGCACTCTAGGAACTTTACACATTATATCCAAATGCTTTATTTTGATTTTTCTTTACAAATTTGTCTTTTTTCTTTTTATTATTTAATTCCCACCTTAGCTCTCTCCTTCATCATAACAACATTCAGCTGGTCATCTGAATCAGGCAATCATTTTTCAAAATTAGATTTTGCATGAGATAATCCTTCTCATTCAGCTTCTATAATACTCAAGCCCTGTGGAAGCTCTAGAAACCTTTCACATTCATGGTTTTCTATCCATTCCCATGGCTGCTCACTTACTCTGGAACTTCATGATTTCATGTATGAAACAGTAGCCTTCTGCCTACTGTGTTCTCCACATGCTACCTTAGTCTGATCCACCTACTAGAGAGTCTCTAGATTTTTCTAACAGACATTTAAATCAAATCATGTACTTTCCAGCTAGATTTTTTGGAGGGTTCCTCACTTTCTCTAGTAAAATGAAATATTAATCTTTCTTCCACACTTCCCATTTACCTACGCTGTGAAATATTTTATCTATTTCCTTTCCCACCTCTCATTCTAGATGAAGCAGCCCAGAGAATCATAACAACCCCTGAATTATTACTCCCTTTGTGACCTTTCTTACTCTCGTTATTTCCCTGGAGTGGCCCCTGGTATTTTCTATATCTAGAAGCCTCTGTTCTCCATTTAATCACAAAAGTTGCTTACTCTGTGAAACCTTCCCTGACACCCTTTGATGTTCTCTGTGTTCCCAAAGCAACTTGTATCACTGTTAGTTAGAGCATGTATGCATTTATCATAATATATATTAGGAAGATTAAATCCACCTACCTGGAATAAAGTTTCTCTGACCACAGAACAATATATTTGAGTGTGTTAATATAGGATATCCCTGGAATCAGAAAAATCATGTGTCCCAGAACACTTTTACAATCTTCCTAGACAGAAATATTCAGCTGGATCCAATAGAGAAGCTACAATGAGACTAATGTAGATTATCTGTTCCAAAAGACCTTTAACTGGCAAATCTTGGCAGCCTACGCATTCCCAGTCTAAGCATTACTGTGTGGATACATAAATGAATGAGAGTGGGATTCTCACCAGGTTTCAAACTAGAAAAACAAAGCCAGTATGTGATCATCTGGTGACAGTAAAATGTCAATCCTCTAACCACTATCATTCTTTACTGTCCCAGTCAAAGCAACAGAAGGCCTAAATTTCTTGACTGATCACAATCTTGAAAGAACTATTTCTTTCCTTTCTATTGCTCTTTATCCAGGTGTTATGGTGTTATGGTTATGGTGCTATGGTTATGGTTTTATGTAAATGAAGATCGGTCAGGGTTTTGTGCTGCTGGTCTCGGGGCTATCACGTGCAGCTTGAAAGTGCTCATACAGGAGGCACTTGGGAGGGTGGGCTTGGGGCACGAATGCCTGACTGTGGACACCTGGAGTATGGTGTGGGTACGCATAAGTGGGCACACCTGAGCCTCAAGGCTGAGGCTATAAGGGCAGCGGAAAACACAACAGGGAACGATACGAAAAAACAAGCGATGGCTGTGAGAGGAAGAGACCACGAAACCACGGTCAGGGAAAGCCCAGAGGAAGAAGCATCTAGAGATTTGCAGGGGGAGCCGAAGTTGCTGTGTCCCTGCTGGCTTTTATCCCCTCAGTACTATTTAAAAAACTGTGGGGATGGTGCCAAGGGCTCCGAGTTTCTCTTTTCAAGCTGACTAAACCAACAGTGAGCCCACCCAGCCAGGGATAGCTGCAGAAACACAGTCAAGGGAGAGAATCTTGAGGTGAGCACTGCAAAGTTTAGTATAAAAGGCAAAAGCAGCATAATGTGATGTAGTTATTTTTTTGTTTTTTTTTTTTTTTCATTTGCTACACATGTGTCCTTTTCAGTACTGTGCTCTGTAATGGGGCTGTCCTTCGGCAACTTGAACCTTATTGTGTCTGACCTTCTTTCCCTCCTTTCCTCTCTACAGGATTCCAGTCTCTCCCTCAACTTCAATCTCAAGGCCTCTGCAGAATGTCTTCTCAGAAGCATTTCCCTAAAGCTTGATTGGGTACCAAACCTTCATTCTGAAGGGAGTGCAGTTGTGGCTGAGTATACTTCACAGGTAATTTTCCCCTATTTTGCAAGTAGCTCCCTAAGCTGCTTCCCAACCTACAATTTGCTGGCATTTTCATAAAGCAGTACCCTCATAAAGTTGACCTCCCCAAGGCAGCAAGTTGATTAAAGTTTAAAAATTATGTTCAGTGGCTGTGCAGTGTCCAAGTAGGCCCCAGAATAATCTATGCAGTGTGGTAGCCTTAACAGGAGTGGGGCTGTGATGGAGACAGTTGTGTTGGATATTTAAAACTGAAACACTATAGTTTCTACTGTGGAAAATAAGAGAAAAGAAGTAGATATATGGGTTACTCCTGGCCTGGCCACTTCATGTGGGATTATATATATCATGAATTTAGACAACTATACTAGCGATTAACAGCATAGTGTTGTTACCTGGAATCTGAAATAATATTCTGTGTTTCCTGATATTTCCTAAAGAAAATGTAAAACTTAAGTATTTCTTTTACTTAAAAAAAAGTTTAAGTCAACTTGCCTAGACGTTGATTACATTGACTTAATATAAATATGGGATGTCTTAGATGAGGATTAGTTAAGAAATAATTTAAGAAATGACTTTTAAACTTTCTTTTAAAAAAAAAGTCAGCTAGAGATGATCAAATTTTAGACAACGTCCAATTCACTGAGGTTACAGTCAAACGCCTTGCAACTTCCTGAGTGAGACCAAATTGATGACATTTCATGTTGAGAAATTTCCGTTACAAGCACAAGTTCTGAGAAAAATAATATGAAGAAATTTTAAATATTCCATTACCCCATAAATGCACACACTTCCATCCCCCACCACTGACAAAGAAAACTTTATAACTAATCAGCATGCAGACTTCAAGTACTCCTTCATAAAGTGGGAAGTCATGCTAAAATTATATAAAGGTTGAGAGCAAGATGAATAGGGACTAAATATAGGTAAAAGTACAATTTCTAAATTTGACCAGATTTTTTTCTGCCTATGGAAATAAGATAGAAGAAACCCTCACTTCTTGCTGTCTTTGCTGTCGCCTACCTTATCACCTACTTCCTCTGATCACAACTACTGCTGATCTAAACTTGTACTTTGGAGGACTGTGACTTTGAGTGGATCGCCTGTCCTCTAAGCTCAATTTTGTTTTGTTTCTCTACAAAATGCAGTAATTTTAGTGATGACATATCATATTACTGTCAATTAAATGAGTGTGTACAAAGCACTCAGAACAGTACACATACTATGTGCTGAAATTCTCTACCCCACCATTATTAAACCCACTATGCCATTTTTATCTGTTGATAGCCTAAAATGTAACAAAAATAGGAATTATAAAATTATAAATAATGCTGGCAACCTCAAATGGAATCAGTGCACACACTGCCATAATAAACTTGGAATAATTCTTGGGACAGAAATTGAGGGCTAGGATAAATGAGTTGGCCAGCAACAATATGATAGAATCAGCTGATTTAACAGAGTATTATAGATAAAGGATAACTTTGTCCTGACAGAATGTTTCTTTGTTTACCCCTAACCAAGGCAGTAAGGGGCATGTTGTATTTAACTTTGATTCTTCACTCCTGCGGCATAATAGGGAAAATCATAGTTGATGATTGCATGACTTAATACACAAAGAAATGTCCATAATAATAACTACATAATAACTACATACATTAAAGATTGAGGGTTATTATTGCACTTGGGTCCTGGTTTTTTATAGTATAAATCACAGCTGGTTGTTCTGTAGCCCACAGAGAAGTCCTGAGGAAGAGGGTACCTCACGTGCAACTATTTGCGTAATTATGAAACTTATAAAAAAATTAGGCAAATGGCCTGCCATGGTAACCAAAACACTGAAAGAGGCTGAACTGCTACCAGGAAACAGGACATTTCATTAATCCCTCTTCTTCATCATACAAATTTCTCATATTTGAATTACAGAGTACCATTGTATCTATGTGATGTATATTATAATCTTAAAAGGCATGAGGGAAACATCTGAAAAATGACCACAGTATGTTCAAAGATCTTTTTTGACCCTTTGGGGTCCCTGGAGGGTGCAAGTGCACAGCACCATTTCCTCGGAGGAAAGGAGTAGAATCCTGATGCTAAAGGCTCAAGGGATCATTTCCCTCTCTCAGTTGTTGGGCACAAGGCCAAGTGAATGGGCAGGAATAATTTCATTTACAGAGTAAAATGGGGTGAAAAGCACTTCTGGCACACTTTGTCCATATAAATTATACTTGTTTGCAATTCATCAACTCCTCTCTCCTTTATATCCATATGTAATGTAAATGATCATCTTTCTCTGAAGCTCCATAATGATGCACGGCTCAAAAATGTGATAGAATCAGCTAAAAGAGAACAGATGGAAGTTTTTTCCCCCAATATGCATATTCATAAAAAAAAATACATAAGTGCTTGTACCCAGGGGCTGCATGGACTTATATACAACATAAGATGGTTTTCTGCAACTACTCATTCTTGAAACCTTTACTCATTCATTCTTGCAGCAATCATTGAAAATGCGCTGGAAAAAAATCTCTTTGTATAACAACAAATATATTTCTCTTTGGATTTTTATTGCACCTTAGAATCCATGATTCAGGAAATAATAGTTAATTATTTTACTGGAAAAATATAATTAGCAGGCAAATAATGTTAAAAAGTGAAGACTTCAGTGCTCCACTAGCAAACAGATGCTAAGCATTTAAAAGGTGTTCACTATTATACCGAAAAAACTATCTGGATGGCATTTAGGCTATGTTTTGTTTGTTTGTTTGTTTGTTTGTTTTTAATTTTTGCATACAGAACTGACATTCAGGCCAGAGGTGCAGAGGCAGTGACAGGATTCACCAGAAACAGAGTGGGGAGGAGAGTAGGCAGATCAACGAAGTGCACTGCTGAGGGGAGCAGCGGGCAGGTCAGGAGAGGTCTGCAGCACCATGTGGTCACCTCCAGCTCTGAGCATCAAACTCGCACTGAAGTGGCTGTGGCACTTCACTTGCAGTGCTGCACCATTTCAGTGCTGCGTCCTAACCCGTTGGGCCACCAGAGAGAGCCACATCTGTATTTTTTATAAAGAGTAGACCTTAATGATTCACTACCAATGCCTTTGCAATTCATTCTTTTATAATAAACTCTCCTCGAATTATGCTGATTTGATTGTATCATTTGTTTCCTGCTGGGAGCTACACTAGTGCACTGATCCTATTGCTCCCGACTCCCAGGTACACAGGACTGATCTGAATGAGCACTGTTCCTGACTCGAGTGCAACCATGTTTACATGATCTCAGGTCACTTTTATTTTTTAAAGATTTTTCATTTTACTTATGTTTTCATATAAGAGCTGGGGTAGAGACCAGAGGTGTAGAGTGGGGGAGCTGGGGAGGTGAGGTGAAAGAATGTACCAGAGACAGATTGGAGACCTGAACGAGGGAAATTCATTGCCGAGGGGTGCAGTGGAGAAGAGACAGGAGAAGTCTACTGCACCATGTGGGTCAGCTCCCTGGCTGGGGGTTGAACTCTGCACCACAGCAGCTGCCCCGCTTCCTAGTTCTAAGACTTGACCCCTCTTCTGAGGGAGACCCCCCAGAACATTTCCTCTTATTTCACTAACAGCCTTTGTCTAATCAGGGTAAAACATTCCTACTAACAATACCAAAACTCCTACCCCTTACTGCTTTTAATTCCTCTCCCATGGTTTCCTGGAGTCCATCCATATAGATCTTCTTTTCCAAACTGCTAAGAGTCTCTGGAGTTGCAGTGACTGATAGCATATATAAGGGAGTTGTTTTCATGTTGCAATTTAGGTCAATCCAACTGCAAGGAACACATCTTCTGTCCTTTCCTAACTATATCTACTTTGCTATGAAATTTAAGGTAATTTCTATTGGTACAATGTACCATCTACCAACAATATGACGCATCAATGAAATTATATAATAATATGTATGTATTTTAGCTGAAATTATTATATAATAATATGTATGTATTTTGCACCTAAACAGACATATTTGACATTAGCAGTTCAATTGGATTTTTAATAAATGTGACTGTATAGTTACTGGAATTTTACTAGTAACTTTTCAATTTGAAAACGTTGATTCTAAGTTTTATTTCATCTACAATATCACTCACTAACATCACTAACTATACAAAGCCTTAGGTCTCTTAAGCTTAAAAGAGGCTACTGCAAAATATAGATACCCAGATAATTTGCGTGATTAATGAAAATATGTTTTGGAATATTAAACATTTAAGATGTTAGCATTTAGTAGACTTTCTGACAGAAGTTAAAAGACTATTAGAATGACTGATGAATTGCTACAGTACATTAGCCTTCAGAACAAGGAATATGCTAGAGGACATTTATGTAACTTCTTAGCATACATGTTTTTTCTTTTCCCCCCTCCAACTAAGCTATTTTTTTATGACCTTGGTATAGTTGTGACTGACCAAACATAGGAATATGCAGAGTTTTCAAGTTGAAAATTATATACAAAGCAGTTAACAGACAAGACAAAATATAATTATGTTAACCAGTTCTTTGTACACAATGTCTGGCACGTAGTAGGATATGAAAATAATGTAGAAGAAAAGAAAGACCTTTTTTCAAGGTTCAGATAGCCTTAAACAATGGAAAAAAATGATATAGAAAATTCCTCCCTGCTCAGTGATAAGGTCACTGGAGTATAGACACACTTATTCTTACCATTTGTTAGGAACTGTGATTCAATATGAAGTTCTACCTATTGACATATTTCTAGAGTCTTTTGTCTATGCTGTAGAGATTATCAGTGCCTCGTTGGTCATTTATTTCTTCCTCTTGTTATACTTAGAAATGAAATGTTCCAGAAAGAGCTGTCAGAGAGGTGTTTATATCTCCTCTGGGTAAAAAGTAAAATACCATTGAAAAACTAGGTCCACAGGAAATACCAAAATAAATTCTTAAGGTAGGAGCAATAAGCTGCTCAATGGCCTTGCTTTGGGGGAGACAATTAACATTACTTTAATTTATGTGAGGTATTATCATGAAGTTATGAGCTCCCCTTTGAGCCCTACTTGCCAAAGTCGTCTTTCAACAGCATTTCCTTTATGGCATTATTTAGTTTATAGTTTTCCAACATCACTTATTATAGAGCACCCTTATTCCTATATTAGTACACATGTTCAATATGCATATATATACATTTATATAAAGTATATGATTATATACATCATCTATAATCCCACTATATAATCATTAATGTAAAAACAGGCAGGGCAAATGTACTAGGCTAAATAATCGTTCCTAAAGACAAGCTCCTAATCCAAAAAGCAATGGAAATGTACCTTGTTGGAAAAAATCTTTGCAGATGTGATTAAGAATACAGAGATAGGGATATTATCTGCAATTAAATGGGTGGTCCCTAAATGCAATCACAAATGTCCTTCTATAGAAGAGGTAAAGGAAGATTTGATACACAAAGAAGACAATAGAAAGACATAGCAAAGAGATTTGAAAGGGTAGCTTTTGATGATTGGAGTGATGTGGCCATAAATTTTAAGTCTGGCAGCTACCTTAAGTCAGCGATAAGGAAGGGATTCTCATCTAGGACATCAAAAACAAGTGTGGTCCTCTGAAACATATTTAATATTTTGGTCCAATGATACTGGTTCTAGACTTCTGAATTTTAGAATTAAGTAGAGAATAAATTTCTGTTCTCCGTATCACCAAGTTTGTGATGATTTATTCTAGAAACCACAGGAAACTAATATTTCTAGCCTTAAACAAAATGGTAGTGACCCCTACTCATGGAGATTACTAGTGAAAAAACTTATATTAACAGCAGGTTTAATGTAAAAGTACATCAATATATATAGTCTTTGAAATCTATGAGTATCATAATCTTGTTTTTGTACATATATTCTGTTAATGTATTTAAACAACTTGATTTTAAACATGACATCCATGGAGTTGACAACTGAGAAGAAAAAATGTACAAAATGAGGAATAATGTAAGAAATGTATTTATACAATTTTTAAAAAATGGGAAAAAATCTCAAAAGTTTTTAAAAAATTTATTTCAATGAGATAACACATTTATGAATATGACAATGAATTACATGCTATGTTTCTTAGACATTTAAAAATTTCATTTAAAGAGTAGTTTCTTTCATCCCTGATAGAAAGACTAAAGAGAATAGTACAAGTTTAAAATGTGGATTTTATTTTAAGTGGATGCTTACTTGAAGATTTAGAAATATGTATTTTGGTGAAAGAAAACTAATTATGACTTTAATTCCTTCAACAAAAAAATTTCTGAATATGTTCCCGATGCCTGTAACTCTACTGGGCTCTGGAAATAGCAGGAAACACAGTGATAGCACCTGAAGGAGTTAAGAACTCAGTGTGTTTCTTTGGCAAATATGTAAATAAATCTCTACACAATGTTATATGCAATAATAGCAAAATAGGCAAGTGCTGTGGAAGCAAGACTTAAAAATAAATTATTTTAGAATTAAATTATCCTATCAGCTTGAGTACAGTTAAACTGTGCCTAGGCATCTGGACTAGGAGAATAATTTAACACATTACACTGGAAATGCTACTTACTCATTACTCTTGATTTGAGGCATATGTGGCCCTTGAAAATCATATTCAAGGTTATACTAAACAAGGTTCAACATTTTCAGATTCTGGATAACAGAATTAGCAACTTATCGTAGTTTTTTCTCATGATTTCAAAAACGACTTGTACAATAAAGATTGCTTAATTAAAATTTACCCAACTGGAACACCCATTTATCTGAAACAAATGTTTGTGCTATGGACATCAACCAACTCTTCACATGAGTAGTTAACAATAAACAATGGGATGATGCTCAATGAATATCAATTAAAACAAATTGTTCCCAATAAACTTTGTCCTAAAACACTACATTCCTTCATGGACTCATGTTCATGTACACACACACACACACACACACACACACACACACGAGTTTGTTTTCTTCAAAGGTTAAAAATAACAACTACATCTTAGAGATTGTATCTTCATTTTATCAATGAAGCCCAGTTTTAGAACCTGATAACTCTTGAGTTTCAGGTAGAACCAGTTATATTCATTTTGTATGACTAACAGAAATAGTAGAGAATTAAACCAAATATGATGACTGTGTGAAAATTGGTTGTATGTCCATAAAACAAGCTCTACTTTTAGATATTCCTTATTGATAATTTCCATTGGATTTTCCCAAATTTTATACTACAGATGTATGAACATGAAAATAACTTACCTAAAGGTCACATTATGATCATGTAGTTTATACCAGTCTATATTAATTAGAAAAAACATTATAGTGCATCTATTAAAATTCTATTATATCAGGGTCTTCCCTAGTGGCAGAGGGTTAAAGCGCAGCACTGCATGCAAGCTGTAGCCACTTCAGTGAGAGTTCGATCCCTGGCCCCAGAGGTGACCCACATGGTGTGGCAGACCTCAGCAGTGTACTTTTTCATTCCACCAGTTCTGCTCCTGACTCTGTCTCTATGAATCCTCTCACTGTCTCTGTCCTGTACCCCAGTTCTGTATGAACAAATTAATCTTAAAAAAAAATCTATTACATCATAGTTTTCATGCTCCTTGGCTTTGCTTTTCTTTGCTCTATCCAGATTTATGTAACCTCAAAATTAGTGTTATGTGTGGACCAGCTTACTGGGCACAGTCTCAGCCTTCTTGCACTTAGTTGAGTGTATGTGGCCAATTCTGGTCAAAGTTTGAACTTGGTTCATAAGATTTCCTTTGCGATCCATATTCTTCCCTCACCAGATGTTCCATGATCTTGGGTGTGTGTGTGGGGGGGGGGGGGGGAGTTCTTCCACATCTTTAGCTACTCTGAATTGTGAAACCCACTGTAGGAAATGCCTGAACCTGTATCATTTCTGGATGAAAGCCATTTAAGAATCCTGTTTGATCCACATTAGAGTGCCACATAAAATTAAACTTTATTGTTAAGTCACTACTAATACTCTAATGCACTATGTAAGAGAATATGATAATATGAGACAAGGGGAATCAGGCCAGAATGGTAACAGACTCATTGGGAATTAGCAATACACCACTAATATCATAAACTGTGGGCCATCTTTTGAGAAACATCAATGGTGTCATCTTTTTTTTTTTTTGGGTGGGCTATAAACCAATGTACTAATAGCTATGGGATATTATCTCATAGGGATGTTTGTATTTTCATAATGGCACACATTTATAATTTACAAGACTCTACTGTGTTTTTAGAGAATTCTGAAACACTGAAAGACTTCAAAATCCATAGTAACTATTCATCAGAGATAGAATGATGAAAACTACAATAAAATTTTGCCAAATACCATCTCAAATCTCATAGATCATCATCTGTCTGCCTTTAGGACTTACAATTCAAGTTACCCAGGAAATATTTGATAAAGACCCTGAAATCTAGACTGAATAAGTAACTGAGAACACTGTTCTTAGGAGAGTCAGGACAAATATTATTAGGAGGGACAAGGGGAGATGGCCGGAGTGCTTAGAATAATGGCAAGTGTTCTCTTCCCTTTGGCTGCGGAATGTCAGCATTTATGGGAAAAAGTCGATCAAGTACTTACTGGAGCTGCTTAATCAAGCATAATTGTCACCATGTGACTGGCAGTTATTGGAAGCTCCTATGTGAGACAGTGCCAGAACCAGTATGCTAAGAACTACCTATATTTTAGATAGTAAAAGGAAAAATAACTTGTCCTTAGCACAGGAAATTAATATGATATAATTTAAGTACATAGATTTTTACAATGTGAAATATTTGGGATCAGACTTAATTTCAGCCTTTATTTGCTTCAAGTTCCTAAGTACATAAAGTTTGCTTTATTCCAATGTAAAAGGAATATTAATTCCTACATTGCAGGCTTGTATATTAAATAAGGCAGCTAACATATTTCTGTAATATTTTACCTCTGTCAGTTTCATTATTTGTATTAGTAATGATGATGATGATGATATTTTAAGGAGAAAGAAGCACTCCTATCAGATACCTTCAAATTTAAATTATAAAAACTCACTAAACATGTTTCCTGCCCTCTCTAACCTTTAGAAATTATTTGTCCCACTTCTTCAAGGCACATTCTGTGTCAAGCATTTATAATGAAAGTTTCTGCATACAGCCAAACATACACTCATATTCCAAATGAAGCTTCAACTGTCTAAACACTCATAAGTTCTAGAAAATAATAATTCATTAAATATTTATGAAATATTGAACTATCATATTCACACCAAGGGAGTTTAATGAGAGAAATTACTTCCTTAACCTGAATCTTAAAAAGGACTCTAGGGACCCTGACTTATATAGATTTTCCTGGAGTGACCCTTTAATACTGCCTTTATAAATGTTTCATTTACCAGGCTTTAAGATCTCTTAAAACTAGGATAGTTTCCCCCTGAACAAAATCCCAAAATTCTAAGAAAGCTAAAGGATATAAATGTAGGGAATATGTACAAATATATATCTTAAGATATGAATCAGACATTTCATGAATTTCTATTAATAAAAATAAATTATTTTTAAAATAATTAGATTACTCATTTTAAAGTATATTGTTTTGTTCACAAAGAAAAACTGTGATCAACACATTTTCAATTTTTAGTGAATTATAGGTATTTTTAAATCTTAAATTATCCTATAACATATAAGATCTCAGATTTAGAATACATGTAACTCTATGGCAATATCAAAAAAGTAGATAACTCGATATAGGAAACAAAATAAATTAGTGTAAATTACTGCAAAAGAAAGGTATGTATTAAGGTTGTTTCATGAAAGTTCAGTAAGTAAACTAATATTTGCTGATTTTATTATGGCTTTGCAATGGGCAATATATTTATTGTCCTTCCTATATGATTTCAGCAAATATAAATTGAGCACTTTGAGATAAGTAAAAATCTATTGGAAGCTTGAAATTGAAACATAAGACTAGTGGTCTTTTCTATTAGCATACTTACAATTTAGCTGGAAAGGCAGGGCCATAGTGAAGATGGTGATAGCAACAAATCTCATAATAAAAGAGTTATCATCATGCTAAACCAAAAACTTTAACACACAGTTTAGAATTCAGAGAAGAAATACTGAAAGATTTGGATATCTAGCACATAATACCTAGTTCATAATCATATGCTAGGTGAGTTCTCTGTGTGTGTGTATGTGTATATGATATGATAGTTTACTTATGAAGTAGCAATTACTTGTACATAAGACTTTCACTGTAGGTGGAACACAGGGCATTGGATATTTAACATAGTATTGCTGACTGAAGTTATGGATTATCAAGAAAAGAAATAATTTACAAATTCTCTGAAATTTATAAAATGTGTACAAATTCTCTAAAATTTGCTACTTTATAAGTAAACTATCATATCATATACATACACACACACACACACACAGAGAGCTTACCTAGCATATGATTAAGAGCGAGGTACTATATGCTAGGTATTTTCAGCATTTCTTCTCTGAGTTATAAACTATAAGTTGATTTTTTTGTTGTGTAGCATGTGGTAAATCTTTTATTATAAAATAATTTCCTAATAACATACAACTTGACACTCAGGAAAACGTAGAATAGTGTAGATATCATTAATCTTATGCAAAAGCAAAATTTTAAAAAATAGATTATGTTTATCTTTTAGAATTCCTATGAGAGGGCTATCCCAGAATAACAGAATTTAAGAGCCAAAGGAGAGATTTACAAATCTTTTCTATAACTTCATATGAAATATGAGCTTTATATCAGCCAACTTAGAGAAAAATCCTATCTCCTACAGCTGTCTTGAACACCATCAGAGTCTTGTGATACAACACTTTGATTAGCAAAGTGAAAATGAATCACGATTATTGGCAAAGGTTTGTGCTATAGTTTTACTCAAATCAAGAACAATTGGTTGAAAAGAGGTGAAACATCAAAAAGGAAGATGAATTTTACACACTGTAATTTGATTAGGCTCCTGGATCCCCCATACTTAAGACACATATTTTTCCAGGACTCATTATCACTTGATGATAATTACAAAAGTATGGTAATCGAGGGCCTTAAATCAACTATGCATGGTAGATCTGCTGTTACTGCAAGAACCATCTCATTGCAAGCTGGCAGGGAAGGATGTGCTTACCTTTCAACTGGCAGAGCAGACCTCTTGGCCGGCACAGCACTAGCTCTGCCTTAAATCTTCCCGAGCTACGCCCAGGTAGAGTAATTTGGCTAATTGAAAATGTCTGTCTTTGGAGAAATCTTTCATAATATTAGTGTCATTTGCAGGTTGATGAGGAAGGTCTCTAGCCTGCAGTCCTGCCTCACTGCCTACAAAACTCCTACCGATCAAGCAAATGGTCCACTAGACAAGAGGCCATCCAGTGCGCTGGCAGTCATTCTCTCTTGTCAAAAGGCATATGTGAGCAAAGTGTCTTGAATAAATGCATTGCCTCCCAGTAAAGCAGATGGTGTGAATGGGGCATTCCCAGACTACCTTAGACAGTTCCAGTCCCAAGATATAAAATTTAATTGGGACAGTCACAGAGTAAAATTTGTCAACCACCTTTCACTTTAAAAGTATGTGACAGGGCCCTCCCTGGTAGCACAGCTGGTTAAAGCACTGCACTGGGAATCTGGAGCTGCTTCCGCATGAGTTCGATTCCCGCCTGCCTCGGAGGTGACCACATGGTGTGGCAGACCTCTCCTGACCCGCCCGCTGCTCCCCTCAGCAGTGTACTTTGTCGAACTGTCTGTTCTGTTCCCCACTCTGTCTCTGGTGAAGCCTCTCACTGCCCCTGAGCCTCTGGCCTGTACCCCAGAGTTCTGTGTGCACAAATAAATCTTTAAAAAAAAAATAAAAAGTATGTGACAAATTATGTGATAATGCTACATGGGAGGAATACACAGTGGAATAAAAAAAGAATCAAAGAAGAAATTCTCTTACCATTCAGGCAGAAATTGCAGTTGTGACACCATGTGTTAAAAATGGTGTGGACAGTGGTTTTTAGTAAAATCACAATGAATACAGTATCCTTCAGTATTGTTTTTCAGTATTTTTATTTCATAGCCATCTCATCTCCTTTTAAAGCACAAATCTGATAATAGGAAATGAGCATGTTTTAGACTGAAATGAGAAGTTAAATCTACACTCTCTACTCAAATAAAATTCTACCAAAATACATCAGTGAATTCAGTGACACAAGCTGAGAACATTGGTGGGGAAAAGAAATCTGTCTCTGAGGAGGCAAATCATTTTTGTTTTGCTCTTTCTGTCCTAGCCCAGCTCAGCCTTAATTGGCCTCCAGTTCCCCCTTTTCCTATGTCTCTGAGTCCCTTATCTAATCCTGGTCTCATCATGCTCTGTTGGTCTCATGAATTCTCTTGCATCCAATGATTCACTCTTGCTTCCCTCTTTACTTCTCCCCTGAACACTATGTGGTTAGTTTCAAGCCTGCCTGTTTTCTTCATGTGGAATATTGCTTCCAAGTCTCCTCAACCATCAAAAACTAGTAATTATAAACACTTACAGTTACACAAATATTTCAAGTAGATCAATAAATCTAGGAGCTCTCAAAATGCAAGCCAAATCTTCGGGAACTGATATCATCCCATATGTGCCTCTGTTCAAAGCTCAATCCTAACGAATCTAAAATATGTCTTGATGCGTGTTCTCTATTATATGTCCTGGAATGAGCTGACCTATTTAAATGTACTTCCCAGAGGGCAGAGTTATCTCCCAAAGTTTATTTGGAAGTCAGTCCTTTGGAATTCTGAATACTTTTCCTAACGTAAACTATTTACACAAAATGGCTTTATGGTTTAGAGCAATTCCAAATACCTCTCTAGCCCACAAAGAAGACAAAGAATAGTGCTCAACTAAAAGACAGTGGAAGTCCATTTGGTTAGGGATAGAAGGGAACATGGAAACTATTTAATTCAACTCCTTTTCTTTATAAATTGAAAAAAGCTATAGGTTAAAAGGATAACTTTTCCTTTCACATATAATATAAAAAAGGTAGAATTACGACTCCTCAAAATTTGCAAAGACGGGATTTTTCTCAATTAGTACACATAACAAACTTGAGATATGGATATTACTATCCATATATGGAAAATGAATCAGGTAGCAAAATAATTTGGTTAAATTACAAAGCTAGTGCCAACAAATTGGTAGAGCCAGGATCTAATCTGTTTTCTCAAACTTTCTGCATGTGCTAGTCCATTGCCTCACATAAATGCAGAGTCAGACAGTTTGTGGATAATCTCTTTAGAGGAATAATTCTCTTGTCTAGAATCATATTTCTTGCCCAGACAATGGGGGAAAGGTCACCCTGCTTGTCCCCAAAAATAAAGCATTAGTGTTAGTCCTATGGAATAGGGTAGAAGCCAAAAGAGAAATATGTGAATAATGAATATTAACAGTTCAACTACAACCTGTGGGGGAGTAACTTTCTAGAATCTACTTTGTATTTTAGCTATTAATCTTTGTTATCTCCCCCTCCCTTCATTACTCAGCTTCTTCAGAGTCTAAACTGGCTCTTATCTTTCTTACCTCCATTTTGTACCACAACTTAGTACAGCTAGAATTCTGCTCCATCACTGCATTGCAATTGCTGTATACAACAATAAAAATGACCTCTTGGTAGATCATCCAAATCAGCATTTCTCAGTCTACTTTATGAACTATGTTGACAATGTTCAATAGGTTTAATTATTCTCTTCTTGAAAATCTTCTTTTGTTTTTTTTTTTTGTAAATTCCATCCATTTGACCGAACTAATCTGCCTCATTTGTAAATTCCTTGTCTACTACCTGGTCTTGAATATTTGTAATTTCAAAAATCTGGCTCTTGATCCTCTTTTCTCTTAAACCAGTGAGTTCAATGGTAACATAAACCAACTAAGCTTATTATAAATCTATACAAAACTCTAAACAGCAACAGAAAACATCAGAGTCAACCTTTCTGACCTTGCAATAGGCAGTGGTTTCTTGGATAGGATACAAAAAGCACAAGAAACAAAGCAAAACTGATAAAATGGACTTCACCAGAAATCAAAGACTTTTATGTTACAATGAACACCATCAAAGAAATGTAAAGGAAACTCACAAATGGAAGAAAATAATTACAAATTATATATCTAATAATGGACATTTATCTGATATATAAAGGACTATTAAAATGCAATGATGTGAAAAACAATCCAATTAAAAATGTACTAGGCAGGGCCCTTCCTGGTGGCACAACCGGTTAGGATGCAGCACTGCAAGCTGGCCTCAGATGCTTGAGTGCATTCCATCCCGCCCTGGAGGTGATCCACATGGCAAGACAGACCTCTCCTAACCTGCCTACTGCTCCCCTCAGCAGTGTACTTTGGTGATCTGCCTGTTCTGCTCCCCACTCTGTCTCTGGTGAATCCTTTCCCCTCCCTTGCACCTCTGGCCTGTACCCCAGTTCTGTGTATATATACATGTACATATATGTATATATGTACATATATGTACATGTATATATGTATATATATGTATATATGTATATATGTATATATATGTCTATATATTCAGAAAATGGACTTTTAAAATAAATATATACACACACACACACACACTAGGTGATATATGTGAAGAAAATTTGAACAGATATTTCTACAAAGAAGATATACAAGTGGCCTTAAATACACAAAAACATTCTCAGTATCATTAGTTATTAGGGAATTGCAAAATCAAAACTACATTGAGAGATCACTCACACTGACTGGGATGACTAGAATAAAAAAGTAAGTGATAATAAATGTGGAATGTGGAAAAGTTGGAATCCTTATGCACTTTGGTGGGAATGTTTAATGATGGAGCTGTGCTGGAAAGCAATTTGTGATTCTTCAAAGAGTTCCCATAAAGTGAAATGTAGCCATTTGACACAGCAATTCTACATTAGGTCTGTATGCCAGATAACTAAAAATCACTTACAGAGATATCAGTGATTCTGTACACTCCGAGTTTTCAGCCCAATACTTCAGCATAGTCACATAACGGTGGCTCACAGGAATCTCCAATTCAACCTTCTTAAAACTATTTTCATTATCTTCTTTCTAAAATCGACCTTCTATCAGTGATCCATCATCCATTTACATTCCAATTGAAACCCAAAAATGACCCTGATTTTTTCCTTCTCCCACCAATCAGTCATCCTGTTAATAATAGTGCATAAACTTTACCCCTTTCTTTTCAAGCCCACAGTCTGCCATAAGGCACACAGCAATCATGGACTTTCACAGAGCCACTATCATCAGAATTCTAACTAATCTCCATAATGCTGTACTTGATCTCTTCTAATCCATCCCCTAGACTGCATTCTAAAATGCAAATCTGATTATATCCCTCCCCAATTTATCTCTTCCTGGCTTTTAAGTACTTTCCCAATGAAATTCAAACATTTACAGTGATTTTTTAATTATCGGTTCCTATCTAATTCTCTGGCTTTATCATTTATCATTCCACCACTCCTACCTCATTACCCTTAACTCTGGTAATAGGAGGTTAATTTCAACTTTTCTAGTGAACTTGGCTCTTACCTTGCAAACTGGTACTCACCCCATGCTCCATTTGTATACCCAATCCTTTGATTCAGAATCCTACTCAGTCTTGAGATTTAACTTAGACAGTAACCTTTTCTAAAAGGTCATCCTGCATACCCTCAGAATAAGTCAAATTACCTGCCGTGTGCTCCCACATAATCCCAGACATTATTCTTCTACAGACTTTATTACTCTTGCAAAATTGTGTCTATTTTCTCTATTAATCTCATTATTCTCTAATGTAGAAATTGTAACCTCAGCAATGAGGAAAGGACCAACATACATAGTAAATGCATAATAACCTAAAATAAGCAATTGAAAATGGTCAGTTAATGTTTTTTTCATGTGGCATTATGCTATTAGAATATATTAGCCAATAATTTTAATCTATGAAGTTATAAAACAAAATGTATATTTGCATGAATGCACATATGTGCGTATGTGCATAAACATATATTAAATATACATATTTTATATGTTGTATGCATGTATATACAGGAGGAACCCAAACAGAAATTGAAAAAATGTTAATGGTGTTTCCCAAGACATTGGACCACAGATACATATTTTATTAACATTTCTATGTTTCTCTCTGTGCACACATATCACATTTATAATAACAATTTTAAACAATAAAATTATCTATTTTTTTTTCTCACTGATTCCTGTCTACCACCAATTTTCTCCCGTATGAGCTAACAGAGCAGAATTCATTCTCTTAACTTTTGTCTCTGTTCTCTTGTTTTGAGTGATGAAAACAAGAAGGAGGAAAAAAGCACTAGCAGGTTGGGCTGTGACAAGAAAGTCAAGATTCTGCAACTGGTAGAAGGCAGGTAAGGCTCATGGGATTTCTTTTTTTCTTGCTCCCTTTTGTAGTGTCTAAAAATGAGAGCAAAATAAACCTGATTTGTGATGAAACAGAACATGAATTATGAGTATAATTTCAGCTTCTCATGCTTTGAGTCCTTACAGTAACTGTTTACAAATTAATTATAAAATTAACTGCCTTCCTGTATCTTAGTGAAGGAGAAAAAAAAGTGGGGGAGTGAGAAAAGTTACATGATAATTTCTCAATCTAACACTGAATATAAGAAATTCGCTTTTAAACATAATTTTAAAAATGTTAAGATTCTAATGTGTATTCGAGAAAAAACATCGCATTTTGGTTTTAACACTGTTTATTCAAAAAAATTAAAATAGTTTCTTCAGAGCAGCCAAGGTTGATTAGGGAAAAAAGCACCACATATTAAAGCAGTTAAAAAGTATGTTGTGGTAAACATAAGGTTCAGTTATCATTTTAGAGTGAGATTTGTTCTTAATTTTTAGGCTATTTTCTGGTTAAGTCATTAATCTGTCTGAAACATATGGACATTAAGTATGAATGTTATAAACTGTATTATATTTACATTGAAACCCTTTCATGTTTACAAAATGTGGAAGTTATAATACAACTGTTAGCTCAATTTTCTTTTATAAAAGCCATGATTTCCAAACAATTCTAGATGAGTGATAGAACAGTATAAACACAAAAAAACAGTGCCTAACAATGCATCTCTTTGTCTTGTCATCTTAAGCCATTGCTTATTTATTGATAATTAAGCTCTTCTTTGGAGATTTACATGAGAAATATTATCCAATTCAGAAACATATTGAGAGTCCATAGTAAGTATAATTAGAGCAGGGGCATATCATATGCAAGAAGACAATGGATAAGAAACATTAAAGGGGAAAACAAAACACAAATAAACGCTATAGGGCTTGAAAAAAAATAGGAATTTGGAATAGAACTAAAAGGACAATTGGCCTTGCCAATTGCCAATTTATGAGTTATTTGAATTTGTATAGACTCTGTTTGTTCATGAACCTTGTTATTTTCATAAGATCTGTTAAAAAGACCTCAAGTGTTTTAAAGAATTGTAACTTCCCTTCTTCCTCATTTTTTACTTCTATCCACTCCTCCCACCTCCAAAGTATTCCCAGCTTTATCCAAGATGATACATGTATTTTCTATTCTCTCCCTAGAATTAACTTCTAGTAGTTACTTGAAGTGAACAGTAAACTGGAGGATAATGTTTTAAAATTCAAAATTACTCATGACAGATTAACTAGAGCTGCAGGACTTTATATTCAAACTCTTTCCATTTCTCCAGCTCTTTACAGTGTTTTGTCATAGAAGAGGTCAAAAAACTTTTAGAGTTCAGAATAATAAATGCATTCATTTATTGGTGACTTTCCTTTCAAGCAAGCCCTAATTTTAGGTCCTAACAGAGTAATTAGCTATAGCAAACTGATCATAAGGCCACATATCTGAAAGTAACATAACAACAAACAAAGGGTTCCCCACCATCATGATCAAACTGCCATGGTGACTGATTTAACTAGTAAGACAGTTTTTCTAAGAAGGCTCTTTCTAATATATAACTAGCTAAAATATTCACCAATCAATTGCTTAGATTAGTTTCTTAGGTAACAAAAGATGTAACAAAAGAAATACATCTATCCAAGATTAGTATAGAAAGAATGCTATATGAATAGTCTTTAGCCTTGGGCTCCACACTCAACTATGTTATTTACCAAAAGTGGCAAAAGATAACTCTGGAAATACATTATTATATTTTTCAACAAGTCAAAGATAGTACCTATATAATACTTCATTATGATGCCAAGAAGCTAATGATAAAATTAACTTGAGAGTTCTCTGAAAGTTATCAAATGCCATACAAATAAAAAATACAGATACTCTTTGTATATAAATGTAATAATTTAGAGGCTGGGGTGGTTCATATAATTGAATATAACAAGATTTATTTTTTTAAGCAGGTTGTTTTCTTTTGAAAAAATTTAATTGTAATATTGTATCTATTCAGAACATTGCATACAATTTGAAATCCCTACCCAGGTCAAGAAACCAGAACATTGCCAGACCCTAAAGTTTCACTTCATATCCATTCCAATAATCTTCATTCTCCTTCCTCCTTTCCAAACGTAACTGGTATCTGACAGTGAACGCCATAGATTAGTTTTGTCTCCTTTTAAACACCCTTTAAGTTATTATTCTTTTCTAGCTGATTATTTGTTTCACTATAACTTTGTGAGTTTGATCTCATATGTTGCAGCAGTTTGTTATTTACTTTGTTGTAGTCATATCTGTATATAAAAATATGAGTATTTGCAATGTATTTATTTTTCTATGATGAATAATAATTTGTTTCTAGTTTGGGACTTCAGAAATGATACTGATAAGAACAATCTCTTAAAAGCCTTTGGTGTACCTGAAAATATGCATTTCTATTTTACATACTCCCAGAAGTAAATTTTCTCAATAATGCCAACTTTCCCAATGATCCTATGAATTTTTACTCCTACCATCTGGCAAAGGATGTCTGGTTGTTCTGCATCCTTGTTAGCACTCAATCATGTCTATATTATTAATCTTAGTCATGCTGGTGACTTTATCAGGGTAACTCATTTACCATTTTTGTTTACATTTTCCTGAACCACATCACTTTTATTTATCATGTCAGAAATAGAACTCTAGTTTTCTGGTAGAACTACTCTTTACAAAAAATCAACCCATGTCTATAGATCAACTTGTGTTTTGCCTTGGGTAAGAGATTTCAGCAGTCATGGATTAGAGGTGGCTTTTTATATCTTCGTCATACTAAGTACACTATCCATTAAGAGATTGTTTCTACAAGCTTTAAAAGTACATATTTTAAAATAATAGAGAAAAAAGGTATTTTAAGAAGTCTATACTAGTGGGAAAAAATGTCACTCAAGATGGCTTATCAAATGTTCTTGAGTTTAGCTTCTGTTTCCTCAAATCCCCTTTCTAATGACACAAGAAATAAAATAATAAAAAAATTGAAAGCTAAATGGTATGCTACCACAAACTAAAAAAGCAAAGAATTCCCAGAAGATATTTTTGAGCAAGTGGGAATGAATTGACAATGAAACCTAATAAAGCTAAGGAACTATGAATCCAAGAGAAACAAAGAGAAAGCTCAAAATAGATGACCTTTTTTTTGAGCATCAAATCACATAAAAAACATCTCTTATGGGACATGATAATGGCCATGGAAAGTGGTCCAGGTAATTAAAGAATGATCAAACATCTATGCCAGGAATCCTCCCACCTCCAAATTAGTGAATCTCACATTTGTACCCAAGTACAATGAAGAAAAGTTGAGTAATACCTTTGAGAACATGGTGTACCCATTATAAAGGTAAGTCACCTGGCTGTGCAGTAACTCCCCAGTCAAATCTAGTATGAAACCAGCAGGAAGACTGATATTTCAGAGCCCATTTTTCACAAGCAAAATTTTCTTGAAGATCTGAGACTTATAGAAAAATATAATTAAAGGATTGCAATTCCTTTTAGGATCCTTCTTTGATGATAGGCCCTATTCTTATGATTAGGAACACATAATTTCTTGTGTAAAAAAGGATACTTCTGATCATGACTGGGTACACTATTAATAATTTTGTTTGCATAAAAGACTTACACAAGGCCACCTTAAAGTGATCATGGGCATGTGATTATGTTTTCTTATGCCATTCCTCCACAGAAACTGACAGAAATAGTGGAATCATATTTCCTCAGGTTAAGAACCCATATACACACACACAGAAAGATAAAGTAAAAAGATAATGTTCATGATATTCAGAGAGAACTAAAAATAGTTTTGGACATTAGATTATATCAATGCTTCTATTAACTTAGTTGAGAGTGATAACTGTTATTCATTTTTAAGTCCTCAAATTAAATTACATGAACCAAGTCTATGTTTTAATATATTCTACTGGGGAGTTACAATAGCTATTGCCATAAAATTTGGAAAAGCAGAATCTGTAATAAATGGTTAGAGATGATTTGAAGCCCCGCCCCCACAAGAAACTAAGTTCTAAATGGATTTTCTTTTTCATATTTGCTCAGCGTATATGGTAAGACTGGTTTACATAACCAGTCTGATTAGCTAGCTACTACCTCAGAGTAGCAACAGTCCTTCAAGATGCAAATAATAAAGGAAACATCCATAATACTTCAGATAGGTATAAAATCTACCAGTGTTTTAAAGTATATCTTAAATCAACTTCATAGAAGTCCAAAAGATAATTCTATTTGTTTCATATACTCTCAAAAGCATGTAATTGGGGGACTATATGTAGAGGTACACACGAATATCAACTAAGAAAAGAAGGATTGGTTGAAAGTCTTTTTGAGAATCAGACTTCAAAACTTCTTTCATGCAGCTCATTTTCATTCTGCTGAAAACTAGATGTTTTATTGTGTTAACACAGAGCTTCTCAGGCTTAGGAATTACCAATATCAGGTTTTGAATTAGGTAATCTACTATAAAGCAAGAAACTAAATGAAAGTGTATGCATTTATACTGGAATTCCACTGCTTTATTTCTTCTATCGGTGGTGTTGGCTATCATACTTACATAATCCAATCAAAAGAAAGTTTTGATCTGGAAAATCTGACTAGTCAGAGGAAAAAATCAAAACATATTGACTTTAAATTACAAATGGAAAAGCCTAATAAGAACACCTTATAGCTAGACCTATATTTAACAAGTCACAAACACATATATACATGCATAAACATACCAGTCAATTTGTAGTGCCCAGCTCTTACATGGAAAGATAGATTCAAAAGTTACCAGACACCTGAGGAAATTCTCTAACATGAAGACAAGTCAAAGTGAGCTAACTTTAAGAAGAAGCTTGAAGAAAACAGAATTTACATGGACGAGGGACAGTAAAGGTGGGTAGGGTGAAGGGTAGATCGTTATTTTCAGAGAAGAAAGATAAGCTGTTTCATCTATGAAATAAAAACTGCCAACTCCACAAAAGGAAACATCAGAGGAGAGTGTTGGAGGTTAAGATATTAAAATAGAAGTTAAAATTTAAATTCAGATATTAAAGAATGGCATTATTGAAACTAAATATAATACAGAAAAGATAAGAAAATTGTAAAAACAGAATGAGCAAACAAAAGCCTAAAAGAGAAAAAAAAATGAATTTTTTCAACAAAATTTCCTGAATTTTTTAAAAATTAATTTATACAAACAGAGCTGGGGTACAGGCCAGAAGTGCAGGGGCAGTGAGAAGATTCACCAGACACAGAATGGGGAGCAGAACAGGCAGATGGAGGAAATACATGCTAAGGGGAGCAGTGGGCTAGTCAGGAGAGGTCTGCCACACCATGTGGTCACCTCCAGGGCTGGCGGGGATTGAACTAATGCTGAAGTGGCTTAGCTTCTTTGTGCTATGCTTTAACGCGCTGTGCCACTAGGGAGGGCCCAAAATTTCCTGATTTTAAGATTCTATTTGAACAAGCCCACTGAATGGCCGACACACTGGATAAACATACATACAAATTAAGTTTATTGTGAAATTTTAGGATACTAAGAACAAAGAGAAGATACAACATGAGTTTCAGAAAAAAAAAGTATGTTTAAAAAAACTAGAATAAAAATGTTTTATCTTTTTCCACAAAAGCACTATACAGGAAAAAAAAAAAAAAACTTTAAAATTCTCTGAGAAAATTATTTGTGAACAATATTTGCTCAGCTAACTAGTAAAACTGAGCCAAGTAAAGACATTTTCAGACATACAAGTTGTTAAACAATTTACCTACAGTATACCCTTTATCAGACTATCACTCAAAGATATATTTCACCAGACTTAAGAAGTTATACAAACAGAAGACCATTTGAAGTCAACACAAGGAGAGGAGAAAAGAATTCCAAAAAAAAAAAAAAAATTATAAATCTAATATCCAGGAAACCAGTACATATTGTAGCTGGTCAAAATACTGAAGCGATAGGATCTAGCAGATAAAACTGGCATATCTGATATAAGCATATAAAATAAGTATAATATGAACTTCAAAAGATTTAAAAAGAACTATTCAAAAGTAACCTTACATGCAATAGATATAACCAGTATTCCATTCTCTTTTCCTCTCTTGAAACTTCCACATTCCATTATCCTTACAGCCAGATAAGGCTTTGTTTGGCCTGGCCCAATGAAATGTGAACAGAGGTGGCAATCATTTCTGTGTAAAGTAGTGAAAAGCCTCCTGGATTTTCCACTCCATTCTCTCTTCTTTACCTTCGAGATTGTTGTTAAATTTCTACAACCACAAGATAAAAATATTCTGCGTAGTTGGGTCAATGTGTGGACAACTGCCCTAAAAAAATCACTTGAATCTACAGTGAATTTTGTATGAGTAAAAGCCACTGGAATTCTGGTATTGTTCATTACTGCGATCTGGATTAGCCTATTCTAACTGACATAATATTTTACATGGTTCCACTGTAAACAACATTTACATATTCATAATCATAAAACAGTAATTATTATTCTGTACAAAAGTATATGATTATATGGCAGGCATAGGAGATGTGTTGTGTGAAAGAGCTGTAAATATATGGGGGAGAGATTGCTAAATGAATGTTGGCATAGTAGAAATGGGTCTCAAAGAGAAAAATCCCCTCTTTTACAGTGGAAAGTTAATAATAGTGGCTAAAGTTCAAAGAAATAAAAACAGAAGCATCTGTTATCCTCAGCCTCACCCTTTACTTCCTATCTTGGCAAAAAGAAAAAGCTCCTTTTAACAAGCACATAAAACGTGGATCAACGAATAGGATATATTGGGTTTTAATTTTGTAGATCTGACTGCAAACATTCAGGTCTTTGGCAATGATGAAGGTCCTTTAGACAATATATCTGACAGACTTCACTGATTCATAATGGTAAAAGAGCTGACGAGATGGTAGGAGGACATCCCCAGTAGCCAGGAATGTTTCCTTACCAAACCTGCCCCACAGTTAATTCAAGAAAGACTATTCAACTGACACAAGCTGAGACAAAATCTAAGATTGGTATTTGAAACCACTGAGATAGGCTCAAAACAAAACAGTGTGATCCCAAGAGATATGAGATGGCTACATTCCCCAAAGTGTCAACTGAGTAACAAAAGCTAGTGGGAGACATGAGAAAAAGCAGTTGCACAAGGTTACCTCCATTGTCTTCAGACTTCCCAGGGTGTGGTTCCATGAAGCGACTCTTATGTGTAACCAGTTCAGTTCCTTTAAATACCAATTACCAGAGAGATCTGACTACTAAAACTGTTCTTATCAAGTGGGACCTAAATGGACAGCTTAACTCTCTCTTTTGCATCTAAAAATAAATGTTCCTTAGCTAGTAATAGGGAAAGACCCCATTCATAATTTCTCCTTTACCTAGACACTTTTATTTCACTGACAGTTGTGCAAGTCTTAGTGCAACTAAGAATTGTGCTGCTTCTTTAAAGGACACAGAAAACTTTGTCTAGGTAGCCGTGCACAACAGAAAGATTGGAATCTTAAAAACAGATGCCTTCATCACAGTGTGTTCTGTCTTACTGGGGGTCACATACTCACAATACACCCTCTCTGGTAGAGGATACCAATGTTAATTTGTTTCCGTACCTTTAGGAACCTTTGGATTCTTTTGCTGCAGTAACAGCATGGATTTATAGCATCCTACTCTCCTGGAAGACAGAAGTAAAATCAAATGCATTATACAACCAAAGGACATAAGCTAATAAAGAAAAATGATTAATCAATATTTGTGAGCAACACATTGAACCAAAGACAGACTCTGCATTAGCTCCAGAGAATAAACCATTTTGTAGAGAGAGCACTTCTGAATCCACTTCGTCATTCTTGATTTAGCAAATGTGAGCTTTTCGTCTTTCTCAGCTAACAGCCAAAATAATTAACACAGAGTTTACATGAACTGAGAAAGTGCTGTGTTGAGAAAAAAAGAGAAATTGTACAAACCCTGTGGCCAAGCAGTTTGCTGCCAGAAATAGAACTGTGAACATCAGTTTGATTGGAAATGCTGCTGTGTGGAGTAAAGGTGACTGAGACTCAGAAATCAGCTCAACGTTTCCATATTCACACCCTGTGCAAGATTCTTGGAGCATCTCATCAGGAGAAATAAGGAGAATAAAACCAGCTTTTGGCTACAATCTCAGATGAAAGAAATTACTCATTTAAATCAATATTAAAGAGTCCATTAAAACAACAACAAAAAAGGCTTAAAGTATTTCATTTAGCACTATTTCAAATTCCCACCAAAGCTAACTATATTGTTAAGTCTTTGTTTTCCTTTTGAACTAAAAGGATCACACAGTTGCGCATTCCTGCTTTAAAAGGCAGAGGAAACGGACTCTCAGAAAGGTTAAGTGAGGGTCCAGTTTAAGCAGCTAGTGAAGAACAGAAGAGAGTATCAAAGGTAGTCCTGGCTCCTAATTAGCGCCCCTTCCCCCAGACTGTGCTTCTTTCAGGTAAAGTTTGTAAGAGTCCCCAGTATGATCATGGAAATAATGTCACACATGGACCAGTGGGCTCCAGAGAATATCAACTTTTCACTTGTGAGATGGCAATAATTCTTTTCCAAAGATAAAAATGACTGCCTTCTTTTTGAAAGCTATTCAAAGGTGCAAATGTGTGAGCTCTGAGCAAACTGCTAAGACAAGAGTATTGCCTAAGTAATAAAAAGAAATGACACAAGTAAAATCAGGTGATTTCATGTACAAATTGCATCCTCTGGAGTCTAAATATCTTGATGATCCTTAAGAGAAAAAAAAAAAATCAGTCTTCTTGTCACCACAATTGAACTGCAACTCCATTACTGAATCAATACTCCCAGTAGCAAATATCCCTTTTGAAGTAGCCTTGCTAAACAAATTAAAATAGTTTGGGGAGGGAGGAGTGGTAATTCTGGGAAACTTGGGGGAAAATAATGACCTCAAAACAAAATTTATTTAATAGACACAACTGGGACTTGGTGAGTTGGGGAGTGGCTGAGGGAGTGGGAATAGCTTACATTATGATAAATTTTTTAATAAAAGCAAGATACAGACATTTTGGTTTCGATACAGAGGATAAAATAATCAAATGGATCTTTTCTCCAAATAAATACTGTTATGCTACATTTTCATGGTCAATAGTGCTCCATTTGTAGGTGCCCCTCATCTCAAAAACCAATTTGGCTTATCTGTTTTCTCCTCCTTACACATATCTCAAAAGCTGTAACAGATTCGGGGAAATAGATGACCCAGTCACAAATGCTCACTTCTCGGGGAACTGCCTTTAAATTGACCTTGAGCTTCACAAAACTAAAAGAGCATTTGTGTACCTCGGGACAGTATTCAATCAGGAACAAAATAAATAAAAAAGAAGACAGGCTAGGCAGAGTTGGCCAAAGCCAATAACTACTTAGTCATATAGCTACCAACAGATAAGAATGCAGAACCCTCATTAGGCTGCTGATTTGTTATGGGGCATAAGTGGTTACAGGAAATGTCTGCTTAGATTTAATGCCACACAATCAGTCTTTTGCAAGAAATTTTAAAATGCAAACTTGTCCAACTTTTTGTGACATTTTTATTTCTGCTCTTTAAGTTTGGAAGTTTGTTGGTGTTGATGGGGTGAAGGAAGAGCCTGGAATTCAGTCAAGCAGATATGAATCATGGACAATTTGATCCTTTACTAATGGATTTTTATATACTCTGCTATCACAATTTTTTTTTCCTAAAGTCCCAGCCACTGGAGAGGAAACATACACAACTGCGTGTTGATATTAGTGGGATAATGGGCTACCAATGAATAAACTGAAGCCAAGCTCTGTATCACTTAGTTTATAAAAAAAAAAAAGTCACTATTAAAAGAAAAAGTCACTATGCTGGAAGGGAAGTTCCCACAGCTAATGCTAATGCCCAGTGGTCTGTGAGGGTGTGCCAGTTTAACACACCTCCAACTGTCACCCACTTGTGAGGGTTATTTTAAGAAGTATGCAAGAAGTAAAGGAAAAGCAAGGCCATGCTTTATACTGCTATGACAATCTGCACAAACAGATAGCTAGAATTTTTGAAAGGTATAACAGACATTACTAATTTTAACTTAGATTTATCTAATACTTACTATGAGCTATGGTTAGTTTGGCAGGATATGGATGACTACAAATGTTTTGGTATTTCTCTCATGTGGGAGAATATCTGTGGGTACAGTCACTAATTCCTTCTTGAACTTGAGTTTCTTATGATTGCTTTTATCAACTGAATATGGCAAAAGCGACTTATTTCTGACACATACCTGAGAAATCATCAGTTCCTGTTTCTTTTCTTAGAACCCTGCCTCCACATAAAAGATGAAGTCATTCTGAGAAAACCTGCTGAAGAGGTCACATATAGGAGCGCTGTTCTACAGTACCAGTCTTCCAGTCATCCCTACCACATCCCTACCACATGGCATTCATGTGAGTGAATTCACTTGGAATCACACACATACCCCAACCAGCAAACCTTTCCCCTGATAACCACCCCGTGACTCCTTTAGTAAGATGAGGCAGAAGAATGAAGCAGTCTACCTGAAGACCTGCCATATTTCTCACCCACAAAATTGTAACTATCAAAATAGAGTTGTTTTTCAAAGTTATTAAGTACTGGGGTGGGCATCAGATAATGTATGCGTGTTCTTTTCATTTATTAACTTGTAAAATCTCATAAAAATTTAATAATGTAACTAATACTATTTGTCCCCATTTTAGAGATTAGCCCAAATAAACTAGGGCTTTATGAGATTAACTTGCCCCAACTACACTGCTAGTAAAGGATAGAGTAAGGAACCCAGCTAGGACAGTCTAAGGTCCAAGATATACTCTTAGGCTACCTTCCCATCTATTCTGATAAAAGTAAAATGATCATTCAATAAATACTCACCAAGTGCTCTGAAATACTGCAAAGCCCTCGGAGAGCTGGATTGTAGTGGGGGAGCCATGACCATAGATATTAGTTCAATAATCTAAGTCTCTGATTCCCAACCTAAAATAAATGACCTTCCCTAACCCTAACCCTGTTCTACTCCAGTTCTTTCTATCTTATCGCCCCAATTATTTCGTTTCCAACACTTAACCCTATATGGTATCACCTCATTCATTTACTTGTTTATTGCCCTTCCCTCCCCCATAGAACTTAAGCTTGGTGGAGCTGATAGGGTATGGTGTGAATAATTTTACATCCCAAGCTTTATTTTATTCAGAAATTTATTAATGAATTGCTTAATTCTCTCATATTCTTTGGGCTAGAATTTTCGGTCTAAAATGTTAAAGGGATTCAGGCTGAAATAGTAAAATGTTGAGGAAAAGGACTCAGAACAATTCTCTATGGATGGTTCTCCCCAAGTAAAGCATGCCATTTTGGCAGGAGCAAGTATTTCGTTTTATTTATTTAGTTATTTATGCATACAGAACTGGGGTAGAGGCCAGAGGTGCAGGGGTGGTGAGAAGAAGATTCACCAGAGACAATAGGGTGCAGAACAGGGAGATAGATGAAGTACACTGATGAGGGGAGCAGTGGGTGGGTCAGAAGTGGTCAGTCACCCCATGTTGGTCACCAGTTGAGTCACCAGGGAGGGCCCTAGAGCAAGTGTTTTTAACATGGAATCAGTGAATGAGATTCATAGTCTGTAAGTCATTTAAAATTGTACCAAAAACATAGATGTGTAGATTTGTATGCATTTGACTTGGAGGAAAAGTCATAATTTTCATGATATTATCAATAGCATCTCTGATTCATATATTAAAAGGAGCTTTTATAAAATATAAATTACTATTATTGTAATGACTTTTTGATAGTATTATATGAGTTTCAGTTGCATAGCATTATAATTCAACTAAATCCATCTAGTAATCTAGTTTCCATCCTTCATTGTGCAATTGACCCCTTTACCCAATTCACAAACCCCCCAGTTCTCTGAACTACAGATTAAGATTGTAGACTAAAGAGGATGTACAATTGTTAGTCTGAAAAAGATACTTAATGAATGAATATGGATTATTTGCAAACAACAACAACTGCAATCTTGGTTATCCACCAATCTGTTCTCTGTATCTGAGAGTTTGTTAATTGTACATTGTGTTTATTTGCTTGCTTTTTTTTGTTTCACATGTGAATGAAAAACATTTTCTTTGTCTCACTTATTTCACTTGTATAATCCATGTTGCTGCAAATGCAAAATTTGCTTTTTTTTTTACAGCTGAATTGCATTCAATTGACTATATATACCTATTATATATAGCACATCTTCTAATCCACTTATCTATCCTTGGCCACTTAGCTTCCTCCATAACGTGGCTATTGTAAATAGTGCTTCGATAAAGATAACAGTGTATATATTCCTTCAAATTAGGTTTTTGCATTCTTTAGGTATAATAGATACCTGAATTGAAAAAGCTGGGTCAGATAGTATATCTATTTTTAATAATTTGAGGAAACACTATACAGTTTTCCATAGGGGATGGACCAGTCTAAAGTCACAAGAAGCTGTTTTGTTTTAAGATTGTTTCTTGACCTTTTACACTGCCATTGATCAAAGAATGCATATTTCATAAGCATGAAAGCCTATATAAACACAGAATAAAAATGAACATGAAATTTCATGAAATAAAATTTCCTGTAACTTTATGCCATGTCCTGATATTTTATATTGTATTCTATCTTATGTCATATTTGAAATATTGGCCTTTACCCACAAAATTGATTTCAGAACTCACTAGTAAAAACACTGTGATAGTGGCAGGTAAAGCCACTTCTTTTTAGCAACGCTAGCTGTCTTATAGATGAGGTGATAGAATCAGTTAAGAGGAAAAACAAATGTCGGCAGACAGGTGGAGACATATTTGAGGGCATCTGTGAGTTGTGAACATTTTAGTCATATTGTGTAGCAGTTAGTTTTCCATCCACCTGCAAGTAAGTCCCATTTTCAGAAACTGTGTTTCCATAAGAGCAATGTAAGACAGAACTTTTTGAGTGTGGATATGCATATCCATTTATGTGCCACAGGCTTCAGTGGGGGTTGAGTGAAGAGGGTGAGGAGTATGATAGTTTGATCTTTCTCAAAGGAAGTTCTTTGAGAGCATATCCTGTGGTGAATCTACAAATTACCTATAGAACTTCACACAGCATCCTGTGGGCATACTGAATAGGGAGGCAGCCAGTACAAGCAAAAGATCACTGCACTCTGAATCAAAAGAAGTAGGTTGAAGTACCAGTTCTACCTCTTGGGCAAGTTACACAATCTCTTTGAGCTTCAACTCCTTATTCTCTAAACTGATAAAAATAAAGGAACTCTATTCATCTAATAGGGTTATGGTGAAGAACAAGTGAAACAATGACCAGATAGACCTAGGAAGTTTCTTACTTTCCTTTTAAACTAGTTCTCACTTGATGAGAAAAACTGTAGTTTATCCAAGACTGCAATTGTAGTTGTCTGCAAATAATTCATATTGATTGAGTAAATGTCTTTTTCAGACTAATAATTGTACAGCCTCTTTAATCTACAGTTCAAGCATTTCATTCACTGTCTGCTGCCTCTAATTACGATTCTCTGCTCAAAAGGAGGGTTTTAATTTCCTGAAAATCTTAATAGTAAGTAATAGTACCTTGAGATGCTATGAAGTAGTTACTTAATGATAGGGAATGAAGGCAGTGGTGAAGGGATATAAATGACACAAAGGCAGCTTTCATGTAGTAGAAATATCTGGACTTTAGAGTCAGAAAAACCACAGAATAAATACAAGACTTTAATTTATTACATATCTATTACAGCCTCAATTGTGTTCTTCCTCCCTAAGGAAAAAAAAAATTGTATGTTGAAATTATATGTGACTGTATTAGGATATTCAGAGTTAATTAAGTTTATATCATATCATATGAATGGGCTCTAATCTAATCTAAGTGGTGCCCTATAGAAAAAGGAGAGAATACATATACTTACAGAGGGTAGAGCATGTGAAAACAATCATCTATAAGCTGAAGTGAGAGGCCTCAGAAGAAAACAACTCTGTGAACATTTTAATCTTGAACTTCTTGTCTCCATATCTGTGATAACTAAATTTCTGCTTTTTAAGTGATACTATCTGTGGTAATTTGAGGTCCAAGCAATTAAAAAAAAAATTAGGTATGTTGTATGAAATTTGAAATATTCTTTATAAGTCATATGGATATTTATTTTGTCTTTATTTTCACCCGATAGAAGAAAGAGGAGCTTGGCATGATCAAAATGAAGTAAAGCAATTACACATTTTTGGAACTATGGACTGCATTTCTGCACCAAGAAAGTACCTTCATATCATTTGCTAAAACCCCTTTGCTTGGAGATGTTCCTTTATTTTACTCTATTGGTAAGTATATATCTTTTCATGATTAGAGAAAAAAAATTAGGACTGAAAAATAATGGTAAAAGCAAATTGTAGCTTGATTTTATAATAGCTTCACAATTGTGACCCTGGAGAAAGTTACAAAACATTACAAGAGCCCCTCTCTCCTTATTGGGAACTAACCTGTGAGTCCCTAGGAGTTCAACTATAAGCAACAACACTCCACTATTATCTGTTTGATCACCAAGTAAAGAGAGTAATTTCTAGATAAAGCATCACTCCTGTCCATTCTGTGTTCAGATATTTTCTGCATAGAGATTGAGTCTGGCACTTGATCTGGATTAAATACATTTGAAACTGTTTGTCTCATTCGCTTAAAATTCCCTTGTATGTTCTATAGAAAAGAGAAGTCCCACTAGTTGTTCTCTTCCTATGGCTTATTATAGAAATGTTCATGATTATGGAAATGCATGTGTATTCATATATGTGTACAAATCAATATATCAATAGTTCATTGTGGGTACTGATAGGTGTGCAGATTTGTAAAAATAATCTTCACATTTATTTAATACTTTTCTAATATTGTAAGTTTTATATGTTAAATTTAAAGTCAAAAAGAGAAAACATTCAATTGCTGGGTAAGTGTATAGTAGAATTAAATTATGACAGTAAATGATGTTGGAACCATCATGAATAAATCAATGAGCTACCCCTGCTAACTTGAGAATAAAAGCTAATTTGGAAAGTTACTGTGTGCTCACTTTGGTATGATAAATGAATTGGGCCATTAAGAAGCCACAGGGAGAGTCACCTAGGGTACTCTTCTTTGCAGTGGCTAGGTGACGGCAGGCCACCTGCCAATCCTGTTATGATTCTTTCACCGATTCCTCTGGTACTATGATTTCACACAAACCATGGAAGTCACCTAACAGTTTCTAAAGAGTTTACATAAATCCATGTTTTTAAATCTGCTCTTGTTATGGCAGGGAACTACCATTCAATTCTTTGAAAGAAAAATTTTTACTAGGGGGAAGTATAATTTATTTTCCCAGATTATTGTGTCTTATGATGCCAGGAATTTTTTTCCCATACTCTATTTTGAAAATGTGATAAGAGAAGGCAGATGGTAGAATGATAAAGCTGAGTAGTTTCCTTTTAGAAAAAACACACATTAGAACCACATCTACATATTATCATATGTTCCCAATGTTCCTGTCTCTTAGACTTCAATGAATAATTTTCTGTAAGACACAGCATCCATAAAAATATCTTCCCATCTTTGAATGATAAAGATAAAGCAGGTATGTATAAAATCTACACCCATTAGTATACACAGTGAACAATAACGGTATCAGCCACACATTTTATAGCGTTGTTTAAAAAAAGAAAGAAAGAAAGAAATGGACTTGAAAATACAGAGATACATGGATTCATGTTTTGGTTTGATTTCTTACCCTGTGTGCTCTTGTGCAAGTTATTCCAATCATTGAAGAATGATATATTAATTGCTTTGCAAAAGCCAGAAACTATACTAGGTACAGGGGGTATATATCTGTGAGCACAATAATGCTGATCTATGCTGTTAGGGATCTTAGTCTAGTGAGGCAAAAGGTATTAAAGAAATGATCACTGAAATAAATGCAACATAACAAACAAATCCAGTAAGTTACATATAATTCCCAGTTTTTAAACTGTTCTGGTGGATGGAATGTCATATCTATATAATAGGTGGTTTGTGAATAGTAGCTGGAACAGCAAGAATGGCTACACCTTTTCAGTGTAGGTGGAGAGATCTTGCAGGGAGTAACAATTCTAATGCCCTACTTTCTTGCCCCTGCTTGGTGGAAGAGTCAGGGTGTGGAAGGAAAATCATGGGTTTCAGGAATAGTGTCCACAGAACTGTGCAAACGAGGATTTCAGAATAAAATGCTTCGGCACTATGGTAACATAATTTCTTCTTTTGGTTTCCAAATCTTTTTTTATGCTTTTCTTTTCAAAGTTTGCTTATTGTAGTAAAGTCTATTACACTTGTCAATCTGCCTTGGAGGTTACAGCTTTCAGCCTCTGTAAGTGTGTAACTTCACACCATCTTACCACCAGTGCCCTTTCACATCCACCATGACCCCTCTAGCCACCACTCCCACCCAACCTCCCTCCCATTCTGGTTGCCCTGATTCTGTAGTAAGCTATCAAAAGTCTATTATTAGTTATGACTGAGCCTTTGTTAGGTTTGTCTCTATTCCACATATAAGTGAAACTGTCTAGTATTTATCTTTCTTCTTCTGATTTATTTCATTTAACAATATCCTTTCCAGTTCTACCCATGTCAGATGGCAAGAGTTCTCCAAATCTTCAGAAATGCTAAAAAATGTTTATTTTGTTTTTAATAAAATGTTAAGTGGTTTTGGACTTAGAGTGAAAAGTGACAAGTTCATTCTACATAAGAATATATTCGTGTCAGCTAAAGACAATGGATGTGAATCGGCTATAGACAGATAGACACAGAAACACATATAAACATTTCTGTGATTATAGACAGATAGACACAGATACACATATAAACATTTCTGTGATTATAGACAGATAGACACAGATACACATATAAACATTTCTGTGATTGCAGAGGACAAAAGAACCCAGTTTAGATGGACACTTTGAGGAAACTTTGAGAAACAATGTTTTAGCAGAGACCTAAATAAAGAGTAGGAGGATGCAGAAAAATTCTGAGAGCTTTACAGACAACAGGGGTGCAATCAGCACATGTGAAGGCAAAACAAGTATGAAGTTCTAGCCAGGAAACACTGTAACACCCTGGAACATCAAGAGTAAGGTGGGGACAGAACATGCAGGGTGCAGTGGGTCAGTTTCCAAAGAACTTCAGAGAGCAAGATTTTTCAGGGAAGAGCAATGAGAATCAATATGCATTTTTAAAGGGTAATTCTAACTATTATGTAGATTGGATGGGAGCCAGAGTAGAAAGAAGAGCCATTACTGCAGGCGGCTAAGAGAGAGATGATAGTGCCTTGAACTACCAGGTTGACCCTGGATATGGAGCTAAGTGGACTCTTCAAGTTGTATCCGGAGGGTGGAATCAATAGGGCTCGTGATGATTTGAGTGTAAAGCAAAGGGTTGGCTGACTTAGCAGTAAAATAATGGATAAAAAGAAGCCACCACATAGGTTCACCTTGAGTTTTAAATAAGATAATGTATATCAGGTGCACATAGGGAAAATTCTGTATATGTACACTGTTATTACTTCAAAGATAGACATCAGAATATGTTCTCTGAAACCATTTTCAGTCATTCTAAATTACTCAGAAAGTGTGTATTTTATACTGGTTGGGAGCTGAAGAAAATTCAGGGGTAATGGCTAATTTTGAACAATCATCTTTGCAACTCAGATGCGCATGTCTTTGAAGGTACTGTTGTCACGTATTTGCAATAACTTCATCATAACTTCATGTCTCCTCAAGTAGGGGGATACTGCTTAGGTCTCTGAATGCTCAAGAAATCAAAGATAGGACAGAGTGAAGGAGGATAAAATCATTCATCAAAGATTTGCTTCCACATAAATAATCCAAAAAATCCATAAAGCAGATACATCATTATGTTCAAAATAATAAACTGATTGAAGAATTTTGGTAACCTAACTTTTTGTCTCCATCTTGAGATCATAATTCTGAGAAAGAGTAACAGATTTCTTATGTGACCTTTTGTAAAGATGTCATTTTCTCAACACAAGTATAGGAATGACAGAAGAGATAGAGGGTCGGAGAAGCCAATGAGTGTTGAGTGCTATTTGTATCTTGAGAAAAGGAAAATGCAAATTTCAAAAATGCTATGTACCAAGACAAAAAAACCTCTCTCTCCTGGCCACTTTTCCAAACTTACACACACCCCTCATCACTGGAGACCTCTGCTGTCTCTTCAGCAAAGTAAACATGAAAGGACAGTTTCTTCTCCCAGGGTTTTCTGATGTTGTCCTTCTACATGTCAATCGTGTTGTTTTTAAGCTTTCATAAATGAGCCGAGATACTTCAGAAGAGTCCAGACTTGGATCACAGTAGTGAGATAAAACTTCTCAAAGCTTCTGGTAGAAGAACTGCAAATATACCATTAACTCTGCCCACAACTGACTCCAGTAGGTTTTTCTTAAATAAATAAATAAAGTAAATAGACTCACTGAGTCCCTCCTATCTGTCTCCCTGATTTTCACTGATTTATTTTGAGAGTTTCTGCAACAATTAATTGGTCGTTATTTGCTATATCCTTCTGGGGTGAGTCGCTGCTGTAGTTCGATAGTCTTAAGATTATCTTAGTAACTTTTCCATCTACTTTGTTCCCTGGTCTGTAAGGATGTCTTATGGCGATGGCAGCTTGTAATGCAGGCTTGCCAATGATTTAAGGAAAAAAAAAATACAAAGGCCTAGAGGATTTTTTTTTCCTACTAACTAGTAAAATGGCCCCCTACCAAAACACAACTTAAGAGGGTTAGACCTTTAATACCTTTAATGCCATTGGCTTTCAGCCATTTCAAGAGTCACTCCACTGTGTAAGATTTAGAAATGTCCACCACTTTCTAGGGGCTATCCTAGTGCCTTCACTGGACAGCAGAGAGCAATTGGAGGCAAATGCCACCTTCAAAGATAGAAAAGGGGTTTGAGATGCATGAGTGAGACTCCCATTGGGGTGATGAATGCCTCCCAGCACGACTGTGTATTTGCACATACAACTAAAAGTCTCCTTATCACAACATTATAAGTTTCTGCCTCATCTGAAGCAAACTCCTATTCATTTTTGTGTGTTTTGTGCCTTTCATAGTGTGTTTTCAAAAATATGTGATGGACTGAACCCAATCAGTTTAAATCAGGAATACTATGCCCATTTGGCTTTTTCCTTTCCCAAGTCAATAAAATGGCAGTTCACCTGATTGTTATTTTTCAAGTGCTCTCAGCTGAGAGTGGCAAGAAGCCAGGTAGGTGTGATGAGAACTGATAGTATATTTCTCTTGTTCCCAGGCTTCTGGGTCTCTGCCACAAGAGAAACTGGCATTGAGCCATAAACGGAAGCCAGACTAATACAGGGGAAGGTAAGATTCTGCCTTACTCTAAAGTGTCCCATAATTATAACTTACTCAAAGCTAAAATGTTAGTAGTAGAGTAACAAGCTAGATGGATTCACAATTCTGAAATATTCTGTGAGCATCAACAGATTCTCAGAAGACAAACAGAAATGAGAGAAAAGGTAACACACCTGGAGTTTCTGTTACTGCATTTTACAACTTAACCACAACAAGAGCTCTACATTTGACTGTTTTTATTCAGATATGCAGACATTTTTAGCAATCAGGATGACACTTGATCTGAGTCATGAAGTTCCTTTGATCCTAAATTTGCAACACCTGTACTGACAGGTAAGCTGAATGACTACACTTGAGGAGAGTCTGGAACGACCAATCACATTGCAATAAAGCCACAGGGAAGGAGCTTGTTTTAGAGCAGTCTGATGCCAGTCCCAGGGGAAGGAAGAGCTCTCATTCCAGCATCAAGGTGAGTGAGTGCTCTGAGAAAGGAGAAGATGTGATTTCTGAAATCTAGAGTTTAGAATGAAAGATTTGTTGTAGTAGGAGCTAATATTGTTATTATGTTATAAAACACAAGTAGAAATCGCACAGGGGCACACGGAATGGGAATTTAGTAACATAAGTAATTTATATGCCTGACTGGAATAACTTACATACTCAACACTAAATGACTTAAAGTGATTTACAAATTATGTTTGTACCTGTAACAAGGGCACTACTGCCCAGAGACAATGTGTGTGCCTGGAGTCTCTACCTCCTACCTTGGCTTTCTTTATTTTTTTTTCTTCTTAAATTCTGTGTACCCCATACTCATTCCATCTATATCTGTTATGGGCATAATCTAAGATCAGACATGAACCATAGAGTTAAAATAATAGCTAAACATTTCTTGTAGAGTTGTGCACTTGAGTGAGCAAGTCCAAGCATTAGAACTAGCCCAAGTTCTAGAATAGATATCCATGTGACTAAATATAGTTGCTAACTAACTAGACAGATTTTTACATATTCTGAACCTCAATTTTCCATCTGTAAAATGGATCCAAGAATTTATTTTCTGTCCTCTCCATAAAGCTATACATGTACAGTGAAACCATGTACATGAAAGATATCAGAAACTGTTGTTAAGTATAAAATTGTATCTAGAGTAAAAATGAAGTGCTAGAATGATTTGACTCGACCTAAGTATGAAGATAACAATTATAAAGTAGCATTAGCTAAATCAAAATTATGTTAACATCAGCAATAAGAATGTTTAATGTGGTATTGTTTACACGACCACTAGTGTCTGGTAGAGGCAGGGAGCATTTCAATTTTATATTACTGGTCATATAGTGTTGATTTAATACCTAAACTTTGTTTGCCTAGCAAATATCACAAATGTTAAGCTAATTTTAAGACAGTGTAATACCACCTACTTGTGACCCCCAAACTCAGCCCTATGTTTTCAGTTTCATTTACGTTCATTATGTGTAGGCCTCAAGGTTATATGGAAAGGATGAGTCAATAATGAATATTCTTGCCAGAGAAGTTAACACTGTATTGATGTTGCTAATAAGAGTATCACATGTGAAAATAAATAAGGTAATTTTTCTGCTCTATTTGGTACTAAAGAGACCTCAGCATTCAGGTTTTCAATTCTTTGTTAAAGTATACCACGAAACTGGAAGAAATTCAGAGAACAACTACCAAATTAATTTAATAAATAAAGAAGGGCTGAGAGAATGAGGAAATCTTAGTTATGAGAAAAACAAAACAACTGTCATGGTAAAAGGTCAAGGGAAGATAGATATTAAATTTAGAATAATTTCACATAGCAAGCAAAGGATAAACTATCATGCATTTAATTCTAACTGGTTGGACTTACTGTTACAAAAGGAAATACACAGTGACATGTCAATTATCCACTTTCATTTGAGTGCGAAAAGGTCCCATTTTCAAGAATTAGCTTGAGATTCATAACTGTAATCATCCACAGTGAACAGGGCTTGATATGCCCAAGTCACTTTCATTCTTTCTTTTGTTTCATGAATGGCAGAAATAAAGATGCAAATAACCTGGACACCATCCCGTTACTCTAATAAAATGCTAAACTGTAAACAGTGCAAAATAAAGATAGACATTACAGAATAAACAATTTGTACTTTATTGCTAAATTATTCAAAATCTCATGGAAATGTAACCCCTATGGTATTGTAAACAGTCACACCCAAACCATGACTGTCGAGAGACTATTTAAAGATGTTTCATGGGGACGATCATGACTTCCATGTTTCCGCACAGTGGGCAATTTATTTTCATTTTGGACTACAGGCAGGAAGTGTTTATTCCTGCCAAAGATGTAAAATTTCCCCCTCTCCCGTTGCCACTGAGGTGGCTGCTACCACAGAGAGACTAGTGTTGCCAAAGAGAACATAGATCCAGATGGAAGATTGAGACATGAGTGCAGAAGTCACAACATCAAATGGCCACAGCGAGCATTTAATGAGATTTTGGACAAACCAGGTCTTCTACAAGATATCAGTTAAAAAAGGTTCGAAATATGATATGCTGTTTAAACACAGACACATAAAATAAAGGGCAATGATAAAATATTTATTAACAATTAACTGAAGATCACGTTTGACAAGAGAATGACAAGGCACACAAAAGAAACCAAACCAAGCCAGATTTTTTTTTTCTCAACAGATATAGGATTATTACTACTCCCTCAAATAGATAAAATGTGGCCAATATTTCTCATTTGAAAATGTTCAAATATAAGAATAAAGTCATAAATATCATAAGTTACATTTATCAGAAACCAACAAAAAATATTAAAATGATGAAATCGGTAAGCATTTCCAATAAGGAGTGGAATACTATACAGTCAAAAGGAATGAAGTAATCTGGAAATATGTCCTGAATATATTGTTAAATACCAAAAGCTAAATTTCTAAATTTCTATTATATGAAACATGGCTCCATTAACAGAATTAGTTGATGACTGCAAGGCGACCTGTAATTTAGTCCCTCTGTCTGTGTGCATCATGCACCTGTGGTTACAGTAGCATTTGTTTCCAGGAATGGATAGTTGTGTAAAAAGAGATGCTGGTAACTCAAATAGGTGATGGATACCATAGAGGATGAGTCAGAAGTTAGAATCAGAAAACCAATCACTGAGGCATTAATTTTCCCTTTATACCAACTGAAAACAGATGAAGTAAAAGCTCTTAACTGATAATTCCCTTCCTCCCCAGACAGGTTACTGACTGTTTAGTTGGAAATTTCAATGAAGCTTGATGTAATCCACAACCATGGGGAAAAATAAATTACAAAATGATAATAGTTTTTAAAACAACTGCTTAATCAGAAAACCTATTTCAAATAATTTAATTTTACTCAAAATTATGTAGGTATGCAATTCATATGGAAGTATAGTAGATTAGTAATAAGCTATATATATTTGTTGAAAATAAATAAAAATAAACCCTTGATAATATAGACTGGAGTTGGAAATTTTTTCTATACAAATGCCTTAAGAATGAAAATAGAAAAGGAATCATCATTAAGAGACAGGGAGGAAAATTTCCAAGGAGCCAACATTGATGCAGTATGATTTCCAGAGGAAAAAAAAAAAAAGATAGGAGAGAACAAAAAGGTCTTTGTATATTTTATATATAAAATCTGGAAGATATGAAAATAAAAATGATTTAAAGTGATTATAGTGAAGTATAATTAAAGGAGGATTGGGTAGGTAAAGAAATGTTTTCAATGATTAAAAATGCTGTGATTATGAGAGATTTTTAAATTTTACATACAACAAAAAACGATTTGCATCAAAAGGATGGGTTCAGTTAGCACATAAACCTTCTGTAAAACCTTATTATCTTGTAAAATATTAAGTTAAACAATGCTGAAATTATCTTCCTAGGTAGTTATCCAGGTCAGTAGAAAATTTGCTAGTTATTTGAGTCACTATTCTGTCATCCAAACAAAGTCATGTAGGCAAAAGAAAAAGTAAGCAAAGAGTCTCAAAAAATTCTAACTTAATAAGATTTACTTTAGTTTATATTCTACAAACTAAATAAATTCATCACCAAAATTTTACCTCTACTGATTTTACTAAAACAGGTGACAACTAAAACAGAGAATTTATTTCACTCTATTAAAATCATTCCATTTTTTTTCTTTTATTAGTTTGGTGATAGTATCACAGAGATATAATATGAAAGGGCAGGAGATCATAACAAGAAGCTGCATCTTGAAGAGATTATCTGAGTGATGCAGGGAGACTTTGAACTTATCAGCTGAGTCATTTATTCCACATGATTGATTTGCTAATATACTATAACTGCTTCCTAGTTCTTTTCAATTCTTATAGCTGTAGTCTTATCTTAAATGAAGGATGAGAATCACATCATCATCTTAGATAACCACAAGTAACATTCACACAAAGAAAATAGTGAAGAAGTTGCCCCTATCATCTAATATGAGGATGAGGACTTTTATGGTGCATTGTTGAAAGGTTCATCAGGCAGGACTCTATGTAATTTCATCAGCCTTTTTCACGCCCATCAATCAATCTTGGCTTCACAATTGCACTTTGGGGTTCACAAAATACAATCATTCTTACCTCATGCCAAATACCATATTTCCTATATGTGTTTACTGGGCAGAGATAAAGCAAACAAGCTACTTGAGAATGGCACTCAAGATAGGAAAGGTGTCAGGAAAGAGGCCAAAAAAATCACAGAAGCAGTACTGACAAGGGAGTCTAAATGAAAGTTAAACAGTGTCCCTAAGTTTTATGTCTAGTGCTAGGCTAAAGTTTGGCTTTCATAAGTGAATATCAAAGCCTGAGTCAAAAGTGAAAGAAATTACAAAGTTAAAGAACCACAATATTAGTTCTTTTAGGTACTGACAAATAAGAAGAGAGCCAACAATCTCTTGGAATTTCATATGTGAAAGAATCCAAGGTGCAGAATGAATGACCTTCATAAAGCATGTTCCACTTATAGGCTTTATGTGCTATAATTGAAAAGTGTTAAGTTTGGAAAAGTATACACATCTTTAAAAAAGATACATGATTTATTTGCACAAAACTGATCAGTTCTCAGAGATCATTAAGGCCTTGGAAGTGGTTTTTTTTTTTTTTTTGTGGGTGTGAAACAAATGTGAGAATTTTGAATTAGTTCCATCTTAAAAATGTTAAAATTAAGTCTACTTAATTTATCAAATCATTTTCATTCCCTGATTTTATATACTTGTGTCTATGAATAAACCGTGTGACACTTGAAAAAGAAAGAAAAAGCATGTTCTTAGCACTAGCAGTTCTCTAGGAGCTTCTTGAAATGCTTAAACTAATAAATGCATGAGCAGAAACTCTCCCAGACTTTCCAAGTAGTTCTTTCACATTTGTGCTTTACTCCTGTTATAAACACCATTCTTTTACCGGCATCACCAAAATAAACAAATGAAATTAGTGTCAATCCTGAAGTCATATGAACACTGACAGATCTTTCATGGTGTTTCCTTAAAACTCCAAACCCTTAATTCCACCATTTTTAGGTTTTAGAGGTCTAGCCCTTTTAGGAGGATACCATCTGTCCTGCTGTTCTTCTCCAGGCATGCAACACTGTAAAGCTCGATTATTTTGAAAGAACTTTGTAATTCTCAAGACCTCATTTCTCAATCCAGCAGTACTTTTGAGCAACTGCATGTTTTTTGCAGAATCTGAATTACTGTCCACAGGGACTCTCACTTCTCCTGCCCCTTTTAAGGTTCCTTTCTTTGAACTTTTGTAACAGAACATTTGGGACATGACCTATGAAAAATGTCATACCTAAGAAAGTCTTATCAAAAAGCAGTTGTGGATAAGAATCATTCTTGATCTCCTTAAACATGTTTGTGCTATTTTTCCACTTAGATGTTGGGAGTTATTTTCTGTCACCTGTCAATAACCTTTCTTTCCTTCTATCATCATTTCAAGGACTGATTTTATATTGATCATTGATATGCTACTATGAATCACTTTAATAATTATAATTGTTACCAAGAAATTTGCATTTATATCCTGTTTCTAAGGTGAGATTGAGAGAATATTTTGTCCCTCCTTAATTTAAGATACTGTACAAAACTTGAGAGCAATTATGAATTATGAATCTCATATTCCATGATCTTTTTCTCTTGCATAAAAGAGAAAATAAGCAGAAAGCTGACTGGACTATCACAGTGACTGAGGAAGTCCAGAGGAAATTCAAAAAGAGAAACATTGTATTATAATTTCTCCCAGTCTTTTTTCTCAAATGCAACCATTTAAAAGGATTACCGTATTTTGAAAGTCTTTTCTAAAGGGAGATCAGTAATATTAATAAAGGGAATTTTAATAGTTATGTATTCAACTTATTCTTTTGACTGAAAAAAAATTTCCTTTAATACTATATATGTTTGTGTGTGTACATATATATATATATGTATTGTTATGTCATAACACAGAATTCTCAAATTATTCCAGGTTTAGTCACAGGAAACTCTTTCATTTGGCTCCTGTGTCCCTTGACTCAGTCCTTTCAGTACAGGTTGTTTATGTATTTGCTTACTTATGAATATTTCTTTATTTTCTGATACTACCTAATGATCCACCTCATCTTGTGTATTTCCAATTTCAGCTCTGGAATCGATAATTTCTTCAATAAATCCTGGTAATCATAAGCTTTTTGTGCCATCCTGAATATATGTCGTGTATTTTACTTTGTGTACCCTGAATAAATCAGTTAACCTACAATAAAAGCAAATGCACTGAGATTTTTATAATACAAAAAATATTTCGTAATCCTAAAACAAAAAAGATCTGTTAATTTAACATGTTTAGTTTAGCTTTTTTATATTTAGTATATAACTGACTTGAATATATAGTTTTTTATATAGTGGGAGATTAGTTTCTTTTTTATGTATATTTCCATAGTTACTTATCCCAGTACCATTCCTTGAATAGTCCATCCTTGCTCTGCTGATTTGGTTATACCGTCTTCATCTTGATTATAACAGCTTTTATAATAATGTGATACAATTAAAACAATGTCAGAGATAAACAACAAAAACCTTCAGAAATCATTAGTGCACACAGAAATAGAGCTGCATGAATGTGAGAAATTGAGATGATTTTTTATGATCTTTATTGTTAATTTTTTCTGTTTCATTTTACTAATTTTCTAGTTTTTTATTATAGTCTCTTTTTCTATCTTTAACTTTTCTCAATCATAATCTTTTTGGTCTTGTTGCCAAACAAGATCTTACATTTCCCTTATTACTGCATAAGCAGTACTTAGTAAGTTTTGTTTAATAACATGTTCATTGTTATACAAAATTAAGTATTTTCTAATTTACATTTTGATTTCTACTTTCACCTAACAATTCTTTAGGAGTGCATTCTCTATATGTCCTGGTATATAAGAAATTTAGTTACATTTTTGTGTCATAGATTATTTTATTATTTTTTTATTTTCTTGATCAGGGAATGCTGTCTGCATTCAGACAGGTGAAGAATATAATAAATGTTAACACATTCCATGTGTTCTTTAGAGGAACATGCACTTTATTACTTATTATCATTATTTATTATTATGTATTTATTATTTTAGTTACAAGGTTCTACAGAAGTCCACAGGTTAGGCAGGGCTAATCACAACGTTCAAATCTCCTAGAGTCTTATTAATATATCATCAGCTTAATTCTGGTAGTAATTTAAGGGGTGTTAAAATTCATCATTACATCTGAAACAAAAACAGACATAAATACAGGCATGTTGAAGTTATATTTTTAGTTTATACAAATTCAACAGTTATTTTAATAATTGTTTCCAAGAAATTTGCATGTAAGACTTGTTTACCAACACACTGTTTTATTTTTTCCTCATCTGTTCTTAGAAACAGTGAAGTATTATAGTAGTTTCATTTGGCATTATTTTAAAGAAGGTATTTAAAAATGGCATTTCTTTCTTATTTCAGTTTCTACAAGAATATGCTATATCATGTTTGTCAAAACCCTAGTAATCCACCACCATAGACCATGGGACCCCCTCTACCATCTCCCACTCTCCCGTTAGTAACCTCAATTCTACAGTCAGATTTCTAGGGTTTCTTTTGGTTGGGTGTTGTCTATTCCATCACTTTGCTTGTTTGTATTCCATGTCTTAAAAACCATGATAAAGCATACATTGAATAAAAATGAAGAATGATGTAAAAATATATAAAATAATAATAATTAAAAGACACATACATTAGTGTTTTCAAATTGTTCTATTATAAAAACTTCTGAAGGTTCCACTCTTCTGCAATCTACTTATGTTTCGCTATTTTTGTGTAGATGTTTAAGCAACCTGGATTATGTATTCTATTTCCAGTGGGATTTTGCAAAGCCTACTACAAGGAATTCCAGAGCATACCCTGTGTGGGATTAACTTTTATGTTAATATTGCAGTTTGAAAATAAATTTATTTTAGTGTTTCAGGGTCATCAATAAAGTATAAACTTAGCTTCCATAAAGATGTAGAACTAGGGATTTTGATTTCTCAGAAAAGATTACTATTGTATAATTCACTTTGATTTTCACACAGGTCCTAGTCTGCCTTGCTGTCCAGTATGGCTTTCTCTCAATAATATATTATTTTTCTCAATAACATAACCCCTCAAGGATTTTGGCTTAGGTATTGATCCTGACTCTAAAAGACGTTAGTGCTAGGCTTCACACTCTGCCCATACCCGAGTCTTAAAATGCAACTCCTTCCATAAACTGTATGCTAAATTCATGCACTTAGTACTCCAGTGATGAGTTGTGTCTTCAGTTTTGATACCTCGACATTTCTCTATCTTTTGAGCTCCAGTTTAGCTTAACTGTTGCATATAGTAAGATAAAAGGTCAACCTATTAACTTTCCTTTCTCACATTAGAATACAGCCTATTATAACGTTGGGAATGAAAATCCAAATGGAGGCAAAACTTGGGGAAGTCATTTATAAAGCTTATAAAACATTTTGCAAAATGTGTTTTATCCCAGTTATTGTCTTCACACTTTAAGTGATACCAGTATTTGCCACATTTTCACATAATACATACATATTAATTTATGTATATGGTAGAAATATACAGATTAGACAGTGTTGGTTCATGCCTTGTTTAACCTATTTAAGTGCTTTCAAGTGTGTAGCATGATATAGATTCTACAATTTCATTTTGCCATGTTCCCAGAACATAGAATTTTTCTAAGAAAATGAAAATGCTATAGAAAGCATACATGCAAAGTGAGTGAAGATCAATCTCATTTTCCTTTACTTTAGCTACAATATTTCAAAATATTAACATGATTTTGTTTTCCTGGAAGTTGTGATTAACAAATGGGCATGTTAAAGGAGAAAAGAACAAACTTTCTGGGCCCCTCCTAGCTTGCCTTTGGGCAGAAAAAGGAATATATGATCCAAATAAGACTCCTATCACTACTAGATTTTTGATTCTTAAATTCTTTCTAAAGTGCTCTAACAACTCAGTATATTGCTTAAATTGCCATGTCTCTGCCCATATTGCATTTTACAAGAAAAAATTATTCTTTCAAAATTGAAACAAAATTGAGTAGTTTGTTTCATAAAATGCTTTGAGTTTCACACAAGGAAGATGTGAATCTTGATTCCATTTTCTATTACAGTTACTAGATTTCCACTAATCGATAGGAAAACTTTAGCCCAGTTGTCCTGTAACACATATCTGACAATTGTCTCTATGGATTGAGGCACTGGGTCTAGAAACACAACAGAGTTAACTGGCCTACAAAGCTTATCTCCCTGATTTCATTAACACTGTACAGCTAAGTTCCAAATATGCTAAGCTGTGACTTTCAGAACAACTTAAGTGTACTAAGGAAGTTTGTGTGAATTATATCATTCTCAGCTGACCAGAAGAGCCAAAGAGGCTCAAAATTATACTTACATCAAACAGTTCTTTATACTGATCTCAAACATATTGACAAATACTAGTCACATGTCAGCACAGGTATGCATGACACAGATGATGACACAGCAATGCTCTGGAGTGTAACTGCTACAGTGGTTAGTAGCTTGGACTATCTTAGAAACCACTCAAGAAACATCAGCACAATCTCACACGCACTGTCAATTTGTGTCTCAAGTTCTTTTCTTAGATGTATTTTCAAAACCAAACATATGTAAAAAAAAGTCAGCTATAAATTAGATGCTGGGAAATTTGTGATCTTTATAAATGGTGACTTATTACTATCAAATGCTTTTGTAATTAGATTTGCCTTAAACACATTTTATAAATATTCTTCACTTTCTTAGTGCTACTGTAAGTTCAAGAAATAGGGTGATTGCATCTCTGTCACAGAGAAAGTAATGTAAATTCATAAAGTAAGCAGAGATTAGAACCACTCAAATATTCCAATTATCAAATCAAATGATGATCATTCTTATTCAATGATTCTCAAATGATTTCATAACACATAGGCACATTTACAAAAAAGAAATGACAAAGGGGAGAAAAAGTTATAATTTTAGATCTCTCTCTCTCTCTCTCTCTCTCATAACACACCACCACCACCACCACCGCTGCCTCCACGCTGTTCTTCCTCAAAGATTCATTGTTACTGATAAGTGATAGAGGACTTACTACAAAGGTCATGAGAAAGTAAAGAACAACTGCAAAGAAAAAGCTGAAAAGCTGTACGGCACATTTAGGAAAATGCTTAGTTCTACTATGAATTAGTGCTTCATAAACCACATAAAGGAATGCATATTTGAGACTACATTTGCATTAAAAGATTCATATACATTGCTTTTATTTTAATTTAACAATATATCATGATCATCTTTCAACCTCAAGAATGGTCATCTCTAAAATTTTTAATTGTTTATTTGTATTCTGTTAGATTGATGTGACATAATAAAATCAATTCATTAGTCTGTTGCTGGATACTTCAATATTAAAATGTTCTAGTGGTCATCTGTCCCCTTTTTGTCTTGGCTTCATTCCCTCTCCCCAATAGCACCCTAATTTCCAACAAAGAAAGTAGCTATTTTCCCTTGTTTTAAATCTAGGGGGAGGGGGCCATCTGAGAGACTGCCTTCTACTATATAAATTAAAGGAAATAAATTCTCTCCTATAGTTCAACCACCATATGTTGACATGTAACCTAAATTTTGTCAGCTGGAGGCCCTCTTCAAGGGACTTAAAAACTTAGCTAACTAAGTACAAGAAGGAAATGTCAGAAGACGTTCAATCCCACCAAAGGTGATATTTATTAGAGATCTGAGGGCATTCAGACCAAGGTTGCCAGCAACAGGGCAGTAACTTTGTTTACTGGCCCTTCATTCTTGCTAACTTTATGCTTGTGGAATCAGCTCCCTAGTCTTCTGGAGTCACCTAAAGAGCCTTGGAATAAAATTTTCTAAAAATTAGTCAATCGGATTCTGCCACATCAACTAAGATTTTCAGTATTCTAAGTTTCTAATAATTTATCCATTATTTCTGTAAATGAGAGAGGTGCTAAGCCAGAGTATGCAAAATTTTAATTAAGAAAATATAGTGTCAAACTGTCTTCTGTAAATCTAATATAGAGGTTAAGAATACTAGTTGACTGATGTCTTAGAGTACGCATTTTTGCAACTTACCTGGGCTTCAGTTTACTCATTTTAGTATGAGATTAGGGCTATGTGGAGAAAAAACAGGAGAACACATACAGGATTTAGCACATAATAAAATATCAATAAATGTTAGATTTCTACTGGAAAGCATGTACCAATTACACTCCCACTGACAAAGTCTCTGTGTACTTATTTATTGCTCTCTCTGCTTTCATCCCCTTGGTCTTTATCCACTCCCATGTACCTGGTCTAGGGTTTACATTCCTGTCAGGCACACTTTGCTTAACTCTCTCTGGGTTTCATTTCAGTCCTCTCTTTTATACAATGATAGATGATACAGAAAGCAAACTTAGAGCTTTTCAAATAGTATCATCATTTTTTCCCTAAAATTTTAAGAAAAAAATACCTTTAATATATTTAGAAAGTACTTCCATGTTTCCGTAGTTATTTCACTTTACAAAAAAAAAAAAAATTGCCAAACTTCCTTATAATTGCTGTCAGTTTACCATGCTTTGATTTAATAGTATATATGAAGAAATGTTGTCACAGTCAACGATTTTGACAATCTTAATCTAGCCCTTATTCTAAAAAAAAAAAAAAAAAAAAAGATACCAAATAAACTTAGAGAAAATAGGTAGAAGTCAGGAAGTCAGGTACTAAAATCTAATTTTGGACATTGCATTTTAAGGAAAATAAGAGTCATAATTTATGATTAAAAAAATGTAAAAGGATTGCTTCTCTTGTGCTGGAAGAAGAAGAACACTGAAATGTACAGATTGAAAAGAATTTAGTTAGATGTAAAATAGAGTTAATGTTAGAAAAGGCTCTAGAATCTCAACTATATTGTCTGATAGAGACACCTACTGGTCATTATCTATTTCACTGTTCAAACCCTCAAAATACATTTATTCTTTCCTTTCACATTCTGTTCTTCTAAACCAGGGAGAAAGGTGATGGAGAAATAACAGCATGAATATGATGAGATTCATTCTAAAGAGTTAAAAATTAAATCAATGGAGTGTACATTTCACTTTAAATCTGAATGAAAATCATCCTAACAAGACAACTTTGCAAATACCTTTTTAATATAAGTAAACTTGTTTGTACAATGTAGTTTGCTATAAAAGTAAGAGTAAAGTGTGTCACACAAATCTCCTCTACCAGAAAAAAACACCTAGTGTTTGTTTTTTGAAATTACATTGTAGTATGGTTAATGAGAAAGATAGAAAGTATTAAAACATGTTTATCTAAGATACCAATTTAGGATTTTGTCTTAGAAAATGTATGTAAGTGATGATTATATATAGATATTAAAATATTTAGTAATATAAACCTGTAAAAGAAATTTATTTTTCTCACTTCCACAAAACTCTCAAGTTGATGGTTGTATAGATATCAACTAAATCAAAACTTAAAATCAGACATGAAAATGAATTAGCTGATTGTAGCTAAGTTGGGACTCCCTTTCCCAAGAGAACTAAGACTCAGTGAAACTATATCTTTTTCCTAAATCAGCTAAATTAAAATACTATGAATAAAAACACTTTTGTCAAGCAAAATACATTTTTCTTTAATACCTTCAGTTATATGCTTTGAAAACACAAATTTTAAAAAAATTAAAAACCAGTAATTCTCATATGAATCTAAAATTGCATATATTATAAATTCAAACAGTATAATATATATGACAAAATTTATAATGGGGGCAAATATCAAAAGTGCTACTTATAATCAATTGGCCATCAATTAACATTATGTGCTGTGTTCAGTACTATCCCTATGGTTATAAGAGAAGCCAAACTTTAAGATAATCTATTTTCAAGGATTCTGTAGTTTCATTTTATAAACTACTTTATTTCATATGAAATAATAGTATACAATTAAAGTCAGCATTAAATTATAAACTAAATTAAGTGGTGATGATTTAATTTCCTCTCATGTACAAGTTCCTACATCAGAGGAGAGTGAGGAGATAGTTAGGAAAATATTCATGGCAAAAAAAGACACTGATTTGGCTGGATTTAAGTAGGCAAACTATTTCAGGCCAATGGAACAAAGTGATTAATCAGAAGGGACAAAGCCTGATAAGAATTTGTTCTTATGCAAGGAGTTAAGTCTCCCTACAGCAAAGAGTGACATGAGGAAACAGTAAGAAATATTTGACTTGAAATATTAAATGTGGGATCACTGTGGGGAAGACTTAAAAGTTGGCAGAAACTTGAGATTTGTTGCACTGGGATATAAGAAAGATGACTTTTGATAAATTCAAAGAGAGTGACCTGATAAATTCACTGTTTAGGGATGATTAGTTTGGCAGCAACTTTCACCATAAGTAGTCTAAAAAAGATTGGCTCCGCTTGAGTTACTTGTTAATACTGCTTGGATTCAAACTTCAACTTCAAGAGAAAGCAATTCATATATAACTTCATACATTCTATATGATGATTAAATTATTTCCTTGAGGTTTATGCCAATAATGAATGAAGAAGAAAGTATAGCAACACATTTGATTCATACTGATGAGCAACTTACTAAATGAGATCCCAAGCCTACCCTGCGCCTCCTTTATTCCACTCCCTGATTACAGGACAAACAGTGCTTAAAAGAATGGAGTAACTAATATACTTTTGTTTACCTTTTTTTACCTGCTTAGAAAAAAAGCATGGAGGAGTTATGTAAGACTTTAATAAGTATTAACTAATTATAATATATGATACTACTTGTGAATGACTACCATTTGTTAGGCAAAAAAAATACTCTCACTTCCTAAATACCCCTGCAAAGAAGGAATTGTGAGATCCACTTTGCCAGCTGGACTGTCTGAAATTCAAGGGTCAGGAAAAATGTCACTAGAATGTGTATTGGATATGCGGTCAAGTCTGTCTTGCTGAAAATCTTGTGATCTCTGTATGATCCTACCTGTCTCACAACTTGAGATACTGAAATGATTCCTGCCCTGCATCATTTTCATAAAATTAAATGTCAAAGTTAAAGGCCACTTCAAACTACATCCAAATTATAGCATGCCAAAATGTTAGTGGACTATTGCCGCAGTGATCATGAAAAGCGTGTGTATTGACAGCAAGGTCTGGCTAAGAACTCAAGCGGCAGAGTTCCAATTCATAATTTCAAAATTAATTTGAAATATCCTAGAGTCATAATGAAATCTGACATCGAGTAACAAATAAGAACATAATAATCTAGTTTTGTTTGCTTTTTTTCTTCTTGGATACTACTTATTTTGAGGGGTAAAATTCAGAAATATCTATAGTATAGCCTTTATTTTAATTATTGAAATCAATTACAAACATTGAAATTTTTTGACCTCTCATTTTGGCATACTTTGCAGTATTATTAATTAGTATATCCCTATTTGGAGAGCAAATAGTCTTTGGTTTATAGTTTTGAAATAGAGAAAGAAGGTTAAGGGCTGTTAGCTATCTGGATGTACAGTTCTTTCCAACTTTAGGAATAATGTACAATAAAGAAAGAGGAAATGGATCCAAGTCAATTGATTTTAGTGGCAGAAGCTAAGGTAGTTGGTCTCTCTCATTGACCCTAACTCACAAATAAAAAAGGCTTTTTCAGAGGTCATCAGTCAATTTACAATATGACAACCTTGGCTCATAGTTCTAGGTTGCAAAATAAGAAATCTGGAGGACTTGCACTTCTGCATTTCATATCTTAAAGAGACCTCTTACTGGGGAAAAAAGAAAACACTTCCATTAAACTTTGTTCTTATTGCACACTGAGCTCACAAGAATCTGAGGAAAATTTCTAAGAAATGTTAAAAATGTTGAAAATCAAAAGGAAAATCAAAAAAGAAGCCAGAAAAAGCAGAGATAACCGGCGGGCAAATACCTAGATAATCATTCAAGTCCAGGTTCAGGAACAAGATTGGGAAGATGAACCTGAAATTCAAGAATTTCACCAGGCAGCTTTGGATAGGACTGATCTCAGATCCATTATCCTGGTCAATATAGGTCATCACATAAAATTTTGTTCTAAATAATGAGTTTATCTTTTAAGTCCACAGCAAAATTACAGGGAAGGCATAGAGATTTCCCACACATTTCCTCTCTCACACATATAAACCTCTTCATTAGTAACAATTCCCACCAGCGCCATCCATACATTTGTTGCAAGTCTATGGGCACCTCGTGATCACTAACATCCACAGTTTACTTTGGACTTTACTTATGGCATTTTACATTGAATGGGTTTGGACAAGTGTATGAGATATGTTCATCATTACTGTAGAATATACAGTAGAATATATATAGCATTTCCATTGCCCTAAAATTCCTCTCTGTTCTGACTATCCATCATTCCCCTCCACTCCAACCCCTGGCAATCACTGCTTTTTTTTAATTTCCACACTTTTGGCTTTTTCAGGATGACATATAATTTGAATGATATAGTACATAACTCAAAGAATGATAGTTTTCACTTAGTAATACACTCTTAAAGGGCTACCATGCCCTTTTATGGCTTAGAAGGATTTTTTTTTTCACTTTATATAATCACTTCATTTTGGGTTGTACCACAGTTTATTTATACTGTGGTAAATGCACATAGTATAATATTTACACAGTAGATTTTCATCTACTGAAAAGGACATCTTGGTTGGTTCTAAGCTTTGTCAATTATCAATAAAGCTACTATAAATATTCACATTCAACTTTCATCATATATGTAAATTTTCAGCACCATTTAAGTAAGCATAAAAGTGTGACTACTGTGTCATATGGTAAGAATATCTTTAGTTTTGTTAGAAATGGCCAACTTATCTTTCAAAGTAACTGCATTTTTTGTTAGGAACAAATGAAAGTTTCTATTGATTAGAATCCTTACCAGCATCTGGTGTCATCATGTTACAGGGCAACCCAATGTGAACTTGGTTCAAATGTGCATGCTTAAAATTCAACTGTACTGCAGGCACACACAAAAAGGGTCAATAATGGGTTTATTTACAAGGGGAAAGGAAAAGTAACAACCCAGGGAAAGAGAGAGAGAGAGAAAGAGAGAGAGAGAGAGCAGGTTAACTAGTGCATCCTACTGGTTCTGCTGACTTGGAACTCCAATAGCACACTGAAAACTGATCAAGGGCCAAATGACCAGCAACCAGCCTCACGGTCCATAAAGAGAGCATTGCTAACATGGCTCCCTTATAAAGCCACAAAAGTACCAGAATGCCTGCTTAGCTCTACCCTTGGGTCCTCACAATTCTCTCCATGGTATTGCTGGGAGCTGTAGTTTCAATAACTGGAGTAGAGGGTGGATTCCACAAAACTCTGTAGAGTTCCTTCAGTACATCCTCTCCTTTTAACAATTGGTGTTCCTGATTTGGACCGTTCTAATAGTTGTGTAGTGGCATCTAATGGTTATTTTAATGTGCATTTTCCTGATGACCTATGATATGAAGCATCTTCTTATATTATCTGGCATCTGCATGTTTTCCTTGTTGACCTGTCTATTGAGGGTTTTGGCCCCTTTGTTAACATCATTGTTTTCTTATTGTTAAGTTTTAAGAGTGCTTTGTATATTTTGAATAACATTTTTTGCCTCACGTGTGTATTTTGTAAATATTTTCTCCTAGTCTGTGCCTTCTCTTCTAATTCTCTTGGGGTTGTCGTTCATAAAACAGCTCTTAGTTTTAATGAAGTTCATCTTATAAATTAATTTTTATCATAAGCTTTAGTCACCTAAGTTTATACTGTGATATCTTCTAGATGTTTTATAGTTTTCTATTTTACATTTAGGACTATGCTGTATTTAAGGTTAAAATATAAGGCTTATGTTTAGATTAATTTTTTGCATGGATAAGGCTTAATATAAGGCTTATGTCTAGATTAATTTTTTGCATGGATGTTGAGCTGTTTCAGTGCAAAGACTAGCCTGTACCAGGATCTCCATGGCACACACACAGAACAAAACCAGCTCTTTCTTGATGGTTAAGCAGTGGAATGTGCTGCTTTACCTATGCCTCAATACTAGCAAGTACATCTAGAGGCCCTTATTGACAGGACAGTGCCATCTTCATAATCAGCCATTTGCTTAGGACTTCTGAACACTGTGAACACTTAACTGGGGTAAGAGAGTTGGCCAATTGAGCTCTTAGAAACTCTGTTTTCCCTGTTGCTAAGCAAACCCCATGTTGTTCCCCTCAGTCTGCAACTGAAAGGATGGGTGAGAATCCATCGGCAGTGACTAGTACTCTACTATGGCACTGTCCTTTGATAGTTCTGAACACTGCTATAACCCTGTTTTACATTGATATTACTCTTGTATCACAGATTAGTTGATTAAATTTATTTGGGCATTTTTCTAAGCTAATTATTCTGTTCCATTGATCCATTTGTTTGTTTTGTATGTTTGTTAGTTTGTTTTAACAATACCACATTGTCTTTATTATAGTCTTACTATAAGTCTTGACATTGATAATATAAGTTCCCTACCTTATTAGATTTATATCAAAGTATTTCCTACTTCATATGTTAATATAAATGGTATAGTATTTTCAATCTCAAATTCCACTTGTTAATTATATAGAAAAGCAATTGACTTTGGTATACAAACCTTGACTTCTGGAAAACAAATGCATAAAGATTGGTCTTACATAGGAAATCACAAGTGAAGATAATACCTCTCAAAAAAAAATAGAATTAGTTAATAAAAATCCTAATGGGGGCCTCCCTGCTGGTTCAGGGGTTAAAGTCTCAGTGCTTTCAAGTTATACTCTTCACTGTGGCATAAATTCAATCCCCAGACAGAAAGCTGACCCACATGATGCTGCAGATCTCTCTGGTCTCACCTGTTGCTCCCCTCAGCAGTGTATTTCAATAGACCTACCTGTTCTGCTCCCCAATTTGTCTCTGGTAAATATTCTCATCCCCCCCACCTACACTTACACCCCAGTTCTTAGGTGCATAAAATAAAAAATAAATCTTTTTTAGAAAAACACTAATAGGATTATTTTGTAGGAAAGAGAATTAAGTTGATTCATAAATCCATGTGAAAACTAAGTTGATAATTAATTCCATGTGGAAAAACAAGTCAATGAAAACAGGAAATTACAGGAATGAAGAATAAGTATGCATTTGTCCACTCAGATATAAGTATGTCAATAAAGCTCCAGTGATTAAAACAGTATGCAGCTGACCTAGATCATCAGATTAATGAAACACAGTAGTTAAGGGAAAGACCCATGTGCATATAAAAATTCTGTACATTGGCCCTCCCTGGTGGCACAGCGGATTAAAGCACAGCACAAAGAATCTTAAACCACTTCCGCATGAGTTCGATCCCTGCCTGCCCCTGAGGAGACCACATGGCGTGGCAGACCTCTCCTGGTCCGCCCGCTGCTCCCCTCAGCAGTGTACTTCGTCAATCTGCCTGTTCTGCTCCCCACTCTGTCTCTGGTGAATCCTCTCACCCTCCGCATCTCTGGCCTGTACCCCAGTTCTGTATGGGTAATTAAATAAATCTTTAAAAAAAATCTGTACATGGGAAATAAAGCTTTGCAAACCAGCTGGAAAAGTATAATTTACTCAGTAAATACTATTTTAAAAAATTACTTGTATATGTAGGAAAGAGATTGGAAAATAGTGGGAAATCAAGATTACACATATAAAACATTTGCTAACTTCTAACTTTTAGAATTTGAATATTAAAATATTTAAGAATAAAATGTGAGAATACTACTCAAATCTTAGTTTGTGAAGTTCTGTTTAAGCATGAGACACAAACCCTAGAAGCCATAAAAGAAGAGAGTTGACTATAAAAATTTAAAGCTTCAACATGACAAAGTATGGCATAAAGAAAATAGAAAACAAATGGTATCATGGGGAAAAACACTATGACAAATAATTAAGAGCTTTGATATGGGTATTCATAAGAAGTATCTACAAAATAGAAAATAAAAAGGGCCAAATAGTAAGTAAATATTAAAACAAACAAACAAACATATAAGTGAGTATGTCTTTTGAGAAGAACTGACCCATGGTTGCTGGCTTTGAAGACAAAAGAGTCCCTGAGCCTTGGTTCAGGATGATTTCTAGTAGCTAGCAAGGGCCATCAGTTACAACTATCAAGAAAATGGGGATCTTGACCTGAACAATCAAGGAAATTAAATCCCACCAGCAACTCAAATTGCAGGAATCAGTTCCCCAAGCCTTGATTTAGTCCAGAGAGAGCTGCTCCAGATTTGTGACCTAAAGAATTTATAAGACAATTTGTGTTGTTTAAAGACAATAAATTTGTGCTAATTTGTTAAGGCAGAAAATAGAAAACTCACACAAACTGTTTAGTTGCCATTTAATTCCTTCCCTTGGTTAAAGCTGTCCACTTTGAGATCCTGTAATCTGTATCTACTTCTTGAACAAATCAGGATCCTATTAGCAAGGAGGGATGGGTGAATGGCACATTGAAAGGCAATAACCAGTGCCAGCAGAGAAAACTGCAATCAGTACTTCCTGAACCAAATGACTAATCCTCTTGATTTGTTTGCCTCTTTAATCCTGTCTTTCAGATTTCTACTTCATGCTTTATGAAGCAGCTGCTCTAATCTAGAGATTGATGCTCTTGGTAATTCAGTTCCCTCTTCCTGAAACTCCTCCAGTCCACTATTTTATACTACCCCATAATTCACCCTACTGACTCCATTTTATTCTTCAAAATGCTGTTTAAACTTATTTTCTTCCTTTAAGCTTTCTCTTCAAGGCAGAACCTTAACTGTTTATTCAATAGTTTCTGTCTTGTGTCTATACTGCAATTATGGTCTATATTATAATAAGTTATCTTTCTATGTTTGCCTCTGTTTCTCCTGGATATTACCAGTGGCTACCACCATGGTTAGCACATAGTAAGTGCTCAATAAATATTTGTTAAAATGAACACATACATAATAAAATTCATGAATTGAGTGTTTGAATAGCATCGGAAATAAGGAACTGTACTGAAGAGCACTCACTATAGATAGTTTTTATCTTTATGAAAAATTCTGAGAAAATACAAAAGTTGAGAGAAAATTACAATTAAGCCCATTAATCATAATTCAACTTCAGTAACAATCAGCATTTTCAAATATATTTTTAAATCAGCTAGAAAAGACCAAAAGAGCGACAGTTTACTCCCCCAGCAGGCTATCGTCAGCAGGAATTATTTGTATCTAAGGTGAGGAAGTACTTCATTTGTCCAGGATCTCAGTTCTCATGAATTTTAACAGCAATCAACAAACAAAATACCCGCTGAAGGAACCACTGAGTACAATTAATGACCAAAGAGCAAGCAAGATTGGACTTACAACGAATAGATCCTCAAAAACGTTTCGCAAACGTCCAAAACGACATTACGCGACTTGTCCTGAAAGTAACGCTTGCCATTTATCAGTCAATACAAGAGAACTAAGGTGTTTTGTTCTTTTTGTTTTTAATGGTCCACTTCAGTGTTAGCAATAGCGAATATTGTCACTGCTGTCCTGGGTTGATCGCACTGACTAAAGACTCTTGACATTCTTTTATTTCTCAACAAAAGCATAGGGCTGAGGAGTTTTTCGAAATTCCAGGGACCTCCAACCCAGCCTCTTCTGGTCCACACTTCACCTGAGAAACGTCTAAGGGAGAGTGGGTGGCTGGACTCTAGGAATATATTTTACGAAGTACTGTTAGGACCAAAAGAAAAAGGCGTGAACCAGGGGCCGGTTAGTGCCAGATAAAATAAACACTGACCTAACGGTCCTCACTCTCCCTCCACGGAAGGAAAGGCCGAACTACACTTCCCAGAATGCAATGCGTGGGCGGCGCTAAGAGATTGTTTTTACCTCTTGTTGGCTCCCAGCGCTTTAGGTCGGATTATGAACTCCAGTTGCTCTGCTTGGCCCTTTTCCCCCTCAGCCTAATTGGTTCGGCAGACGCTGCGTAAGAGGGCGTCTGAGTCGTCACGGACAGCCGTGAATGGATACTTGCAGTCCCGCGATATCATGGTAAATGAAGTCCTGGCTCGGGTCAGACAAGATAATTCCCCGACTACAGCAAAGCAAAAGGACTACATTTCCCAGAGACGCACGGGTCTGCCTGGCGGCGCGGGGGCGGTGCCTCACGTCGGGTACAGTCATCCCAAGCCTTTTCGGCAGGATTGTGATGGCCGGAGAGATGACGATCTTAGGTCAGTGATTGGGGGTCCCAGTCGCTGTTGTGGGTGCCGGAGCGGTTTGGAATGGCGGGATTGACGGGAATGGTTGTCGCACCTCTTGGATCCAGTTGGCTAGATGAAAGGGCTCAGTAAAGATGACTTAGAAGCAGTTTCTGATTGTTTAGGACGCCGGGTCGGGGGTCGCTTCTAGGAGCGCCGGAGCTGGCATAGGTCTAGGTAGGGCGAGCAGCTACCCTCTGCGAACATCGTAGGAACGTACGACTTCGGAAAGGGTGACCTCCGACAAAACGTCAGTTTTGAGTCACTGGTTGAATTGAGGCCTTTAGGAGACTCAGAGCCCATGCAACGCGAGGACCCCTTTGTGGAGAGAGAGGAGCGGCTGCAGTGTCAGGGCCAGTAGACTCCTGGGGTACCGGATTTTGAGAGAGCCAAGGCTTTTCGGTCAATGCGGGGTAGGAATTACTCTCCCCAAAGAGAAGGTGATGCATTCTTCTTGAAGTTGGCACGCAGGATAAAGAGGAAAGTGGAGTGCCTCTTGATTTAATTTCTTTGAGTTATTTGTTGACAAGGATGAGCTAACAATTAGTAAGACAGACTCCTGCCGTTGAAACGTTTTTGCGTCATGTAACATGGATGGACACAGGTGTTTAATAGCCCCCTGAAAACGATTATCTGATAAATTAATTCCAAGTGACAAACTTCTTAATCACTTATGTTTACAATCTGCGTGGCAGAGTTCACTCACTGTTTCCCCCCCCCCCATCAGTTAATATTTGTAGGAGCATCTGCTGTTTGGTAGGAAATATGCCTCGTTCAGGAATACAACACAGAATAAAATCTACTTTCTAAGAGCTTCCATTTACGTTGTCATGAGTTCTACATTTTTGTGCTTTTCCTTCCCTAAATGTTTCCTCTGCAAGACCTGTGTTCTTCGTTCATATGTAAATACAAAAATGTTAACTATGATATGTGATAAAATTGAATAGCGTGACAACTTTCAAAATCATTGTCCATTTCATACTTTTGAAAGAAAAAAGGAGATAAGGAACCTGACAAACAGACATTTTGCTGTGGGAATTTATTAATGAAGTTCTTTTTAAATAAAAATAAAAGCCCTCTAAGTAATAAAATCTAAATGCCAAGTGATCAAAAAATTGAATTAAATCTAGCCATTTCTCCAGATGAATTAATGGCTTTTCTCTCAGCATCAGCACAATTATTTCTTAAAATAATTTTACTTCTTATTATTTTTTCACCATAAATGAAGTACACAAACATAAAACTATAGAATTTTCTGTTTTTTGCCATTTCAAATTGTTGATCACATTATAAAAACAATGTCTAAAATGTTTTCATTGTTGTTATAAAAGAAAATATTTTCAGAATGTGTTTTTAGTCTTGTTTCAAAAAATGGTGTGAAAGGGACTTTGCTGTAATTTGGCATATTGTACTAATTTGATAAAACAAACTTTTAATTTGCTTGTATTTCAGGATCAGCTGTTTTGACTCTTCTTTTAGCTGGTTATTTGGCACAACAATATTTGCCATTGCCTACTCCTAAAGTCATTGGCATTGACCTTGGCACCACCTACTGTTCAGTTGGGGTGTTTTTTCCTGGCACAGGAAAAGTAAAGGTTATTCCAGATGAAAACGGGCATATCAGCATACCCAGCATGGTGTCTTTTACTGATGACGATGTTTATGTGGGGTATGAAAGCTTAGAGTTAGCAGATTCAAATCCTCAGAACACAATATATGATGCCAAAAGATTCATAGGCAAGATTTTTACCCCAGAAGAGCTGGAGGCTGAAGTTGGGAGATATCCGTTTAAGGTAAGTCACAAAACTGAAATCTTCATTTTACTTCAGTATAATGTTTTAGCTTATGCTTTGACTTCAGGTTACAAAATGTTTTATTACAACCAGCTTAAATTGCATCAAAATTTTATTGTTTCAAGTAACAAGCAATCGCATAGCAGTTCCAGGGTGTATGTCCCTGCAGTACCTTTATGAACTTAAGATCTTACCATGTTCTTGCTCTGCCATCCTCCAAATAACTACTTAGCACTTCCATTTTAGCAGAAAGTCTAATGAAACAGTAGACAGGGAGTGTGGTGGGTGTGTAGATGGATGAATGGATATTCCAAGTGAGTATACATTTTGTATACGTGAAAAGAGACCATACAGGGCAGGCTGTTGTATGACTTGCTTGAAACTCAACAGTGTAGCATAGCAGTAAGTTTATATCAGTATTATTTACAACTGTGAATAATACAGTGGCCATTCTATTCCCTTTTTTAATTCTTCAGTCTCTGTTGGCGGACATTTTTTCCTAAGTCTGCTTTTTTTTTTTTTTTTTCCTAAGTCTGTTGGGGTTTCAGTGTTTATCTTTGTGCATATATTTTTTTTTCTGTATAGATTTATTTATGCTTACAGAACTGGGATATAGGCCAGGGATGTGGTGGGTGAGAGGATTCACCAGAGATAGAGTGGGGAACATGACAGGCAGATCTACTGAAATACACTGCTGAGGAGAGCAGCCGGCAGGTCAGGAGAGGTCTGCCATGCCATGTGGGTCACCTTCCTGGCCAGGGATTTAACTCCTGCTGCTGTGGCTTTGGAGAGCTTCATAATGCGGTGCTTTAACTCATTGCACCACCAGGGAGAGCCCTGTGATATATCTTTATACATTTCTCTGATAATTTCCTCAACTTGAGTTCTGGAAGTAGACATGAGAAATGAAATATGTGCACATTTTTAAGACCTTTAACTTAAATTGCCAACTTGCACACAGAAAAAGTTATGTCTCCTCATTGTGGCCTCTTGCAGTTTCTTTCTAGGTCCAGAAGATGTACAAGCTGTTGGGGCGGGGAGGAGAGATAGGAATCTTTCACAGGTCCCCAGGGCTGATTCATACTGTGAACCCAGAGACAACCATGGATGGCCCCACTGCTGAATCCAGTTCTGGCCACCTAGGTTTGCATTGAACCATCAGGCAGACTGTGCTGCCACTGTGAACTGTGCTCTCTCCTTCCCAGGCGGGTGCTGTGGGAGAACCTGGTGTTGTAGGGAATGGTTGGGGCAGCACTTGGATCCTTCCCAGTGAACTGACACCATTCTTGACTCATGTTTCTCAGTCCTTCTTAGGTTTCAGCTTCCCTCTTTGCTAAGACAACAACCCTCACTTCCCCCAGCTTCCAGATATCACTGCTCCCTCTGGACACTTATCCTCAGGATCCCTGACGGAAGCAGTGACTCACGGCTTCTGTCCGTCCACCAACTTCCCCTATCTCCCTTTCTTTGTGTATTTTTTCTTAATGTCTTTGTATTAGTATTTTCAGGTTTAAGTGTTTTCTTTTTGGCATTAAATGGTTAACTATTAAATGTTTATTTCATGTAAGTTGTTCTTTATAAATTATGAAGTGAAATTCTAAATGCATGCTGCTTATTAAATAACCCATCCATAAAAAAAATTGATATATTCAGTTTCAGAAAAAGAAAAATTAACCCATGAATTTCTTTGTTGTTTTCTAGTTTATCCCCTAGGACCCTTTATATTGAATAATTGACACAGAGCAAAACAAAAGTTTTATTGGATATAAGATAATGACTTGGTTTGCATTTATTGTGATTATCTCAGTAAGTTTAATATCTTAGCATCTCATTAGCTATGAAAACGAGTTTTATTCCTGGTGGTGAGAACTTTTAGAAGTTAGTCACTTGCCAACTTTCGTCTATGCCATATATCTCCAGTACTTACTTTTTTCCCTAAGACTGCTCTAATGTTGGAGTTTCAATGAATATCCCATGCATATTTTTATGTACTTCGATGATAATTTCCTAAACTTACTTATACGACTAGAAGCCTGTACCTGTTGACCACATTCATTCATTTACCCCATCTCTAGTCTTATACTTTTTGTTTCTTGTTTTTTTTGTTTCTGATTCACACATAAATGAATCAAACTATTTGCTCTCGCTGAACAATTTGTTTCACTAAACCTAATGGCCCTTGTGTGTAATAAAAATTGTGTTCTTGCCTTCATTTGCATGGCTGAGTAATAGCCCTCTGTGTGTGTGTGTGGTATATGTAATGTGTGTATTTTTTTGGTATCTGTACAGGGTCTTAGGCATCTGTACATACATATCATAACCTGTATTCATTCACCCTTCAGTGGACCCTTAGGTTTTTTTTTTTTTATGTCTCAACTATTCTTACAAGCAGTGTTGCTATAAGCTAGGGATGCAGGTGTCTCTTCAACATAGTCTTTGTTTCCTTCCTGTATATTACCGAGAAAATGATGGATCATGTGTTGGCTCTATTTTTAATTTTTGAAGGAACTTCTGTACTGGTTTCCAACCAAGGTTATTTAAGAATCTATATGATAAGAGTTTTTGCTGTTTCTTTTTTATGTGTGCTGTGATGGTACTGGTGTCTCTGTATTATAATACTGGTGTCTCTGTTTTATAATACATTACTATAGTAATGTCTGTAACTTGCTTTTCTTTCTCTGTCAGGTAAAATACTTTTTAGACAGTCACCATTTTTATGATTGAAACCTAATTATACAGTCCAGAATGGCCGTAGAAAAATTCTTATAATTTCTTAAGACAGACTAATTCTCTTTACTGGTATTAATACAGTCTGTTGGTGAAACTAAGATAGTATTTTTAAAACTAATATAATCTTTTAAATATACAACTACATCAGTAGGGATAGTGAACTTTTTTCTTCTTGGAAACAAGAATGTAAGTGATAGTTACTTCATAGATAAGAATATA